>NC_137786.1:53802757-54402757 GCF_963383645.1 Muscardinus avellanarius | reverse complement strand
ATGTTCTTTCTATCATTGGCTCTTGGGAAACAAAAATTAGGATTGGAAACTGGAATGGTTATCTGGTTATGAGCAGTTAAGGATATTGGGAAATGGATTTGCAAAGGCATAAATTGACATAACCTTTCTAGAAGGCATTAATTTTATACATACTAAACCTTAATATAGGCATTTTGCTAGGATATAACAGTGAGCAAAACAGACTAGTTCCCAATCTCAAAGAATTTGCAACATAATGGGAAAGACATAGACATAGAACTATCAGTTTGATGTTTAAATAAAAATTTAAACAGCTTGGTATTTATCACGTGAATCACATCTAATCAGGGAGATTTTTCTTGAGAAAGTCCATTGATCAAGATTCTGAAGGATTACTGGGAGTAACCTAGCAAAAGACAATGGAATCAGTAGAAAAGTGACAAGCAGAGTCATAGCTGATTAAATAGGAGGGAGTGTTTTTGTTTGTGAAGTGAAAGAAGGCAAATATGTTTTAAGATTGGAAAGAGAGGCCAGGATCAGACATAAAGCTGGAGAAAGGAGTAGGGGCCAAGTCAAAACACTGTGAATAATAATCCTCAAATGTGTTTTTCTTCTAGAAAATTTCTTAGGAAACATTATCAGATAAATAGATAAATATATAGTGGTGACCATTACAATTAACTTTCTACCAGTGAAAATTTGAAAACAATTTAAATTTTCCACCATGGATTCTTATTTAAAGAAGTTTTGAGCCAGGTGTGGTCACTCATGCTTGTATTACCAGTACTTGGGAGGATGAGATAGGAGGATCACAGGTTCATGGTCAGCCTCAGCTACATAGTGAGGCCTTCCTCAACTTAGTGAGAGCCTGTTCCAAATGCAAACACACTTGAAACGTTTCTGGAGTGTATTAATAAAACGAAATAATCTTCTGAAAAAAATAGGACTAGAGTGTAGCTTGGAGGTAGAATTCCCTATGCAAATTCAGAATCCAAGGAATTTTTCTAGTTATATTTTAAACTTTTCTCTTAATTGTTATGATTCCACTGTACTTCTTAGCCTCACTTGAAGTTTAAATTGCAGGCCAGAATTTAGGGGCCTCCTGCCACATCAATTGAAGTCAAGATTTAGTAGTGCCTGATTTATGTAAAGGGTCTGAGAGTGGGTGATGGGAGCTCTTTCCTGTAATCTTTCTTTTCTTCAGTTCATACTGAGGCAAAATAAGTTCTAAGTGCACACTAATTATGTGTTTAGGATAAAACAAGATCTGTTGCATTCCTTTTCTTTGCAATTTTTTTCCCCTCAATTCTGGAGGAAAATAGGCAAACCCATAGTATGGTCAAGAAGAGTTGAGGGGACAGTGAATGAATGTGAGGCAAGGTAGAAATGTTAAATTTGATATTAAAATAATGGGAAAAATGTATGAGAATTATCATCATGGCATAAGGCTCAACAATGACATTGAAAGGAAAGGTAAGATGGGAGAGGAGGGGAGATATATCAAGGAACTGAAATTAGCTGGTTCGTAGTTGGTCTAATTTGAGAAACAATGACTTAGAAAAATGCAGCTTGAATTAGAAGCTATCCCAAGGTTCCCTTTTGTAGTCTTATTGGTGCATTGTAATTGTACATCATAGTGAGGTTCCGAGTGGTGCATTTATACATGTGCACATTACTTACTGTGTTTCCCTTCGGATCTCACCCCATTTCCCACCGCCTCCTCCCTGCACATGTTGGTGAGATTGGCAGTGATACCTTCTATATGAACATAACATTATTTAGTCTGTTTCCTTTCTCAAGACTCTGTTTTTGTAGCAATATAGGGTTAATAGCAAAGAGAAAAATTTGTAGGACAGAAAAGAATGAGGAACTTATTACATACAAAGGAAGGAAAATAGGAATAAGAGAATGGATAGAATCAGAAATATTCCACAAAAATTCTAAAAGGGTAAAGAAGAACAAAATCATGTCATTCACAAGAAGATGGAAAGACCTGGAGACCATTATGTTAAGTGAGATTAGCCAAGCACAGAAAAAGAAGGGACATATGTTTTCTCTAATATGCTCAAGCTAGGGTATTTTAAGGATACCAGAGGGACTCCAGATAATGGAGCGGAAACCTCAGCAAAGACAGAAAGGAGAGGTAGGGGAAGAAGAAGGCTGAGGTTTATTAATGGAAAAGCTATATTCGACTATATGAGTACATGTGAATATAACATTGTTAACCTGGACACTCAGTATTGGGAGGGAGGGAAAAGGGGAAGGGGGTGGGGGTAGTGCACCAAGCACTATGTGAATACCATTGTCAACATGATTCACATAATTATGTGAGACTATATTACACCAATAAAAATAAAATAAAATATAAAAAATAAAAAATTCTCAGACAGGGTCTAAAAAGGGTAAAATATGGAAGAATAAATGTAAAATAACTGAAGTAAAAATTCAAAATAAGAAAGTTAACCTTGAATGAAAACTTAAATTTTTCATATTTATAATTTTCAATTTATAATATAACTACAATTTGACTTATATTATGTAATTCATGGATAACCCATGGCTCAGTTTTCATTTTGCTCACAATCTATTTCTATTATTCTATGACATATGTTTAAAAATACAATTATAAGAAAAACCTAAGAAAGATAATTCTATGAGAAGCAAGTATCATTTATATGTGGATAAAATAATATATAAATATTTAAATTAAATATTTTTCTTATTATCCTATCATGTCTTCCTCCTAACAATTAGAAATTTATATTGTTGCAGAATGACCTGAACTTATATGCTTAGGCAAACTCATACTCATAGAGCATGGTGGGGCCGGGCGTGGTGGCCCACGCTTATAATCCCTGCACTTGGGAGGCGGAGACAGGAGGATCACGCAGGTTTGAAGCCAGCCTCCTTGGCTTAAGAGACCCTGTTTCCAAATAAAATATAAAATAGGTCTGGGAGTATAGCCAGGAGGTAGAAGTGTTCCATCCCCAATACCACCAAAAAAAATTAAAAAAAAAATAAATAAAGCATGGTGGGTAAGGGTTGTTATTAGTTTTAGGGAAGGAAAATTTTATGTGTAAATTCTACTACATTAGCAAATATTTATTAGATATAAACAAGACACAAAATAGTTATGCCTTATTTTATAAGCTTGATGACATCTCTCTTATTGATATGCTCTGATGACACTGCATGAAAAATTTATTCATATATTTGAACAGTGGTATTTACTACGATAATGCTCTTGGTGTGCTTTTTAAAAAAGCTTTTCTCAGGGAACACTTAGCATTGTTGGTGAGAATGTAAAAAGCTGGTATAACTATTATGGAAAAGAGTATGGGGGCTCCATACTTCCCTCAAAGTAAGAATAGAGCAACCATACAATCCAGCAATTTTACTTTTGAGTATTTATGCAAAAGAAATAGAAATAACTCAAAGAGATATCTGTACCCCATGTTCATTACAGCTTTATTCAGAATAGTCAAGATATGGAAACAACCTAATTTCTGTCAGCGGATGAATAATGAAAATAACATACACACAATTACTTGACCTTTTAAAAAGGAAATTGTATCATTGCAGCAATGTTGATGAACACGAAAGACATTACACTCAGTAAAATAAGCCACACAGAGAAAGACAAATACTGCTGGATCTTACTTTTAAGTGAAAAAGCAGAACTCATAGACATAGATATTAGAAAATGGTTACTAGGAACTTGAGATAAATAGGGAAATACTGGTCAATGTTACAAACTTGTAGTTGGAGACCTAACATATAACATGGTAGTTGTCGTTAATAATAATGTTTTATATATTTGAAATTTGCCAAGTAAATTCTCATCGTATTTTCATAACTACAACCCAAAAAGGTAACTATGTATATTAGCTTTTCTTATTTGTAACGAAATACCTGAAATAAGTCAACTTACTGAAAAGTTTTACTTTGGCTCAGGGTTTCCGAGATTCTAGTCCTGGGTAATTTGGCCGTGCCTTTGGGCCTGTGGCATGGTAGTACATCCTGGTGGAAGTACAGGGTGGAGAACATGCTCACCTCATGGAGGCCCAGAACAAAGAGAGGGGGTGGGGCCAGGGTCTCGAAATCCCCTCTAAGGGCACCCCTCCAATGGTCTGACTTCCATCCATTAGGCTCCACCTCCTAGAAGTTGCTATAGTACCACAGGTTGGGACATAAGCCCTTATCATATGGACCATTAAGGAACTTTTAGGATCCAGCACACAACACTATGTGAAGTGATTAAAATGTTAATTAGCTTATCTTTGGCAATCATTTAACAATGTATGAGTAATCAAATCATCATTCTGTACACCATGAACATAGACAAAATTTCATTTAATACCTCAATAAAGCTGGAAAAAACCGAGTGATACTAAAAAAATGAGAAAAAAAATTACTCAATCTTTATTTTAGGGACAAAATTTTTTCACCCTCACATTTGTCATCAGACATAAAAATTCTCTAAATCAATGAATGGACCTAGCTGGACAAATCTCAGATGCTTTGCGTAAGTGTCTAGCCCGTAAAGCTTGCTAGATTCTGTGTGCTTATGCAAAATGGGACAGTGTCTTAGATGTCTTGGCCTAGCTACAGACTGGATATACCACGAATCTTATTCTTCAACGAAAAGCTCATTTTTAAGATTCATTAAACATTTATCTCACAAGTTATCAAGTTTGTATTGATCATTAGAGATAGGAATACCTTAAATGTTTTCTGGTTATGTTGGTTATATAGAAATGTACATAATCAAATCATTATATTCTCCTACTTCTCCCTTAGATAACTGCTGATATATGTATGCATATATATATGCACATATAT
The DNA here is from genome assembly GCF_963383645.1 of Muscardinus avellanarius. Classification (NCBI taxonomy): domain Eukaryota; kingdom Metazoa; phylum Chordata; class Mammalia; order Rodentia; family Gliridae; genus Muscardinus; species Muscardinus avellanarius. Next base: position 54,397,936 of record NC_137786.1, on the reverse strand, counting down.
ACATATACAAATTCAAACTCTATAATCACATAAATATACCTCACATATACTATGCAGTATATATATATATATGTTTGTGTGCATATACATGCATTTGAACTTTATATATAGTCACATAAATATACTTAAAATTTTTTCTACTATGCAAACTATTTTTAAGTTGCTTTTGCCTACAGAAAAAGAAATTTGGTTTAACATTCAAGATACTTAATAATCTGTCCTACCTCCCAATTTTTGAAACTCATTTTCTGAGATTTAATTCTAAACATTCAATGTTTCAGCTTCTCTGAACTTTTCAGAATTCCCTAGTTATACCATACTCTTTCCAGACTGTTCCTTTAAGTATTTCTGTTTTCTGCCTAGAATCTCTTTTCTTTTTTATTTGGCTAAATCTTAAAACCCATCTCAGATTTTATGTCCTATAAAAATCTGTTTCTTACTTTTTTTTTTTTTTTTTTTGGTGGTACTGGGGTTCCTGGAAGCCCTTCTACCTCCGGGTTACACTCCCAGACCTATTTTTATATTTTTATTTGGAAACAGGGTCTTCTAAGCCAGCGCACGTGGCTGGCTTCGAACCTGTGCGATCCTCCTGTCTCCGCCTCCCAAGCGCGGGGATTACAAGCGTGCGCCACCACGCCCGGCTGTTTCTTACTTTTTTATGTAGAATCATTCCTTTCTTCATAAGAACTTTGTATAAAACTTGATTATGGCAATAATCATGATTGTAATAGCTAACAAATATTGGCTCTATTGTATCAATTTGTTTTTACGCTTATTTCATTTACATAGATGTACACAAATAATTTACATTTTTACTGCAGTACTAGGGATTAAACCCAGGCACATTCTACTTCTGAGCTACATCCCGAACCCTATTTTTTTCTTCTTTATTTGAAAACAGGGTCTCAGTAAGTTGCAGAGGGCCTAAGTAGTTGAAGCTGGCCACAAACCATGATCCTTCTGTCTCAGCCTCCCGGGTACTGGAATTACAAGCATGAGCCATCATGCTTGGCAGTAATTTACTCTTATGACATTGTTTCCACATTATCTTGCAGGTTATATACTGATGTCTTTTCTCAAATGGACCCAAACTAACTTACTTATTCATCTTCAGATTCCTACTATGTGAAAGTATGCCTGGGTAGTATAAGTGCTCAGAAAACATCTAGGTATGAAAAAAAAGAATGTAAAAATATTGCACTTTGGTACTTAGCATTGAAGATAATAGATCATAATTGTTCTCTGTGAACATAAGGAAGAATATAGTGTGAAGAGAATGTGGGAGTCATGAGGAAGTTACTTTCTTTTTTCTGCATAACATGTTATAGAGAATTCTATATACATGTCAGAGGATTGGGGAAACCTGAAGAAGACGAAAATGGAATAATCTGTCTAAGATGTTTTGGCTGATATTATTGGTTGGTGGCTCTGCCTTTTGGTGTTATTAAGGGCAAAGTGACAGAATGTAATAATGTTCATCATAATATTTAACATAAAAATAATATTTAGCATAAACAATAGAGGCAAAATAATGCGAGAAAGGACTGCTATCGACTGGAAATATAATGCGTTCTTTGTGTGTTGTCTTTATTCTTTTTGTTTCATTGACCTTTTAAGTGAATTTTTCAAAACGATGTATCACTGTGTTTGGTATAGGAGTGTGTTACTTTGAATCTCACCACAATATAGAATCACATGACACCAATAAAATTCTAAAAATGATGTATCACTTTGTACATTTTACATTTATTACTATAAATACTTTAATCATACATTTCAGTAGCCACTAAGACCATAGTTTAATATTACATATTATTTATATGCTTTAAGTGAATTTTATTGAAACTTTTTTGGTGACTATTTGGCTCATATAAACATAAAAAATGCTCACCATATAATCTAATTGTTAGACCTAGTCTTTATTGCCAAACTACTTAGCTTTGTCAGATTGACTGTCTGTCAATAACAAGTCTGACTTTATTTTTTAAGATAAAATAAGCTGGGCGTGGTAGCACACACTTGTAATCCCAGCATTTGGGAGGCCGAGACCCAGAGGATCGCGGTTCTTGGACAGCCTCAGCTACTTAGTGAAGCCCTCAGCAGCTCAGTGAGACCCGGTTTAAAAATAAAGTATAAAAAATAGGGCAGGGAGTGTATCTCGGAGGCCGAATGTCCCTGGGTTCTATCCCCAGACCCCCCCAAAATGATTAAATATGCATATTAATACCCTCTATGACAGCCACTTCACTTTTAAATTCTAACTGTGAAATCGATATATAGATGTCTTTAGAAACAGGGAGCCTGGTAGACAGGCAGTGTTGCCAGGCTGAAGTAAGCATCCCTCTCTTAATTTTTTTTTCATTGCTCTTAAGTTTTTTCCCAGGGTCAGGACTCTCTTGGATTACCCCTTTGCTTTATTCTGGAGACTTTTAATCAAGGGGAAATGTGTCGTAATATGATTTGGAGTGCATGAGGTGTATGCTTTCTTTTTCTCAAAAGTTAAAGTGGCAAAAGGGAAAGGCAGCTGGGCAGCCGGTGGATTGCCTGTGTATTCTCAGGCAGAGCAGTTTTAACAAAGGCACTATGGAATTGAAGACTTGGAGATGGACTCCTTGTAACATCTATATCTACATGACCCATGAAAATTCTTAGTTGACATGCTCTTGAAGATTGCTGGAACGAGTGGTTACTATATAATGTAGTAGGCAGAGCACACTGTGATCACAAGATCAATCGACTTGACACCTACAACATACTTTTTGGTGCTTTAGTGAGTATATCAGTACCTTCTCTAGATCTTATATTCGAGAGTGTCCCAAACACTTGCAATCCCATAGTTTACTAATTGAAAGAGAAGAGAGGGAATGAGGATGTGAATGAGCAGAAGAGAAGGCTATGCAAAAGAAAAAGGAAAATCCTTTCCTCAAATGTAAAATGAGCAGGATGAAGAGTTTGAAATTCTAAAAACAGGTAGAGGGTTCTCCAGGGATTTTAATGAGTTCAGCAATACTCTTGGTATTGATGGTTGTTTCATTTTTTATTGAAACTTCATTTTGGTCTATTGGTTGATAAATAAGTATGCAATTAATTATTAGTTTCTGCCCTAGCAATATTGACTAACCATTATTTATATACAATAAAGGAGGACTTTTACACTTAGATTTTCCTCTAGCTTATAAAAGTTTATTTTTACCCCAAAATCTTTTCATTTCTAGCATAAAGTAAAAGTCAATAAAAATGTTCAGTCTTTTAAATGTATTTCTTACTTTCTCTTGAGAAACTCTAAATACTTTTGGTTTTAAAGATTACACAAATATGACAAAACTTAAATATACTTCAACATTGAATTGGCATTCTATATATAATATACTAAAATATGCAGTGTTTCCTTAAGGACTCAATCCTTCTGTATTCTGTTTATAATGCAGTATAGCATTAGAATCAGCCTGAATGACATTAGAAAATTGTTCTCTTGAGCTATTCATGTATCTGTTTGTAAAGTAACTTAAAAAGATTTATATTATATCCATACCAAATTGCTGGTATGCAGTTGGGCTAAATATGTAACAACAGCTTAATTCCCATTGCTATATTAACTTGTCTTAAAAATAAAACAAAACAAAGCAGAAAACCAAGAACCTATGCTAGAGTTGAAAGAACTCCAAATAACGCTTTATAGCTCAGAATACAAAATGTAGTCTGTGGCTACATTAAGAAAGTCCTCCAGCAAGTTCAAAAGACATTAGGAATAAAAACCACCCATTTGCTTTTTGTAGCAGCAGTAGCAAACTGCAAACAAGCTAGAATAGCTTCAGAACAGCATGCGAGATGGTTTTCTGGAACTTTTGATGACACGAATCCACCTTAACCTTTCTTTCTTACTGGCAGGTGTCCTCCTGGCTTGCAGCCAGAGGCTGAGAGCGCAGTCAGCCCACTGTGTCCCGAGTGTGGACTGTGCTGACACTCCAGCTGGCTGCTCATAATTGCACTGATTGTGGGCTGACAACTCGAGCTGCGGGAAAGAGATGTGATGAATATACATACATTATTTCACAAATTGGATCAGATTACACATTTCACCTCTTTTTTTTCTCCTCCATAGATATGATATCTGCACTTATAAAAATAAGCCCTGTGGAACACTGGGTAAGTTTTTTTTTTTTTAAATAAAGGGAGGATAATTTAGATTGTCTTTTTGGATCAATGACTTTACTCATTATTATTAATTTGGTCATTTTTATTTCTGATATATCTGCAGATACCCCCTAAAAAGGGTTAACTTGACCTTTCTGGATATATCACTTATTAGAAAACAAATGTAATGAAGATTATATAAATTTTGCATATCATTAGCCCCCCCTCAAATGGAGTGGTGATTAAAAGATAACAGGCGATGATTAAAAATTACCATCTAATAATTATAAGTCAAAGCTATCACTAATTTTCATATAATACATCTCCATGGTGTATTTTCTAAAAATGCCAAGGCTGTTGAGAGCAAATGAAATCAGCCAACATTTTGAAATTCCAAGCTGGTAAAGAAAATAGTCTGGGGAAACTTAAAGAGGAGGCATCAAGAAAATACTTCTTTTGGTATCATTTTGTGAAAGAATCTATTCCCCCAAATAAGTAAGTTGTTCTTGAAAAATTCTAATACTCAAAGAATAAAAAGCCATTTCATAAAATAGTATAGCCAGAGGTAGAAAGAAGATAAAATTATCTTGCTTTTCGAGAGATATTTCAGCATTACTCTATAATTTTAAAAATAGCATTTTGTTGCAGAGCATAATCTCATATTGGTTAAATGTTAACTGCAAATACAAATGGGGAAGGTAGCTTTCCAGTAGATTAAATGATTAAACAACTAGCATTATTTTATGGAGCAGGAACTTTTTTTCTATGATTAAGTTTTTTTAGGGCCATAGAGACCTTTTATAGATTCAGAAGTTAAGCGACTGATTGATTCTCTGGTTCCTCTATGACAAATCTTAATTTTCTTATTTGTAAAGAAATAGTTTAATTAGTTTTTATGTACATATTAATCATTTGGGGAAGATCCAAGTAAAGTTAATGTAGGAGGCTGTGGATGTAGCTCAGTGGTAGAGGACTTCCCTAATTCCCTGGGCTCAATTCTCAGTATAAAAAAATTAAATAAATAAAATAAAATAAAATAAAGTCAATTTAGGAGAGTTGATCCAACTTCTTGAGGAGGTCAGTGAAATATCTCTAGATATCAGAGACTATAATATCTCTTGATGATTTTTTGTGTGTGTGGTACTGGGGTTGGAACGCAGGGGCTTTCTACCTCCGAGCTACACTTCCAGACCTACTTTTTATACTTTATTTGAAAACAGGGTGTCACTAAGTTGCTGAGAGCCTCACTAAGTAGCTGAGGCTGGCTTCGAACCTGTGCAACCCTCCTTCATGTCTCAGCCTCCCAAGTGCTGGGATTACAAACTTGCACCACCACTCCCAACTTATCTTTTTTTATTAATTTTTTATTGGTGCATTGTATTTATATATCATAATGGGGTAAAAAACTTGTGTAGGCGTAAATGCATACATCACCCAACCAGCCTCCACCCAGTCCCCACCTCACTCCCTCCCATGCTTGGTTTAGTGGTTGACTTCGATATGAATAAGTATATCATGCGCTTTAAAGCGTTTCCCTCTCCCCACCTCTTATCCCCACAGTTAGGTTGCCTTATTTGCTTCTCTATAGGATCTCCTTTTTCACCTGGAGTTCCTCCTATGACCCTATTCACCTTAGCTTTCACATATTAGGGAAAGCATTGATCCCTTACTTTTTGTGACTGACTAATCTCACTTTGCATAATGTCCTCACGATCCATCCATTTCCCTGAAAATACTGCAATTGTATTTTTTTATGGCTGAGTAAAATTCCATCGTGTACATATCCCACAGTTTTGTAATCCATCCATCTGTTGATGGACATCTTGGCTGGTTCCATAGTTTGGCTATGGTGAATTGTGCAGCTATGAACATAGATACACATGCATTAATTTGGTAGTTTGGTTTCCTTTCTTTTGGGTAGATACCCAGAAGTGGTATTGCTGGATTGAATGGTAGATTTGTTCCCATTCTTCTGAGGATTCTCCATACTGTTTTCCAAAGTGGTTGCACTAATTTGCAATCTCACCAACAATGTTTTAGAGTTCCCTCTTCTCTGCATTCTCACCAGCATTTGTTATTGTTTGTGTTTTGAATGATTGCCATTCTAGTTGGAGTTAGGTGAAATCTCAGGGTAGTTTTGATTTGCATCTCTCTGATTGCCAATGGTGTTGAGCATTTTTTCATGCCTTTATTGGCCATTTGAATTTCTTGATCAAAGACTTGGAAATTAGACCAGAGAGCTTAAGGCTCCTCGAAGAGGGCATAGGTCCAACACTGCAACACATAGGCACAGATAAAAACTTTCTCAACAAGACCCCAAAGGCACAACAAACCAAAAGGTGAATCAATGCGTGGGATTGCATGAAATTGAAGAGCTTCTGTTCAGCAAAGGAAATTGTCAAGAACCTCAATCGAGAGCCAACAGAATGGGAGAAGATTTTTGCCACCTACCCCTCCGATAGAGGACTAATATCTAGAATATATAGAGAACTCAAGAAACTCAACACTAAAAAAACAAATCATCCAATCAAAAAATGGGCAAGTGAACTAAATGGACACTTTACAAAAGAAGAAATTCAAATGGCTTATCTCTTGATGATTTTGCCTCCCCTCCCATGCCATTTCCTTAAGATTTATGGCTAAAGAAGAAACCCCAATTAGCATATGCCAAACATTAATGATGGAGAAGATTGCTAGTTAACATACATAACATGGAAAGAGCTCTGTTTGTTAAGAGAGCTCACTCACCTCCAAGAGATCCCCTCTGTAGTGTTTTAGGTTAACAATACTAGTATAAGGAACTGGAAACTGACTTTGAGTATTTATGTGTTTCCTTTTCCAGCTTAAGCTCTTTGTTCCTCAATTCTCTTATCTATACAGTAGGAGTGATAGCTGCCCATTTGCTACAGGAATATTGTTAAAATAATTTAAGGAATAAAATATAAAGGTGTGTAGTAAAGAAGTGCTATAAAAATGAATGGATTTGATGTAAAAGCCTCTATACTTTTCCTTAACTCATCCTTTATTATAATGTGTTTAAATTCTGTAATTACTTAACTAAGTGATAAATTAATTTTAAATACAATAAACACTAAGCTTCAAAACAAATATTCATATAAATTAAACTTGTACTTTTTAGTATATATTCATGAGGAAATATGTATATATGTGCATGTATATCTCTTTTTGTCTCTGTCTCTATATATACTCTACTCTTTGAAGGTAGATATTTTTTACCTGAAATATACTGTTTATTATGACATTATTAATATCACTCCCTAGTATATTTGTTGTCATTATTGCCAAAATAGAATCAACATATTAACAGTTAGGTATATGTCAGTGCATGTTCAAGTTCCATATAAATTATGTTTCAAATTATAAATTATTACATATTATTTTTTGTGCTATCTCATAGTGAAAAACAGTGAACTCTATGTGTGGTGTGCGTGCGTGTCTGTGTGTGTGTGTGTTGATCTTTATCTGTGGAAGATATATTTTAAGTATGGGATCAAACAGCTTATTACTCCAAATAATATAATTAATTGATTCCTTTTTTAGTAACTTTCTGTTAATTTTTTTTTTTTTTTTTTTGGGTGGTACTAGGGATGGAACCCATAGGCTTTCTACCTCTGGGCTATCTCCCAGACCCGTTTTATACTTTACTTGGAAACAGGGTCTCACTAAGTTGCTGAGAGCCTCACTAAGTAGCTGAGGCTGGCTTCGAACCTGTGGGATCCTCCTGTCTCAGCCTCCCAAGTGCGGGGATTACAAGCGTGCGCCACCATGCCCAGCACTTTCTGTTAATTTTTATACTTATTTTTGCATATTCTCTTGCTTAGCAACTCTTATGAATAATCATAATATGACTAAGTAGGCTTAAGGGTGCAAACTGTGGCCATCAAACTAAGGAAATCTAAATGACCCAAATAATAATCAAACTCAAATTAACACAATCACACATAAGAACTTGACAGCTTCAATTTTATAGGGAACCAAAAAAAATGGTAGGAGTTTGTGAAAATACAGTGGTATTTAAAATACTCTAATTTTAGTCAAGATTTACCTTTATGTTTCAAAAAGTAGCAGTTATTTTTCAAATATATTCTTTCCTAACTTGTTATTTTAGCAGAGTTAACAATATTATATCAGATATCAGGAATAAATCTATGTTTTTAAATACATCCTGGAGAGTCACTAAGAATTTTCAGTTGAAAGTAGAGCCACTTGGCACATACCAAAAACAACACAATAGCAGCGATAACAAAACCCATGGAATAATCTATTTTGAGAAATATAAAAAATGTCAATTTAGCAACCATTATACTTAGTCATTCTTTTTATTTTTTTAAACCACATTGGCTCAAAACAGAAACAGTGTTCAGTGTGGTCTTGTTCCTCCCATATGCTTGGCCACAGTGAATCCAATAGCTTAAAGCCAGAAAATGCACCAAATTTTTTTGTTCTGTTTTTATTCTTTGTTCATGTTTATGCACCTGTTTATGTCGGGTTTTTTTCCAGTGAAGATTGAAAGGGACATTTACTAAATATGTTTGATTAGAAAAAAAACATTCCCCAGTGGTCTTCTTTTTTACATCCTCTTTTTTAGGTTCCAAGACCTCTAAATGAATGGAAGGGCAGGACAAGGGCATTATCAGTATTTATAACAAGTCTGAGTCATAAACAGCTCCCTCCCTAACTCCTGCCCACCCCATGCTAAATGGGGAGAGGAAAGTACTGGCACAGCCAGCACTAACCTCAACTCTGTTTCCGTGTAGTTATTATTTTGATATTTATATTAGAAAATAAAGAGAAACACTTTCCAGAGCTCTCTTGTCAGTAAAAAATAAGGATTGAATAGTGTTCACTGTTCCCAAATAGTACCACAGGGAAATTGTACCTAGCACAGGACATTGATAATTGCACTCTGTAACTATTTATTGAATTGCAATGAAATAACTTTTGGTAAGAAGGTAATTCTTAACATTTGAGTGATGATAGTAGACAACTAACATATAAAATATTTTTCCTTCAAGTCTTCTCAATAACTTTTTGTCTCTGTTTGGCATGTTATGTATGCTTTGGCATCTATTTCCTTATAGTAAATGACATTTTTTTCTTTTGCACAAAAATTCTTTTTTTTTTTCTTCTAAGCACTTTTTTGAAGAGCCTACTAATTCACAGAGCATGATATTTGTTTGGAAGTATTAAAGCTTTTACATACTAAAATTCCCAAGGGGAGAATACTTCAAGTAACATAGCATTTCATTAGCATTAGTGAATTAACACCATAGTTTTTTTCTTTATTAGTACAATTTTAATGCATTGGAGGAGGGTGGGGGAGAAGAAAAGTACACTGAATGTGTGAATGGCTTTCCTCCCATTAAAATGCTAAAAGAAATGTTGCATCACTATCAGGACTAGTTTCAGAAGACTTTTTTTTTTTTTTAAAGAAAAGTGTAAAAACCTCATCTTTCAGTTCTCCTTTTTCTCTTTTGAATCATTCATTTTGTTTTTTATAAAAATGTCATTTTAAAAAACCATTCGGGATCTTCCCCCCCTTTTTGGTAACTAAAAAGTTGCTTGTATATTTTTATGAACCCACTAAACTTAAACAGATCTCTTTAGAAAAATAATGTGGATATATTTTGCTTTCTACAGCCTGAAGAATGTTAAAATAGAAATGCTTTCTTGAATTCCCTCTTCTGGCTCAAGTTACTAGGTGGTCCCAAGTTACCAGAAGTAAAATTTATAAATCTAACCCCTAGTCTAGACATTTTCCAGCACCGACTGCAGTTCAAAAAATATTAATGTCTAGCCGGCAAAGTGAAATTCCCCCCAGTGATTTTGCAAATGACTAGAAAGTTAACCTTTTGCCAACTGCTCCTTCTGTGCATGGAGGTTATTAAAAAGAACCCAGGCATTTATAAGTATGGGCTTTTTAAGATTGAAACACCTTGGCTTGACCCTTTGTGTCTCTTTCTGTTTACCCAGGCTTGGCCTCTGTGGCTGGAATGTGTGAGCCTGAAAGGAGCTGCAGCATTAATGAAGACATTGGCCTGGGCTCAGCTTTTACCATTGCACATGAGATTGGTCACAAGTGAGTGAGTTTGAGAAAATCAAAATAAATGGTAGAACCCTGCTCTTTTGAGCAACTCGTGACTACTGTGTGGAAAGCCTGTGCTCAACTGTTTTTACAGCCTCTCTGCCTGATTTCAATAGAGAAAGTTATCATGTGGGGCATCGGGATAAATCATCTTAAGAACTGAAGACTTGTAAAATAACCTTTGCGATTCAATACCAGTGTCTTAGTAGTGAAATGCACTTCACTTCAATATTATTCTATGCATGTGAAATGCCTTAGCTATAACTGTCTCCTCAACATCCAGTTCCTCATAAAGTCCAGTTGTTTCAATGATCATTCTTTTCCTCAGGTGACAGTACATATATGTTTTAAGTCACTGACACTAAGATGGACATTTAGTTTTCACTCTTCATATAGTTGTGACCATGCCTTTTTCAGGCATTAAAATTACACAACTATTGCTATGTAACCAGTATTTTCAGGTGTGCATGCCTGCCATTGAAAGAAAAATAAAAACAACTGTCTTGATACAGGGTCTTACTAAGTTGCTGAGAGTCTTGTTAAGTTGCTGAGGCTGGCTTGAACCTGCAGTTTTCCTGTCTCTGTCTCCCATGTACTAGGATTATAAGCATGTGCTACCATGCTCAGCTAAAGCCCTTTCTTTATTTCAAACAGCAAGCAATAGTAAATGTAGACGTTTATTAACACACAAGGGAAGAAGTTTAACAGTTATTCTCCCTTATTTCAAATATTTGTGTCCCTAAGACTGAAAGATGACTTATCCTTAGTTTTAATGTGCTTCCAATGCTCTTATACAGGTACAAATTAAAGAGCCTCCAGTTCACTAATGGAGTAAGGTTTTCAGGAGAACACTTTCCCTCTAAAATATTAACTACTGACATTTAACACATAGTTGGTTTTATCTGCTAACAAGAAAATGAAAAAGAAAAATAATTTGAAAGGATAATCAAGTATTTTTAGCTAAAACACCACTGAATTTGCAAGAACTCCTTACATTTATAATCTTTTTTTTGGTAAAATGGATGGGTAATAAGGAACAAGTAAAAGTGTTAATTATATACTTGCTTCAGAAATAATTGGTCAGTTTTTGTAGTATTATTTTTTAAATTGTATCATATTGGGCCGGGCGTGGTGGCGGATGCTTGTAATCCTTGTGCTTGGGAGGTGGAGACAGGAGGATCGCGCAGGTTCGAAGCCAGCCGCGCTGGCTTAAGCGACCCTGTTTCCAAATAAAAATATTAAAAAAAAAAAATAGGTCTGGGAGTGTAGCCTGAAGGTAGAAGGGTTTTTCCAGGAACCCCAGTACCATCCCACCCCAAAATTGTATCATATTGGTACTGATTTGGGCTTAAATTAAAATAAGCATCAAGTTTCAAAATTGACTTAAGTAATACAAAAGAAGTCAATATTTTACTTTTAATGAAGCCTTAAAATTACTGGTATTCTAGTTACCATTGCAGTTAATAGCAGAGAAACAAAGCTGAGGCTGAGTTTCTGAAATCTAAGCACTAAGATCTTAAAAGCAAATGAAGAGATCTTCACCTATGAAATAGATTTTCTCAACTGATCAAATGATAACTTGAGCCGGACGTGGTGGTGCACGCTTGTAATCCCTGTGCTTGGGAGGCAGAGACAGGAGGATGGCGCAGGTTCGAAGCCAGCCACGCGCGCTGGCTTAGGAGACCCTGTTTCCAAATAAAAATGTAAAAATAGGTCTGGGAGTGTAGCCCGGAGGTAGAAGGGCTTCCAGGAACCCCAGTACCACAAAAAAAAAAAAAAAGATAACTTGACATATTGAAAAAGAGTACATTAAACACATCCTGACTCCCTGTCAAGGGTAAAAGAAATAAAACGATAGTAACATATCAACTAGACATGAAAATATACATAGCTTGTACATAGCTTGGAGAAAGAATGTCATGCCCCTGGGTTCATATTGTTGCTGTGGCTATCCTGAACCTGAGATCCTCCTGTCTCAGCCTACCAGTACTAGGATTACTGGCACGTGCCACCATGCCCAGTTTAGATAAAGCCCTTACCCAGGCAGTTCATCTTTAACTCACTAAAAAAATCTGGTTCATTAATGATTGTCGTAATCTTAAACAACCTTACTGAATTTAACAGTTTCCATTAGATTAAATTATATTGAAAGGTTTGGCTGAATACCATATAGTACCTGACAAATGTATGTGTGAAAGATTATATTATCTTATGTATTAACAGCTTAGTCAATATCCACACATGCATTCCAAGCCTCATGCTTTTTTTGTACCTAAATAGCATAAATGAGTTCATCTCTTTTTATGTCATTTAATTTTAAATAATTTTTATGTGGATCATATTGAAAATGGCATACATTCAGACTGTGTTTGGTGCCCCCCCCCACTTTCCTTTCTCCCCTTTCAACAATGAGTTGTCCAGGTTGATCATGCAACATTCATACTTTTACACATATTTGAATGTAGCTCCTCCATTAATTTTATATCATTTATTTAGATCCCAAATGGGCTATCTCTCTGGCTTCCTAGCTTTTGTTTGCTGTTTTGCCTTGTGGGTAAATCCTTTGAATTCTCCCTAAGGTGAATGTGTGGCACCTTATGTAGAAGAACTATGAAGTAGAATATATCTTTCAAGCTTTATGCGTCTTAGAGTAACTCTTTTAGAGTGAATTCTTGTTTTAAAGTGTCAGTACTGAAAATGGTAGAAGAAACTCACAAAATCCTTTATGTTGAGAGTTAGAAAAATCCTTTCATTCAAAAATGTTATTTGACGGAAAAAAAAGGCCTTTTCTGTTTGTGTGTTTTCATGTCTAGTTGATATGTTACTATCGTTTTATTTCTTTTACCCTTGACAGGGAGTCAGGATGTGTTTAATGTACTCTTTTTCAGTATGTCAAGTTATCATTTCATCAGCTGAGAAAATCTATTTCATAGGTGAAGATCTCTTCACTTGCTTTTTAAGATCTTAGTGCTTAGATTTCAGAAACTCAGCAGGTCAGCTTTGGCAAAACACATGCTATCCTTTAAATATGGTGACGGTGAGCCTGATGTGGTGTTGCATGCCTGTGATCTCAGTACTTGGAAGGCTGAGACAAGGGAACACAAGTTGGAGCCAGCCTCAGTTTCTTAGTGAGACCTTGTTTCAATCAGACTGGAGGTATAGCACAGAGGTAGAATACTCTTGGGTTCAATCCCCAGGACTATAATCAATCAATCAGTAAAGGGATAGCTATTCTTGAAAAATAAAACTGTAGTCATAGGACATATATCAAGTATATTTTTCAGATCAAGTATACTGAATTTTTTGTGATTTTTTTTCATTTAGCCATTTTTTTTTCATTTTTTTTCATTTTGTGATTTTTTTTTCATTTCATTTTTTTTTTTCATGTTAAGTGATGCGATGATGTCAATAGATTCACTATAGTGAAAATATCTGACCAGGGTTACTGAGAAGAGTCTCCACTGAGTCCCTAGACCGAATATTTTCTACCTTTTAAACGTGCATAGAGTATTTTAGTACTCAGCATATAGTTGTATAGGAATATAATATCCATTTAAAAATAGTTCTGGAGAGTCTTTTCATTGGCTAGGCCTTTGCTAACAGTTTTTCCCATCTTTTTGTGAGAACTAGAAATTAGTTTCCTTGTCAAATGAAAAATTGAGGTTTATATTATATTTAAATGACATGTCTAGCTTTAATGTAGGCTGTATGCCAAAGGCACTTAATGAAACCTTATAGGAAAGAATGTTCTTTGAAAGATTTTTTGAAATTAATTGTACAGTTCCCATGGGTTTTAGAAGTAGAAGAAATCATGAGATCAAGAAGGGAAGCAAGAACTCAACCAGACATCTAGTGTATAGAGAAAGCTACCTACTACATCCAGCTATGCAACAAAAACAGTATTAAAGAAAGGTGTTAAAGTAGTCATTTTAAAAAGGATTTATGTTGAACTGTGTGGGACTGAATTGACAGTATAGCTAAGATTTGTTTTTAAAATTTTTTTTATTGGTGCATTGTAGTTAGACATCTTTTTATTTATTTATTTATTTAATTTATTTTTTTATTGGTGCACTGTATTCATACATCATAGTAGGATACATACTTTTGTAGACATACATGCACACTTTTCCCAGTCAGCCCCCACCCAATCCCCACCCCATTCTCTCCCTATCCCTCCCTCCCATGCTTGGTTTAGTAGTTGACATCTAGTATTATGGCAATTTATCTAAAATTAAAAATGATAATCTCACATAACAGTTTCATTTGTCTGATACCAAGCTCTTAATGGGGTACAAGATGGTAGAGGCATACACATCACTCATTTAGCCCTCCCCCACTTTCTACCCCAGTCTCTCCCCCTTCCCTCCTTCTCATGTTTGGCTTAGTGATTGACTTTGACATGTTTGTGAATATAGGTCATGTACATTAGGGAATTTCCCCCTTCTCTCATCCCATCCCCTCAGTTAGGCCTCCTTATTTGCTCATCTATAGTTTCTCCTTCATCTAAAGCTCCTCCTATGAACCTTTTCCTCCCTAGCTTCCAAATATTAGGGAGAACATCTGATTTCTTGTTTTTTTCTGACTGACTAATCTCACTTAGCATAATGTTCTACAGATCCATCCATTTCTCCGTAAATGATGTAATTTTGTTTTTCTTTATGGCTGAGCAAAATTCCATTGTGTACATATCTCATAGCTTTGTAATCTATTCATCTGTTGATGGACATCTTGGCTGTTTGTATAGTTTGGCAATTGTGAATTGTGAGTCCATGAACGTAGATACACATGCATTAGTTTGGCAGTTTGGTTTTTATGCTTCTGGGTAGATACCCAGAAGTGGTGTTGCTGGATCATATGGAAGGTTCATTTCCATTCTTCTGAGGATCCTCCATACTGTTTTCCAAAGTGGTTGCAATAATTTGCAATCCTACCAACAATGTATTAGCTTTTAAAAGAAAGGAAGAAAGAGAAAGCAAGAAGAACAATATCTTGAACTTTATAATCTTGAAAATGTATACATGATGATGCATTTTGCTATTTTTTCTATTACTATATATATCTGATTTTTTCACACAAATAATGTGTAGGTCCTAAGATCATTCATTTTTAAGATGTGACAACTCATTTATTTTTGTTGACTGAACATTAACTGTTTTTTATTTTATTATGTTTTATTTGTTTTTTAATTGTTTTTATTGGTGCATTGTAGTCTTACATCTTAATGGAGTACAAGGTGGTATAGGAATACATGCACACATCCTCCAATTAGCCCTTACTCAAATCCCACCCCATTCCCTCCCCTTCCATCCTCATATTTGGCTTAGTGATTGACTTTGATATGTTTGTTAATGTTCATCAGGTATATTAGGTAACTCTGGTTTTCAGAGATTTTTTAAAATATTAAAAGTTGTATTGAAAGTTGTAAGGAAATATTTGTCTTGCTTTTAGAAATAAACATCAGTTATTTGTCTCAATAAAAGACACATTCTTTTTATAGAAATTGGCTAGGAGATTCATTTTTAAAAAAGGATAAATATGGCAAGGCTTCAGGAAAATTGTGAATTCAATTGCCTATGTTAGGACTATATTACCACTGTTATCTTTCATCTAAACTGTCCTCCTGCCACAAGTACTTAATGTCTTTAAATGCTTAAGCAGTGTGTTTTTATAATAGAAGGCTAATTATTAGAATATACTATGTTATTTGGAACTTTAATGCCTTTGTATAGTTTTGGTATCAGAATATGTACATCTTATAAAATGAATTACAAAGTATTCTATTGCCTGGAAAAGTTTGCTTTCCTTAAGTACACTTAAAAACATTCTGGAGGTATATATAGTTCACATGGAATAAATACCCATTTTGTGTATAGTTTGATGTGTCTTGACCAACATATATATATATATTTTTTTTTGTGGTACTGGGGTTCCTGGAAGCCCTTCTAAGACCTCCGGGCTACACTCCCAGACCTATTTTTACATTTTTATTTGGAAACAGGGTCTCCTAAGCCAGCGCGTGTGGCTGGCTTCGAACCTGCGTGATCCTCCTGTCTCTGCCTCCCAAGCGCGGGGATTACAAGCGTGCGCCACCATGCCCGGCAATATGTGTTATTAACATAACAAACAAGATGTCAACAATTTCATTTCCTGAAAAAAAAAATCCCCCTTTCTCCTTTACAGTTAATTTCTGCCTTTCTCCTCACTCCATGTCTCAGACAATCACAGATCTATTTTCTTCTACCTTCCCCCCCACCGCCCCTGACACCAGGGATCAAACCACTGTGAACTAAACACTTGGAATCTCACAGAATTGCCCAGGCTGGCCTCTAACTTGCAATCGTCCTGTCTCAGCCTCTGGAGTATCTGGGATTGTGAATGTGCACCACTGTGCCCAGCTCTGTAGTTTTGTTTAAGTGGACTTATATAGTTGATACTTTGTCTCAGTGTAATTTATCTGAGATTCATGTATGTTATGTTTTTTTTTTTTTGTTGTTGTTGTTTTGTTTTTTGTTTTTTTGGTGGTACTGGGGTTCCTGGAAGCCTTTCTACCTCCGGGCTACACTCCCAAACCTCTTTTATATTTTTATTTGGAAACAGAGTCTCTTAAGCCAGTGTGGATGGCTTCAAACCTGCGTGATCCTCCTGTCTCTGCCTCCCAAGCGGGAGGGTTACAAGCGTGCGCGACCATGCCCGGTGTATGTTATGTTTTTAAGTAGTTCATATATTTGATTGTTCCTGGTCTGAGGCTGTTAAACATAGAATTACTACGAACATCTGTGTATTAGTATTTGAATGCACACACGTGTTCATTTATCTTGGATGATATTGCTGGTTGTATGGTTAGTTTAATTTTTTAATAAACAGGTTTTTGAAATATACCATTTGACATTCCCATTAGCAGTCTACGATAGTTCTGGTTACCTCAGATCCTCACTGACATTTTTTAATATTAGCCATCATTATACACTTTAGTGGTATCTTGTAATGCCAATTTATTGATCATCTATTTTTGCTAAATAATGATGTGATCATGAGCATTTTTCATGAACTATTTTAAAATAAATTCTTTGAACTGTTTATTCAAATATCTACCCTTTAAAAATGTTTTTTTCTTCTTGTTTAGTTGTATTCTGGGTAAAAGTCTTCATCATATATACATAATGTAATTTTTTTTTTTGGTGGTACTGGGGTTCCTGGAAGCCCCTTTACCTCCGGGCTACACTCCCAGACTTATTTTATATTTTTATTTGGAAACAGAGTCTCTTAAGCCAGCATGGCTGGCTCTGAACCAGCGTGATCCTCCTGTCTCCGCCTCCCAAGCGGGGATTACAAGTGTGCTCCACCATGCCCGGCAGTATGTAAATATTTTCTCCTTGTCTCCTGCTTGTCATTTATTTTTAATGTCTTATTAAAAGCAGAATTACAAAGTTTTGATGATATCTAGTTTATAATTTTTTATTGATTGTGCTTTTCATGTTTTAAGAATTTTTTGCCAACTTTAGGATTGTGAAGATGTGCTATTATTATCTTCCTGTGAAAGTTTTATATTTTTAGCTTTTGTATTTAGACCCATTATTCATGTTGAGCTAGTTTAATGTATTATGAGAGGTATGGGTTAGGCTTCATTTTCCCCCCATGTGTATATCCAGTTATTTCAGCACAACTTACTAAAAAAGATTTGTGGATTCATTGTTTTGGTTTGAAGTTTTCTTTTTTCTTTTTAGTTTGGGCATCAGAATAAAATTAGTCATATAAAAAGAATTAGAAAGTGTTCCACTTTCTGGAAGAATTTGTACATATAAGATTGATGTTATTTGGTCTTTGAATGTTTGAGAGAATGTACTACTAAAGCCCTTGAGCCTGAAATTTTCCTATTGGAATATTGTTAGTTAAAATTTTAATTTAGATATGAGACAATAGTTCTAAAACTTTTCTTTGTAGTAATTATATAAAAATATTATTCCATTTTATCTGAATTGTCAATTTTGTTAACAATTTTGTTAATTGTCAATTTTTAGTCTCTCATAATTTGTATTTTTTAGATAAAAATGATATTTCCCCATTCATTCTTGATATTTAATTTATATTTTTCTTGATCAATATAGCTGTTTGTTTGTTTTGTTTTATTTTAAAAAAATCTTTTGATGTTATTGATTTCTTTACTCATTCTCTGTTTCATTGGTTTTGTGTGTGTGTGTGTGTGTGTGTGTGTGTGTGTGTGTGTGTGTCTGTGTTTTACTGAGAATCGAACCCAGGAATGTCCTACCTATGAGCTATACTCTGAGCTTTTTTTATTTTTTATTTTGAAACCAGGGTCTAACTAAGTTGTGGAGGGCCTTACTACATTGCTGAGGCTGGCCTTGAACCTGTGATCCTCCTGTCTCAGTCTTCCAAGTACTGAAGTCATACACCACTGCTCTCAGCTTGATTTACTCTTTATTATTTCCTTCCTGTACTTAATTTGGTTTTAATTTGTTGTTTGCTTTTTTTACAGTAGAATTTTATATCACTAAAGTCAGTACTTAAAGCTATAAATTTCCTTATAAGCCCATCTTTAGCAGTACCTCACCATCTCAAATATGCCCTTTTGCTGTATTTTCATTTTCATTAAGTTAAAATTTTTTGAATGTGCTAATTCTTCTTAGACTATAATCAGATAATATACTCTAATTTTAATCTTTATGATATTGAAACTTGCTGTATGGTCTATCACATATTCTATCTCGGTGAATATATCTTGTTTCCTTGAACAAGAAAATGCCTTCTGCTGCTATTCTGGTTATAATGTTCTAGTATTGTTAGGTGCATTTGATTAATAGTCTTTAGTGTTTCTATAGCTTTTTATTATCGTTGATCAATGAATGACTGAGACAAGTGTGTTGGAATCTCCAAATTCATGTATATATTTGTCTTTTTATCCTTAAGTTCTGTCAGTTTTTGCTTCATATGTTTCCAAAGATATCTAATTATGTTTACATTTAAGAGTATTATGTCTCAATGAATTAATCCTTTATTGTTATAAAAGGATAACAAGAAATGCAAATATAGAAATGTCACTCTTTATCCCCAGTAATATTACTTATTTTGAAATCTACTTTATATTGCAGTAGGGTGGCTCCAACTTTCATCTTATTGCACGGTACATCTTGTTTTAATCCTTTATTTTGAGCTTATAGTTGGGTTTTGCTTTTTATCAGTTAATTTTAATAATTTCTGTCTTTTAATTTTGTTAGTTCTATTTATATATAACCTACTTATTTATATAGCTGGGTTTTGGTGGATAATATTGCTTTTTCTAACTTTTTCCATCTATTTTGTTTCATTTTGCTCTTTCACTTAATTCAATATTTTAAAAATATATATTTTTTAGAATGTGTATACTTCAGTTGTTGGGTGGAATATTCTATCAGTGTCTTTTGGAACAAGTTGATTGTACTGTTACCAACTCAATGAGCACTTGTGCTCTTCATCAGAAGAATCAGATAAAGGCTCTCAAGCACAAGGGAAGTAGCACACGGGGGGGCAGAAATCCCAGGCTGCCTTGACATATGGTGCAGAAACACAACATCTTGATGTCATCACGTGTAGAACACCTCTTTTTCATCATGCCTCTGCATGTGACACATGCTTAATTACCATCATGAGTCTCTGCCTCAGAGTGTGATTTTCATTCTTGGTATCTTTTCTGACTACATAGTCTTTGAAGACTGATTTGACTTATCAACCGCCCATCTCCTGCTATGTTATCTTAGTTTTATAGCCTTGAAGACTAGTTTAGTCTTTAAATCTCAATTTGCTGATATATTTGTTAACCCTTTAAGACTGAAGGTTAGCCAAAGTTGCTGTCTCAATACTATTCAGGTCAATTATATCTGATATATTTATCAGTTACTTTAAAAAGTGTATTAGCATTTTCAAATATAAGAGTGGATTTGTGTATTTCTCCCTGAAATTGTGTTAGTTATGACTCATGTTTTGACATTTGGTTGTTAGGTGCCTGGGCACTAAGGATTTTTCATCTTAAAGAATTCACCCCTTTATCATTATGTAGTGTCATTGTTTATCTCTGAGAATTACCCTTTTCCTGAAGTATGCTTTGTTTGAAATTACTATAGCCCTCACAGTGCATTAGTCAGCTTTTTGTCACGATTACATGATATTTGAGGTAAACAGCATATAAAGAGAAGAGATTTACTTGTGCTCACAATTTTGATGGTTCCAGCCTATAATTTTTTGGCCCTGTTGCTCTGAATCTGTGAAAAGCACCATATTATGGCAGAAGCACAACTGCTTACCTCAGTCAACAAAAAAGAGAGGCAGAAAGGGGTTGAGGTTCCAGTTTTCTTCAAGGTTATTCTCCCACTGATTTAAGAACCCTCCAATAGGCCCCATCTCTCAGAAATTCTACTACCTCCCAAAGCACCATGGGCTTAGGACCAAGCCTCTAACACAAGAGCCTTTAGGGGTCATTTAAGATCCACACCAGACTTCCGGGAAGATGGCGACCGAGAAAAGCGGGGCTTAAGAGCCCCACTAACAACAAATCTCCATTACCACAAAATCAGCGCCTTTCAAAGCCAGAAAACAACATCACCAGAGAAACAACAAAAAAAAAATCACCAGGCTCCAGAGAGAAAGCGGACTGAGAACAGAGCCACAGAGGAGATCCTCACGCCCGAGGACGTGGCCTCAAGCCCGAGGACGTGGCAGCAGCGCCATACTGCCGGCAGCACCCGAGAATTCACGGGACGGCCACAGCAAGCCGAGGGGAGCCGCTGCGGAACAGCCAGGCGGGATTTCTCGGCGCAGAGAGCACCTAAAGCTCCCAGTGGCTGAGCTCAGCACACGCTGCAGGGATTCAGAGTGGAAATCAAAACCAAGAAAAAAAACGCCAGCCCCACAGCCGAGGGCGTAGCAGCGGCGCCATAGTGCCACTGGCGGCAGCAGCACCGAATTCACCGAATTCAATACAGCTACATCTGCGTACTCAAGAACAGTGAGTCAAATTGTGGGCCACAGTGCAGAAATCCCAGTACTGTACTCACTGGGACTTGACCCAGTGGGAGAGGGGCAGTGGCAGTGATATCACACCATAGGAGAATGTGCAACCTGGCACCCCCCACAGTCTAAAGCAGCCTCTAGCGACTCTCTGGGTTGGAGACTCTGTGATAAAACCCAGTAAAGGAGTAGTGGGGTCTGAGATACTACTGACTCAAGATCCAGAGCACCTTAAGTGAAGTCATAGTGACCCAAGGGAAGAACCCAGAGAAGGGACAAACTTCCGAAATCATGGGAAAGAGGAATAATACTGGAGCAATGAATGCTCACAATCCCACAACATCAGAACCCGACAAAACAGAAAATCAGAGATTTCTAGAAGATCAAATCAGGAAAATAACTGTAGAAATAATAGAGGTGCTTCGAAAAGTACTTAGAGAGAGCCAAAAAGAGATAAAGGATGCAATTAATGAAGTAAAGGCCTCAATTCAAAGCACAAACAACCGATTAGAACACATGGAGAACAGAATCTCGCTCTTAGAAGATGATCATTCCAAAAATGAACGCATAGTTTCTAATCTAGAAAAAAAATCCGACAGCAGGAATCTGATATTGAAGAAATATGGGCCCATTTTAAGAGAGCTAACCTAAGAATAATTGGAATAGAGGAGGGAAAAGAAA
Organism: Muscardinus avellanarius; assembly: GCF_963383645.1. Lineage (NCBI taxonomy): Eukaryota > Metazoa > Chordata > Mammalia > Rodentia > Gliridae > Muscardinus > Muscardinus avellanarius. The sequence continues at coordinate 54,376,017 of NC_137786.1, read as the reverse complement.
GTGAAACCAAAGGGATCAACAATCTCTTCAAGGAAGTAATAGCAGAAAATTTTCCAGACATAGAGCAAGAGGTCGATACACAGGTGCAGGAAACTTATAGAACTCCCTTTAGACAGGATCGGAGAAGAGGATCCCCACGCCACATAATTGTCAAAATGACCAATGTGGAAGCCAAGCAGAGAATCTTAAAGGCAACAAAAGCAAAGGGCCAAGTGACATTCACAGGCAAACCAATTAGAATCACTCCAGACTTCCCAAACCAAGTCATGAGAGCCAGAAGGGCTTGGAGTAACATATTCCCAATTTTGAAAGAAAACAACTTCCAGCCAAAAATTTCCTACCCAGCAAAACTTTCTATCAAATTAGATGGAGAAATAAGAAGCTTCCAGGACAAACAGAAACTGAAGGAATTTATGTCTTCAAAACCAGCACTAGAGAAAATACTCAAAGAGATTAACTACAAAGAAGAAATAGGTAACACACATCAGAACTAGAGAAACAAGAGTTTCCATCCAACAGACAACTAAGATTGGTTATCTGTGGAGATTCATTATTTATGTTAGTCTTTTACCTATCTCTAAATTGTATTGTTTGCCTTTATTGTTGTTAATTTTTAGGATTTCTAGTTGGAATATTAATATACCTTCAGATAAAGCATTTGCAAATATTTTATCCCATTCTATTAGTAACTGTTAACTCTGTTTACATTGTCTTTGGATATACAATATGTTTTTTATTTTTTAGGGAGTTTGTATACTCTTCTGTTGCCTGTGCCATTGAAATCATATCCAAGAAATCACTGCCAATTTCAATGTTGTGAGGTTTTATGACCCAGATTTTCTCCTAAAAGTTTATAGTCTTAAGATTTATATTTAGGTCTTTTATCTATTTTGAGTTAATATTTGTATATGGGATTAGGTAAGGGTCCAATTTTATTGTTTTCCATGTAATTATTATTTTTCAACAATATTTAGTTAAAAGATTATTATTTCCACCACCAAATGTTTGTGGAAACCTTGTCAAAAATAACTTGACAATATAGGGAAGAATTTAGCTCTAGGCTTGTATTTAACTCCAATGGTTTATATATCTGCCTTTAGAATAGTACTACACTGTTTCAATTATTGTAGCTTTATATGGTTTGAAATCAGAAAATATATATCTTCTAGCTTTGTTCTTTTTCAAGATCGTTGTGGGTACCTAGAGTCCATATTCCATATTAGGATAGATTTTTTTTCTGAAAAATAAATATATAAATATATGATAGTTTCACCTAAGAAATAGAAAAAAAATATTCTCTGGTAAGAAAGAAAGCAAAAAGAAATATTGAAATGTTATCTTTAAGTCATCAAAAGCTTGGTATCAGACAAATGAAACTGTTATGTGAGATTATCATCTTTAATTTTTGATAAATTGCTGTAATACTAGATGTCAATCACTAAGCCAAGCATGGGAGGGAGGGATAGGGAGAGAACGGGGTGGGGATCGGGTGGGGGCTGACTGGGCAATGTGTGCATGTATGTCTACAAAAGTATGTATCCCACTATGATGTATGAATACAGTGCACCAATTAAAAAATAAAATAAAATTCCTAAACTGCAAAAAAAAAAAAAGATCCACACCATAGTATCCACTTGTCCTTTTGATTTGTGTTGGCGTAATATATATTTTTGTACTGCCTACTTTTAACCTAGATGAATTTTTATATTATTGTGGACTTCTTGTATTCAGCATATAATTGGGTCTTGCACTTTTCACCAGTTTGACAATCTCTATCTTTTGTTTGGTGTATTTAGAACTTTCATACTTACAGTGACTATTGATATAATTGAATTAACATCTTCCATATTCATAACTATTTTATATTTATTGTACTTGAACTATGTTTCTTTCCCCTTCTTTTTTGTCTTCTCTAGTTTTTAATTATACATTATATTTCTTTTTTGCACAATATACTTCTTTCTTAATTATATTTTTATTGGTGCATAGTAATTATACACCATAGTGAAGTTCAGTGTGATACGAGCACATGAACACAGCACTTGGTGAGATTTCCTCTGGATCCCACTCTGCCTTCTCCCCTCCCTGTATATATTCGTGAGATTGGTAATGATAATACTTCTAAAATGTTAGTATTTGCTCTTTAATTTAATTTAATTTAAAATGAAATAATTTGTTTTATAGATGAGTATATTTACTTGTATATATGTATAAATTTATAATTAATCTAAATCCACCATCAGATAACACTATATGGTATCATGTATAAAACATATACTTTACAATATTATTCCTAATTATTTATTTCTGTCCCTTTTGATATTGCTGTTCTTCATTTCACTTGTCCCTTTATAATAACCACCAAGACCTTGTTATAATTATTATGTTAAATAGTTATGTCATATCAATTAAAATAAGAAAAATCAGTTTTATTTGAGGTTGTTATCCTTTTTTATCCTTTTTTTCTTTTATAGTCAAGTTTCTGATCTCTATAATTTTCCTTTTTCTGGAAGAATTTATTAAAATATTTTTAATGTGTAGGTCTGCTGATATTGAGTTCTCTTAGTTTAGGTTTGACTGAAAGGGATTTTATTTCTCTTTCAATTTTGAAGAATAATTTTCTTGAATATAGAATTTTCAGGATTTCTGATGAGAAATAGCTGTGATTCCTATCTTATTCCTCTATATAGTTAAGATTTGTTTTTACCTCTGGCTTCTTTCAACAGTTCCTGTATCTTTTGTTTTCCATGATTTGAATAATACATGCATAGGTGTTTCAATCTATGGGTGTTTATTGTGTTGGGTATTCTCTTAAATTTCTGTATATCTGGTTTTGTATCTGTCATTAATGTTGGAAAATTCCTTATTGCTGTTATTCAAGGACTTTTTTCTACTCTATTCTCTCTTTTCCTTCTGGTATTTCAATTATATGTAAATTTTACCTTTGGATATTGTCCCGGTTCTTGGATATTCTTTTTTTTTTTTTTTTTTTTTTTTTTTTTTTTTTTTTTTTTTTTTTTTGGTGGTACTGGGGTTCCTGGAAGCCCTTCTTCCTCCGGGCTACACTCCCAGACCTATTTTATATTTTTGAAACAGGGTCTCTTACGCCAGCACGGCTGGCTTCGAACCTGCGCGATCCTCCTGTCTCCGCCTCCCAAGCGCGGGGATTACAAGCGTGCGCCACCACGCCCGGCTTGGATATTCTGTTGTGTATATGTTTCATTCTCCCCTCCCCTTTGTATTTCAATTCAGGATGTTTCTATTGAGCCTATCACCAAGCTCACTGATTCTTTCTTCAGTGTGTCTTGTCTATTAATGAACTCTTCAAATGCATTTTTTATTTCTGAAAAGGTATTTCTAATATCTAGCATTTTCTTTTGATTCTTTTTCAGAGTTTTCATCTCTTTGCTTATATTACTCATATATTTTTGCATGTTATTTTCATTTTCCATTAAAGTTCTTAACATATTAATCATAATTAATTAATTAATTTATTTATTTATTTTGTTGGTACTGGGGTTCCTGGAAACTCTTCTACCTCCGGGCTACACTCCCAGACCTACTTTTAAACAGGGTCTCTTAAGCCAGCAAGGCTGGCTTCGAACCTGTGTGATCCTCCTGTCTCTGCCTCCCAAGTGCAGGGATTACAAGTGTGTGCCACCACGCCCTGCTAATCATAGTTATTTTAAGTTCCCTATTTCCTAACACAAAATCTGTGTCATATGTAGGCTAGTTATGATGCATGTTTTATCTTTTTTATGTTTTATGATAACACATGACGTATTGGGTAATAGGAGCTTAGTATTAATGTGAAGTAGTTAACATTTCTTTCAATAATTATAAGTGAATTAATAGATGATAGTTGTTTTTTAGGCAGGATCTTGCTATATTGCCCACAGTGACTTTGAGCTCTTAGGTTCAAAGTATACTCCTAACTCAGCATCCCACCCAGCTACTTGGCATAGCCTGTAGGTGTGAGCCACCACACCCTGCTCTAAATGATGAATGTTTTCATTGTAAAGTTTAAAATGAAATTTGTGGCTCCTTTTAAAGCTTTCTACCATTTGGAAGAAGCAAGTGGATCATTTCTTTCTAGTATGGAAACATTTTTAGTTAATGTAGCATGACTGAAGCATTTTGCTCTGTCAGATGACTAAGTTTCAAAGTTATTTAATGCTATAGGTTTTTATTCAAATTAATAAAATCATTCCCATTAATACTATTTTCTTATGTCTCTCCACTTATATTTTAAATCAAGTATAAAATTTTTATGTTTTTCAAAGTCAAACATTATTATAGTAGAACAAAGTATCTCATATTCTCTTTTAATAAGTATTAAATTTCAGTTAGGGCCCATAAAATGCCAAAATTATGCTATATGTCTTTACCCATACTTATATACATATATACACATATTATGTATACAGTACACATGTGTTTTTAGAACTAAACAACTCCATTTATAGATATGTACCCCTAATAGCTAAAACAACAATAATGATACATGTGCGTTATAGAGATAATAAGCCTATTAAAATAAAATTTTATTACTGTTTACTCTAGGTGCTTTGATGAGGCAATTCCTTCATTTTACTGGAAGAGCAAAGAAATAAGTTTGTAGGCATACCACCACCACCATAAATGACTAAGAATTGTAGCTGCCATAAACCTATCAGCAACAATTTGCCCATAGAATTAAGGAAGATTATAATGGCAAAATTTCCTTGTTCCAGATACCTTCCTTACCTTTTTAATAACTGCTGCACCTACATGTGCATACCACCTCAACACTCAGTATGTTATACAGGTTGATCCCTGTGGTTCTTGGCATCTTTGCAGTTAAACTGTGTAGATGATTGTAAATATGTTGTAGTTTGCTTTTAAAAACCTTTTAACTCAGAAGTGCTTATACTAAAACAAACATTATTATGTATAAATATAGAGTCAAAGTACTAGGTTGGGAACCATCCTTATTAAATATCTTCCTATCTAAATTCAGTATCTTGAGTTCAATTGTTTTAGTAAATTCTTTTATTTTAATATTTTTATTGGTGCATTGTAGTCGTGCATCTTAATGGAGTACAAGATATAAAGGCATACATGCACACATTCCCCAATTAGCCCTTACCCAATTCCCACCCCATTCCCTCCCCTTCCCACCTTCTCATGTTTGGCTTAGTCATTGACTTTGATCTGTTTGTGAATGTACAGCATGTACATTAGGGAATTTTCCTCTTCTTTCCTCCCATCCCCCACAGTTAGGCCTCCTTATTTGCTCATCTATGGCTTCTCCTTCTTCATCTAGAGTTCCTCCTATGACCTGTTTTCTCCCTAGCTTACTCATATTAGAGAGAGCATCAGATCTCTTATTTTTTGTGACTGACTAATCTCACTTAGCATAATGTTCTATATAAGGTACAAATGTAGAATTGAGTCCCAACTGCTCTTTTAGAAAATATATGAGCAAATTGCAATAATTATCTTTTGGGGTAACTACTAAATCTACAAATATTTGCAACATGTGGGTATAGAAGACTGAGTATATCCTTTAATTTTTTCCCTTTATTATAACAAACACTTCATAGTCAAGATCATTTATGAATAATGATTGGTCACTAGTGGAAAATAATTATAAAGAAAAATTTCTCTTTATTTCTTTGTATTTTTTTCTCCAATGAGAAGGTCTAACTTTGAGACCTTATAGTTATCACAATTTAGCCTATAATATCTCATCATTTCCAAAAGTTATTTGGAAATTTTTATATTATAAAACTTAGAAAATTATTTTAAAATCTTGTATATATATTAGATCTATTTGAAGACCTGATTAGATATTTTTTTTTAATTTATTTATTTTTATTGGTGCACTGTATTCATACATCATAGTAGGATACATACTTTTGTAGACATACATGCACACTTTTCCCAGGCAGCCCCCACCCAATCCCCACCCCATTCTCTCCCTATCCCTCCCTCCCATGCTTGGCTTAGTAGTTGACATCTAGTATTATGGCAATTTATCTAAAATTAAAAATGATAATCTCACATAACAGTTTCATTTGTCTGATACCAAGCTTTTGATGACTTAAAGATAACATTTCAATATTTCTTTTTGCTTTCTTTCTTACCAGAGAATATTTTTTTTCTATTTTTTAGGTGAAACTATCATATATTTATATATTTATTTTTCAGAAAAAAATCTATCCTAATATGGAATATGGACTCTAGGTACCCAAAACGATCTTGAAAAAGAACAAAGCTAGAAGATATATATTTTCTGATTTCAAACCATATAAAGCTACAATAATTGAAACAGTGTAGTACTATTCTAAAGGCAGATATATAAACCATTGGAGTTAAATAAAAGCCTAGAGCTAAATTCTTCCCTATATTGTCAAGTTATTTTTGACAAGGTTTCCACGAACATTTGGTGGTGGAAATATTAATCTTTTAACTAAATATTGTTAAAAAATAATAATTACATGGAAAAGAATAAAATTGGACCCTTACCTAATCCCATATACAAATATTAACTCAAAATAGATAATAGACCTAAATATAAATCTTAAGACTATAAACTTTTAGGAGAAAATCTGGGTCATTAAACCTCACAACACTGAAATTGGCAGTGATTTCTTGGTTATGATTTCAAAGGCACAGGCAACAGAGGAGTATACAAACTCCCTAAAAAAAAAAATTGTATATCCAAAGACAATGTAAACAGAGTTAACAGTTACTAATAGAATGGGATAAAATATTTCCAAATGCTATATCTGAAGGTGTATTAATATTCCAACTAGGAATCCTAGAAATTAACAACAATAAAGGCAAACAATACCCTTTACAGATAGGTAAAAGACTAACATAAATAATGAATCTCCACAGATAACCAATCTTAGTTGTTTGTTGGATGGAAAATCTTGTTTCTCTAGTTCTGGAGTGTGTTACCTATTTCTTCTTTGTAGTTAATCTCTTTGAGTATTTTCTCTAGTGCTGGTTTTGAAGACATAAATTCCTTCAGTTTCTGTTTGTCATGGAAGCTTCTTATTTCTCCATCTAATTTGATAGAAAGTTTTGCTGGGTAGGAAATTTTTGGCTGGAAGTTGTTTTCTTTCAGAGTTTGGAATATGTTACTCCAAGCCCTTCTGGCTCTCATAACTTGGTTTGGGAAGTCTGGAGTGATTCTAATTGGTTTGTCTCTGAATGTCACTTGGCCCTTTGCTTTTGTTGCCTTTAAGATTCTCTGCTTGGCTTCCACATTGGTCATTTTGACAATTATGTGGCGTGGGGATCCTCTTCTCCGATCCTGTCTAAAGGGAGTTCTATAAGTTTCCTGGACCTGTGTATCGACCTCTTGCTCTATGTCTGGAAAATTTTCTGCTATTACTTCCTTGAAGAGATTGTTGATCCCTTTGGTTTCACTTTCTTTTCCCTCCTCTATTCCAATTATTCTTAGGTTAGCTCTCTTAAAATGGGCCCATATTTCTTCAATATCAGATTCCTGCTGTCGGATATTTTTTTCTAGATTAGAAACTATGCGTTCATTTTTGGATTGCTCATCTTCTAAGAGCGATATTCTGTTCTCCATGTGTTCTAATCGGTTGTTTGTGCTTTGAATTGAGGCCTTTACTTCATTAATTGCATCCTTTATCTCTTTTTGGCTCTCTCTGAGTTCTTTTCGAAGCACCTCTATTATTTCTACAGTTATTTTCCTGATTTGATCTTCTAGAAATCTCTGATTTTCAGTTTTATCGGGTTCTGATGTTGTGGGGTTGTGGGCATTTATTGCTCCAGAATTATTCCTCTTTCCCATGATTTCGGATGTTTGTGCCTTCTCTGGGTTCTTCCCTTGGGTCACTATGACTTCCCTTAAGGTGTTCTGGATCTCGAGTCAGTAGTATCTCGGACCCCACTACTCCTTTACTGGGTTTTATCACAGAGTCTCCGACCCAGAGAGTCGCTAGAGGCTGCTTTAGACTGTGGGGGGTGCCAGGTTGCAAGTTCTCCTATGGTGTGATATCTCTGCCACCGCCCCTCCCCCACTGGGTCAAGTCCCAGGGAGTACAGTACTGGGATTTCTCCTCTGTGGCCCGCAATTTGACTCACTGTTCTTGAGTACGCAGATGTAGCTGTATTGGCCTCTCTGGATTCGGTGCTGCTGCTGCCGGTGGCAATATGGCGCCGCTGCTACGCCCTCGGCTGTGGGGCTGGTTTTTTCTTCTTGGTTTTGGTTTCCACTCTGAATCCCTGCAGCATGTGCTGAGCTCGGCCACTGGGAACTTTAGATGCTCTCTGCCCGGAGAAATCCCGCCTGGCTGTTCCGCAGTGGCTCACCTCGGCTTGCTGTAGCCGTCCCGTGAATTCGCCGGCAGTATGGCGCTGCTGCCGCCGCGTCTGCCGCGTCCTCGGCGATAGGCCGGTTATCTCCTCTGTGGCTCTGTTCTCAGTCCGCTTTCTCTCTGGAGCCTGGTGATTTTTTGTTTCACTGGTGATGGTGTTTTCTGGCTATGAAAGGCGCTGATTTTGTGGTAATGGAGGTTTGTTGTTAGCGGGGCTCTTAAGCCCCGCTTTTCTCGGTCGCCATCTTCCCGGAAGATCAAGATATTTTTTACTTTAGTAGATAAGTTTAAAAGTATATGCTCTATGTACTAGTGACAATTTAGCAAAATGCTTGACAGAGTGTAAAATACTATTATTATTTAACAAATACAATGATTTTGAAATATTAGATACATGATTATTTTCAGTTAAGAATTCTAAGAAGAGTAAATAGAATAAATGTACAATAAATTTATATTTAGTAGGCTATGTATGCCCTTTTTATTCCTACAAATATAAAGGAAACAGTAATAACAGTTGTGTACCAAAATAAAGAGCAAGCTATTATTTTGTATTAATGCTAAGTGGTCATATAATCTACAATGAAATGACACTAAATATAATGACAAATGAGCTCCCTCATACATCTTAAAAAATAAAAGTACATAAAATTCTGTCCCTTATAACTACATATTTAATAAAATAAGAAAATTGTTTTCTTAAGATGGCTTCAAAGGAAAAATATCATTTACAAATAAAATAATCTAATTTATACATAAAATATTTGAGAAAAGCTTGCATGTCTAGTTTGATACATATGACAAAACTTTTTTGAGTTATACACGGGTAATTTAACAAATAACGTTTATAACACAATCTCTGTCAGTCTAGACAGACACCATTTTGTCATGATTGAGCATGCCATTAATTTGGACCTAAACTTTTCTGATTATATTCAAACACATATATTAACTATATAGACACTTTCTTTTCTTTAGTGTTAAGTCTTTTAAGGTTTTTGTATATTTTAGATATTAATCCTCTATCAGAGGGATAGCTGGCAAAGACCTCCTATTCCATAGGCTTCCTCTTTAAACTCTTGATGGTTTCCTTTGATGTGCAGAAACTTTTAGTTTAATGCCATCCCACTTATTAATTCTTATTTTAATTTCCTGAGCTTTGGGGGTCTTGGTGAGGAAGTTTCTTCTACTCAAGTCTATATGCTACAGTGTTGGACCTATGGCCTCTTCTAGTAGCTTCACAGTCTCTGGTCTAATTTACAGATCTTCGATTCATCTTGAGTTAATACCTGTGCAGGGTGAGAGGTTAGGATTTAGATCAATTTTTATACAAACAGATAACCAGTTTTCCAAATACCACTTGTGGAAAATGTTGTCTTTTCTCCAACATATGCGTCTGGAACCTTTGTTGAAAATCAATTGGCTCTAAGTATGTGGATTTCTGTATCTTCTAGTCTCTTCCACTGGTCTATGTATCTGTTTTTATGCCAATACCATGCTGGTTTTTTTTTATTACTGTAGTTCTGTAGTATAATTTGAAGTCAGGTGGGGGAGAAGCCAAGTGCTGTGTGTATGTATGTCACTCTCAACATGATGTGAGATTATAATGCGCCACTAAAATAAAATATTTTACTTTAAAATATTGTGTGTGTGCATGTTTGTGTGACCATGTGTTTTATAAAAGACATCTGTGTATCCACAATTCAGATTTAACAAATGTTAATATTGTCCTATTTTTGTTTGTGGGATTTTATTGTTGTTATTTACTTCAATTAATTTTGGGTATTGGGAATTGAACTCAGGGACATTCTACTTTCAAGCTATACCTCTAGCCCTTTTAAAATTTTTTATTTTAAAAAAGGGTCTCATTGCCGGCATGGTGGTGCATGCTTATAATCCCCATGCTTGGTAGGCTGAGACAGGAGGATCGCGTGGGTTGGAAGCCAGCCTCAGCTACTTAGTAAGGCTCTCAGCAAATTAGTGAGACCCTGTTTCCAAATAAAATATAAAAATAGGACTGGGGGTATAGCCCGGAGGTAGAAAGCCTCTAGGTTCCACCCCCAGTCCTACAAAAAAAAAAAAAAAAAAAAAAAAAAAGAAAAGAAAAAAGGGTCTCATCAAGTTGATGAGAGTCTTGCTAATTTGTTGAGGCTGGCTTTTAACCTGTGATATTCCTGTCTCAGGCTTCCAAGTACTGGGATTACCGGCATGCACTACCATGCCCAGTTTATAGTTATTATTTTAAAAATGTCTCTTTGCTAATATCATATCACTTTTAATAATATAGTTTTATAATAGATAATTAAAAAATTCCCTTCCTCCTTTAAAATCAAGCTAAGGGCAGTGGCCCATTGCTATGATATTGGCTACTCAAGAGGCTAAGGCAGGAGGTTTGCAAGTCAGAGACCAGCCTGGATAATTTAGTGAGATCATGTCTCAATATAAAATAAAAAAGGTCTGGCAATATAACTCAGGGGTAGAGCACCCCTGGGTTTAATTCCAAGCACAACCCAAAGTAAAACAAATGCAACTTGGCTCTTTCTGACCCTTTACTTTCCTAGATTAATTTAGGAAATTAAATTAGTACCAGTTTCTATAAAAAAAGTTGGCACTAATTGTGCCAGTTTCTATAAAAGAATATCTGATAGGATTTTAATTAACCTTTTTATTTAGATGGTCTTGATGATGGGTTAATGGGCAATTAACATGATTCTTGAATGTTTCCCCATGCAGTGAATGAAGCGCTATTCTCATGTGAATTAAAGAAGAGAAACTAGGTTGTGCTTTAGTGAGAGGGAACTAAACTGTAGAACCAGTCAATAAGGGAGGGTTGTGCCCCAGCTAATTAGGGCAGGTGATGAGATCAGACCAAATGAAGAGCGCTCCCCCCATGGGATAATTGTAATCCATAAAATCCTGTTTGTTACTTAAAATACTGTTTAGGAATGTTGGCTGGCATATGAATAAAATAGATTAGCAATGAGAGTTTCAAATTCATAATTTTCCACAGAAATTATTAATGTCTGTGATCAAACCTGACAAAACAAATGTAACTGCAACATCATCTTTTCCCTCTGAAGACACAAACAGCCACTCTCTTCTCTATTCCTTTGGCCTTGACTTTGTATATTTGCTTGGTGCATGATGCATGAGAATCAGTGGTTCTTAGAAACGGACAATCGTGATAAAATAACATTCTGATAAAACTAAATTGCCATGCTATAGACACAAGCCTTTTTTTAAACTACTAATTGGTCTAGTTCCCAGTACTCCCTGCTGTATAACAGAGGTCTATTTAAAGAAATTTTGTTAATGAATTAATTAAGCACATTATACCCAATTTACTTATGAGAACTTCACTAGTTTAGTTTGGCATCAGAGCTTAAAGATTTAGTTAGGAAATTGTGATTATAATGGAAATCCTGTGGATAGCTGTTAGACTATAGCACACAGGTTGGAACATAAGGGAGGCCCTGTTACCTTCCCAGCAATTTAATATATTCCCTGTTCCAAATGAGGTAGAGTACTGGCCAGGGCCTCAGAGTCTTGAGAGGAAGGGGAATAAACAAGCCATTTACTTACTAAGGCTGAGTTATAAGGCAGTGTCTTTTTCACAAGAAATAGGACCAGAGCCCAGTTATTAGAATTACCTCAAAAACTAGAACGGCACTGGATAAACAATAGGCTTTTTTTTTTTTTTTTTTTTTTTGCGAGTCTGGGAATGGAACCCAGGGGCACTCTACCTCCGAGCTACACCCCTTTCCCTATTTTCTATTCTTTACTTTGAAACAGGGTCTCACTAAGTTGCCAAGGGCCTCACTAAGTAACTGAGGCTGTCCGTGAACCGTGATCCTCTGGTCTCAGCCTCCCGAATGCTGGAATCACAAGCGTGCGCCACCACACCCGGCTAATATGCCATATTTTGATGCTGCTCCACAAAGCTAATGACCTGGGCATCTAAATTCTCCCTAACAAGGAACAAAATTGGTCCCAGACACCAGGAGCAGAATTGAGTCTTCCTGTGTAAGTGAACTATGTAACTCCAGTTGTGGTAACTGCAGGAACCAGGGGCTTGGTTGTGGGTGCAAAGTAAAGCAAAGTTCATCATAATAAGTATGGACCTCACTTCAGATTCTATAGGTCTCATGTTTTACAAGAGAATCTTTATTAGATCTGCATTTTAGTCTTGTGAATCTCTTAAGTTCATCCAAATGAAGTCTCATTTGATAGATTTTTAGTCCATTTTACTAAGCCTCTAAACCTTCATCACAAGTTATTAATCTCTGATTATATGGTAGGTATTATAAATAAAACAAAATAGAAAATATATTTTCTGCTAATACTTTCTAATTCATGCTAGGGAAAATACAATCTAGTATTAAGCTATGCATAGTCTTAAAACTCAATGTTAGCAGCCACTTTGAAAGATAGTTTGGCAGTTTCTTACATAACTAAGCATAGTTTTACCATAGGATCTAGCAATATCTCAACATGGAAATCAAATTACTGAAGGTTTCAGAAGAAAAGAAAGAAGTAAAATCTCCATGACCTTAGGGTAAAGAAGAATTTTTAAAAAGCAAAACATAAAGAATATGGCATATATGATTGATCTATGCAAGAACAAGAATTTAACCAAAAGATACTATTAAATGAAAAGATATGGCAGAGTATAGGAAAAGAAATGTGTGAAATAATTCACTGATACAGTCCTGTTTCAAGACAGTTTAAAAACTCCCACAAATTAACAAAGTCAACCCAATAGAAAATTAAATATTTCACCTAGCTCAATTACATGGGACACAGAGGCAGTAGGATCAGGAGTTTGAGACTAGCCTAGCAACTTTGTGAGTCCTTATCTCACGATGAAATAAAACATAGGGCTGGGGATATCCCTAAATGGTATAGGGCTAGCCTAACATGCATGATGAGATCCTGGGTTTAATTCCCAGAACAGCCAAAACAAAACAAAACAAAAAAAAGTAAATTACTTAAACACTTTATAAAGGAAGATATCCAAATAGTCAATAAACATTAAAGAAAGATGTTTATCCTAACTAATATTCAGGGAATGCAAATTATATCCTCCATGATTGGCACAAATTAATAAGTCTAACTACCAAATATTGGCGAAGATATGGTGCAACCAGGATTCTTACACATTACAGATGAGAATGTAAATTACTGCAATCATTTTGAAAAGTTGTTTGATATTCTCTTGTAAGGTCAAAATTTTACATAACTCATGACCCAACAATTTATTTTCCACATCTATCCTGGAACGATAATTCTGAAATTGGGATCTCTGAAGTACATTCAAAGCAAAACTATTTTCATAATAATACTAAGATTTAATTTGCTTAAAAAAACTTGTGTTATGTTTCTATGACTGTGCAAAAGGAAGGGTAGGGACGAAGGCTGGCACTTTTGCATGTATGAAGGCAGCCATCCAAGCATCATTGTGTTTTTTTTTCCCCACCATGTACTCACAGTAAAATTCATGCCGGCATCACTTAAGACTCCTTTATGAGACAGGAAAATAATTTTATTAAATTACAACCCTTGGTGTATGTCTTTTGAGTATTTTGTGTTAGAAAATGTCAAGTATGTAAGGCACTTTTTGCTCTATATCTCAGTTAGAAGGTTGTCACAAGGAAAAGCACTTGGACAATTAATTGTTTGAGATGAACTACCTGCTTTTTTCCTGGAACATGATTTTTATTTGAAAGAAAAACTTTGAAACTATGGATAGTTGGCAGAAATTTATTTGAAAATGAATGAATGAACCTGTTACCAAAGAAAAACACCTGGCACTCTTTGTTGCCAAAGGTAAAATTTGAGCTTTTGAGCAAGAATGAGAATTTATAAAAGCTTTTATCTGCCACTGTGAGCTTGACAATTTCCTAATACTTCAAGATTTCTCTGATGAGATTGGTGATGCTAATGAAACAATATAAAAAATTATTGATACCATTTCAAAATCCACATTGCACTTACTTTAAAAAATACAAGCTTCTAAGTATTATTATACTATAAAAATGCCTGCAATTATTTAAAAAGGCAATGAAAATAATCCTCCCTTTTCCAACTATATATTAGCATGAGGCCAGATTTTTATTATATATCTCATCCAAAACAAAATATAATAAGATACTGAATAAAGGAACAGATGTGAGTATCCAGTTATCTTTGAGTATGTCAGTAACTAAAGAGATTAGCAAAATATAATAAAATGCTATCGTTTTCTTTGAATATTTTTGTTTTAAAAATAGATAATTTAAACTTATCACATATTATTAAAATGTATTTTAACAAATGTGATTATTTTAAATAAATTAATAAATTTTAAAAACTTTTGTTTTACCTTTGAAAATGATACATATAACTAGGTAAAGCCTCATAAATAGAAGATTTCTGGAGTGTTTAATATATTTAAAAGTGTAAAGGTTTCCTAGACCAAATTAAAGACAAACAAAAGTACACATAGTGGATTTGTCCATAGTACTCTCATACTGGGAGTCATTCCAAACGCTCATCAAAAAATGGGTAAATAAATGGTACATTTACAATGGAATCTTACACAGCAGTGAAACTTATTGATGTACAGCTAGTCAGTTCCGTAGAAATAACTCTAACAAGTTGTTGAATTAAAGAAGAAAGTTATAGCCGGGCGTGGTGGCGCACGCTTGTAATCCCCGCGCTTGGGAGGCGGAGACAGGAGGATCGCGCAGGTTCGAAGCCAGCCGCCCTGGCGTAAGAGACCCTGTTTCAAAAATATAAAATAGGTCTGGGAGTGTAGCCCAGAGGTAGGAACCCCAGAACCACCAAAAAAAAAAAAAAAAAAAAAAGAAGAAAGTTATAAAAGAATACCTATGGTTTAATTCTACTTCTATAGATTTCAAAACCTAGCAGAATAACAAATATTGCTTTGAGATGCATAATAAATGATTATCACCAAATTTAGGATATTGATTTTTCTCTGGGAAGAAAGGAATATGATTATAAAGGTGAATATAAAAGACTATCTTTTATTCTGAAATGTTTATTTTTTTAAATTTGACAGAAATAGTATATGTATTTGCTGCATAAGTATTCTTATGCTTTGTTCTCTCTTATATAAAATATAGCCGGGCGTGGTGGTGCACGCTTATAATCTCCGCACTTGAGAGGCTGAGACAGGAGGATCGCACAGGTTCGAAGCCAGCCTCAGCTACTTAGTAAGGCTCTCAGCAACTTAGTGAGACCCTGTTTCCAATAAAATATAAAAAAGGTCTGGGAGTATAGCCCGGAGGTAGAAATCCTCTGGGTTCCACCCCCAGTACCACCAAAATAAATAAATAAATAAATAAATAAATAAAATAAATAAAATAAAATATATATTATGAGGCTAAAAGATTCACAAAACCCAAAGGCCAACAAGAAAATACAGTTATGAAGTGTGACAAAGAAGTTAATTGGCTTGGTGACCAATTTTACTTGTGTTGTATGTATTTCCTGCTATGAAACTCAAATAATGTCAGCAAAGAATTCTACTTCTACATTATTTTAAAACCAAGCTAAAGATTAATTTTTATCAAAAATTTTAAGGAATAATTGAGAAGGCTTTTGGTCTTATAGTTCACATTCAAAAATTTTTTTCTACCCACATTGTGTGGGCACAAGATTCAGAGATTACTTTATAGTTTGCTGGTGTTATATATCACCACAAAGAAGTGTAAGCTATTCTGATTACTTAAAATTAACACTTTAGGTTTTTTTGTCCTTTTGCTCTGATTTTACATCACTGCTACCTTATTTCCATAAGAACTGGGGGAAGAACATTCTAAATCCAAACCATGACAGAGACTAAGGATTTTATTTCTCACAACACAGAAAGGAACATAACCATTTGCATATTACATTGATTCTCCCTGGCCCCAAATTCCACAGGTATAACAAAAGAATGCCCATAGAAATACTACACACGTAGAGAATTTGCATCACAACTGAGCAGCAGTAAGCTGGAGGACTCCATCATTTATATAGCACACACTAAGATAACCTCTTCTTTGTCAAGGGAGAGATTTTAAAAATCATCTTAGTGCTCTTCTTCAGAGGCAACATAGACACATACGTTGGATTCCTTTACTTTGACACTTTTGAAGTCTGTCCATTTCCAGTTTGCTTGTTTTTCTCACTCCTGTAAGAAAGATTTTCAGTAGTTATCTAATTTTTCCCACCTCAACTCTTCTTTTTTCCTACAACTTTTCCTCGTTGATGTTGTTGTTGTTTTTGTTGTTGTTGTTGTTGTTGTTGTTGTTATTATTATTATTATTATTTGGTGGTACTGGGGTTTCTGGAAACCCTTCTGCTTCTGGGCTACACTCCCAGACACCTATTTTTATACTTTTTTATTTGGAAACAGGGTCTCTTAAGCCAGCACGGCTGGCTTCGAACCTGTGCGCAACTCCTGTCTCCGCCTCCCAAGCACGGGGTTTACAAGCGTGTGCCACCTCGCTCGGCTTCCTAGTTATTTTTTTTTTGACGGCTCATATTTTTGTCTCCTATCTTGTCTTATCTTTGATTGCTTGTACCTTTGCATTAAATTCATGTTTTAACAAAACAATGGCTTCATTAAGTTTATTTAAGTTCATGGCAATATGTTTTCAATTTTTTTATTTTCTGTAGCAACATTTTTTCCTGCCAAGCATTCATCTATTTGTATCTTTCTTTTTCTAAGACCCTCATATAAGAATCACTAGCTCTTTGTAATCAGAAATGTTTTACTTAATACATAAAGCCAACTGTTAAGATGTTTTTGTCACCACTGTTCACCAACTGGAGCTGGCCCTATGATTGCCAAACTCTCTTTTGTTCCTATTTTCTTCTCTTTTTTAAATTATTGTTTTTTGAAATTTAAGAGTAGAGAGTGAATTTTTCTATATATGTCTGTCCGTCCATTCATCCATCCATCCACTCATCCTTCCTTTCTTAGGTTATAGAGCAGCAACACTGTTAGTACCAGTAATAGCAAGGACCCTTCTTGTTGTATGTGTGTGTATGTATATGAAAATATATAGCATATACTATGCATATATGTCATTATGTTATATATAATAATGGGAGTACATACAATATATGTATAAATAAGAATATATAATAGTGGGAAAATCTATATGTATTCCCATTTTATCTGCCCAAAGACAGTATCTCTAATGAATTTAATGTATATGTGTATATATATTAGAATCTACAGGTAGCCTTGTAAAATATTATAGATGGTTTTGTATGCATATTTATTTACTTTTTAACTTTGAAACTATTTCAAGTTTATGGAAAAGTTGCTATAGAAGAAAGATGTCCCATGTGTCTACCAAATTCAAAAACTGTTAAACCCTCAGCAACCTAGTGAGACCTTGTTCCCAAATGAAAAATAAAACAGGGCTGGGAGTGAAGCTCCCTGGGTTAATATTTTACATAGTCAGATTTTATCAATTGTCCCAGCAGCATCCTTTGTAGTATTTTGTCTAAGTTAGTTTCCATTTCATTTAGGTATCTCTCTTTAAACTTTAGCTGGAATAATTTTTTTCTTATATAAGAGCAAATGTGTCATTTTGTTTGCTCATAGAGTATGTTGCTAAAGACCTTGCTCTCATCCCTCATTTTTTCATATCTGCCCATATTTGTGTAGAAATTTATCATGGTTTTTGTTTATAACTTCAGCTTGGTGTTCCACAATATACATCTGCTACAGTTTACTTGTTCATTCCCTAGTGGCAGACACCTAGGTTATTTACAACTTCTTGCCGTCGTAAATAATTATCGTAAACATCTTCATATATTTTACTTTTGAGAATATTTCTGAGACATGTATCCAAGAATAGGATAATGGGTCATAATGTATCTTTCCATTTAATTTATTGAAGTACTACTGGCTTGTTCTCCAGAACAGCTGCTCTGACCAGAAAGCAATGATTATGCACCATGATCCCTATTTTTCTACACCAGTGCCAAATACTTTGTCTTAGCAAATATGCTAATTTTTGCCAATGTGGTAGCTTTAAAGTGACATATTGTTTTATTTTCTCTGATCACTAATGAGTTTCATGTCTTTTGTTGAACTTTTCATTGATAAAGTTTTCTCAGGTAGCGAGCTATTTTTAAGGAAAAAACATGTTTTGTATTCTAGACTGATTAGCCTATTAGGAAGATCTTTTGGAGCCAATGTCACAGACAGCAATTGCAAACTTCCATTCCACTTTGTATGACTTTCAGTGACTATTGTATGACTGTCAATATAAATGATCATTGACAGACCATTTCTGAGATATTTTATATTTGATTATATTTATATTTTTAGATTTACATTTTCTTGGACATCTGAAACCTAAATCCTTCAGACTGCATATACACTGACATTTAAATTACAAATTACTAGTAGAACTAGAACTCACGATTTTCTGCTTCAGTTACATGAATTCATTAGTTTTAATGTTTTTAAAATTTATTTTATTTAAACATTTTTTATTGGTGCTTTGTAGACATACATCTTAATGGGGTACAAGATGGTTGAAACATATATGCACACATCATCCAATTAGCTCTTGCCTGATTCCCACCCCATCCCCTCCCCCTCCCTCCTTCTCATGTTTGGCTTAGTGATTGACATTGATAATGTTTGTTAAAGAACGTCATGTGCATTAGAGAATTTCCCTCTTCCCCCCTTCCATCCCTTCAGTTAGGTTGCCTTATTTGTTCATCTATAGTATTTCCTTCTTTGTCTAGAGTTTCCTTCTATGACCCATTTTCTACCTAGCATCCACATATTAGGGAGAACATCCGATTTCTTATTTTTGTGACTGACTAATCTCACTTAGCATAATATCCTCCAGTTCCATCCATTTCCCTGTAAATGATGTAATTGTGCTTTTTTATGGCTGAGTAAAATTCCATTGTGTACATATCCCATAGTTTTGTAATCCATTCTTCTATTGATGGATATCTTGGCTGGTTCCATAGTTTGGCAATAGTGAATTGTGCAGCTATGAACATAGATATGCATGCATTAGTTTGGTAGTTTGGTTTACTTTCTTTTGGGTAGTTATCCAGAAGTGGTATTGCTGGATTATATGGTAAGTTTATTCCCATTCTTCTGAGGAGCCTCCATATAGTTTTCCAAAGTGGTTGCACTAATTTGCAGTCCCACTAACAATGTCTTAGAGTTCCCACTTCTCTACATCCTCACCAGCATTTGTTGTTGTTTGTGTTTTGAATGATTGCCATTCTAGTTGAAGTTAGGTGAAATCTCAGGGTAGTTTTGATTTGCATCTCTCTGATTGCCAGTGATGTTGAGCATTTTTTCATGCATTTTTGGCCATTTGAATTTGTTCTTTTGTGAAGTGTCTGTTTAGTTCACTTGCCTATTTTTTGATTGGGTTATTTGTTTTCTTAGTGCTGAGTTTCTTGAGTTCTCTATATATTCTAGATATTAGTCCTCTATCAGAGGAGTAGTTGGCAAAAAATCTATTCTATTGGCTCTCGGTTGAGGTTCTTGATAGTTTCCTTTGCTGAACAGAAGCTTTTCAGTTTAATGCAATTCCATGTATTGATTCGCCCTTTAGTTTCTTGTGTTTTTTGGGGTCTAATTTGCTTTTGCTTATGTACTTTTATTTTTTTTATTTATTTTTTTAAATTTTATTTTATTGGTGCACTGTATTCATACATCATAGTGGGATACAAACTTTTGTAGACATACATGCACACATCGCCCAGTCAGCCCCCACCTGATCCCCACCCCATTCTCTCCCCATCCCTCCTTCCCATGCTTGGCTTAGTGGTTGACATCTAGTATTATAGCAATTTATCCAAAATTAAAAATGATAATCTCACATAACAGTTTCATTTGTCTGATACCAAGCGTTTGATGATTTAAAGATAGCATTTCAATATTTCTTTTTGCTTTCTTTCTTACTAGAGCATATTTTTTCTGTTTTTTTAGGTGAAACTATCATATATTTATATATTTATTTTTCAGAAAAAAATCTATCCTAATATGGAATATGAATTCTAGATACCCAAAACGATCTTGAAAAAGAACAAAGCTAGAAGATATATATTTTCTGATTTCAAACCATATAAAGCTACAATAATTGAAACAGTGTAGTACTGTTCTAAAGGCAGATATATAGACCATTGGAGTTAAATACAAGCCTAGAGCTAAATTCTTCCCTATATTGTCAAGTTATTTTTGACAAGGTTTCCACAAACATTTGGTGGTGGAAATAATAATCTTTTAACTAAATATTGTTGAAAAATAATAATTACATGGAAAAGAATAAAATTGGACCTTTACCTAATCCCATATACAAGTATTAACTCAAAATAGATAAAAGACCTAAATATAAATCTTAAGACTATAAACTTTTAGGAGAAAATCTGGGTCATAAAACCTCACAACATTGAAATTGGCAGTGATTTCTTGGATATGATTTCAATGGCACAGGCAACAGAAGAATATACAAACTCCCTAAAAATTAAAGAAAATATTGTATATCCAAAGACAATGTAAACAGAGTTAAAAGTTACTAATAGAATTGGATAAAATATTTCCAAATGCTATATCTGAAGGTATATTAATATTCCAACTAGAAATCCTAAAAATTAACAACAATAAAGGCAAACAATACAACTTAGAGATAGGTAAAAGACTAACATAAATAATGAATCTCCACAGATAACCAATCTTAGTTGTCTGTTGGATGGAAACTCTTGTTTCTCTGGTTCTGGTGAGTGTTACCTATTTCTTCTTTGTAGTTAATCTCTTTGAGTATTTTCTCTAGCGCTGGTTTTGAAGACATAAATTCCTTCAGTTTCTGTTTGTCATGGAAGCTTCTTATTTCTCCATCTAATTTGATAGAAAGTTTTGCTGGATAGGAAATTTTTGGCTGGAAGTTGTTTTCTTTCAGAGTTTGGAATATGTTACTCCAAGCCCTTCTGGCTCTCATGACTTGGTTTGGGAAGTCTGGAGTGATTCTAATTGGTTTGCCTCTGAATGTCAGTTGGCCCTTTGTTTTTGTTGCCTTTAAGATTCTCTGCTTGGCTTCCACATTGGTCATTTTGACAATTATATGGCGTGGGGATCCTCTTCTCCGATCCTGTCTAAAGGGAGTTCTATAAGTTTCCTGGATCTGTGTATCAACCTCTTGCTCTATATTTGGAAAATTTTCTGCTATTACTTCCTTGAAGAGATTGTTGATCCCTTTGGTATCACTTTCTTTTCCCTCCTCTATTCCAATTATTCTTAGGTTAGCTCTCTTAAGATGGGCCCATATTTCTTCAATGTCAGATTCCTGCTGTTGGATATTTTTTTCTAGATTAGAAACTATGCATTCATTTTTGGAATGATCATCTTCTAAGATCGAGATTCTGTTCCCCATGTGGTCTAATCGGTTGTTTGTGCTTTGAATTGAGGCCTTTACTTCATTAATTGCATCCTTTATCTCTTTTTGGCTCTCTCTGAGTTCTTTTCGAAGCACCTCTATTATTTCTACAGTTATTTTCCTGATTTGATCTTCTAGAAATCTCTGATTTTCTGTTTTATCAGGTTCTGATGTTGTGGGGTTGTGCACATTCATTACTCCAGTGTTATTCCTCTTTCCCATGATTTCGGAGGTTTGTGCCTTCTCTGGGTTCTTCCCTTGGGTCACTATGGCTTCACTTAAGGTGCTCTGGATCTCGAGTCTGTATTATCTCAGACCCCACTACTCCTTTACTGGGTTGTATCACAGAGTCTCCGACCCAGGGAGTCGATAGAGGCTGCTTTAAACTATGGGGGGTGCCAGGTTGCACGTTCTCCTATGGTGTGATATCTCTGCCACCACCACTCCCTCACTGGGTCAAGTCCCAGGAGGCACAATACTGGGATTTCTCCTCTGTGGCCCGCAATTTGACTCACTGTTCTTGAGTACGCAGATGTAGCTGTACTGGACTCGGTGAATTCACTGCTGCTGCCGCCGCCGGTGGCAATATGGCGCCTCTGCCACGCCCTCGGCCATGAGGCTGGCGTATTTTTTCTTCTCTGGTTTTGATTTCCACTCTGAATCCCTGCAGCGTGTGCTGAGCTCAGCCACTGGGAGCTTTAAATGCTGTCTGAGCCGAAAGATCCCGCCTGGCTGTTCCGCAGTGGCTCACCTGGCTTGCTGTAGCCGTCCGTTGAGTTCGCCGCTGCCGCCGGCAGTATGGCGCTGCTGCCGCGTCCTCGGGCGTGTGTGTCTCCTCTGTGGCCCTGAGCTCTGTTCTCAGTCCGCTTTCTCTTGGAGCCTGGTGGTTTTTTTTGTTTTTCTGTTGATGGTGTTTTCTGGTTATGAAAGGCGCTCTTTTTGTGGTAATGGAGATTGGTTGTTAGCGGGACTCTTAAGCCCTGCTTTTCTCGGTCGCCATCTTCCTGCTTTTGCTTATGTACTTTTAAAGAAAAATTTTAAACCATATACACTATTGTGCATTTTTCAGTGGATCTCTAAATTTTTGTGTGTGTGTCTAAGTTGTTGCAGTGGGTAGATTTTCTAGAATATTGCAAATATGGCATTTAAAATAAAATAGTTATAACTTTTTAAAATACATCCAATTTAATCTAAGTGCAGTAGTAATTAGGTAACTATCATTATGCATTTAAAAATACATGTGCAATTTCTTCTGTAGTCTAAATAGCAGGGTACAGTGGCACACTCAGGAGACTGAGGCAGAATGATTGCTTGAGCGTAGGAGTTTGAGGCCAGCATAGGCAGCTTTGCTAGACCCCATTAAAAAAAACTTGCATAATTTTTTCCTTAATGCAATATGCCCATTTCTTTCCAGAATTTTGTTTTATTGTATATATTTCTGCATGTGTGCCCTTAAAAAATATTTATTTATTTATTTATTTATTTATTTATTTATTTATTTATTTATTTATTTATTGGTGGTACTGGGTTTTCTGGAAACCCTTCTACCTCCGGGATACACTCTCAGACACCTATTTTTTTTATATATTTTTTATTTGGAAACTGGGTCTCTCAAGCCAGCAAGGCTGGCTTTGAACCTGTGAGATCTACCTGTCTTTGCCTCCCAAGCGTGGGGATTACAAGCGTGCGCCACCACGCCCAGCTCTTTTCATCTTTTGAAACAGGGTCTCATTAAGTTACTCCTTACTGACCTCAAACTTATGATTCTCTCTCAGCCTCCCAAGTACTACAATTCAGCCATGTGACACTGTACCTGGCTTACTGTATATTTTAATCTAATGGAATATATTTTAAACATATTTTATGCTAAAGTAATTTAAAATTAATATATCTTAGCCTGACAGTATCTCAATAATTGTGGATGGCCTCACCAAGTATCTGAGGCTGGCCTCACACCTGAGATCCTCCTATCCAGGCCTCCCAAGAACTGAGATTCCATGTATATGCCAAGATGCCTGGCTAGAAAATTTTATTTTCTTTATGATCATGAAAAATTTTCAAGGTATTTTTAAATGATATATGTTTTTGTCATAAAAGATATATATTTATATTAATTTTTTATGGTACTGGGGATTGAACCCAAGGGCATTCTATCTCCAAACTACACTCCCAACCCCTTTTTAAGTTTTTGTTTTGAAATAGGGTCTTGCTAGGTTACTGTGAGTCTCACTATATTACTGAGACTAGCCTTGAACCTGTAATTCTTCTTCTGGATTGAATATACATTGCATTACAATGATTATTAATGACTGATGGGAAACCAGAACATATTACACATTTTGATAAATAAATATAAAATTATTTATTAGAAGGTGTATTTTTAGCATACACATTTAATCCCAGTACTTGGGAGGCTGAGACAGAAGGATTACAGGTTCATGGCCAGGCTTCATAACTGAGTAAGACCCTGTTTCAAAATAAAACATAAAATAGGCCTGAGGGTGTAACTCAGAGATAGAATGTCCCTGGATTCAATCCCCAGTAACACACACACACACACACACACACACACACACACACACGTATTTTTAGAAATACTTTTTCATTAATCTCTATATTGTTAGAATGGAGCAGAATTTTATCTTCAGTTCAATCTCTGTATCTGTTTTTTATTTACATAAATAAGTAGCTAGAGCTAAAAGGAGTTCATTGTAGAAGTACCACTCAACTGTTGAATTATTAGTCAAAAAATCACCATAGTGATCTATCTTCAAACAATAGTCTAAATAGTCTATTATCTGGTAACTTGATTATATTCTCCTATAGAGCTGATGAAAGTAAGGAATCAGAAAGCACTTTATTTGGTTTACTGAAAGTCATTAAAAGCAATTCTCTCAACATGGACACCAAACATGTCCAGTTGTCTCTTTTCATGACCCCCCTGTTTTTATACTCCAAGGTAATAAACTCTTATAAAGTTATGAATGAATGAAAGATAAACTTTTGTAAGATTAAAGAAATATGATTTTGAAAATAGCTTAACAGTTTTTTAGAAAAGAGTTCATAAGGAAGTTGAGAATCTCAAAACTGATTTTCTTAATGCTATCTGTGCCTTCCTATACCTATCTTGTCATGACATATGACATAGTGTTATACGTAAGGAAGTATTTTAAAGCTCTCATCCCTCGAAACCAGACATAATAGTAACAACATAGTAGTATCAACCTTTGAGATAAAAAAAGGAATATTAACTTCCTTGAATTGCACATTTACACTCTTGAGCTTGTTGTATCCATCTGTAGTTGATTGTTTTGGTAGAATGTATGTCTAATTCAATTTGCTTGAAGCTGGACATGGTGTCACACACCTGTAATCCCAGTTCTTGAGAGGCTGAGACAGGAGGATTGCAGGTTTGTGACTAACCTCAGCTACTTAGTAAGGCCCTCTGCAACTCACTGAGACCTTATTTCCAAATAAAGAATAAAAATGATACTGGGGGTGTAGCTTGGAGGTAGAATGCCCCTGGTTCAACCTCAGTACCGCAAAACAAAACACAGTTCACTTGAAACTTGACCACCACATTCCTAGAAGGCTGTTCAAGACAATTGACTCCAGTGTGTTGACATCAATCTAGAATACTAAATATTAGTTCTTTTAGAAGTTTTTTTTTTTAACTTCATGGCTCTAAAAAGCCTCATACATGGATTCTCTTTACTTAGGTTGTTTCATCCACATGAATTACTAGCTCTATCTCCCTGTGCCCCATATGTGGAAATATTATATAGCTTAATTCTTTCATAGTGTACTTATGGAGAGGAACACATTCTACTTCCTAAACATGTCTCAAATTGAATCCCACTTCCTTATCCAGTGCCCCAGTCAGATCAACATCATTTTTCAATTTGGTAATAATCTTCTGATTGTTCTCCTTGGCTACACTCTCTTCCTACTTTAATATCTATAACATTGAGTTACTATAATGGCCTATTCAAAATATAGATCAATTCCATATTTCCTGACTTAGAAATTTTCAATGGCTTTTACCCATCTTCAATGTCTCTACACTGCCAATAGGTTAGATATTAATATTTGCTCTCATTAATTATCTTGTGTTTATCTCTTCTCAACTACTTTTCCAGATTTGCCTACAGCACTATCCTTATCTATTTTATACTTTAGTCATGGTTTCTTGAACATGTACCCATAGTATATTTATTAAAATATCATGGTGGAAACATAATTTTTAGTAATATTCAACTGAATCTTCTCACTACTAGTGGGAAAAGATTAAAACACACTCATATGTAATACACATATCCTTCTCAAAAAGTTATTTTTATTATTGAAGTGTGTTTAAATCACACTGATAGCACTAAGCATGGCTACAGGCTATAAAGGAAAAAAGACAAAGAAAAACTTTAAAAAATGGAGGCTGTGGCAGAAAAGCCATAATGTATCAAGATTTTTTTCAAAAGGTATTTTGAAAACACATGTAAACACACACAGCTATAAATTACATATGTATTGAATTCCCTTTATCAATGTTAATAAAGAAAAGAACTTTTGTGTTTGGCTTACAACCTAGAACTCAATGAATCACAGCCATGTTTTTATTATTCCCTTTTGGATTCAGCATAGGGAAGTAGGATTAACACTAGCATGTTAAAAACCAGATTTACTAGAAATTTTAGCCCTTTCTGTGATCTTTAATAGCCCTTTCATCTTCACTAAATCTGTTTTCTTATCTATAAATTGAGGATTAATATAGATGTTATCTTTTCTGTTCAAGATTGAATCACATGAGATAACATGTGAGAATATATAAATGTAAAGATAAATAGACACATATTGTACCATTAAATTATTCCTTAGTCTTTTTTTTAAAGCATAAATCCTACATTTCTTTAGAGGATCTGGTCTATCTTGATAGAAGGCATATGTTGATAAGGCTAGCCTACTAAGGAAATAAAAACATGTAAAGGAGTTGTTTTATTTTGTTCTTATTTCTTTCTTCTATGTTTCTTCCTCATTAAAAACAGTTTTGGTATGAACCATGATGGAATTGGAAATTCTTGTGGGACAAAAGGTCATGAAGCAGCAAAACTTATGGCAGCTCACATTACTGCAAACACCAACCCCTTTTCCTGGTCAGCCTGCAGTCGAGACTATATCACCAGCTTTCTAGAGTAAGTATTCTCTAGAGAGTAGATGAGGTGTTCCAGAAATAAGTCATCGGTAGAAGCATACTATGCATAGGATGAAATGCTTCAAACTTTGCAAACTGAGTAACTTTTATAGGGTCCAGTTATATTTCAGACTGTTCCCCACATACTTTAATATAAGATTATGGTAAAATGTTTAGTTCCTACTCAAAACTTATTGAAACACGAGTATAAATGGGACTGATGATTTGAGAGATCTGAATAGTAAATGGGCAGCAATTTCAGAAAGAATTTATACTTACGTAATATAATGGAGCATAAGCCAAACTTTAATTCAGTGATTATATATTCATTATGTTGTGAAAAAACCTGAGTCTATAGGAGCGTCAAAGTATCTAATAGTAACAAACAACAACAACAAAAACCCAAAATAGCAGAAAATGAACTCTGAGAAATAAAGTGTATTAAATAACCCATCTTCTACAATTTGGGGACTCCTGGTCTTTCAATGTATATTTCAAAAGTTTGGTTATCTATATGTAAAGACTAGAAATAATCTCACATATATCTATGCTCATGAAAGGAGATGCTCTTCCACAGCTCACCTGCATGGGCTTCCTGATTGAATCTGAGAAACTGATAGACTTGGGTCTTATATTCTAACTGTGTGACTTTGGGCATGTTATTTAACCTTTCTTCAGTATCCTAGTTTTTTAAATGAGTTTATATCATAATGCTTACAGCATGAGGTCTTATGTATATAATTATGTATAATATGTCTAAAATGCTTAATAGATATTCATTAAATGATAAATATTGCTATTTTAAACAAAATCATGATTTTAATGCTTTACTTCTCTGCCATTGCCTTTATCTGTTTTATGCTTTTTCCTTGGGAAGGAAAGATTAAAACTCTGAGAAAAACATAGAAAACAAAGAAAAGGCATAACTTCATTTTAAATATTGGCTTTGCTCAAAGCTTTTAAAAAACATTATTGTACTGTAAAGTCTTTAAAATTCATATAGCATATATAGGATAAAATTATTTATGAAAAATTTTCTTCATATCTACTATAGCTGGGTCATATATTCTGAAAACTTAAAGTAATATTTTTAAAAGGTCTCCAAAAGAAGTTTTAAATTAACTAGCAAGCTGCTTTACTGAAAAATCAAAATATAAATGTTTATAGTGAACTCTTTTAAATTAATATAATAAGAGTTGAAGGAGTTGGAAATTTATTTCAGAAGGTAGTTCTTCTGAATAACCATATTATAGACTAACAATTTTTAATATTAGTAGTACAAAATTATAGCACTGTACTTGCCTCGAGTTGAAATGGCTGAGATGCTATGAAGTAGACCAAAGAGAATTTGTTTGATATCTTTTGGTAGCTTTTAATACAAAGCACTGACACTTTCATTCTCTAAGATGCTTTTAATGAGCTCACTCACTTAAATTTTAAACAGTATAGAAGATCTCTTCTCCCCAGAAATCAAGCAAGATCTTGATTTCTCTCACTACTTGGCTAATGTTTTTATAATGGAATCTTAATCTCTGTCATCAAAAAGACAAACTGTAGCATGCTCAGGATTCCTGTGTATTGTTAATGGCAGTCCTTCTCTTGTTTTAGAAAAGTACCATGTTCTTTTCTCTTGTATCCTATTTCTGTCTGTTGGCTGTTATATAGCTCATTAGGTAGCACCATCCCTGTATACTAAATATAAGTACCAAAGACTAATACTCCC
Source organism: Muscardinus avellanarius (assembly GCF_963383645.1). NCBI lineage: Eukaryota > Metazoa > Chordata > Mammalia > Rodentia > Gliridae > Muscardinus > Muscardinus avellanarius. The sequence continues at coordinate 54,347,355 of NC_137786.1, read as the reverse complement.
ATTCCTTAGGCATGTAGTAAGTTTTGTGGATTTTTTCCCTGTAAAAAATGCATACATATGCACTCCCATACACACAGGGACCAGTTTTTATCACTTGCCAGTTCTCATGTAGTTGAGACCATATTATGGCTGTTGAGACACTACAAAAGGGAACCCCTAATTGCTAGTAAAATGCAGTTAAGAAACTACCACAGGTTTGGTGAGAGATATAGAATTATTACTAGTTGCAATAAGGTGTTTCACTGACTTAATCACAATAATTAAATCTATAAGGCATTATTTAATCCTTATTGCTTCTTTGAATTTTGTATATATCAGCATGATTAGTGTTGACAGGGTCCTAATGGGCTTATTTATCTTGTGTAAAGTATTTCTCTTGCACATTCTCGTGGGAATGCTCACAGAGTTAAAATCATTAATAAAAGATAGATGTGAAAGAAAATAGGTAGTAACTTGAAGAAGACTTGGCTTGCCCTCCCTTCTTTTATAATAAACTAAACTAAATAAATTTGATTATAATCTGTCCAATCAAAAAAGGTTTTTTTTTTAAAAACACAAGGCCCTTTAAAAAGGTCAGTTCACTGAAGCACAAAGACAGAATAGTAATTTCCGTGAGTTCCTTTGTTCCTTATATTAATGCAGTGAACTTAATTGCCTTCACAGTTATGCATGATATTTTTTTAAAACCCAGTGATATTTTGATCAAGGGTTGAGGTTACATTTATGTTTTATAGTTGGCTCAAAAAAGGTTCGTAACACTTTTAGCTTCTCCTCTCAAGAAAAAGAAATCTTGAAAGATGAATTGTTTAGGAACTGCAGCTCAGCCAACAAAATGCATACCTTTCTCTACGTAGAGACTGTATGGGCCAAAGACGATGGTGGACTTAACAATCAGCTTTCTATGATTTATAGTCACTATTCACTATGTTCAACTGAAAACAATTCCATGGCCTGTAAATGCCAATAGAATACAAAGTCTCTCATGTCATTCTGAAACACTAGGTGCTATTGATCAACCAGGAGATGGTGTTTACCAACTCCCAATATTTTTTTTCAGATTTCTTAAACTCGGTGATTCAATAAGTGGTTCATGAATCGCCCAGAAGCCGTCCTGATTAAATAATAAAGAACCCATTTCCGTTAAAATGGACGTGTTATGCCAGCTTCTGATGTTTTCCGACGACGGCTTTGCAGGTAGTGTTCTTCCTATCTGCCTGCGGGACTTACTTATTCATTTATTTAGAAAACAAAGAAAGATGAACCTGGTATTATGGCTCCCACTCTTTGATGAATATGGGCTAATTTACCAGGCAGTGGAAGGCAGCCAGCAGTATTTTAGGCCAGTTTTCCATACATTCTCCACCACTTAGCAATAGTATAGAGTAACTTCATATCATTTTAAAAAATTATGGGGTCTCTGTAAATCGACTCTTGCACTACTTAAAGTCTGTTAAATTGTTTGAACTGTCAAAGATCCATAGCAAAATTTCCTGCAGTTCCAAGTTAAATACAGAACAGCCATGTTTATAGAAAGGATGGAAGCTGAATGCATTAAAAGAGGCAATGTTATGGTTGAAGATGAACGAGAAGGAAAGGGGAGAGTAGGGCTACATAGAAAGTAATGTAAGATGAACAAGATGACCAAAGAACTTACATTTTATCTCTAGCAACTGCTTTTGGAGGTCCGCATCAATCTTTTGGATGGAAAATGATCTGTATGGATGGGGCCTTTTTAGAAAATGTACTGTCCAAGACTCAGCTTGGCAAACAAAAAAACAAATAAACAAAGACAAATAAACAAATAACCTCCTGTTTATCTGACAGATTTTGGGAACTTTGCTTTTACTATAAATATCTTAAATATCTTTTTTTTTTTTTTTTGGTGGTACTGGGGGTGAAACCCAGGGGCTTTCTGCCTCTGGGCTCTACTTCCAGACTTATTTTATATTTTATTTGGAAACAAGGTCTCACTAAGTTGCTGAGAGCCTCGCCCAGTAGCTGAGGCTGGCTTCGAATCTGTGTAATCCTCCTGTCTCAGCCTCCCAAGGGCAGGGATTACAAGTGTGCGCCACCATGCCCAGCCCGCTATAAATGTCTTTGATAAATCATAGTTACATGTGAGGAAAAACAAAATAAATCAATATTAGTACAGTATTTGTATCTTGGAAGTTTCAAGTTCACTTATATTCAGATATCACAGTCCCATGGAGGTTGAGAGAAGAAAGTTTTGATTTTAGATAATACATTTGGGTTTACATTTACTGTTTAAATTTACCTAAATGTATTATTATATTATTACATTTAAGTAAAAGATTGTGAGTTTCATGAAGATCGATAAAGTACTACTTTATGAGATGTACTCTCATAATATGTTTATGAGAACATATTAGGTAAAAACACTTGACTTGTTCTAGATGAAATCAACCTATTTAATTTTTCCTTAATTTATGTGTATCAGCACAACTTTATAGAAAAAATAGGTGACATTAAACGTTAGCTTTTTGTTGTTGTTGTTGTTGTTGTTGTTGTTGAGGGACTGTTCAGGCACATGCTGAGTTACATAGAAAGATTTCTTTTTCAGACTGACCCACTGTATTGTAGACTAAATATCTATGCTTTTATTACACTCATTTCAGTAAAAATAAATCTAAAATACCAATTAGGAATATGTCCTCATGTGTTCTAGAAACAAAGCCAGGAGGACTTTGTATTTTACATAGGGGTCTGTAAATTATAGTTGAAGACTGAACTCTGGCTCATGTTCCTATTTTCAAGGCTATTTTTGGACTATATAAATAAAAGCTCTCTAAATTAGAAGTAGAATACATAAAATATGATTTTCCTATCATACTGCAAGGATTTCTGGTAATGTAAATAGCTTTGATTTACTATGAGTTTCATAATCAAAGAAGCAGCATATTCTTAAACTAATACATACTTTGATTTGTCTTAGAAGCATAAACAAAAGTATAACCTAAGAATTTAATAGTTAACTGTATTTCTGTAGAAATATAACTAGAGTTGGGATTTTAGTTGTGAAATATATGCTTCTAGGGAAATAATCACAGATTTGCCTTTTATGTATCCTTTTTTTGAGCTGGATAAGTATATCTAATAACAACAGTAAGTTATAGCATCTCATAGATGGAAAATAACAATACTGTGCAATTAATTTCTTAATAAGTGAAGCTTATGCTTCCTGAGTAGAAAAATTTTAGGTGACTCTAAGGTAGCACAAGCCATCTGTATTTCAAAGTGTTATTTAATGATAAAATTTAAAATTTGTATGTAATCTCACTACTATTATGATTTTAATAATAGTATAAACAACAATAGCCTTAGCATAGTAAGAATCATATGGTTTTATTTCAGGTAGAATTCTAGATTAAATAAAAAATTTTCCATAACTATTATTTGCTTAAAATGGGAAAATTACAAAATATAAGAGAAAAACTTTTATCTAATATTTTTACAAAAGAAAAAAACACATTTGTACACATGTACAAAAAAACTTATGTCAGCATAATTTATAATTGCCAGAAGTTGAAAATATCTTAAATGTTCATTAGTAGGAAAAATGAATAAAAAATTTTGACATAGTCATAAATGAAATATGAAAGAACAATAACAATGAACAGGCTACCATTACATATATCAATATAGATGTATGTCTCATCTCATTCACAGTATTGAGCAAAAGAAGAACATGCTAAAAGAAAACATACTGTATGACTCCTTTTAAGTAGGAGTCTAAAACAGGCAGGTGAATAATTGACAAATAAGATCACTGCAAAGCAAGGAAATTTTTATGATAAAATTATAACAGTAGTTATCTTTGGGGGGAATTATTGGAATTGAGCACATAGAAAGTTTAATAGAAAAAAATAAGAAAGAACATTTTCAGGTCTGAATATGCATCTCTTAGATCCAAGTTCTTTACCTTCTGTGTCTATATCTGTAATATTTCATAATGGGAATTGGCAACTTAGAGGTATGGAAATATCCAGAATTATTATTCTCTAAAAGTTAACTATTGATATTTGTAATCTATAGCTTTTACTAACTTTAAAATAGCAAATTTTAGCAACATTATACAAAAAACCATTTTTGTTACTTAACCCTCAGTTAAGAATTAAAAAAATAAAAAATTTCCATTCTTGAAATGTATTAGTCAAGGTTATACTACATTACCAGATATGATTACTAGTAGAAAATGTACCGCACATGTAGTAAATGCGTAGAAACATAGGAACAATTTCGGTCAGCTTGCGGATATCCCCACTTTTGCTCTCCTGGAAGACACTTTACTTACAAGCCTTGCTAATTTGTACAAATATAGCCAAATACATTTCAGAAGGCTTCTGTTGATAATGCTGTTCCTTAATATAGGTTCATTTTTAAAAGATCCATATGATTTTCTTCTATATTTTATTTTATATGATGTCTTATTCTTCTGTAAAAATATATTGAAAAAGTAGAACAAGACTTGTTTAGCTATTCAACCACATTGATAAAAAAGCAATAGGTGCTTTCAGAAAAACTGAAACCAAAATACACTTTGAGGATACACCTTCTCAGAAGAGTTTTGGCCACAGGTGTCCACAGTGCATGACATTCTTGGTTGTCTGAAGGCCCTTACAATGGTCATCTGATTTGGTATATTTTTAAAGAATAGGAACCATCATTAAGACTGTTAATATCTTAAACAATATTATTAAACGAAGTAATTATTCTTACTTCCTTCTGATTTAAGCCTGTTACACCATCAGAAGAGTTTTTTTCCTCATCGTATCTACTTTTCAAATGTTCTGTGGGGTCCACATAGTTCTTCCTTTAAGTTTTTGGGACACATTTCTGTATTCCTAAAGGCAATTAATTATGATTATTTTAATAGATCCTGAATTGGTGCCATTAAGGCAAATATGGCTCATATTTTTTTGTTCTGTTGTTGGTAAATGTGTTTCCTATAGGATCCTGTTATTTAAGTCCTTTAGTAACCCAATTTTAATTTTTGTATTGATTCATATTCACACTTAACTTATTTATTACATATTTGATTCATTTCATAAAGAAGTTATGATTTTATTATAAATGGAAATAAAACTGATATTTTTGGAAGAAAAATTTTGGAATCTAGTGACTAATTTAGTCATCTCCAAATATTCCATACTATCAAAATATTTTATTTTTCCACTCAAATATGACCTCCTTTTAATTAATTCTAATATATAATTTAAAACTTACTAGTGTAATAACATTTGCCTAAAATTTACACAAAATAGTATAAAAAGCTATCTGTTTTAAGAATTTATCTATAAATGGTTTGTCTTGCTAAGATACATGTCAATTTCTAACACTTCAATAAAAAGGAAATAAGTATTCTGTCATGAACATTGAATAGCTGGGTGGAAAAATGGCTTTTCTCTTTTAGTTAGATACCTTGAACAGTGACTACTGATGTGATTGTCATACCCAATAGCATATTAGTACCATACATAATATTCCATCTAGATATTTTTATTAATTAAAAATTAGTCAAGAAGGGTATAAATGAAAGGAAAAGGATATAAGGAAGACAGTATGCCATTACTTTTGATCTTTTAAATCCAATGCACCTTAAAAATAGTAAGGTTCTGTTTTTTAAAGGTATTTACTTGCTGTTGTGAAAATATTCATTTTTATATAACAAATGACCTTTTTATATTTTGAGAATGCTAGAAACTTTTAAATGAATATGAAGGTTATTGTTACACGTTTTTTTTAACCTGTCTATAAATGAAAATTTGTACTGTCCTAAATAACAGTTGAGGAACTTCTACTTGTGAAATTATTTTCCTTTGGCAAAGTGGATGGAAAAGATTTGAGGAAAAAAAAAAAACACCAAGTGCTGGCACAATGGACAGGAATGTTGGAAAAAATTTTTAAATGTTGGCATGGGAATTCTTTAAAAATTCTAAGTTACTCACATGTGAAATGAAAGTAAAAAAGCATCTGTCCTATTTTATGCATACTGACTAAATAAAAATGAACAATTATATTTAGCAAAGTTTAAAGCGCTTTAAACTAAGGTATTCTGTCTGGCTTTTGGCGATCTTTATGTTATTTGTTCCACTGAATTAAAATTAAAATATTATGTTTGAGTGCAGGCATACTTTGCAAAGAAGAAAATTATATATATATATATATAATTCTCTTTTCCAATTCTGATGACCCTAGATGAAATATGAAATTTTTAAAAGACTAAACATTTCTAATATCCTTGAGAGGAGAGCTTTGAATCTTAGCCTCATTGGTCATTCAGTCCTTTTATTAGTGAAATATTAAAAAAAAAAAAACCTATGGTTGTCTTAACTCAACATCCATTGTTCTGCCCAAGGTGAATTTATATGAATTAGGTCTTTAAGAATTACAACTACAATTAGTTTTTAAAATTTTCTACGTTTCATGTTTTTAATTCTGCTACCAGATGTGGTCAGATTTTCAATGAAAACAAACAAGAAGCTTAGAGCAATATGAAATTCTACTTTGATTCCTTCAGAAATTAGTTTAAATCAATGTTTTAAAGGCCAACATGACATTTTCAGACTGTTGTCTGAGATCTTGTATCTTGGAGCTGGTAAAAAATAATTCAGAACACTCAAGTAGCTATTTTGCTATGGGGTTATTTATTGGTAGAATGTATTGTTTTCATGCATTAAATTACTAAAACAAAGAGCTCAACACATGGTTTCATAATTGTGGTTGAAGTAGTCTATAGAGTACCTAATTTCCTTTGATCCTTTATGTTGAACAGTTCAGGCCGTGGTACTTGCCTTGATAATGAGCCTCCCAAGCGTGACTTTCTTTATCCAGCTGTGGCCCCAGGTCAGGTGTATGATGCTGATGAGCAATGCCGTTTCCAGTATGGAGCAACATCCCGTCAATGTAAATATGGGGTAAGAGGTCTTAATCCTTATGTTTAGTCATGTGTGTATGTTCTGTGATGACACAAACATTCAGATGGAATTATGATGAGTGTGGTTGCCTCCAGTGCTGGTAGTAATTTAAATATGGCTTTTGACACAGTACTTCTTCTGATATCATTTGAATAACATGTATTTCTAAATTTGAGTGATCTTAAATAAGTTTCAATTTTTTTGTAAGAGGTAGACAGAATTTATTAGCTTCTAATGCGCTTTTTCTTTGAATCTTGAGTTTATAATGCCAACTTTATTTTGAATTTTCAAATGCTATGGGTTTTTAAATCCCTCCCTGCTTCCCCTTTCTAGTACTCTTATAATTGGGCTAAAGGACACTCTTTTTTTCACTGGTTATGTACCTCTACTTTAATTTATACTTGCTAGTACTGAGTTATTTCAAGTTGCTTCATCCACTGCCCTCATTCCAACATGACAACCCAGCAGGAACAAGATGACATTAGCCCAAATATTCTAACAAGAAAAATTGTTGTGGGAAAAAAAGGGTAGGCATCTTAATTTACTATTCATGTCTACCTAAAAAATGTCACAGTGTCTATAGTAGAAAATGTATTAAAAATCTTTTATGCCGGGCGTGCTACCGCACGCTTGTAATCCCTGCACTTGGGAGGCGGAGACAGGAGGATCACGCAGGCTCGAAGCCAGCCTTGCTGGCTTAAGAGACCCTGTTTCCAAATAAAAAATGTAAAATAGGTCTGGGAGTGTAGCCTGGAGGTAGAAGGGTTCCATCCCCAGTACCACCAAAAAAACTTTTTATATAATTTCATAGAAAAGATTTCAGTGACTAGCATAGGGACATGTTCATAGTAGAAATGCAATATAAGCATGTTGAATGAAAACATAAGCTCTTAAAATGTTAAATTGTTTGCCAAAAACCTCAGGTTTTTAAAAGGTAAGTTTAAAACCTTAGTTCTTTTCTAATGCAAATAATCTTATAAATTCCTTTAAAATTAATGGCCAAAAATGGAATGAAATTTTAAAGTAGGGAATACTAAATGATATACTCATTGTAGTGTTTGAATTATTCTTCTTAGATATAGTGCAAAAGAAAGTAATTTTCAAATATCATTTGGGTGATATTTGAACCTAAGGCCTTCCACATGCTAGGCAAGTGCTCAACCATTAAGCATGTCCTGCGCCATTTTTATTTTATTTTTAGACAGGGACTTGCTGTGTTGCCCAGGCAGCCTCAAACTTTCATTCCTTCTTCCTTAGCCTCCCTAGCAACTGGGGTCATAAATGTGTACCACTGAGCAGAGCCTGGTTGTATTGAAGAATCATGAAATGATTCTCTCAACAAGCAGATCTCTAATGACACCAGGGAAATAATTTTAATGACCCTAGAATGATCCAGAGCTGCAGCAGGGATCAACTCTCCATGTCTTTTACTTGGACATTATGCAGTGATTGCTGGCTCACCCGTGACCACATCTGTAGTGATGAAAAATCTTGCCTTAATTCTTGGCAAATTCTTGGAGAGTAGGTTCATTTGTACATATGTTACTTACATTTTGAAATTTACATGAACATTTTCTGATTTATTTTACTCAGAAAACATTTTCCACTATTATCCTTGCATATAATCTATTTCTGTTTTCCAAGAGTGTTCTTAAATTCTAATAGAATAGTGTGAGGATATTGAAATGGCTATAAGTACAAAGAGTAAAACACTATGTTAAAATATAAAGAGTAATACAGTTGTATAATGTGTAGCAATTGATGAGTGATAAGCAGTTTCTGATAATTACATAGCACCTGTTCTGAAATACTTCAGACTGGATTGAAAAAAGCAAGAATTATCTTTTAGTATCTTATATGTGGACTAAAATTTCCTCACTCCAAGGTTTAAAAAATTTGTTTAAATTGGTCAATTATGTTTCTACTAGTTACAGTATAATTGTCTTAGTAAAGTAAAGGTGGCAGATGTATTTTGTTCAGAAGACATTTGTTCAGTTTTATCTATCACTAAAAAGTCTTTTGAAAATTCCCTGTCTTATCCCAGTCTCTTTTTGGACATTTCCTCCCTTCCCAATCCATAGTGCTCGGATTGACTAACATTGATATTTTCACATATATACGCATAGTCGATGGTAGTATTTCCATTAGTGAACCTGTCTTCCTCCTCCCCTTCCTTTACACCTCCTCCCTGGCTCTATCGAGGTTTCTCTTCCATTGTCTGGAGTCCCCCTTTTTTCCCAACTGCTCACTTAGCTTGTGCATATTAGAGAAAACAGATGATCCTTTACTTTCTGTGATTGGCTAATTTCACTTAACATAATATTCTCCAGGTCCTTCCATTTTCTTGCAAATGACATAATTTTTTTCTTCTTTATTGCTGAGTACAATTCCATTGTATATAGTTCTCATAATTTTGTAACCCATTCATCATTGATAGACAACCTGGGTTGGTTCTGTAATTTGGCTATTATGAATTGTGCTTCTATGAACATGGGTATGCATATATTACTGTAGTTCTCTGGTTTCAACCTCTTTGTTTTGTTTTGTTTTGTTTTGGTGGCACTGGGGTTCCTGGAAACCCTTTTCCAGGCTACACTTCCAGACCTATTTTATATTTTTATTTGGTAACAGGGTCTCTTAAGCCAGCGAGGCTGCCTTCAAACCTGGGGGATCCTCCTGTCTCCACCTCCCAAGCACGAGGTGCACAAGCGTGCACCACCACACCCGGCTGGTTTCAACCTCTTTGGAAAGATACTCAGGAGTAGTATAGCCAGATCATATGGTGGATCCATTCCCAGTTTGTTAAGGAATCTCCATAGTGATCTCCATAGCGGCTGAACTAGTTTTCAATCCCAACAACAGTGTAGAAGAATTCCAATTTCCCCACATCCTTGTCATCATTTATTAGCTTTTGACTTCTTGATGGTTGCCGCTCTGATTGGGGTTAGATGGAATTGGGACATTTTTTCAAACAGCAGCCAAATCACCTTTGTAAACTTCAGGCAGCAAGAGGGATTGACAAGCACACCATGTGCCTTTCATTTACCTGGCACACATGAATCTCTGCCATCTACAACACCGTTCTCATTCAGTTGAGTTGCTGGTACTGCTTTAGGGGACTCTGAGCCCTCTGTACATTGGGGGATACTAAAGATATTCAAAGGGCCCATATTGATTCAGTCTCATCATTTACTTTCAGCTCAAATACAGTTTCTCTTCAGACAGGTCTTCCTTATCATTTTCTTCAAAAGCTTCACCCAGTTATCCTTTTAGGTTATACTGCCTACATCCTTTCATACCACGTAATAAAATATATGATTATTTTTCTTGAGGACTCATTAATTTTTTTGTGGTGCTGGAGATTGATACTTATTTAAATGTGACCTTCTAGATGAGGCTTTCCTTGACAACCTTCCTAAAACTGTATGTGTGCATACATATTAACTCCTTTCATTTTTCCTTCTTTTACTTTTCTTATTAACACTTGTCAGGTGGTGTGTGTGTGTGTGTGTGTGTGTGTGTGTGTGTGTGTGTGTTACTGGGGATGGAAAGGGTCTTTTTAGCTCTGGGTTATAATCTCAGACCTATTTCATATTTTATTTGGAAACAGGGTCTCACTAAGTTGCTGAGAGCCCTCACTAAGTAGCTGAGGCTAGCTTCGAACCTGTCTGCTCTTTCCGGTCTCAGCCTCCCAAGTACTGGGATTACAAGTGTGCACCACCATGTCTTGCTGACACTCAACAGTTTTTAACATACTGTATTTTTTATTTGTTCATCTAGCTTACTGCTACCTTCCCTATTAGAATCTATTTTCCTTGAGAACAGACAGAGCTTTTGTTACATTCACTGCTGTATCCCCAGCATCTAAACCAATTTCCTGGCTCATGGTAGAGGCTCAATATATATTTATGGAATGAGTGAACCTAATTGCAATGAAAGTGTAATTTCCTTGAGGAAAGGAATTTCACCTGACGTGTTCATGACTATTTGCAGAGCGAGCAGCTCAATATCTGGTTCCAATAGGAGCTCAGTAAATATTTGTTGAGTAGATGCAGTGAGGAGAGTTATCTAGTGATGACAGTGGAGACAGGACCTTTGTGAAGCCCTGGGGCTTTGTATTTGAAGAGCTAATCCCTTAAACAAATGCCAAAAAATGAGAGAAGAAGGTAAGGGTCAAATCTGACTGTACCTTGCTGGCCATGTTAAGAATTCTAGATTTTATAGGTAGGATGTATCTTGGCAGTAGAGTTTTTGCTTAGCATGTGTAAGGTCCTGTGTTCATTTTCAATCTCTAGCACTGAAGAAAAAAAAAATTGATTTTTTTATTTTAAAAATAATGAGAAATTATTGAGGTGTTTTAATTAATGAGACCAGCAGAGCTTATTGATATGCATAAAATCACATTATATATTAAGAAGCAAATATAATTCTGTAATCAGGAGAAATTATATTAAAAATTTAAAGGGTTTTTAAAAAATAACCTATGAGCTCCACCTTTGCCTTCCTTCCTTCTTTCTCTCTCTCTCTCTCTCTCCTTTTTTTTTTTTTTTTTTTTGGCAGTGCTGAAGATAAAACCCAGGGGCTTATATATGTTAGGCAAGTCCTCCATCACTGAGCTTCATGCCTAGCCTCCTCTCTTTCTTTTTTCTTCCCCTCAAACATATCCTACCTATACTTACGCAGCTCTTCCAGAGATGATATTGTAGCAATGCCCTACCTTTCTGGGTAAATATAAATTTATTCTTTTAAAGCCATAACTCTGAGATAAGATGCATGGAGGGGTTTCTGGGTAAAGGTATGTAGATTCCCTATTTTGACGTTAGGTTTATAAAATCTCAGTGTGTTGTAAAAGAAACATAAAAAACACATAAGAGAAAATACAGAAGAACTTTAAAAAATTTAAGACTTCTCATTAATTTTTTTTTTCTCCAGAAGAAATGTATTTGTGACAAGGACTTGATTTTACTTATAGATCTTCAAAACTGCAAGTTATCGCTTCTAGATCCTGTAATCAAGTGATTATCAAAGGGCCTGGTACCAACTTTGTTCCATACGTTACGTAATGAGAGAATTTTAGGATCTACTGTTGGAAATGAAAGATCAAAGAAGCACATATATACATGTATATACATATAAGTAATTGTATTTATTAATGTATAATAGGAATTACAGATACATAGATTTTTATTTATTTATTTAGTTTTTTGGTGGTACTGGGGATGGAACCCTTCTGCCTCCGAGCTACACTCCCGGACCTATTATATATTTTTTTTATTTGGAAACAGGGTCTCTTAAGCCAGCGAGGCTGGCTTTGAACCTGCGCGATCCTCCTGTCTCTGCCTCCCAAGCGTGAGGATTACAAGCGTGCGCCACCACGCCCGGTCAGATACATAGTTTATATTCAATCAAATCTATACATTTTCTCACCTAAAGAAATCTACTCAGTAGGTCAATTTATCAAAAATTGGTAAGCATAAAATTGAAATATGTGATAGTATAGATTATTTTATTGTCATATGAATTCGTTACTATAATAATAATGTCATCAAGCTACGTCTACCTGAAGTATATCACTTTATAGTCAGGGTGACAAGATAGTTGAGTTCTCTGATCAGCATATCCTTCTAGAGAAGACTGACTAACATATTCTGTCTCTGAGAGTCTAGTTGTTAATCTTTTCACACTTCCTTTTCTTATTTTATATTATTTTATCACCACCAATTAACCAAGATTCAAGTCCTTATTGCTTTATCACTAGGAATCATTCATACAATTGTTAAGTTTATTAATCTTTAGTGTTGTTGGCAACCTACGCAACTGTGTGTGGGATGTGGAGTGGAGTATCCTGGGTATTAAACAGGGGCATTTTACCTCCAAGCTATAATCCAGGCTGTTTTAATTATTACTATTTTCTGTGAAACAAGGTGTTGCTAGATTTCTGAGATTTTAACTCACTTGCTGAGGCTGGTCTTGAACCTGTGATTTTTCTGTCTCAGCCTCCCAAATACTATGATTACAGGCATGTGATGCGATGCCCAGCCCCTACATGACTTTTTCAAAAGATGCAGATAACTTGGAGGATGATGTTCGTGAAAGATTAGCAAATACATATAAGGAAAGTTTAAAGGAAATGAGTTTAAGTAGCTTGCTTAAAAAAAAAAAAAAAAAAAAAAACCCTGAAATGTTGACTTCAAATTCACAGTCAGGTTTGGGGACATATGTAATTTGATTGTTGGTAACAAGTTTTTTTTTTTCTACCCAGATGTTTAAAAGTTCACAATAATCTTTATTCTTATATCTGAAAGGTTGTAGGTTAGTTATTAAGAAGAATTTCAAATTAGTAAATATTGGAATGTTGTACTGAGAAATTAAAGAATCACTTTTAAATACTTTAAGGCAGTATTCTACAATGTGGTTTGATATGGTCTTAAGGGGAAAAAGCTATGAAAATATTTTACTACCCTGATATTAACTTAGAATCCAAATACAAATATTTATCAGTATATGGGACAAGAGATTGTTATGATTTTTATTATTCCTTAAATTTAAGACAAAATCACTTACATGCTTAAAGATCATTAGATTTTATCCTGTTTTTGTTTCTTAGGGTTCCTCTCCCCCCTCCCCTCTCTCTTTCTTTCTTTCTCCATTTAGCTTTTAACCACTTCAAATTGGTGATATAGTTATTTAACCTGAGAGTCTAAATCAGGTTGTTTTTGTTGTTATTGTTAATTTGCCTTTCTAGACTCTCTTGCATTTAAATCACTTACATAACAGGATTAAGCCATTTAAGGAAGAAAGAAAGGTACAATTATCCTCTTGCTTTAGTGCAACTAAACACCTGGAACAAGGCCACAGGGTCACCATATGTTGGTTTTCAATTTTCCTTTGTGTGATCAAATGATAAGTAACCTTTCTAATCACTGATGCTCCTTCCTGACCTCTTCAGGGCTCTGCTTTCCCTCTTGACCATCAGGATCCTTTATTGCAAACAGCTGTTGAGAGATGTGACTGATAGGGTAATAAAGAAAAAGGGAATGCTTTATGCTCAAAATCAAGGACCCAAGTAGCATAGGAGTTCATTTCCTAAAGAGCGAAAATGTGTGCATCTTTCCTAACATGTCTTTAGAATTGTTTAAAAATTAAAAACAAAATCTATATAGCAACAAAGATACTTTCTACTTACATACCATTTTACTTAGTGATATATTGTAAAATTATTTTTATGTTTTATGATGTCTATCCTCATGTGTGTAGACTACTAATTTTAGTATAGTATGGGTAAGTCAAAGAGGCTCTCTTCCCACTTTTTAGTTTCATATATATAATTGCTTAAAAGAATAATAACATAAAAGTTAATACAATTTTCCTTTATTGTACTGAACTAGTCCTTATAAAATAATTGATTATTCTAATCAAAGTGGTCCTAGATCAGAGGACTTATTTTCTGCAAAGCAGATAAATTATTTTATATTAGACAGTAATGAAATTCTGTTCTCTAAATGTATTTTATTATCATTTATGTTTACTAATAGTTATGTTATTAATAATGGTTTTAAATAGTGTCACTCATTGGTAAGACCAAGTAGAGAAGGGATTTGAAATTAAAAAAAAATTTTTTTGGTACTGGTGATGGAATCCAGGGGTGTTCTACCTCCGAGCTACACCCCTAGCCCTATTTTTAATTCTTTATTTTGAAAAAGAGTCTCACTGAGTTGTAAAGGATCTCACTAATAGCTGAGGCTGTCCAAGAACTGGATCCTCCTGTCTCAGACTTCCAAATGCTGGAATTGCAGGCTTGTGTCACCATGCCCAGCGATATTAAAATTTTAAGTAAGTAGGAAGGGTTTTTAATGATTTTTCTCTTGGAAAACTATGGCATACTTTTGTGGATTACTTAACAGTACCATTTAAAAAATGCAAACACAAGTGTTGATGTTGCATTTAAAAGTGCCAATGATGTTAAAGTTGATGCCTAGCATCATACAATGAGAAACTTATGAATAGTATATAATAATCATAATTTGAAGATATTCTTTAAATAGAGATAGAAAAGTATCATGAATAGGTAATTAGATTTTTATATTATGTTAGAATACAAATAAACCTTTGCTCTTCAGCCTTAATTGGCCAGTGGTATTATTCAATTCTAACACATTTAAGAAACATGGAAAATGTTTTAGTTGTGTGAAGAATCTTACACAGGGCTGATATCAGGTAGAGATGATTCAAGTCTGGCTTTAGTTGGAATTGAAGCATATAGTTAAATTTTTCTGAATTTAAATTAGTTTCCCAAATTGCTAAATTTTTTGGACTTAATTTCTCACACTTTTCAAAACATTTCCAGGATGTTTAAATGACATACAAACATGAAATACCTTGCCTAGTCATTAACGGTATTCCTTTAAAAAGTATTCATTTCTTTTTTAATTCCTGCCTACAGCATACCTGCCAATGGTAATGAAATGAGTGCTAGCTAGAGAAAGTCCAGTGATGGAGATTCAGTTTTGATTTATCATTTTCCAGCCCTGACTTTTGAAAGATTCTTCTATATACTGAACTGAAATCTGTTTCCCCTATCGTTTAACCGTTTGTTAAACTGGCTTATAGGTTGACGTGTGTGTGTTTTAACCAATAACATAAAATTGACTTTCTAGAATATAAGAAAAAAGTTCTAGTTTCAAAAACATGACAGACAATGACCACAATCACTCCTTTGGGCAAAAGAAAAATATGCCAAATAAAATGACACTAACAAATATAACTAAGTTCATTTAGTCAAAGCATGTATTTCTGTGATAAGAAGAAATGTAAGAACAATTGACAAATTGGTGAATGATGCCAATAAAACTAAATATTGTTTTTTTTGGTGTGTGTGTGTGTGTGTGTGTGTGTGTGTGTGTGTGTGTGTTGCAGTACTGGGGATGGAACCCAGAGGCATTCCACCTCCAAGCTACACTCCCAGACCTAGTTTTTAGTCTTTTTATTTTTGAAACAGGGTCTCACTGAGTTGTGAAGGGCCTAAGTAGCTGAGGCTGTCCACAAACCATGATCCTCCTCTGGTCTCAGTTTCCCGAATGCTGGGATTACAAGCATGTGCCACCATGCCTGGTTTAAATATTGTTTTTTGATAAGTGATATTTTCTAGTCCATTAATGATTTGAAGCTATCAGGCAATTTTGATCACGATTAAAAAAAAGTCAATTGTAATATAAAGACTTTTTTAAAAATAGAAATTATTTCTTACAGAAAGGCTTTCTATATTGGACATAGAGAATGGGTTAATGGCTTCACTCCAATATACTGAATTCTCTATTGAAGTCATGAGGCAGATGTAGAAGCTGTGAAGATACACCATTCTGTGTTATTTTTTAAGCTGATTGATAAAGAAGCTAAAACCTTGATCTAGTTCTCAGTATTTATGAAAGTGGTCCCCATCATAAGCAAATGCCCTCAACGATCTATATTTCCAAAAGAAAGCATCATAAATATGGGTGTAAGGCTGAGAAAGATCCGCCATTTGGAATGCCGGGAGCAAATGCTATTAGAGATTCATCTATGCCAATGTTTTCATGAGGAAAATGGCTCCAATAAGAAATTGAAACCTAGACTTGTGCCTCACATAAGAACAAAGTAAGGCTTTATCCAGCCTATCTGTTGCTAACCAAATAAATCAACATGAAAACTATGAGATATGTACACAATGAAATTTTCCTCTGCCATAAAGAAGAACAAAATATGTCATTTGCAGGGAAATGGATAGAACTGGAGAAGATTATTCTAAGTGAGATTACTCAGTCACAAAAACTAAGATGTTATCCCTAGTATGTGTTAAGTTAGGGAGAAATTGAATCATAGGAGGGATTCTAGATGAAGAAGAAACCTTCGATGAGTTAATAAGGTGACTGACTGAGAGTGATGGGAGCGGGAAGGAGGAAACATACCAAGTACATACATATCACAAATATATCAAGTCATCGCTAAGTTGAACACAGGAAGGAGTGAGGGAAGGGAGTTCGGTGGGGATTGAAGAAGAGCAAAATGAGTGCTTTGTGCATGGATGCCTTTACCAGCTTGTATCCCATTAAGATGTATGATTACACTGCACCAATACAAAAAAATTTTTTTTAATTAAAAATATAAAGAACTAGCTGAGTGAAAACCTTGGGATACATGATATAGACAAATGTATGTTTTTCAAACACTTCTACAACTCCTGAGTCACAGAATGCTGAATGAAAAAAAAATTACCAAAGATAAGTTTGAATACAAAATAACAAATAACATTAGGAAACAATTCACCACGAAGGTTATGATTTATGCTCCTAAAAAGATATGAAAAAGATGAAAGAGAGGTTGAAACATGGAAATTAAAAGGAAAGGGTCCAATAAATGTGGAATAGGAGTTCTAGAAAAAGAATTGAAAGAATAGGAAAGAGACATATTAAAAGAATTAGAATAAAAGAAAAAATGTGCCGGGTGTGGTGGCGCACACTTGTAATCCCCGCGCTTGGGAGGCAGAGACAGGAGGATCGCGCAGGTTCGAAGCCAGCTGCGCTGGCGTAAGAGACCCTGTTTCCAAATAAAATATAAAATAGGTCTGGGAGTGTAGCCCGGAGGTAGAAGGGCTTCCAGGACCCCAGAACCACCAAAAAAAAAAAAAAAAAAAAAAAAAAAAAAAAAAAAAAAAGAAAGAAAGAAAGAAAGAAAGAAAAAAATGCAAATTCCCAGAGCATGAGTCCCAAGCAGATTCACACACACACACACACACACACACACACACCCTTAGATATAGCAGTAAAAATAGCATGTAAGCAATTCTTTACTCTTGGAAGAAATTAGAAAGACTAATTAGATTGAATTAAAAATAGCAGTTAGACTAATAAGTGTAGTGTGTATTGAACTTTTAGAAACCTTTTATTTGTGCATAATAATTATACAGAATAGTGGGTTTTATTGTGGCAAATTTATATCTGCACATAACATAACTTGTTAGGTTTTACTTCTCAGTACCTCCTCTTACCCTTTCCTCCTCCCTCCCGACCCTTCTCCTACAATACTGATCTTCCTTCTATATTCATGAGATCCCCTTTCCCTTTTTTTCTCTCTAGCTTCCACCTATGAGAGAAAGTATATGACACTCGATTTTCTAAGTCTGGCTTATTGCTCTTAACAGGATGTTCTCCAGTTCCATCAAATAACACAATTTCCTTCAAATAACACAATTTTGTTCTTTTTTATGGTGAAATAAAACTCCACTGTATATACTACATTTTCTTTATCCATTCTTCTGTTGACAGACACCTAGGCTGTTTTCATAGCTTGTCTTGTGAATTGTGCTGTTAGGAACACTGGTATGTAGGTATTCCTAGAATGTGCTGACTTTAATTCTTTTGGATAAATACTGAGGAGTGGCACAGCTGGGTCCTATAGTGTTCCCACTCCTAGTTTTTTGAGGATTTTTGTAATGGTCCTTCTAGTTTACAATCCCACGGACAATGCATAATTGTTCCTTTACCCCCACATTCTTGCCAGCATTTATTATTATTTGTATTCTTGATAACTGCCATTCTAAATGAGGTTAAGACAAAATCTGAGTTTAATTTTGCATTTTTCTGATGGCTAAAGATGTTCAACTTTTTTACACATAATTATTGGCCATCTTTACCTCCTTGGGAAAATTTTCATTGGTCCATTTATTGATTGGCTTAATTTTTGGTGTTAAGATTTTTAATTCTTTATATATTTATGTGTAGAATGTTTATATATCCTGGATATCAATCCTCTGTTAAAAGAGTAGTTGTTTTCTCCAATTTTGTAGGTTCTTT
Source organism: Muscardinus avellanarius (assembly GCF_963383645.1). Classification (NCBI taxonomy): domain Eukaryota; kingdom Metazoa; phylum Chordata; class Mammalia; order Rodentia; family Gliridae; genus Muscardinus; species Muscardinus avellanarius. The sequence goes on along the minus strand of NC_137786.1, from coordinate 54,328,592 downwards.
CTTCATACTGTTGTTTCCTTTGCGGTGTGGAAGCTTTTTAGTCAGATGCCATTCAATTTATTGATTCTAAGTTATAGGTATCCTATTGAGGAAGTCACTGACTATGCCTTTATGGTAGACTACTGACCCTATGTTTCTTCTAGCCCTTGCAAAATTTATCATTTAATTCTTGGATTCTTGATGCATTTTCAGTTGACTTTTGTGCAGAGTGAGAGACAGGAGACTATTCAGTCTTTTACATATCGATTTCCAGTTTTACCATCACTATTTGTTAAAATATTTGTCGTTTCTCCAATGTATGTCTGTCAATAATTAGATGACTATAGCTCTGTGGGTTTGTCTCTGTTCCTTCTACTCAGTTCCACTGATCTATACTTTTATTTTTATGCCAGCTCCATGCTGCTTTTGCTACTATGGCTCCACAGTATAATTTAAAATTAGATATTGTGATGCTTCCACATTACTCTTTCTGCTCAGAGTTGTTTTGATTATTCTGGGTCTTTTGTTCTTTCATACAAATTTTAGGATTTTTTTTACCTTGTTCTCTGAAGGTTATTATTAGTATTTTGTTTTACATCTGTAGATCACTTTTGGTAGTATGTCAATTTTACATTTCTGGGGTTGGTTTCAAACCTGTAATTCTCTTGTCTTAGCCTCCCACATGCTGGTGCCTAAGTTATTTTTAAAGCTATTGTGAATAGAATTGTTTTCCTGATTTCTTTTTTAGCAGATTTAATACTGATATTTGTGTGTTGATTTTGTGTCCTATTACTTTCCTCAACTTATTAGCTCTAGAATATTTCCAATGGAACTTTTTGGATCTTCTACCTTTAGGATCATATCATGTATAACAATGATAATTTGACTTCTTTTCCTATCGGGATTCCTTTTATTTCTTTTTCTTGCCTAATTGCTCTATCTAAAACTTCAAATATTATATTGAATAGGAGTGGTGGTTATGAGCATCTTTGTCTCATACCTGATTTTAGAGGAAATGGTTTTCATTTTTTCCCATTTAGTATGATGTGGCTTTGGTTTTGTGCTTGATTTGGTGTTGGTTTTGGGTTTACAGTGTTGAGGTTAGTTCCTTCTATTCCTAGTTTCTTTAGTTTTTTTTTTTTATCATGAATGGGTACTGAATTTTTTCAAAGGCATTTTCTGCATTTATTGAAGTAAGCATGTGTTTTCTTTTCCCTTAGTTGTATTTATGTGGTAAATTGCTTGTATTTATTTGCATATGTTTAACCATCCCTGAATCACTGAAATGAAATCAACATCATGGTGTATAATCTTTTAGTATGTTGTTGAATTTAATTTGCTATATTTTATTGATAATTTTAGCATCTGTGTTCACTAAGGATATTGGTCTGTAGTTTTCTTTTCTTGACTCATCTTTATCTGGTTTGAGTATCAGGTCTAGAATGAGTTTGGAAGGGTTCCCACTCTTTCTATTTTATGGAATAATTCAAGAAACATTGGCATTAATTCTTTCTTTAAGGTCTGGTAGAATTTAGCTATGAGTCCATTTGGCCCTGAAATTTTATTTGTTGGAAAACTTTTTAAATTGTTTCAGTTGCATTGCTTATTATTGGTCTATTTAGGCTTTCTACACTGTTGGTTCAATTTTGATCAGTCAGAAGTGTGTAGAAATTTATCAATTTCTTCTAAATTTTCAGATTTACTGGGAAAAAAGTTTTTCAAAATAATTTCTAATGACCCTCTGGATTTCAGTGATGTCTATTGAAATATCTTCTTTTTTAATCTCTAATTTTATTTAGTTAGCTTGACAAAGGCTTCATCAATCTTGCTCAAAAACCAACTTTTTGTTTCATTGGTCCTTTGTATTGTTTCTTTCATTCTCTTATTAATTTTAGCTCTGATATTTATTATTTCATTTCTTCTATTGGTTTAGAGTGGTTTGTTCTTATTTTCCTAAGACCTTGAAAATGCCTTTCACTTTACTAGAGCCTGGAATCTGCCTTAGGTATTTATTCAGCCACTAATACTCATGTGCAAGTGAGACAAATCTATGTAAGTCTATCATTCCTGTTCTATAACTCAGCAGTTTAGATAAAGAAGGATATTTCTGAAGGTGTGAATTTGTTTTTAAGAAATTTTTGAAAGGATACTTCTTATTTCCTTGTTATAAAAGAAATGAATTTTTTTGCTTTTTATTTCATAAGAAAGTCTTTTTACAAAAATCTGGGGAAGTCTTTCTAAATTGGATAAAAAAAACCTTTCTTACTCAAGTTGAGATTACAGTTGTGAGATCTATTTGAAAACTCTTCAGAGCTTTCTCTGTGGCTACTTTCACATCTTGGGAATGTTTCCCAACAGAGATTTCCAGTTCCATACCTTATCTAGTGATCTTCGAGAAGTTATGCTTTAGCAAAATTCAGACCTCCAGGAACCCACTAAGATAACAAACCCCTGCTACACAAGGAAATCTATCTTTCAAAAATGTATCATTCTCTGTACATTAAGAGGGCTGCATTGTGAATTTTGAAATTAAGATTTTGAAAAAGTATCTTAAGTATTTGCCACTTTGGGTGGAGATTTTCAAGGTACTTTTAGAAAATAAAGTTTCTATAACCTAACCAAATTATATGTTTGCTCAATAGATACTATGGATATGGTTCTTTTCAATAAACAGAATTTTCATTGCATATTTCTGTCTAAAGTAAACTTTAGGCTTCCTTAACTTTGTGTAAAGGCATATTTAAGCCTAATAAAGATCATAAGAAATCAAAAGTATTTTCCAGGGACAAATTTTTGGATAAAAAATGTTCATAATCTTTGAATACACTCTGTGTTTTATTAATGGTTCTCTGTTTTTGTGAATTTATTGTTCTTTGAACTTGGGTAGACTTCTTATACATGAGGCAGTATTTTAAGGCCCTTAAATGTTACTCTGACTGCTTTTTAAATATTAAACTAAAATAATATGTTTAGGAACCTAAACTTAAAAATCATATCTCATATAAAAAGAATAATAAAGCAGTATTTTAAAAAGCTTGGAAAGAAAAGTAGATTTTATAATAAATTATATTATAAAAGTAAAGTTTTATATTTATATTATAATTCATAGTACATGCTCTTCTTTTCTAACATTTTCTCTTCTAGCTCACTAGTTCTCCAAGTGGAGTTAAATTTCTTTTTAAAGTATTATAAAGCCTAATAGATATTATATATCTTATTCTCTGCTTGATAAGGAACACCCTAAAGAGAAGCCCAAAGAGAGCACCTCAATTTGTGTAATGCCATGTGGGACATTTTCATTTACAGGATTAATTAGCTAGTGACTTCAATATTTTACTGCTTTGTGTCTGAATTATTTATATGTGAGATAAATTTTTATAATCGTATTTAGAGAATTAAAAGATCAAAGGTTTTTTTTTTTTTTTTTTTTTGAGGGTCTGGGGATGGAACCCAGGAGCATTTGACCTCTGAGCTATACCCCCTGCCCTATTTTTTATTCTTTATTTTGAAACAGGGTCTCATTAGGTGGTAGAGGGCCTCACTGAGCAGATGAGGCTATCTGAGAACTGTGATCCTCTGGTCTTAGCCTCCCGAATTCTGGGATTTCAAGCGTGCGCCACCACACCGGGCTGCAAAGTATAATTAAAAACTAAATTACCTTTGCATTCTAAATTTTCACACTTTGAATTGCAAATACATGTTATACTACATAATTCTAGTTTAAGCTAAAAACTTTTAATATTAGTAGTGATGCTACTTGGTGATCATATATAAAAGAAACTGAAAATTTTGAGTATTTTCTACCAAAGTAAGCTTTTTATAAATTGTTAGTTAAAACACTTTACTCAGGGACAATATTTAGAGGCTTATTTATAATCGGATATACCAACATAGTGTAGAAAAATGAAATATTTCATATTTCCAGTGTTAGAAAAGGTGTTATAATTCTGTGCTGAGAGGAAAATGAAAAATTAGAATAAAGGAAATAAAATAGTCCTAAATAAATCTGAACCATGCCATAAATGGCAGCATTTCTTTAAAACCAGTTTTCCCTTTCATAAAGATAAGCTACAGTGCACATGGAAAATAACATTTCTAGATTGTTCCTAGGTATTTATGAACTTCGGAAATTTTTCAAAATTTACTTCACATTTTCTTACTGCATATGTTAAATTCCAGTGGATTCCCATAGTGTCTCTCTCTCTCTCTCGCTCTCTCTCTCTCTCTCTCTCTCTCTCTCTCTCTCTCTCTCTCACACACACACACACACACACACACACACACACACACACTGTCCTTTTTAGATTTGTCTTTATTTGTATAATGCAAAGTCATTTACCTGGCAACACTATTAGGAATTGGTAAGTTTGTGATAATGTAAATTCTTGAGTAAAATGAACATATATTTATTTTCTACATTCTATTCTGATTTTCTGTATTAATGAGATTGTTATGTACTATCGTGAAAAGATCATAATCTGTATTAGGGTAAGTTATTCACTAAAATAAGAATTATGAAGATAAATGTTTATGTGATTCTGCAAAATAGTAACCCACCTTCTGTTAGATTCTCCTCCCAAATCCTTATCTCTGATGCTCTATAACCAATAAGACACCGGGATTCTCTTTTTAAATAAGGCTGAATGAGTGTGACTGTAGTTTATGAAAGAATTGGTTGTGGTTCTTGTCTCAATTCCTGATCAACTTGCTTTCGCCTTCTTTCCTAGGAAGTGTGTAGAGAGCTCTGGTGCCTCAGCAAAAGCAACCGCTGTGTCACCAACAGTATTCCAGCAGCTGAGGGGACACTGTGTCAAACTGGGAATATTGAAAAGGGGGTAAGCTCAAGTGATTTACTAGCTGTATGACATGTAGACTAAACTGATAAATTTCTGATGATGACATTCAACTTCTAGAAAGTCTTGTCTATTAACTTATAGTGTAATTTAAAATAATAAATTCCTATCTCAGTAGTTAGTTCTTATATCTTGATATCTACAAATACACATCTTTTAGGAAATTGTAAAGAGTATTTTCTGAGTCAGTTTCACCTTTATGTTGGTATGTGCATGAGTTATATTTTCACCAAAAAATAAGAATGTCAACAATAATCTTATAGTCATATAGTCATACAGTCTGTTCATTCATTTAATATAGCCTAGCTTTTTTTCTGGTAAATAATTCTTGGGAAAAATTATGTGGTGCAAAAATAGATGTTATAGTATAACTAAAGTTTTATTTGCATTGCAGTATAAGGGAAGGGACTAATAGTAGAAGAAGAATGAAACAATTGAGCCTAGAAATTAGAGCTAAGTAATTTTAGTTTTATTGACCTAGTTTTCCAAAATATCATTAAGAATTATTCAAATAGATAAGAATAGTTGCACGATACTCCTGAAATTTTCTATTGTTATGCATGTATTCAGAATTTATTGCTATGGACTGAATTTACAATAACTACTACTTGTCATCTGTTCTCAGTCCTGACTTCTTCCACATTAGCTAGGCTACTTTCAACAAAGATTACACTAAATTTTAGCTTGCAATGGGATGTTTAAATAAAAAGAATGAAAGCTTTTGGGCAGCTGTCACAGTTTATTAATCCTTGGTGATGGCTTCATTCAAGACCCATGACCTACTGCCATGTTGATAGCTTTTCCATTGCTGGGTTTGGATATGTTGGTAAATTATGCTAAATATATGAATTGATAGGATAATTTTAAAAGGATTAAGTTTTATTTCAGGTTTTATAAGTAGCCAATGAAAACATAGAGACCTTTATTCACCACCAAAAATTCCTTTTTTTTTTTCATTGAAGTAATAGAAAATATTAGGAACTACATTCTTGAAACAACAGTCTAGGTTTATTTTGGAACCAACAATTCTTGTCAACGACAAGTAGCAATTTATATAAATCATTACTTAGAAGAAATACACAACTCTAAGGGGGCAAAGGCACATTACGAATCTATTTATTTGCTGTTGATTATTATTCTTGTGATTTAGTCCCTGGACCACAGTTTCTATCCTAGAATAATATTATCACTAAGCCATATTGCTTCCTATTTTACTTTATTTTTTTAACCAAAAGCATAAAGAATTCCTTCTTTTAAACACCTCAAAGCTCTTTTAGAAGCATTCTATAAATTGTATAATCAATCCAAATAATTAAAACATGAGTAGTGGCTACTTAAAATACATGGCCTAACCCCATGATATATATGCCACACATATATTTATATCTTTTGTGCCCAACAAAAGAGCCTTCAAATGTTATACTTAGAAACTACTTAGTTATTATTTACAAATTACATTTTTTGTGGTACTGGGGATGAAATCCAGGGGTATTTTACCTCTGAGCTACATCCCAAGCCCATTTTTTATTATTTATTTTAAAACAGGGTCTCACTAAACTGCAGAGGTCCTTACTCAGTAGCTTTGGCTGTCCTTGAACCTTCGATCCTCCTGTTATAGCCTCCCAAATGCTGGGATTACAAGCATGCACCACCACGCCCAGCAGAAATTAAAGTTTTTAAGGACACCCAGAAAACACTCTCAAATAATATTAAAGCAAACAATATTGAATTTATATTTAGAAAAGCAATTAGAGAGGAAAATATAATTTATCTAAGCATAAATAAAAAACAAAGATAAAGTAAATAAAATGAGGCAAAGGTACATTTGATTTCTTAAGATCTTCATTCTAAACCTAAGTTAATTATTGTCAACTTTTTGATCCCCAAAACCCTTTTTCAAATAAAATGTACAGGATTTTAATATACACTTGAAATAGTAGAAATTCTCTGGCTTAAAGAGTTCTTTGCTTGCTCCTGTATTTGGACCATTGACAGCACCAGACATATCACCAAAGAATGACTTGGACTCCTGAAAAACTGCTAAGGAGTTCCTAAGTGTAGCAAAGTTTGTGTTTCAAGGGATCACTTTTTTTTTTTTTTGGTACTGGGGAATGAACTCAGGAGCATTTTACCTCCAAGCTACACTCAAGGGGTCATTTTTATTCACAACATAAGTGTGCTATCATAAGGTCAATAAATTGGATGTCACAGTCTAAATTAATCTACAGAACAAATCTGAGTCATTCTTTCAGAAACATGAAAGATCAAGTTTTTGGAGTGGCACCAACAAGTCTTAAAATGAATGAACCTGTGTAAAAACAAACACAAATGCAGATTCCTAGAAAGGAAAAGGATCATGGAAAAAGAAGACACTCAAAACATCCATAAAAACATTATGAAAAAGCTTTAGAGAACTAAATAGATGTACATTTTTTAAGAAAAACAAAACAATAAAGAATAAACTGAAGCCAGGCTTGGTGGTGCACGCTTGTAATCCCAGCACTCAGGCGGCTGAGACCAGAGGATCGTGGTTCGCAGCCAGCCTCAGCTACTTAGTGAGGCCCTCTGCAACTCAGTGAGACCTGGTTTCAAAATAAAGAATAAAAAATAGGGCAGGGGGTGTAGCTCAGAGGTCTAATGCCCCTGGGTTCCATCCCCAGACCTGCAAAAAAAAAAAAAAAAAAAAAGAATAAACTAGACACATGAGCTGAAGATTCATTTTAGTTGATTTTTTATTTTTATTAGCTGTGTTTATTTCATTGTTTAGTTTCTGTTATTTTCTCCCTTAAAAGAAAGAAGCGTTTTTACAATTGTCAAATACAGGTTTTATCCTTGGACTATATGTACTTGGAAATTTAACAGGATCTCAGAATTTTGACTCAAAGTCTAACAGTCATGCAAAGAGCTAGTATGAAATTAAAGTGGAATTTTCAATTGATCTGATCAACAAGCACTTTCCTTGGTTCCTCTGTAAACTGCCATCTAAAAACAGTTGACATCCTCAGTGATGATGATGGCAATGAAGATTTTAAAAGTCCTACACTATGTCAGGCACATACTGCTAGGCACTTAGTAAGTATTTATTTGTTTAATGTTAACAAAAATTCCATGAGGCGAATACTGTTTTAGTTTCTTTGTACACGTGAGAAAAGTAAGACCTAATAGCCCAAGACTACACAGCTATTTAATGGCCTACCTGCCACTCCAGCCCTGGTCATTCTGAAACCTTTGCCCCTCTTTATGACCTCTAATTTTACTTTATCTTCTGATGAGAACTTTTACATAGGAAAAGCAATTTTTCTCTGTCATGAGAATCAAGTGGGTCACTAAGCCCAAGAGAGGTGGTGACAACATATTTTACCCTTTACTACTAAATGAATTTTTCTTTATCTACTTAAAATAATTTCTTAGCTGAGGATTCACAATAAAAAGGTAATGTGGGTAGAACACTAAGCTAAGAGTATATGACTGTGTGACAACTGGTAAAATAATGATATCTTTAAAAATAACAAAAAACTAATATACATATCTCATGGCCTTATTGTGAGGATGGAGTGAGGTAGCTCAGAGAGTTCTTTGTGGCCTTCCTTAGAGGAAAGATGTAGCGTTGTTGCTTTTATTATTATTCACTAACTTTAGAAGATGATGGGCAGAGACTCCTGTGCCAGACTCTCTTAATGGGCAGCAATGAGCATCAGAGAGTATAAGAACAAGATTGTGTATCTCCGTGATATGAATGTAATATCCACAACCTCTGATCTTAACTCTGGGTTTCAAAACTACTCTCATCAGAAGAAACCAGAAAGAACCTACAACCTGTCTAGTCAGCAGAATAAAACCAAAGTTGCTTATAGTTTTCTGAATAAATCTTTTTAAAAAGGGAGGGGGTAGAAATACTGCTTGAGTGATAGCATAGACATATCCAGAGGATTGGATGCATGATGATCTCGTCAAATTCTGGCTGCAAAAATATGGGATCCCTGCCCGGGGGCGCAGTTCCACAAATGTTCCATGTAAGTATGGGAACTGTTCCATGCACATTTAGCAGATGGAGTAAGAAATATGGCCAAAAAATTAAAAACCGATCTTTGTGTGAGTCCTGGGGGGTCTGACATCGCTATTACAGCCATTGGATGTTTGCCTGAATAAGCCATTCAAGGATTGAATAAGAACCATATGGTCTGAATGGATGTGCTCAGGGACAGTAGCATTAACCAAAGGAGGAAATTTGATGAGCCCAGACGGTGCGCTGGTACTGTGTGTCCATGGGTCAGTCTCCTACAAATCAATCAATATAGCTTTCAGCCAGAGAAATTTTCTTAGATATAACACCAGCAATAGCCCTTTGGATAGGAATCAGAGGGAGAACATATTTGATGAAATAGTAAATAAGGATTTAGATTGTAAAAACTTCAGTAGTAGCATTGGCATAGCCCAATCCTTGTAATCTGTGTTGGTGACCACAAAGAAAGTTTCAAATGCTTGGTTTGTTGCCAAAAGATTGATTTAATGTTTTTACAAGACCCAATTAGCAATGTAGCCCAGCATACATATAAGTGACACTGATTCCGAGTATCTTTGCGTGGTAAACATAGGGCTAGATTAGGATTATTATATGCCCTTCTAAAGAACTGGACATATAATAAGAATTCTGCAGCCTTAGATCTTAACTCACTTAAAATAGAATTGCATATGTTTTGACTGGACCTCAAACTATAAACACATATAAGTGGAAAAAGAGTAGCTCTTCTAATTGCTCTAGAAATTTAAATAGTACAGTTGATAGGTTCTGATTTAGAATTTGGGTTGAAGTGTAGTTTGAGCATTCTCACACCTGCACAATGGCAAGATAAGGTTGTTAGTATTACTAGGTTCCAACCCTCAGCTCTCTGACTTGGAAAGAATGTTCTGTATTGAATAACCAGTATCACTTCCTTTGAAGTCTCAGGATTTCCTTAGACATCTCTTATTCCAGATGCTGACTGGGTCCAGTTCTGGCTATTAAGAGATATAATACAATCACATCCTACAGTGGTTCTAGTTACAAAGAAAAAAATTAAAAATATTGTGTATACTCATGTTGAAATTTTTCTTTGTAGTGTTCTGACCAATTCTCAAAGTTGAATTGTTTTATTTATGACATATCTTGCTTAAAGAAAACCCCCTGATGTAGATTATGACATTTAGTAATCTAGTAGCAAGACATTTTGTTGGGTAATGAACAAGGTTTTTTAAGAAGACTTTTAAAGCTTCCCTGGAATATGCTATTTTGCTAGATAGTGTTTAAAACATATTTATTTAATTTAGAAGGAATGTGAAAAGCAAAAGCAAGAATAAACAATATGTGGTTTTATTCTTGAAGGGTGATAGTTTCATTTCTTTCACTTTTGTGAATCTGGTTAAACATACCTGAATTAGCAAAAGGAGAGAAAAATTTATCCAATTTGTCTGGTTAATTTAGACTGAAGTAATAAGACTGATATAATAGTCCAAAATTAGTAGATTGGATATAGCTTTTGAGAGTAAAGATCAGAAACTGACTTATATCTGCATATTTAACTTTCCTTGTTTGAAAAATGAAGTAAGATTCTACTCCTCTGGAAACAGAGCTTTTATTTTTTTATTTTTTATTTTTTATTTTTATTTTTTGCAGCTTCATGTAAAAGGAAAGGATAAAAATAGATGATATGACACTCAACAGTTTTACCTTCATATGTTTGTAGGATTTATATACTTCAAATTGATTTATTTGGTATGAACTACTTATTCCATCCATGAATTATATACATTACAATTTTTATATGTATTGATTAATGAAAATATCTAGAAAAGAAGATCAAATCACCTCATCCATGTGAAGTTCCCTATTGACTTCTTAAAACCCTTTATTAGGCTAACTAACTTTCTTCTCTTAAAATCATATACCACAGCAAGATATTTACTACCAAAGGAGAGAAGTTGTAACTATTCCAAAGAGACATTTTCCTGTACAAAAAAGGGGTGAGGGAGGAAAAACAAAACAAAACACAAAAGAACACTTCTGCCAGAAATCAAAATCAAACAAATTTTTTGATAGATTTTAATTTTTTTGAAGGTATGTCTGCATTGAACTAATTTTTAAAGTCCTAATCTAAACCATATTGAAATCAAGAAATAAAATGAGTTTTCATTTTATAGTTATGGAAACAAAAGAAAAGAAAAAAAGAAAGTGAATTGCCTTGGACTCCAAAATATTGCTAGAATGAGAACTGAGGTTTTTAATATACAGTTTCCGGAGCAGACTAAAGTTACTAATTTGCAAACTAGTTAAATAAATTGTTAGCTAGCTATTAAATTACAGACTTTTGCCAACTGCTAGATAACTAATATTTATTGCTATAACTTTTTTATCCATTAATCTTTGCTATTTAACTTTTTTATATAATTGTCTATTCTAATTCCACGAAATAAAAATAATAAAAGCACAAATTAATGCAATAAAAGTTCTAGCAACCTCCAAAGTGCAGGAAATTAAAACAAGAATTAACAAGTGAGATAACATCGAACTAAAAAGTTTCTGCTCATCAAAGGAAACCATCAAGAACCTAAAGAGAAAGCCTACAGAATGGGAGAAGATCTTTACCAGCCATCACTCTGATAGAGGGCTAATATCCAGAATATACAAAAAGCTCAAAAGACTCTACACTCACAAATTAAATAAGCCAATCAAGAAATGGGCAACTGAACTGAACAAAAATTTCACAGAAGAAGAGACTCAAATGGTCAATAGATACATAAAAAAATGTTCAACATCATTAACCATCAGGGATATGCAAATCAAAACCACACTGAGATTCCATCTAACTCCAATCAGAGTGGCAAACATAAAGAAACCAAATAACAACAAATGCTGGTGATGATGTGGAGAACTAGGAATTGTTTTACACTGTTGGTGGGAGTGCAAACTAGTTCAGCTGCTATGGAGATTGGTGTGGAGATTCCTTAGAAAACCGGGAATGAATCCACCATATGATCTGACTATAGCACTCCTGAGTATCTTTCCAAAGGGGTTGAAATCAGAGAACTACAGTAACATATGCATACCCATGTTCATAGCAGCACAATTTATAATAGCCAAAATGTGGAACCAACCTAGGTCTCCATCAACAGATGAATGGATTGCAAAATTATTGGAAATACACACAATGGAATTCTGCTCAGCAATAAAGAACAAAATCAGATCGTTTTCAAGAAGATGGAAAGACCTGGAGAACATTATGTTAAGTGAGATCAGCCAAGCACAGAAAGAGAAGGGACATATGTTTCCTCTAATATGCCCAAAGTAGGGAGTATTAGGGATACAGAGGGACTCCAGATAATGGAGGGGAAACCTCAGCAAAGCTAGAATGGAAGGATAGGAGAGGAAGAAGAGTGAGGTTGATTAATGAAGGAGCTACATTTGAAAATGTATATGAGTGTGAATGTAGCGTGGTCAACCTGGACACTCACTGTTGGGAGGTGGAAGGGGAAGTGGAGGTAGAGAGGGCACCAAGTCTTGTATGAATGTATGCAATTGTCAACATGATCCACATTATGATGTGAATATGTAGTGCATCAATAAAAAAGTTCTAGCAAACCATTTATGAAATACTCTGATTGTATAGATGTTAATGATGAGAATTAAGCAGAACTTTAAAACTAAAATAGTACCTTTATCTTTTATCTTAAGAGTAAGGTTTATTTATTTTAAGAAAGGGTTGAACCTAGGATCTTGTACATACTAGGCATCTGCTCTACCACTGAGCTATACTCCCAAGAAAAGGATTTATGTGTCTGTTCTCACTGCTCTATATTTTGTTTACAAAATTTTGTAATTTTGTAAAAATTTTAAACAAAATATAGAGAAACATATATAGCAAATATGTTTCTAGAGACATGTATAGCAATATTATTAAATATTTTGAAACCTATGACTTTTAGTATTCTTGTGACCCTCACAAATTCCTTTATCCCCTTAAAAATTGAAAAATAAATGAAACTTTTGTCTAGAAATCATAGGTTTACTTGAAGACAAGATCTGAAATAACATGTGGGTGTATATTTAAGAGGTTTTGTTTTGTAAAAAATCTCTAGTGTTTGTGTTTCATGTCATAAGTATATTTCAAACATATTTCAAATCTGTGATAAAATCCTACATCTCCAGTTGATCTTTTACCGACTGAATTTGTGTATTTTTTGACAGAGAATCCATTTTCTCCTGGCTAGTGACCTTGTCTAGGTCAGCTGTAGGGGAAATACTTAGACAGGTGGATCCTGAAATTCCTATGAATTTTAGAAGCAGCTCTGTGACTATATGAAATAAATATAAAATCAAGCTTTCATATTATTTGAAATCAATAATGTTATGCTTTCAACTTTAAAAAGTAAGCACATTTTAATATTTGGGATGTTCTTAAAGCGTCAGTTTCTATTCATTGCAACCAGGAAAAAATCATTAATTACATGGCTCAATTATTTGTGTAAGAACATAGGTGCAGGCAAATATTCTTACACAAAGCTATGTGTAATAAATGTGGAACAACAGAGACTATTTGGCCAAGTGTAAAGTTTTGTATAGGTGAAAATACTACACAATTTTTTATCATTGTAAAAATGGTTGGTCTTCTAGACCAAATAGGCAAGTCATAAGCTAGCAGCTGGAAGATTTTCTACCTCTTAAGTATACATTATCAGCAACTCCAATCCTTGTACGATTACTGTATTATTGATTTAGCCAACTGCCTCAGCATCATTTTAAACATAGGATTATTTTTTTCTTCATGGTAATTTTCATTGTTCAAAGCTCAATCTTACTTAATGTTCTATTTTAATATTTATCAGACTTGGGATCAAATTGTTCTTACTCATAGCCAACCAACTTTTATACAGACAGATGATCATTGCCCAGTACCCCTCAAAAAAAGTTTTTTATGTTATTACAACTACTAATAAAATATTCATCAAGTGCCAATTTTACACCCAATACCAGGGAAACAAATATATATATTTCACTTTCTTAACCCTCAAGTATCTCTAGTTCCTTTCCAACATGTAGTAATCAATACCTGATTCTATAATTTTACTAGTTAATTACTTAAATTTTTGTTGCATGCCTTTGAGCTGCCAAGCACTCCTCTAAACATTTGCTTCTAATAAAACACTCTGTGTTGATGGAAATGTTCTGTATCTGGTTCGTACAATGTAGTGATCACTGGGTCTGAGGAAGGGATTTTTTTTTTCTTTTAATTAACACAGGTGGTTCTCATGGCTTTTAGATTCTAAGGAGGGGAAGAAACAGGGGAGTCATCTGACATATAAACAGTGTATTTAAAGTGGTGTTAAATGGTAAGAGAGAACTGAAATGGGAGAATGTAATCAGTACTGTATCCTGGCACGGGGACCCTGGGGCAGGAAGGAGTGGAGAGGCCCTGCTCAGAATAAGGATGGTGGAGGAAGGCTTGACTTGAGACTGAATGAAAAAAATGACAGCAGTTTGAGAAATTGGGAGGAGAGCTAACAGAAGGACCAGCACATGCAAATGTGCTAAGGAGGGAACAAGTTTTGTATATGAAGAAAAAGAAAGAAAATCAGTGTGTTCTGGCAGAGTCAAGGACATGGCTGGAGAAGGAGGCAGGGGTTAGATCATCAAGTCCTCTGCTGACCAGCACTTAAGGTGAAGGAAATCGCTGAAGTATTAAAAAGAAAGTGACATGATGTGATAATATGCTTTTAAAAGATATCCCTGAATGTTCACTGGAAAGTAAATTCTAGTGGAAAAAAAAAATAGAGGCAGAGCAACCAGATAGGAAACTGCTTCATTCCAAGTGGCAGTGGTGAAGAAGGTGAACAATTAAAGAATTCCAGATATATCTTGAAGGTAAAACCAACAAACTTGGTAATGGAATTAGTATAAAAAATGGATTACTTTCTAAGCATCACATGTCATATTTTAATACAAGGTTGAATTTTTATCTGCAAATCTAACATTGCTGACACTCAATCTAATAACCATATTCTCTATTGTTACTCATATATAAACAAATGACTTTCACAGCATGGTTGAGTTTGTCAAAGTTTGATAATTCAGAAAAGTGGGCCAATAAATGCCTACTAATGCTTGTGTTTTTAAAAGGACTTTTATTTTGCCATATTCTTCAAATAAGATTTATCATGCTAGAGTTATGCGCTGATTATGCGATGTCTGTGTTGAGATAAATTATTCCTGGCTTTCTACTTAGATGCACTATGTGTGGTTTATTGCAGAGAGTAACGCTGAGCAGAATTCCAGTGCACATGTTTGTGCATGGCTGTGCACAGGGCTGGTTAGAGTATATAAGGGTTTTTTTGTACCCAGTCCCTAGTGTCTTGGCATTACTTTTATTATGTCTGCAGTGCTCATGTAGATGAAATGCCACAACACATTCTTTTACTATTGTAGCCTCAACCAGCCTTTTTCTTTTCTTTTCTTTTCTTTTTTAAAGAAAGAGCAATTACCATCATAAAAATTCCTTACTGGGGAACTTTCCATATTGCGTTATCATTCCACAAGTCTAATAATAGTGGAATATAAAGATTTTTTTTAGAAAATACTAAAATATCTAAAAAAGACTTTGAGGTCTATAGCTAGCACCATAATGAGAAACACGAAGTCTGAAGGAGGAGAAACAAAGGAAAAGAGGCAAAGTCAGGTTTTTTAGAACTCCTGGTACATGTTAAAAGATTTTTAAACCATGGTGTAGCAAAAGATAATTGGCAAATCACATGCACCTTTGCTAATGTCTAAACACAGTTCATTACCTGACCCTTGTGTATCTCTATCCTGATAGCTCTATCTGCCTAAAAGCTAATTCTGTGTTTTCTGTGAAATCTTGCAGTGGTGTTATCAGGGCGACTGTGTTCCTTTTGGCACTTGGCCCCAGAGCGTAGATGGGGGCTGGGGTCCCTGGTCCCTGTGGGGAGAGTGCAGCCGGACCTGCGGAGGAGGCGTCTCCTCATCCCTAAGACACTGTGACAGTCCAGCGTAAGTAGCTAAAGTAAGCCGGAGCCAACAAAAAGACACAGTTGGAAATGATTCAAAGCTGTGGTTTCACATGTTATCTGTAAAAACGTTTCTCTAGTGAGCCAAAGGCTTGTCTTCAGAACGAGCAATAGAATAGGCACAGGGAAATGGAGAAGCTTTGTTAAGCAGACTTTCCTTTTTTTTTTTTTTTCTTCCTTACCCCTTATTGTGTGACTAAAAATAAATAAATAAAATAAATAAAAATAGAAGAGCATTGTGTATCTGTCCCAGATAAGCCAGGCTTTTAATCTAGGAATAATCAGATAGATTTCCTCCTACACAAACTACTGAATTATGGATGAATCCAGGTCTGGTTTTTGCTACATTACCATGATTCCCAGGAAACCTAAGGTCTTTTCACATGTCACATAAAATTATTACTGCTACATTAGTATTAAAAGGACCAATGAGAGCACTTCAAGGGTTGAAATGCCTTGATTCGCATCACAAATCACAATGAAAAGAATACTGCCCATGTGTTAAAATAGTTTCCATTCACATGCCCCCATTAATCATCTTCCTGAGCTGCCACCACCGTTCTCCCCATAACTGTTTTATGCAGGTCAGACTGCTCCTCTCCCACTACTCTTCCCCAGCCAGAGTCGCCCTGGCGCAAGGCCAGCCCTGCCAGTGTTCTCTGCTAGTGCTGCTGCCTCCCTCCTGCCGATGCCCATTACAGGTGGACCCTTCTTTCCCTCCTACTTTCCTGTCCTCCCTGAGACTAAACAGCTCCCGGGCTGCTGCATGTCAAATGCCCATTTTTGTCTAGAACTCTGGTGGGGGTGAAGGGGGGGTTCTTTCATGGCTAGCATTTGCTGTAGGATGATGTTATGATAACACTAATTGTGTGTGTGTGTGTGTGTGTGTGTGTGTGTGTGTGTGTGTGTGTGTATCTGGGATAAAAGATAATCTATTTTTATTTTCTATCTGTTCTCATTTTAAGTCAAGATCTTTCCCATTGGTTTCTCTCTCCAAATGTCTCTCTTTTTCTTTTTTAGCTTAAAATTGTTTCCCTTTATGTTAGTTCTATGTTTCGGGTCTTGTGCTTTCTATCAACAATTACTTGACTACTAACCAGGGCTTCCTGTTAC
This sequence comes from Muscardinus avellanarius, assembly GCF_963383645.1. Lineage (NCBI taxonomy): Eukaryota > Metazoa > Chordata > Mammalia > Rodentia > Gliridae > Muscardinus > Muscardinus avellanarius. The sequence goes on along the minus strand of NC_137786.1, from coordinate 54,311,592 downwards.
CTATTCATAAACCAGCCAGTAGCACTACCTTATTTTTGTCTGTCCAACCAGTCTCTCTCAAACTGTTTCAAGCTGAGCAATTTCCTTTCCATCATTAGAGTCAGCATTCACTGGCATCCAAAATATATTCAAAACGTAGCTTTAATGGCCCCATTGTTACCACTGAGCTTGATCCTTTTTAGGCAAGTACAGAACAATTAACCTAAATGCAACTGCGGACTGCTGTCAATTAATAACCCAAAGTATAAAACCCTGTGATAAATAACATACTCACATATGTAAGGGAATGATCTGAACTACTTTTTAAGTAAGTTAGTTGCTGTTTTCCTTTTAATAATAGCATTTGGCTTTCACTACTGTTAAATATTTCAAATATTAACTTATGTAAGTCAAATATTTCCTAGCTTACAACTTGTTTAATTTGGATATAAAGTAAAGCTTTTTATAATAAAGAGCCATCTGATTTTTTAACTTTTTTTTGGTACTAGTGATTGAACCCAAGGTCATTTCATATCTGAGCTATACCCCTAGCCCTTTAAAAAAAATTATTTTTGAAACAGGGCCTTTCTAAGTTGCTGAGGCTGTCCTGGACTCTGCAGTCCTCCTGTCTCAGCCTCCAAAATACTAGAATTACAGACTTGTGCCCACACCTGGCTTGATTTAATATTTTTAAGCCTCATGAAATGAAATAGAAAATAATGTTTGAATTAGTTGCTTTGAATTGAAGCTATTTCTATAAAGTAATTTAGTGTCTTCTCTTTGCTTTCTATTTGGGAGAAAACCTTTTTATTTCTACTTGGTAAACATATAGCATCAAATTATGGGTTTTGTTGAATATGGTTAAAATGGCTTTTTATTATAAATGATTTTAAAACTCATTGTGTTGATCTGAGTTTTATGCTATGATAATTAGAGAATATATTAATTAAATTGTATTTTCTTAATGTAAATCATGACATTAAAAGTCTTATAAATTACTTTCATTTTTCTAGATTTATAAAAATCTTATAAATTGCCTTTAGCTTATGTTAAAAACTGTAATTATTGCTAACAGTTCCCAGTAGGATTAATATTTAATAATTAATAAAATACCACATTTTGTATTTTTGAAGAGTAAACTTTAGTATGTTTTAATCAAGTAAAATATGTATTCTTTGTTGGATAGATATATTCACATGTTTAACAAAATGTTTTTTCAGACCTTCAGGAGGTGGAAAATATTGCCTTGGGGAAAGGAAACGGTATCGCTCCTGTAACACAGATGTAAGTAAAACCAAACTCTACTATGAAAAATTAGCTTACTTCTCCCCTAGAGCAGGGAAATATTTTAAATTGTAAGCTATTTGATCAGAAATCCATGTGTGTGTGTATCACTTGAATTTCCATCATGAATGGAGGTGGCCTCATCCAGCAGTCCCATCCACCAGAGTCAAAGGGAAACAAGTGTGCTCTCCCACAGGTATGGAGAGAGCGCTGTACACCCTGATCTACCGGGCCCTGCAGCACTCACCACTTCAGCACCACTGGCTTTTTTGAGACCAAAGAGATCAATCGCATTAGCCTTTTCTCCTATTTTGTGTTTGTTGCTTCAAGGAGTCCCAGACTCTCACATCATTCCTCATCTCTGGCCGGCCATCCAACCCTTTATGACTGCATATTGCCTCGCCTCTTCTTTGCTGTTTCCTACCCTTGCCCAACTACTAAACTCTGTTGTGTGTGTGTGTGTGTGTGTGTGTGTGTGTGTGTGTGTGTGTGTGTGTCTTGAAGAATTCATGATTCATCACCAGCAAAATTCCTCAGACCCTGGATTCTCCAATTTTCCTTCTTGGAGACTGGTTCTCTTTTTAATCTATTGTTTTCTTTGTAGTTTCCAAACTGGATCCTTCTGTTTTCTCCCTCGGCCATTGGTGATTGGATATGGAAATGGATTGAACAGCTTTATAGCTTATTATTTTTTCCTATCATGCCTCACTCTCCTGTTCTCCAGTTCTACTTGTGTCTTAATTCTTGGAGATTTCATAAATCTGTAGGTGATTGTTTTGATGTCTCAACTTTGAGATTTTTCCATAAGCATACAGACATGTTTCTATCTAAAAACAAACAAAACCCTCCCTGCCAGTTATTTTACCATGTCCTTATTCTCCTTTGAAACAAATTTCTCAAAAGAACCAATCCCTCCCCTCTAATTTTACTCTAATTGCTCTTGTTGAGTTTCTACCTCTGTCATACCATTGAAATGCTTTTGTCAAGTCCAGTAGTTAATTCAGCATCTTCATTTTCCTTGACTTTCATAAAGTTTAAAGGACACTGCAACTTTTGGTCGTGTTTCACATTGCTGCTTAATTGTCATCCTCCTTTGTTCATTCCTACTCTTCTCTGAAGTCTTCATCTTAGACTACCCAAGGCTTCATGCGTGGCCTTCTTTCTCTACTGGTATTCATTTCTCTGGTGAGCTCACCTGGTTTCAGTACTTTGGTAATTTTTATATGCCATTTGACCCTCAAATTTATATCTGCACCCCAGACTTCTTCAATGGATCCCAGGCCCATATCATATCACCTTCAGTGTTCCATCTTAGATGTCAAAATCTCAGTCTTTCTTGATTCCTTTCTCTGTCTCACATCCTGTATCCCACACCTCAGGAACTCATGTTGGTTTCATCTATAAAATATGTCATAGATTCATCCACTTCTCACCACCTCTGCTCCTACCACTCTGATCTGAGTTAGCACTGTCTTTCACTAGATTTCTTTAATGGATTCTTAGGAGGATTTGCTATCACTACGCTTGCCCCTTCAGTCTTCAAAATAGGAGGTAGAATGAGTTGGATTATCCTTTACTCTTCAATGTTCCACCTACCCCAGATTCACTTAAATCCACGTAAGTCCTTACAAAGGCCTTCAAGTTCTACACAGCTCGGTCTCCATTGCTCCTCTGTACTTACCTATGACTGTTTCCCCCTCCTCTGCTGTGCTCAAGCCACATGGGCCTTCTTCCTCAAACATGCCAGTAACTACTACTTTAGGGTTTTTGTATGGGCCCGCTCTTTCTCTCTGTCTTTCTTTCTCTCTCTTTCTCCTTCCTTCCTTCCTTCCCTCTCTCCCTCCCTCCCTCCCTTCCTTCCTTCTTTTCTCTCTCTCTCTTTCTTTCTTTTACAATACTTGGATGGAACCCAGGGGCATTCTACCTCCAAGCTATACTCCCAGCCCTATTTTTTATTCTTTATTTTGAAACAAGGTCTCACTGAGTTGCAAAGAACCTCACTAAGTAGCTGAGGCTGTTCGCGAACTACAATCCTCCTATCTCAGCCTCCCGAATGCTGGGATTACAAGCATGAGCCACCACGCCCGCCCGGCAAGGGCTGTTTCTTTTGATTTATGTAGTCTTCTCCCAAAATATCTACATGGCTATGTCCCTTCATCTTTACTCAGCTGTCACTTCTCATTTAGGCCTCGCCTGAATGCTTTTTAAAATTGTGACCTTCCCCACTCCCTATGACCCTGGGACTCCTCAGTTTCCTTACACTTCTCTATTTTTCTCTACTTTACCATATTTCCTTTAGTTTACCATATTTTCTTCTATTAAGTTTGATTTCAAATTAATTTCATGTCACTTCAATTATAATGATTATTTTGAGTTATCAATATTCATTTACTAAAAGTGAATAATAATTCAATAATTGAATACCTACTATATATATTCAACTTTCTAGGGTGAGAAAAACAATCTCCACCTTCTTAAAAAATTATTGTTCTAAAAAATCATTTAAAGTGGAGAAAATCGTAATACAGAGTAATAAGTGATGTGATAAAGTATGAGATACGATAAAAGACAAAGCATTAGCACTTAGGCTAATTAGGGATGTAAGGCTTTTTTTTTTTTCTTCTCGTAGGAAGCTGGAGACCTAAAAGACATATTGGTAACTGACCAGAAAAGGAGAAAGTGACAATGTATTCATTCTAGACAAAAGGAAAATTAAATGCAAAGCCTATGCTAAAAAATATGACCTTTTTTTAGGCATTATAAAACAATGGAAGGCCGGGCGTGGTGGCACATGCTTGTAATCCCCGCGCTTGGGAGGCAGAGACAGGAGGATCGCGCAGGTTCGAAGCCAGCCATGCGCGGTGGCTTAGGAGACCCTGTTTCCAAATAAAAATGTAAGAATAGGTCTGGGAGTGTAGCCCGGAGGTAGAAGGGCTTCCAAGAACCCCAGTACCACCAAAAAAAAAAAAAAAACAAAAAAAAACACCATGAAGTACGAAGTGAGGCTGTGAACCTAGATATCAAGTTTCTTAACAAAAGAGGAAGAATGATCATCCTCACTCAGTGGTTTGAATGAATGGCATGATCTCATAGATCAGAGAGTTTTTACAAGGATAGAGGAATTGAATAGCTAGTGCATGTGAGATTTAGGAGTAAAAAACTCAAACCCACCTCTTGATTTCCAGCTATTTCTGTAATAATATTATAGGAGTGGGAATACATTTAGGATCTAACAATATAGATATTATATCAATGAATAATGTATGATAGGTAACAGAAAAAGAAAAAATGCAAGACACTGTAGGCTTGTTGCATTTTACTCATGAAATGTATTTTGAAGCTCAAATTGTAGAGCTTACTACTGATGGTTGTTACTATCTTTCCCTTCTGTTTTACTTTTTAGCAAATTATAAGGAGACACAGCTGGATCATGGATACACAGATAATGATGTTTTCCTCATTAATCTTGACTCTACTAATTTAGAACTTAAGGCAATTCATTTGCCATACTAAAATGTACTTTCCGTGCTATCTACATAATAAAGTTGTCTAAGAATAATTTGAGTAAGCTGGAATCTGATTTAATGTAATCTACTTTATGACAGTTGAGATTTTCCAGAACTGTAATCTAGACCAGCACTGACCAATGGCACTTTCTTCAGTGATGGAAATGTATGTGTGCACTGTCCAGCCTGGCAGCCACCGGCCAAGTTAGCTATTAAGCACTTGAAATGCGGCTACTGTAACTTAAGAACAAAAATTTAAGTTTAATTAATTTAAAATTGAGTAGCCAGTCTGACTAGTGGCAACTATATTGGGCAATACAGAACTAAACAGTCTAGCAAGCAATAGAAAAATAATTCATATGGAGGACTATAAATATTATACATAAAATTCTAAAAAAATCAATTTGATTCACTTAAAAATATAGTTGGCCCTCCATATCCATGAGTTTGATACTGGCCTATTCAATCTTGTATTGAAAATATTCTTTAAAATATTGCATCTGTACTAAACATACAATTTTTTTGTTTGTTATTATTGCCTAAATAATAAAGTTGAATAATTATTTACTTTGCATTAAGCACTATTTATAATCTAGAAATAATTTAAAGTTTACAGGAGTATGCTAAGTAGGTTATATGCAAATGTTAGACCATTTTATATAAGGGAATGAGCACCCACAGATATTGTTATCTGCAATTTGGGAAAAATGAAAAGATAAGTGGAACTTTAGAACACCTGAAGTACTTTTGCCCTGATGATCTGAACAAACTGTTCCAGTGTCTCTTTCTTAAGCAAGAGGACAGTTGTCTATAGATATCCTCCTCTTATTTCTCACAGCAGACCTCCTTTATGGTTTCTTTTTCTAGCAAGCAATAGAAAAATAATTTTTGTGCCAGGAGGCTACATACCTACCCTTAAGCAAATCATTAGTAACAGAAATGGAATTACTGTAATGGGTTTAGACTAATCCAGATCTGCCCCAAAATGAGGTCACTTTTCCTGAGAAGTAGATTCCTGAGCAAAATTCAGAGTCCTCCTAGTAAGAAATCAGGGAGTAAAGGATACTTGGTAGGCCACTAGTGTCTGCCTCAGAGTTATTTTATTTCCATCATTAGTAGTATAAGTAGCAGCCACAGTGGTAGTAGTAGCAGAAGTTGCTGCCATTAAAATGTACTGAGCACCTAATTATGTACCAGACCTATTATTGTACTACCTTCCCTTCCTGTGCCAAGAGATGTTCTCCCCCTTCTCCTCAGTAGTAAGTTGGCATGATAGGATGTTTAAAATTTCCCTTCTTTCAACATAAATCTAGTTATTGGAGTAATCTAGATGATGGTGTAATCTGTTTTGTCACAGCCTTGTTTTTGCAACACAAATTAGATCATAATTAATTGTGTTATTTTGTGCCACTAAGGTAGTGCAAGAGCTGAGGTCAGACTCCACCAACACAGCTGAACAGTAGAAGAATTTGTACTGTATGTACTAACTGCTCACTCCACATTCTTTCTTCAGTTTAATTTAACCCATTCTGTCTGTCATAGAAGTCCTTGTATGTTTCAGCCTGCTTCTCATAAACTGGCATCTTGCCTCTATATTTTACCAGCCTCAAGCATTCCTTACTAATGTATTCCAATTATTTTTAAAAAGAGGTAAAGTCCTATATTTTACTCAAGTATTTCTGTGTTTGTAATTTACCATATATTTTTAAAAAATTGTGATAGTATTTATTAGAGTCATTATTGTTTTTGTTAGGAGCCTTTCTTTGAGTTGTCTGCCTCCAGCTGCTTTTCTTTTTTTTTTAATTTTTATTGGTGCACTGTATTCATACATCATAGTGGGATACAAAAAAACTTTTGTAGACATACATGCACACATCGCCCAGTCAGCTCCCACCCGATCTCCACCCCGTTCCCTCCCCATCCCTCCTTCCCATGCTTGGCTTAGTGGTTGACATCTAGTATTATAGCAATTTATCCAAAATTAAAAATGATAATCTCACATAACAGTTTCATTTGTCTGATACCAAGCTTTTGATAACATAAAGATAACATTTCAATATTTCTTTTTGCTTTCTTTCTTACCAGAGAATATTTTTTTCTTTTTTTTAGGTGAAACTATCATATATTTATATATTTATTTTTCAGAAAAAAAATCTATCCTAATATGGAATATGGACTCTAGATACCCAAAACGATTTCGAAAAGAAGAAAGCTAGAAGATATATATTTTCTGATTTCAAACCATATAAAGCTACAATAATTGAAACAGTGTAGTACTGTTATAAGGGCAGATATATAAACCATTGGAGTTAAATAAAAGCCTAGAGATAAATTCTTCCATATATTGTCAAGTTATTTTTGACAAAATTTCCACGAACATTTGGTGGAGGAAATAATAATCTTTTAACTAAATATTGTTGAAAAATAATAATTACATGAAAAAGAATAAAATTGGAACCTTACCTAATCCCATATACAAATATTAACTCAAAATAGATAAAAGACCTAAATATAAATCTTAAGACTATAGACTTTTAGAAGAAAATCTGGGTCATAAAACCTTACAACATTGAAATTGGCAGTGATTTCTTGGATATGATTTCAATGGCACAGGCAACAGAAGAGTATACAAACTCCCTAAAAAATAAAAAAAAATTATATATCCAAAGATAATGTAAACAGAGTTAAAAGTTACTGATAGAATGGGATAAAATATTTCCAAATGCTATATCTGAAGGTATATTAATATTCCAACTAGAAATCCTAAAAATTAACAACAATAAAGGCAAACAATACCCTTTAGAGATAGGTAAAAGACTAACATAAATAATGAATCTCCACAGATAACCAATCTTAGTTGTCTGTTGGATGGAAAATCTTGTTTCTCTGGTTCTGGTGTGTGTTACCTATTTCTTCTTTGTAGTTAATCTCTTTGAGTATTTTCTCTAGTGCTGGTTTTGAAGACATAAATTCCTTCAGTTTCTGTTTGTCATGGAAGCTTCTTATTTCTCCATCTAATTTGATAGAAAGTTTTTCTGGGTAGGAAATTTTTGGCTGGAAGTTGTTTTCTTTCAGAGTTTGGAATATGTTACTCCAAGCCCTTCTGGCTCTCATGACTTGTTTTGGGAAGTCTGGAGTGATTCTAATTGGTTTGCCTGTGAATGTCACTTGGCCCTTTGTTTTTGTTGCCTTTAAGATTCTCTGCTTGGCTTTCACATTGGTCATTTTGACAATTATGTGGCATGGGAATCCTCTTCTCCGATCCTGTCTAAAGGGAGTTCTATAAGTTTCCTGGACCTGTGTATCAACCTCTTGATCTATGTTTGGAAAATTTTCTGCTGTTACTTCCTTGAAAAGATTGTTGATCCCTTTGGTTTCACCTTCTTTTCCCTCCTCTATTCCAATTATTCTTAGGTTAGCTCTCTTAAAGTTGACCCATATTTCTTCAGTGTCAGATTCCTGCTGTTGGATATTTTTTTCTAGATTAGAAACTATGCGTTTATTTTTGGATTGATCATCTTCTAAGAGCGAGATTCTATTCTCCATGTGGTGTAATCGGTTGTTTGTATTTTGAATTGAGGCCTTTACTTCATTAATTGCATCCTTTATCTCTTTTTGGCTCTCTCTGAATTCTTTTCGAAACACCTCTATTATTTCTACAGTTATTTTCCTGATTTGATTTTCTAGAAATCTCTGAATTTCTGTTTTATCGGGTTCTAATGTTGTGGGGTTGTGGGCATTCATTGCTCCATTGTTATTCCTCTTTCCCATGATTTCAGAAGTTTGTGCCTTCTCTGGGTTCTTTCCTTGGGTCACTATGACTTCACTTAAGGTGCTCTGGATCTCGAGTCTGTGGTATCTCGGTCCCCACTACTCCTTTACTGGGTTTTATCACAGAGTCTCAGACCCAGGGAGTCAATCAAGGCTGCTTTAGACCATGGAGGGGTGCCAGGTTGGGCGTTCTCCTATGGTGTGATATCTCTGCTACCACCACTCCCCCACTGGGTCAAGTCCCTGGGAGTGCTGTACTGGGATTTCTCCTCTGGGGTCCGCAATTTGACTCACTGTTGTTGAGTACACAGATGTAGCTGTAGTGGACTCGGTGAATTCGCTGTTGCTGCCGCCAGTGGCAATATGGCACTGCTGTCATGCCCTCAGCCGTGAGGCTGGTGTATTTCTTCTCTGGTTTTGAGCTCTGCTCTGAGTCCCTCAGCTCGCTGTCTGCGGCTTCTCTCTGGAGCCTAGTGGGCTGTGGAGTGCATTGTTCTGTAGCCGTAGCCATCTGGTGAACTCGCCCGCTGCCACCAGCAGTAAGGCGCTGCTGCCGTGTCCTCGGGCGTGAGGCCGGCGTATCTCCTCTGTGGCTCTGAGCTCCGTTCTGAGTCCCTCTCCTCTCTGGAACCTGGTGATTTTTTTGTTTCTCTGGTGATGGTGTTTTCTGGCTATGAAAGGCACTGATTTTGTGGTAATGGAGATTGGTTGTTAGCGGGGCTCTTTAGCCCTGCTTTTCTCGGTCGCCATCTTCCCGGAAGTTTCCAGCTGCTTTTCTTGTATGCCTACTTTATTTATTTATTTATTTATTTATTTATTTATTTATTTGGTACTGGGGATAGAACCCGGGTTTGTTTCCATCATTAGTAATATAGGTAGCAGCCTACACCCTATGGGAGTGTAGTAGTACCTCTGAGCTACACCCCCAGCCCTATTTTTTATTCTTTATTTTGAAACAGGGTCTCACTGAGTAACAAAGGGCCTCACTAAGTAGTATCTAAGGCCATCTTTCAACTGTGATTCTCCTGTCTCAGCCTCCCAAATGCTGGGATTACAAGAGTGCACTATCATGCTCGGCTGCCTACTATTTTTAATGTGCAATATGGTGGAAAGAGATTTTTCAAGAATGTATGTGTCATATTAGAGCAAAACCTTCTTTATTTAAAATATCTACAGCAAGAGCTTCTAATATTTAGACCTCTATTATAGAACAGGGAATTACATGATAAATATGAAAGGTATGTTGATAAGATTAAGTAATGTAAGCATGAGTTCAGCATTTTCCAGTTATCATCGAGTGGGTCATGATAGAGCTATTAAGTCTGTGTACTTTCAATTAACTTTGATTCTCTTCCTTGATGCCCAAGTGTCTGCTATGTGTGAGCTTCTCTTAACTTAAAGGATTCAGGAAGCTACATTTTTCTTATATCAGACCAGTCTTTGTGTATGTTTTATACAACCTAATATTATATATGTCATACTTACTGACCCTGTAAAATAATTCAAGAGAAAATGTTCTGACTTATTAGTATCAGTTTGATGGTTAGAAAACAATTCATAAGCATTTTTGACTCGTAATACAAAAGTTTTTTTTCCCTGACACTTAAATAGGGATAAAACAAAGAAAAAATTTAAACAATACGCATCTGTGCCCAGAATAAGATAATGTCAGGTGGTCAAAGAACAGTAGTACCAGGATTCTATATTTGCTCTGTGCATTCTAATTTATCCCCAGAGTGCACATTATAATAAAAAATAGAAAAACTAGGAGCTAGCAGCTCCTAGGCCAATCATGTGCATTTGATAGATTCTATTCCAATTCCTTTAGGACACTGCAACTCACTCCACATAGCCTGTCAATTTCCCATGTAATGTACCAGTCTTGATCTTCTCATTCTGTGATAGCTAGTTGGTAGTATGAATTACAGATTAGTTCTCATAGTGTTACATACAATAATTATTAGTAGTATGACTCTCTAATTAGAGTTGTTAGTTTATAGTGCTACATTAAAAGTTTAAATGAAAAGCAGAACAAATTAGAAAATCAGAGGAAAAGGAAAATGATACAAAGCTGGGACAGAATCAGTATCTTAAATATGTATCACAAGGTCTTTTAACTTACCTTTTAATTTTAAAAGGTGGTCACAAATTTTGCTCTGAGCTTCCTAATGAAATGACCTGAATAAAAATGACCTCGGTTCTAAGATTTCAGTGTCTTGTGGATCTGGCAAAAGGAGATACATCCACAATGTAACACTTCACTATTTTGAAGCTTTGATGTTCTTCCTATGTGGACCTCTACCCTGGTGAATTGCTTGGGATCCTACAAGGCTAATAATACTTTTTACTTAGATTAGATAAAAATTAAAATCTAGAACTAACATAGGCCAAATAGCCTTATAAAGTTGCTTACTGAAACAAGATACCCATCATTTCTCCCCAGTGCTGACTGAATGCCTACCACAGAAGGGTAGAGGAGTGGTAGGAAGAGATTTCTAGCAGAAAGGGGACATTGTTCTATCAATTCCTATTGCTCTTACCTTAGTTTCAAATCAAGAGATTCATAAAGATAGAAGAGATACCTTATAAAGACAAAATCTTCAGTTGCTAAAAACTTTGTAAAACTGGCTTGTCACTCTTAATGGCAACATAACCATCCTATTCAGATGCTAGATTCTGAGGATGCTTATTTACATCAGAAAGTATTGGATGGGCAATTTGTTCTTATCTCACTATAGGTCCTGCTAGAATGTCTTCAAAAGCAGCTAAGACAAGGAACCTTTCTTTGATATGCACACACAGTGGTCTGCTTGCCAGAATAGTAGGTAAAGACAAGAGCCTTAGCAAGAACAAATTAATACTCTTCTCATCTTGGAGCTAATGAAAAACCAGGAGCACTTATTAAAGGCATATAGGAAACTAGATAAAATTTAGTCTTACCATTAGACTAGAAATTATAGATGAGTACTTGGCATCATTGATAATCTAATAGGCTTGGACTTTTGGAACTTGATTTGGAGGGCAGATTTTTTTTAAAAATTAAAAGCTATTTTATCTGGGTGTGGTGGTGCATATCTGTAATCTGAGTCCTTGGGAAACTGAGATAGGAGGATTGCAAGTTCAAGGCCAGCCTCAGCCACTTAGCCAAGCCCTCAGCAACATAGCAGGACCCTACTTCCAAATAAAAATAAAAAGGATCAAGGATGTAGCTTGAATGTAGAATACCCAGATGTTAAAAATTTCAATTTTTAATTAAATGAAGTTCAATTCCCAGTACCATAAATGAATGAATGAATGAATGCCATTTTATATTATTTTAATGCTCTTATTGGTGCATTGTCATTATACATTATAGTAAGTAAGATTCAAAGTGATACATTCACACATGCATATCTCACGGTGTATTTTTGTCAGATCCCACCCCACTTCCCTCCTCCCTCCCTCACTTTTTAGTGAGATTGATAGTGATACCTTCATACGTGGACATAACATTATTAGAACTGTTCCATTCCTTAAGCCTTGTTTTCCTGTCTCCTCCTCCCTTCCCCAGTCATTTCCCACTATTCTACTCATCTCTCTCCTCAATTATCTGAAGTCCCTTTTGTTTTCTATTTTCATTCTAGCTTTTACATAGGAGAGAAAACATATGACACTTGACTTCCCGAGACTTCACTTAGCATAATATTCTCTAGTTGGAGAGCAGAATTTTATGGAAGCCATAATTGGTTCTGTGTGTCTAACATCTGGTGGTTATCTATTTGCCCAGACGATGCCAAGTCATTCTGCCTTCGCACTTCTACCCAAAATGAAGTAACTCACAGGAAACTGTTGCTTTACAAAATGGAGCCACTTAGGGCAGAGAACAGCCTGGAAGCTGCTGCTCTGCACAGCATGAAGTAACTCAGGGCAGGGTCACACTCCTGTCTACTAATATGCGGCTTTTCTAGAGAGGAAAAAGAAAATTAAATTTGGGGAGTGTTGAAGGCAGATCCAGGGCAGTAAGGGGAGAGCAAAAGTACCTTTGATATGAAAACAAAAAGGAAGAAGCAGCAGAATGAGGAAAAGAAGCAGAGAAAAGAAGCATAAAAAGCGTCATTTATAGCTGGGCGTGGTGGCGCATGCTTGTAATCCCAGCATTTGGGAGGTTGAGACCAGAGGATCCTGGTTCGCCAACAGCCTCAGCTACTTAGTGAGGCTCTTTGCAACTCAGTGAGACACTGTTTCCAAATAAGGAATAAAAAGAAAAGTAGGGAAGAGGGTGTGGCTCTGAGGTCAAATGCCCTGGGTTCCATCCCCAGATCCGCAAAAAAAAAAAAAAAAAAAAAAAAAAGGCTTCATTTATTTTGTAGTTTTCCCTGAAGCTGTACAAATCATCTTATTGTCCCAGCCTTCCTATTTCCTTCAAGAACTGGAGAGGAAGAGGAAAAGGATGGGTTTCATTTCCAGCCCATCGTTGCTTCCTTTTTACCCAAAAGGCTTAATACAGTATTTTCAAAATTTTCCTCATTTTCAAGGTGTTTGACATATTTCTCCTTAAAATAAGGACATTTAGGGTATAGTTTGCAGATGAAAGAAAGATGGCACAAAGAGCCTTTGGATGTGCCTAAATCACCCTATTTTGGGGAGACAAACTGGGTGATTGCCACTAGAAATGCCACTGGAAAATGTGTCCACAGAAATTTAGCATTCTCTCGTTAGTAACTTTCATGTTTCAATGAATTATTCTTTTTTTAGATTAATCTACCCATAAAAAGTGTTAAGTTTTGTCAAAAGGAGATGCTTCTAAACTATCAGAATAATTGGAAGCATACGATTGTTTATAGAATATGTTAATTTACAAGAATTTATGGGGGAAAGGTGCTCATACAGATGTTAATATTAATTTTAAAAAATGCTGAGAAGACCAAAAGATGCTGAAAGCTCCAGCCTTGCTCTCTGGTTTCTGTGGGGCCCTCCTGCTCACTTGATTTTTTGGAGAGGATGCTTGATGAGTGTTAGTTCTTGATCAGGAGAATGAAGAACTGTCAGGCTTTCCGTTAACAGCTTATGCCTGCTATTTTCTGTTACAGTTTCTGGATAGGGTCAGCATTTACTATCCTTAAGTAATTTTAAAAGCATTACTCTTTAACCTCTTCATTGATCTTAAGCAAAACAAAAATGGATTTTATATCATTTTTTCTTCAAAAATACTTTTTCCTTTGATCATTCTCATTCTTTTTAATGAGCACATATTGCTGGTACCAAGACTATTTCTAATCAACCCAAATGCAGAGTTTTTAGTGATGGGAACATGGAAATTAGAACAGAGCAAGAATGGGTGGATTCTAGAAACAGAACAATATGGAATCAGGTCCCTAAGTCAGCTCTCATTCTCTTAAGCCATTCTGTTCTTTATAATTGTCTGTGAACACCCTAAATACACTTGCTTAGGGCCTTTGCCCTATTTCCTGAAACACTTTTGGCTTGTTGGTACTTTACAGATACTTAAAGATTATTGAAAATTTGAACCTGCAGTTCAAATTATGTGTCTGTCTTAAACTGATACTTTCTTTAAAAGTGGTCGTTCTGTGTGGCAAAGCCACCGACAACTTTAGTTCTTATGTGGGATTCCCTGAAAATAGCTTAAAAAAAAGGAAAACATTCATGTGATCTAGAGATCCAAAGACTGGAAGACCATGGAACAAAATACCCTTTAAATTTACTCTTCCAGCATGAAGCATTCCATAGTTTATGGTAAATAGTTGCCTTTCATTTTTATTAAAGGCAAGTACGATGAGTAATTTGACAAGAAGTGTCATTAGGTTTGGCATTGGGAATGTCATATTTTAATATGTTAAAGTATTTTAAAATTCAGGTCTCTTAATAGAGTATAGACCAGCTATTACTACTTTCAAAATCTGGGGCTTTGGACTTGATGAGGTAAAATTTTGTACCATGCTCCATTGAAACTAATGATGGGCATACAAATATTGGCACATCATACGATATTATTGCTCATGGTTTAAAGTGTATCTTGTTTGGGGAAGGGAGGGTAGTAGAGAAGGAGCCAGGGAAAAACTCCAAGTGCTGTGTGCGTGTATATAGTCACAGTCCCTATGAACCACATTATGTTGTGAGACTATACTGTGCCAATAAAAGTATAAAAAATTAAAAAATAAAATTACTATTTATAATGTACTGACCTCTGAAAACTATACAAAGCAAATGTAAAGATCCAAGTAAGTCCTCAAGATAATCTCTAAGGATGCCTGTGATATGCTTATTATTCATTCATAATTAAGAATTTTTATCTAAGGACATATCCTGTTTCATATTTGAGGAAAATGTTTTCTCAGTCAGGGTTTCGGAACTCTTAAAGAAAAGTCATTGTAAGTCATATTTTTCATACATGGTAGGGTATCATGCTTTTAATTCTTTGTGTACTTGGAGGTTTAGTGTAGGATTATCCATGTGGTATTTAGACCTAGATAGATGTGAGATTTTTTTCTTTAAAATTTTCAAATAATAGGAACATCTCAAAATTTTGTAATCCAATAATTCTCTTTTCACCCTCTCAACATTCTTCCTACCCTCAAAACACAGGTACCTGTTTAGTACCAATTTAATGCCCCCCCCGTGGCATTAACATATGAAATGTAAATCTTAGTAAGTCCAAATTCCTTGATTTTGTTGGTGCTTAAACTTGAGGCATAGCATTTTGCCCAGTTTATTCTACACTTAAAATATAGTTGTTGTTGTTGTTTTTTTTTTGTCAGTAAATAACTGTATTGTAGTAAGACTCCAAAACACAATTTACAATGCCAAGTGCTATATTATAAACTTGCCTCTTAATTCCTTAAAATAAAGGTTTGGTAGTAGGTGTAGCACCTGAATCTAAAATATTGTTACCAAAATGTACTTTCTGTTTTAGTGTTTTCAGCTAGTTTTTATGTGTGATGATAAAGAGATACCTGATGGATTGATGACAAAGTGGATTATAACATATAATCAAGGGCAAAATCCTATGAAAACTGTCTAACACTTTGCTTAAATGACTAGTTGTTTCTTCTATATCTAAGATTGTAATTCAAAATTTTCAGTCAGAATACTGATTATAAAATGGTAAAGCAAACACCAGAATTATAGCCAGAAAGTAAGGTAGTGCGCTAGTGTGATGGCATTCAGCAGATTTAAATTATAGGGACCTTGTCCCTTGGTTTGGTATTTTGAAACAATGGTACCATTTATGATTTTATTTTATTTTAGCCATGCCCTTTGGGTTCCCGAGATTTTCGAGAGAAACAGTGTGCAGACTTTGACAATATGCCTTTCCGAGGAAAGTATTATAACTGGAAACCCTATACTGGAGGTAATGTATAACCTGGCAGAGTATTCATGCTTGAGAGCTTTGCAAATATAGAAGAGTATATAAATACATAAAAACACATGCACATTCCAGTTAAAATCAGTGTTTGAAACTCGAAGCAGGGAAGTGCTTGTATTATTATAAAGGTCTCAGATTTTATTTCCCTGTAATAAAGTTTATATGTTAATACAAATTGTCAGAAATGACTTTTCAAAACTTGATTTTATTTAACAAGGTATAAAATTTCTAGAAAAGATATGTGCACATCAAAATGAATATAATATTAGTTCTGCTTGAGACTTCCTCAGGGTAGAAGCAAATTTCATTGTAATCAGTGAATATTTGCAATTACCACCCTAAAAACAAAGAATACCAATACAAATCAATTTAAAAGAAGAAAGGAAAATCGGAGTCCTTACTTAGTTAAAGACCGAGGATTATTCTTTTTCAGATGTCAGGAAACATTTTTGCTTCTTAATTGGGGCAGATATCAAGTACTAACAGTCTGTAAGCAGAAGAGTTTTTTTACTCTCAAAATACAAATTAAATTTTGTTGAAATTTTCTTTTAGAAGAATTGAATGTATTTTACTGTTTGTTTTTGTAATATTTTCCTTTAAAATTATCCAATATAGAATAATATTAAAACAATTTTATAGTGATAGTTATCTATCTAGCACCAATATTCTACCATTAACAATTTTACTATACTTTATACATGTCTGTTGATCTCTCATTTATTAATAAAGCCTTTTTTTTTTTTTTTGCGGTACTGGGGATAGAACCCAGGGATATTCTACCTCCAAGTTACACCCCAAGCTCTATTTTTATTCTTTTTTTTTTTTTTTTTTTTGAAACAGGGTCTCACTGAGTTGCAAAGGATCTCATTAAGTAGTAGTTGAGGCTGTCCCAGAACTGCGATCCTCCAGTTTCAGCCTCCCAAATACTGGGATTACAAGAGTGCATACCCAGCTTAATAAAGCCTATTTTTATGTATTTCAAAGTAAATTACAGTCATTAATATACTTTCTTCTAAATACTTCAGCATGCATGCCATTAGCCATAGTTCAGTTGTTTGTTTACTTGTTTCTTTTGAGGTAATAGTGTATACAATGGAATGCACAATTGTTTTTGTACTGAGGATTAAACCTAAAGGAATTCTACCTCTGAGTAATACGCCAGCCCAATTTTGTTTATTTGGAAATAGGGTCTCATTAGGTTTCTGAGAGCCTCCCAAGTACTAGTATTAAAAGCATGTGCCACCACACCCAGCCAAAATACACAAATTTTAACTATACTTTCCCTGAATTTTGACAAATGCACATGCCTGTAAAAGCCCTACTGAGATATAGAACCATTACCTCCAAAATTATCATAGTTCTTGTCAGTTCACATTGCTGCAACCAAGAATCGTAAGTGAACAGCAGATATTTTGTAATACAGTTCTAGAGGATAGAAGCTCGAGGTACAGGCCCTTTCAGATTGAAGATGACCATCTTCTCATTGTATCCTTACCTTGCAGAAGGAAGGGAAATTGCCCTTTGATCTCCCTATTTTGAGGGCATAAGTCACACTCATTAGGCCTCCACCCTCAGGACCTAATTATCCCCCTCCCTCAAGCTCAGCCTTCCAATACCATCACATTGAGGATGGGGTTAAGATTTCAACATATGAATTTGAGGAAACATAAATATTCTGTCTATAATAGTCTTCCTAGTTCTCTGCAGTCAATAACTGACCCTACCAACTCCTCTCAAGAGGCTATCATTCTTCTTTTTTGTTTTTGTGTTTAGTTATGCCTGTTCCAGAACTTTCTATAAATAGATTATATGATATTCACTCTTTCATGTAAGTCTCCTTTAATGAACCCAGGGAAATTCTACCTCTGAGCTATACTCCCAGCCCAATTTTTATTTTTTTGTTTTGAAACAGGGTCTCATTAGGTGGCTGAGAGTCTACTTGCTGTGGCTGCCCTTGAACCTGCATCTTGTTTTTAAGATCTATCCACATTGTCATATGGTCATATGTGGAAGTAGGTCATTCCTTTATGTTGCTAAGTAGTATTCCATTGTAGTAACAAATTTTTCCATTTTGCTCTTAATGAACACCTGAGTTGCTCCTTGGTTTTAACTGTCATGCGTAAGCCGCTGTGAATATTTGTGTACAGGTCTTTTTGTGAACATATGTTTCCATTTCTCTTGGGCAAATACTTAGGGACAAAACTGATGGACAATAGGGCAGGTGTGAGTTTAGTTTTAAAAGAAACTGCCAGATTTTTTTTTTCCCAGATGATTATACCATATTACCTTTCCACCAACAACATATGAAAATTCTATTTACTCCACATTCTTAGTAATATGTGGCATTTTTAGTCTTCCTCTGGTAAGAGTAGAGTGGTGTCTTAATAAAGATTTCATTTGGAAGATGGCGACCGAGAAAAGCGGGGCTTAAGAGCCCCGCTAACAACAAATCTCCATTACCACAAAATCAGCGCCTTTCATAGCCAGAAAACACCATCACCAGTGAAACAAAAAATCACCAAGCTCCAGAGAGAAAGCGGACTGAGAACAGAGCCACAGAGGAGATACACCGGCCTCGCGCCCGAGGACGCAGCAGACGCGGCAGCAGCACCATACTGCCGGCGGAACCGGCGAATTCACGGGACGGCTACAGCAAGCCGAGGTGAGCCACTGCGGAACAGCCAGGCGGGATTTCTCCACGCAGAGAGCGTCTAAAGCTCCCAGTGGCTGAGCTCAGCACACACTGCAGGGATTCAGAATCGAAATCAAAACCAAGAAGAAAACGCCAGCCCCACAGCCGAGGGTGTAGCAGCGGCGCCATATTGCCACCGGCGGCAGCAGCAGCAAATTCAGCGAGGCCAGTACAGCTACATCTGCGCACTCAAGAACAGTGAGTCAAATTGCGGGCCACAGAGGAGAAATCCCAGTACTGTACTCCCTGGGACTTGACCCAGTGGGGGAGGGGCGGTGGCAGAGATATCACACCATAGGAGAACGTGCAACCTGGCACCCCCCACAGTCTAAAGCAGCCTCTATTGACTCTCTGGGTCGGAGACTCTGTGATAAAACTCAGTAAAGGAGTAGTGGGGTCTGAGATACTACTGACTCGAGATCCAGAACACCTTAAGTGAAGTCATAGTGACCCAAGGGAAGAACCCAGAGAAGGCACAAACATCCGAAATCATGGGAAAGAGGAATAATACTGGAGCAATGAATGCACACAACCCCACAACATCAGAACCTGATAAAACTGAAAATCAGAGATTTCTAGAAGATCAAATCAGGAAAATAACTGTAGAAATAATAGAGGTGCTTCGAAAAGAACTCAGAGAGAGCCAAAAAGAGATAAAGGATGCAATTAATGAAGTAAAGGCCTCAATTCAAAGCACAAACAACCGATTAGAACACATGGAGAACAGAATCTCACTCTTAGAAGATGATCATTCCAAAAATGAACGCATAGTTTTTAATCTAGGAAAAAATATCCGACAGCAGGAATCTGATATTGAAGAAATATGGGCCCATTTTAAGAGAGCTAACCTAAGAATAATTGGAATAGAGGAGGGAAAAGAAAGTGAAACCAAAGGGATCAACAATCTCTTCAAGGAAGTAATAGCAGAAAATTTTCCAGACATAGAGCAAGAGGTTGATACACAGGTCCAGGAAACTTATAGAACTCCCTTTAGACAGGATCGGAGAAGAGGATCCCCACGCCACATAATTGTCAAAATGACCAATGTGGAAGCCAAGCAGAAAATCTTAAAGGCAACAAAAGCAAAGGGCCAAGTGACATTCAGAGGCAAACCAATTAGAATCACTCCAGACTTCCCAAACCAAGTTATGAGAGCCAGAAGGGCTTGGAGTAACATATTCCCAATTCTGAAAGAAAACAACTTCCAGCCAAAAATTTCCTACCCAGCAAAACTTTCTATCAAATTAGATGGAGAAATAAGAAGCTTCCATGACAAACAGAAACTGAAGGAATTTATGTCTTCAAAACCAGCGCTAGAGAAAATACTCAAAGAGATTAACTACAAAGAAGAAATAGGTAACACACACCAGAACTAGAGAAACAAGATTTTCCATCCAACAGACAACTAAGACTGGTTATCTGTGGAGATTCATTATTTATGTTAGTCTTTTACCTATCTCTAAAGGGTATTGTTTGCCTTTATTGTTGTTAATTTTTAGGATTTCTAGTTGGAATATTAATATACCTTCAGATATAGCAATTGGAAATATTTTATCCCATTCTATTAGTAACTGTTAACTCTGTTTACATTGTCTTTGGATATACAATATTTTTTTTATTTTTTAGGGAGTTTGTATACGCTTCTGTTGCCTGTGCCATTGAAATCATAACCAAGAAATCACTGCCAATTTCAATGTTGTGAGGTTTAATGACCCAGATTTTCTTCTAAAAGTTTATAGTCTTAAGATTTATATTTAGGTCTTTTATCTATTTTGAGTTAATATTTGTATATGGGATTAGGTAAGGGTCCAATTTTATTCTTTTCCATGTAATTATTATGTTTCAACAATATTTAGTTAAAAGATTAATATTTCCACCACCAAATGTTCGTGGAAACCTTGTCAAAAATAACTTGACAATATAGGGAAGAATTTAGCTCTAGGCTTTTATTTAACTCCAATGGTTTATATATCTGCCTTTAGAATAGTACTACACTGTTTTAATTATTGTAGCTTTATATGGTTTGAAATCAGAAAATATATATCTTCTAGCTTTGTTCTTTTTCAAGATCGTTTTGGGTACCTAGAGTCCATATTCCATATTAGGATAGATTTTTTTCTGAAAAATAAATATACAAATATATGATAGTTTCACCTAAAAAATAGAAAAAAAATATTCTCTGGTAAGAAAGAAAGCAAAAAGAAATATTGAAATGTCATCTTTAAGTCATCAAAAGCTTGGTATCAGACAAATGAAATTGTTATGTGAGATTACCATTTTTAATTTTAGATAAATTGCCATAATACTAGATGTCAACTACTAAGCCAAGCATGGAAGGGAGGGATAGGGAGAGAATGGGGTGGGGATTGGGTGGGGGCTGACTGGGAAAAGTGTGCAAGTATGTCTACAAAAGTATGTATCCTACTATGATGTATGAATACAGTGCACCAATAAAAAAAATTAAAAAAAAAAAAAAAGATTTCATTTGCATTTTATGGTGATTGATTGTGTTGTAAATGTTTTCATTTACTTAGTAGCCATTTATATATTTCCTTTTTATACTGTATGCTCAAATCTTTTTCCTTTCTATCAAAGTTTAAATTTTACTGATTTTATTTTTGATTGTCAAATGACATTTGTACTTAAGAAGTACAGTGTGATAATTTGATAAAGAAATATATGATGATAAGTCATGGTAATTACCATTTCTCTCTATCAAAATATTTCTATTTGTAGAGAACTTTCAAACTCTTCTTTATTTTGAAATGTATAATAATATATAATAATAATATATAATAAATTGTGGTAGACTATAGAACATCATAACTAATTCCTCCTATATAGCTATACTTTGGAATCTATTATACAACCTCTCTATCCTTCATAACCCTTAATGACCACTTTTTCAATGTGATGTCACTTTTTTTTCCTCTTCCACAAATAAGAATGTGCAACATATGTCTCTCTATGGCTGGCTTATTTCAATTAATACAATGTCCTTTAGTTCCATCAATGTTGTTACAAATGACAGCATTTCATTCTTTTTATGGTTGAATAATACTGTGCTGTGTATATATACCACATTTAAAAATTCATTTATCCAATGATGGACATTGTGATTGATTCCATATCTTGCCTTTTGTGAATAGTGTTGCAAGAAACATGGATGTGCAGGTATCGTATCTTTATAATATGATAATTTTATTTCTTATGGGTATATAATGGAATTGTTGGCTTATATGGCCATTTTATTTTCTTTTTGTGGAATCTTGATACTCTTTTCTATAATGGCTGTACTAATTTAGATTCCTTCCCACAGTGTATGAGTCCTCTTATTCACATCATCACCAGCATTTTTTACTTTTTGTCTTTTTCATAATAATCATTCTAACTGGAGTATCTGTGGTTTTGACTTGTCTTTTCCTGACAACTGGTAACATTGAGCATGTTTTCATAAACTTGCTGGGTATTTTATGTCTTCTATTAATAAAGGGACATTCAAGTCTTTTGCTCACTTTAAACTCATATTATTGTTAATTTATCTTTGCTTATACAATGGTCTGCAGTATTTCCCCCATGTCTTCTTCTAGTTGCTTCATGGTTTTAGGTCTTACATTTAGGTCTTTGATCCATTTAGAGTTGATTTTTATATATGGTGAGATGTAGGGTTTAATTTTATTCTTCTAAATATATCTATCTTGTTTGCCCAGCACCATTTATTGAAGAGACTGACCTTTCTCTGATATATGTTCTTGATACCTTTGTTGAGAATCAGCTAGCTGTAGGTACACGGATAAATTTCTTGTTTTTCTATTCTTTTCCATTGGTCGGTGTATCTGTTTTTATACCAGTAACATGAAGTTGGGTTACTATAAATTTGTAGTATATTTTGAAGTCAGATATTGTGATGTCTCCGTATGTTTTTCATTAGGATTGTTGCTAGTCTGGATTTTTTTGTGCTTGTTTATAAATTTTATAGTTGCAGAAAATGTTGCCAGTATTTGGTTGAGGATCACCTTAAATTTGTAAATTGCTTTAGGAAGTATCAATTATATTTAATAATATTTAACAATATTAATTCTAGTTCATAAACATTATGGATTTCATATGTATATATTTCTCTTATTCAGTTTCTTCCATTAGTGTTTTTTATTTTTATTGTAGACATCTTTCACTTTCTTGGAATATCTTTTTCTATCCTTTCACTTTCAGCCTACTGTGTCCTTAAATCTGAAAAGGGTCACGTGGGAGTATGTAACTGGGTCTTTTTTTTTAATCTATTCATTATTCAATGTCTTTTGATCAAATAATTTAATCTATTCATATTTAAATTACATTTAATATAATTCAAACTATATTTGTAATCTTTTTACTCTGCCTATATTTAAATGTTGGTAAAGGCTTAGCATTGCATTTCTTCATTTTTTTCTGTCTTATAGATCATTTTGCTCCTTTTTTCTTTTCTTACTATCTTTTGTGGTTTGATTCTTTTCTGTTTCTTCTTTGTGTATCTACAAAGTTTTCTTTTGTTGTTATCATGAGACTTAGATGAAATATCTTATAGTTACAGCGGTCTGTTTTATGCTGACAACAATTTAAATTTGATCACATAAAAATTTCTACACTTTTTACTTCCTCATTTTATGTATATTGACATCACATATTACAACTTTTTCTATTATGTATCATGAACAAATTATTGTAGGTAGTTATTTCAATATTTTTACATGCTAGCTTTTATACCAGAATTATAAGTTATTTACACGCCATCATGGAAGTATTAAGAGTATTCTGAATTTGACTATATACTTACTTTTATAAACCAGTGAATTTTATACTTTCATATGTTTTCATGTTACTAATTAGCATCCTTACATTTCAGCTTGAAGAATTCCTTTTAGCATTTCTTGTATAGCAGGTCTAGTGGTGATGAATCCTCTCCGCTTTTGTTTGTTTGGGAAAATCTTTCTCCTCCATTCTTGAAGGACAGCTTTGTCAGGTGAAGTATTCTTTATTGGCAGTTTTTTCTTTGGGCATTTTCAATCTATCATCCCAGTCTGTCCTGGCCTGCAAGGTTTCTGCAGAGAAATCTTTGGATAGAGTCACTGAGTTCTTTTATATGTCACAATTTTTTTTTTACTCCCCCGCCTCCATCTCTTTTAAATTGCTTCAGCATTCTCTTGTTTTCTTTGATTGTTCATAGTTTGGTTAATATATTGTGAGCTCCTCTTTGGGTTGAAACTTACGGGAGAACTTTGAGCTTCGTACCTGGTTGTTATCATGAGACTTTTTATATCTGGGAAATTTTCAGCCAGTATTATTTCAAATAAGCTTTCTCCTGCTTTCACTCTTCCTCTTTCAAGATTACCATAGTGTGAGTGTTGTAGCTATTTTGATGGTGTCACATAAATTTTATAGGCTTCCATCATTCCTTTTCATTGTTTTTTCCAAATGACCTGTTTTTGAGTTCACAGTCTTTCTTCTTCTTGGTGATCTACTATCGATGCTGTCTGTTGCACTTTTTATTTTATTTATTGCATTCTTTAGTTTCAGAATTTTTGTTTTATTTTGTTTGTCTATATGCATGTTTTATCTTTCTTTCTTTTATTCTTTTTATTTTTTTGTGTGTGATACTGGGGTTCCTGGAAGCCCTTCTACCTCTGGGCTACACTCCCAGACCTATTTTATATTTTTATTTGGAAACAGAGTCTCTTAAACCAGCATGGCTGGCTTCGAACCTGGGAGATCCTCCTGTCTTCCAAGCACAGGGATTACAAGTGTGCGCCACCGCGCCTGGCTGCATGTTTTCTATATTGTAGATCTCTTAATTTTTTTTTGTTTATTTGTTTGTGTGTTTTTCTATTGGGGATTGAACCCAGGCCTTATGTTTTTCTCCTTCTTTGAAGTATTATGTTGTTGTCTCCATATTTGAACTATTTACCTTTTATTGTCTTTACTGACTGGCTTCAAGAAAAATACATCTTCACCAACAGCCCAGCTAGGAATTATTAATTCTGTTAGACTTTGACTATCTGTGTGCCTACTCCACACTTCTTGTTCTCTCTTGGGGAGAAATTCTTAAGATTGTATGCTCTCTCTAGATCCCACAAAGCCAGCCCTGGTGCTGAGAGCCTTTTGTTTTGTTTTTATTCTTAGAGTAGTGCCATTTAAAATGCTTAAATCGAGCCGGGCGTGGTGACACACACTTGTAATCCCAGCATTTGGGAGGCTGAGACTGGAGGATCGCAGTTCGCTGACAGCCTCAGCTACTTAGTAACGCCCTTTGCAACTCAGTGAGACCCAGCTTCAAAATAAATAATAAAAAATAGGGCAGGGGGTGTAGCTTGGAGGTAGAATGCTCCTGGGTTCCATCCCCAGACCCGCAAAAATAAATAAATAAATGAATAAATAAAAATAAATAAATAAAAATAAAATGCTTAAATTGTGTGACTTGGTCCAGTCCTGCAATGTTGAGTCAGATATCTGTGTTAGACACTTGTATGTGCTGTTTATAGCATCACACTTAGGCTGGTATTCTTAGGAAGTGGGAAATAAGCATGCAGATTTTGGGGGTGCCCATGGTCCACTTGTGGGAGGGTACGCAGGTAAAGCATCCCAGTTAGCTCATGGATAGGCTTCCTTGTGGGGTCAGCAGAGTGGTTGGTTAGGCCTGTGACTTATTTTGTTCACTGTCTCTCCCAACCACTTAAGCCATTCCTGTCACCTCAGTATTCTGGGTTGAATGTGAAATAATTGGGCCTCTTGGGCAGTGTCTCATAAACCTAGGGGAGCCTTGTTTTCATGCTCTATATTCCTCTGTGATTGTGGTCTGAAGGGGTCCTCTTTGCACTGAGCGGTGATGTTTTGAGAGGAAGGTGATGCAGATAAAAGTGAAACTGTTCTTCAACCCATTCATTCAGTGCATCTGTTTTTGTTCAAAATATGATTCTGAAACTTTACCGTATTCTCAGTGCCCATAAAGGTGATCTCATCTGTGGGTAGTTGTCAAGGTCAATGTTCCTGCAGATGGATGATGTTAGAGAGCTCCACTTCTTCCATATTACTGATGTTACCCCATCTTACTGATGTCACCCCATCTTACTAATGTTACCCCACTTATTTTCAGAAGTGTTGTTTCAGAAGCAGCACTTCTGAAATCCTATAGTAGCAGGAGAAGCTGGAAACGTTTTCAGCAATAAACAGAGAAGAAATTTATTTCTATATTATGACATAATATGGCGGGCTAAAGCATAACCACAGTGTTTTTATGTCCTATCAAAAATATTGAAGTTGAGTAAGTAAAAGAGTCAGGTTCTCTTTGTAAAGCCAAATATTTAATTTATTAATAAATTGTTGATTTATTAAATTATTGATTTAATTTATGCTTTATTAATTAATTATAATGGTTTGAATTATAAAGAATTATATTAGGTAATAATGAAAATTATCCCAATAAATTTTTGGAAATTTAGAATAGCTTTATTCATGAGAATCTTACAAAAATAAATGAAAATAGTTTTATATTATTTCAGGAAGAAATTATTGTATTTGTTACTTGTTATTTCTGTGCTCAGTATAGCAAAATATATTAATCTAAGCCTGAAACTAACATTATAAGTAATACAAAAACTCATAGAAAATGGAAGAAAACATGAATTTAGACCAGAGTTATAAACTGGTAGTTTAGGGACCAGTTTGCCAGCATTTAAAAACCAGAAGAGTTGACAGTGAAAAAAAAATCTAGGCTTTCATCTTCTCTTGAAACAACATCTGATGACATTGGGATATCTTTTTGCATGACAATTTAATTATAACAGTAATCTCTTTTAGTGGAATGTACTCTTTTTAACTAATCACTGAATCCACTACTCTGTCAGCTTCCTTCTTTTACAAACTTTCATACTGCAAAAACCTAGTTTTTAAGAATATCACTGGAACCTCAGCATGTGATTTTATTTCAGTTTTATTTACAGAAGACTGTACTTTAATGAGGAATTTTATCATCCTAAATGGAATAAGGCCAAAGTGTTTTAAACTTCATGAAATAAAGTTTTAAAGAAAATATTCATCAGTTATAATTTCAATCAATAACTTTAAATTTATAAATAGTAGCTTTTTCATATACTATTTTCATTACAATCAGTTCATATTTATTTCTTTCTAATATACCATAAAGTCATGGTAAGTACTTTTTAAAGTTGCGTTAGTTTTGCCTATTTTTTACTTAAATCTTAAAATACACAAATTTTAGCTGGATGTGGTGGTGCATGCTTGTAATCACAGTATGTGGGAGGCTGAGACAGGATGATTGCAGGTTCATGGCCAGCCTCAGTTAATTAGTAAGGTCGTTCAACAACTTAGTGAGACCCTGTTTCAAACTAAAGAATAAAATATAGGGCTGAGGGTGTAGCTCAGAGGTATAATAATTAGCCCCTAGGTTCAATCTCTTCTACCTCAAAAAAATTTCAGAGACAAAATGAAAATGCTTAAGTTTATGTGTATTTTTTACAAAATAACATTAGACATTGTTTTAATTATTCAAGTCCAATATTACATTTCACATTTTATTTGTATTTATTTAATCAGAATTACTCAAAATTAATTCTATAATTAATTTTATCTTAGATTTGCTAATCTTATAGGAATTTATCTCCATGTTAAACCTAAGCTCATGGAATGTGATATATTTAAGGCAGGTACAAATTTCATTTTGTTTTACCACTGCACTGCCATATCCTAGCTTGAGGTAATACAGTTTCTGTATCAGCACCAGTAGTATATGTAACATAAATTCTTGTTATACAAAGTTATTGTTTTAAGCATTCTTAAACTTTATTTTCCTAACAAGGTTCTTAAGATAATTTTTTCTATCCAATTTTAAACATTCAAGAACCTTCACTGTGAATCTCTTTGAACTAAAATATCTAGTAAATATATAGGAGTAGCACCTTAAAGCTGACCCACAGTCCTCCTTTAATTGCATAATCAATGAAAATAAACATGAAGAAATAAAAAATAAATTGCACATTTTTGTGGTATAGTAAAAAATTGTGTCTATATGAGTTATAACTTTGCTATGAATAATACAGAATACATGATCATTAATAGAACCACTCCATTTTTTTAACCGTATTTTTCCAGGTGGGGTAAAACCGTGTGCATTAAACTGCTTGGCTGAAGGTTACAATTTCTACACTGAACGCGCCCCTGCGGTGATCGATGGGACCCAGTGCAATGCAGATTCACTGGATATCTGTATCAATGGAGAATGCAAGGTGGCTTGGAGTTTGTTCTTTGATGAAGTTTTTGAGACTTTTATCTTTTTCTTAGATAGTAGCTTCTCTTTAATTCTATGATCAGTTTTTTTAAAGAGCCACATTTTAGAGAAATTCAGTTTTCAATAAAGGATGACAATATATGTAGTTTGTAGAATGACCCATTCATATTTAAGTGCCATGCAAATGAGATTTATTCTTATATTCTAGTTATGTTCATAGCAATTGCCAGGGTATGAAGATATTTTGGACTTTAACTTCCATTATTCTTCTGTTTTGTTTACAAACAAAACAATAGGGAAAAAAAGAGGGAACAAGGATCCAGCTCTTGTTCATATGGCTACCACATGTTGTCATTGGAAGACTTTATGTATTTCATAGCATAATTTTCCCTCAAAGTGTGAAACAACTATGCTCCTCCTACTTTATTTTTTGGAGCATTTATGATGGTTTTCATTATAGAGTTAGTCTTTATCTTATTAAAGCATTTACTTTAGGGAATTAGTCAGACGACTTGGGAGTTGTAGAAGCAAATCCACGCTATTTTCTTAAACCTGTGTATGAATTTTATCATAATCAGAAAAACCACAAAACCACTGTCCTTATAACTTTTGTTTTTTGCTTGTTTGGTTTTGTTTTACTTTAAAGAGAAGCACATAGCTCAGTGGTACAAACTTGGAAAGAAGAGTTAAAGCATTGCCTGTTTTGCTTAATCTCATAATTGCTTGGAAAATCTCCTATCCTTCTGGTTCCTTCTAGTTACCTACCTCCAAATGTGTCTGATGATCCAGTTTTTGTGTGCTTGTTTTTATGCTTATGTGTCTATGGAGGTTTCTTTACTTCCTTAAAGAAAAAGTTGTTTTTGTGACAGTATTCAAGTTTTTCAGATAACAAAGATCTACCTACAAGTTTCATCTATGGATTGCATGCTTGATATCAATGGCTAACAGTCAAATGTACAGATCCAAGCATCAAGTCATGTGTATATGTTAAAAATACATACTTTTATAATTGAATATAAAATTGAAAAGTAGATTTTTGACTTCTTAAATTGTATGCTTGCATCTTCTTTTTGTTTATGGTGATTGCACTTAGGTAGTGGGAACAGGCATTCATTTTTGAAGATTTACCCAGATGTGAATTTCACAGCTAATCATCGGTACCAACAATTGGATTAGAAAGGGAAAACCATAATCATCAGTCAGAACTCTTGCTGTTAAAACCCTGCAAACTACCATGAGCCATTTTTTTAGTTCTTGAATTTCTTAAGTGAGGGTGTAAGAAATACCCTGTTGATAACACATTATAATGCTTTAAGAATTAGAACATGAAATCGATAAAAGAAGGTGAGGTCTAGTATATAAATATAGATGTGGGCATATATTTTTAAGAAGTCAAAAATTCTTTCTTAAAACTTATTTGTTGGGAAATGTTCACTGGGACTTACTGGAGAATGAACATAAATAGGAAAGCATTTCCTATTTTGATTTGTTTTACTGGAAACTCAAGTAAATAAGTGAGCCACGTGTACTTGATTGGTTATGGTTCCAACATTTCCTCCTTTTGACACACTGAGTGTTCTTCTCTATTTCCAGCATGTAGGCTGTGATAATATTTTGGGATCTGATGCTAGAGAAGACCGATGTCGAGTCTGTGGAGGGGATGGAAGCACATGCGATGCCATTGAAGGGTTCTTCAATGACTCGTTGCCCAGAGGAGGTGAGTGTGGAAAATTTTTCCTCTGCTGGACTTGGGCTGGTTAAATCACTTGATTTCTCTTCCTCTCATACTTTAAAATGTCCTTAATTAAACAATGTTTTTCCCCAGGTTGCTTTCAGTCCTTTAAGTATTAAGTGTGCCTTCATATAAGATATTTTAAGGAAATGTTATTCTCTCTCTACGTGACTTCATTTAGCCACAAAGTCAAGTCTATGTTGACTCTCCCCTTTCCCTTCCCTCTCCCTCTCTCCCTTTCTTTATCTTTCTCATCCATTCCTTCCTTCCTTCCCTTCACCCCTCATTCCCTCCCACCCCTTTTTTTTTCTGTTTCCTCTTTTTTAATTTAGTGCTGGGGATTGAACCCAGGGCAAGCACCAAGCACTCAAACTGAACTACATCTCCAGAATTATTTTTTCTGTTTTGGGGATGGTGACTCATTGTGTTGTTTAGATTGGCCTTGAACTCCTAGGCTCAGGCATTTGTTCTGCCTTAGTCTCTTAGGTGGCTGGGACTACAGGAGTATGCCACCATATTCAGCTTACCATGCTTCTTTAAAGTATGAATACCCACAGAGCATGGATGTACAGATCATATGTTGAGAAAAAAAGGCATTATTATGCATGTGGAGGCTTTTAAAAATCTCAAGATAATTTTAGAGAAAAATTTTAATATTTTAATATATATTCATGAACTCAAAGAAGAATTTGCCCACATTTTCAGTGTGTGTGTGTGTGTGTGTGTGTGTGTGTGTGTGTGTGTGTCACTGGGGATGGAACCCAAAGGCATTCTGCTTCTGGGATGTACTCCCACCCCTATTTTTTTGTTTTTTAAATTTTGAAACAGAGTTTCACTAAGTTGTTGAGATCCTTACTAAATTGCTGAGACTAGTTTAGAACCTGTGATCCTTCTGTCTCAGCCTCCCAAAAACTAGGATTACAGGTATATGCCACCATGTCTGGCTCAGCACATTTTAAAATTTATAATGTATAGAGTTAAAGAAATTATGGAAGCTGGGTGTGATGCCTGCCTGTAACCTGTAATTCCTATTCATGGGAGACTGAGGCAGGAGGATTGCAGGTTCAAGGACAGCCTCTGTAACTTAGTGAGTCTTTCTCTCAACAATAAAAATTAAAAAGGCCTGGAGCTCAGGGGTAGAATGCCCCTGGGTTCAACCACCAGTGGTCACACACAGAGAAAGAAAGAAGGAAAGCAAGCAAGCAAGCAAGCAATAAAGAAAGAAAGAAAGAAAGAAAGAAAGAAAGAAAGAAAGAAAGAAAGAAAGAAAGAAAGAAGAAAAGAAGAAAGAAAGAAATTAAAGGAAAAGAAAGCGAAGAGGAGGAGAGGAGGGGAGAGGAGAATTGAGGACACGCTTCTACTGGATGTTTCTAAATACTCGTTTTCTGGCTGAGACTGCTGCTCATTCCTGGCTGTCTTCTGTGTTGCAGGCTACATGGAAGTGGTGCAAATACCAAGAGGCTCCGTTCACATTGAAGTCAGAGAAGTAGCCGTGTCAAAGAACTATATTGGTAAGTGATTCTTCTAGGTTTTAAAAATTAAGAAACAAGGGAAAGCAGTACAGTGTCATGAAGCCAAAGACATATACTGCTCTAAGGCAGAACACTTCCATGCTAAAATGAAGGGAATGCAAGTTTTTTAAGACCACATGTAAAATGCTAGACAGAAAAACGAATGCCTTATTCTTCACTGGGTTAATTATTTGATTTTTTAAACTGGATTTTTATTGAGGCTAGGGTTTACACAACTTGCAGGAGGTATCTACCTCTAGGCTACTCCAGCCCCATTTTTTATTCTTTATTTTGAAACAAGGTTTTACTAAGTTGCTGAGGGCCTCACTAAGTAACTGAGGCTGGCCTTGAACCTGTGATCCTCCTGTCTCAGCCTCCTAAGTACTGGGATTACAAGCATGTACCACCATACCTGGCTTCATTTTAAATTTTGAAACAGTGAATTGATAAGTTGGTGAGATTGGCTTCAAGCTTGTAGTCCTCCTGTTTCAGCCTCCCAAGTACTGGTATTTCAGGCATGTTCCTTTACACCTGGCTTCCCTACTCCTGTTTAGGTACTAGGGATTGAACTCAGGGCCTCATACTTGCAAAGCAACTTATCTCTCTCTGAGATATATCTCTAGCCTCCTTTCCTGATAGTTTTTAAATATCCTGTCATACTTAGAAAAACTTCCCATACCCTAATGTTATAAGAAAAAGGTCTATATTTTATTTTAAAAGTTTATCATTTAACTTTATTTATTTATTTATTTTTGGGTGGTACTGGGGTTCCTGGAAGTCCTTCTACCTCCAGGCTACACTCCAAGACTTATTTTTTTAAATACTTATATTTGTTATTTGGAAACAAGGTCTCTTAAGCCAGTGAGGCTGTCTTCAAACCTGCGCCATCCTCCTGTCTCCGCCTCCCAAGCGTGGGGATTACAAGCGTGTGCCACCACACCCGGCTTAACTATATTTAATTTAAGCATATATTCATATGACATTTATTCTTTCTCTGTTTAGCTTTATTTTTAGCAAGGTGAAATTCACATTACATAAAATTAATCATTTAAAATGAAAAATCGGGTGGCCTTTATTTACATTCCACAACACTTTAATCACTTCAGATGAAAAGCCTGTATTGATTAATCAGTTACTTCCTATCCTCCAGCCCCTGTCAACCAACAACCTGCTCTCTTTCTCAATGGATTTTTATCTATTCTGGATATATCATATAAATGGAAGTATGCAGTACATAAACTTTTCTCTCTGGCCTCTCGCCCTCAGCATAATGTTTTGAGTTTAGAGCATGTATCAATGTGGTATTCCTTTTTATGGCTGAATGATATTTCACTGTATCATATAAACTACAATTTGTCTATCCATTCATCTACTGATGGATATTTGGATTGTTTCCATCTTTTGTCTATTGGGAATAATACTACGTATCAACATGCATATATAAGAATTTTAGTATCTGCTTTTAATTCTTTTGAATATCTAGCAAGAGGTGGAAGTGTGACATTTATTCTTGTATAAAGGGTGAGATATAAATTCAGGATTTTCCCCTAAAGTCTAGTCTTTTGTCAGTCCCATTTCGTGTTCTCTTTCCTAATTTAAAATACGTTCTTTGCCATATATCAAATTCCCACATGCACTTGGGTCTGTTTCTTAACTCTCTGTTTCTTTCCATTGTTGTGTGTGTTGGTCTGTGTGCCAGACCTCAGGTTCTCCCCACTCATACTCAGTTGCTGTTATAATATTTGGAAAGTCTGTCCCACCTCCACCTTCATCCTCAGTCATTGTTTTTGTTTTAACTTTCCTTGCTGGCTCCATGTTTATTCCTCTAGATAAACCTTTCATTCTTTTCCATCAATGAAATTATAAATTCATAAGTAATATCTCCTTAACATTCATGTGAAAAATTACTGTGTAATTTGTATTTAAGAAAATGAAAAAAAAAAAAAACCCAGGCGTCATCTCTCTAAATGAAATGGGTATTCATTACATAACTTAGTGTGGTAATCTGTGGTAATTTGCTAAGTGAAGTTTCACATTTTTAGGTAGGTTTTTATTTGTTTTCCAGCTTTAAAATCTGAAGGGGATGATTACTATATTAACGGTGCCTGGACTATTGATTGGCCTAGGAAGTTTGATGTTGCTGGGACGGCTTTCCACTACAAGAGACCGACTGATGAGCCTGAATCCTTGGAAGCTCTAGGACCCACCTCTGAAAATCTCATTGTAATGGTAAATGTGTCTCTGTCATTTTATTTCTACTGTTTATAATTTCCCCTTGTGAGATAAGAAGAGATCCGATTTTATTATTTCTCTTTTACAGGGGGTGAAATTAAGGTAAATAAAGGTAAAACAATTTGCCCAAGGACATAGAATTAGTGCAGAGTTAATGTCCCAGTGCTCTTTCTGTATGACTGTCTTTATCTTTTCAATGCTTTCTTGAATAATATTTGTATAGCCAAACAAAACATATGAGAGAAATGGCCCCAGGATACCCATGAAAATGGAAGAAGAAAATTTTATACAAATGCATGTGTTTTAAAAGTTGTCTGAAATTTCCTATAAGACTTGCTTTATGACGTTTTTTCCTCTTCAAAAGAAATAATAAATATCTGAATAAAATCTCATCGTATTTTAATTATCTTCACCAGTTGTTTTCAATGGCAGGTTCTGCTCCAGGAACAGAATTTAGGAATTCGGTATAAGTTCAACGTTCCCATCACTCGGACTGGCAGCGGAGACAATGAAGTTGGCTTCACGTGGAATCATCAGCCTTGGTCCGAATGCTCAGCTACTTGTGCTGGAGGTAAGACACCCACTAGGCAGCCAACCCAGCGGGCAGGATGGAGAGCAAAACATAATCTGAGCTATGCTTTGTGTTTTCTGAAGAAGCTAATTGGAAACATTTTTTGCAGGTTTGCTTCAAGCTGTAATTTAGCAAAAGAAACTTTGCTTTAATTATATTATATTCCATTTGTTTTTAACCTCGTGTAATTTATACAGATTTGTTGGTAAAATACATCTTGGCACAGTGAGTGTCTCTGCTGGTGCTTCTCCCGAGACTATCTGGAAGGTGGGCTGTTTGCTTTTCATGAACACATTCTTGGTAAAGAATCTCAAGAGTTTTAAATAAGAAAATGAGCAAGAATCAGACATCACAGACACAACTTCTTGGAGTGGGGGATGAAAATGTATGCCTGTGCTTGTGTGTGTGTATGCTCGTGTATTTCCCACCGTCCTATTCTAACTCCCTTCTCCAGCCATCAAAGTGAAGGGACTGTGTTCTGGGATGCTACAATAATTACTGAAGCCTGGGCTAATGGTGTATACTGACCCCATTACAGCCCCTCGGAGAGGTAGAATTAGCTACTAGGCAGTGGTTGGTGATGTGTTGGTTGTCCCATGTGCGTTTTTCATGGGTGCCTTTTCCCCACAATTTACTCTATTCCTAATCCTCCTCCCTCTAGTGGCCACCAATGCAATTCTTTACCTCTGGCTGGGAGAGCAGGACAGTTGGCTTCCTTCAAAGCCAACACCCTTGCTGCTGCATGGACTGGTGAGTAGAAGTGCTGTGCGAGCAGCATCTTCCTTCTCTCTGGAGACTAAATGCATCGCCTCCACCGTACACCTTGACCCCATAGGCAGGGGAGCAAACCTGTGGCTCAGGCCTAGGCCGGAGTAGAGCGCCTCACCACTGCAAAAGCAAAGATTAGGTCTTGAGTAATGATGGTTAGAATGGATAAAATGGAAACAAGCTGAATCACTTAATGTGTTGCCTATCTTCCCTTTCTATGCTGTGCAGAAACATATTTCACATCCTATTTTGTCCTTTATTCACCAACTCTCTAAGTAACTGATTTCAAGGCTCTAATTAGAAAAATAATTTTTAGAAAAATTATCATAAAACAGATTCAGTATCTTTATTTTTTTAGTGCCAGGTATTGAACCCAGGGACTTTGTGCATGACTAGGCAAGCACTCTACCACTGAACAGTGCCCTCAGCAGTATTTTTAGACTCATAGAATTAATAATCAATTAACTAGAATTCCAATTTCAGTGGTAAACATTGTACAATATAAAAAACATAAAAAGCAAGTGAAGAATAATAATATATTAATGTTCTCTCGATTGAAGTATCATGAAACATGGTTATGTATGATTTGTGGCATACTTTAAAAGTTTTTTAATTTCCATTCACTTTATGTATGAAATGGTTGGTGATTAATAGTAGAAAGTTTAAAAAACTATAATGCACTACCATTTCTCTTAATAAATAAAATTATATTTGTGATTAATGTCACTGTTGATTATCTTTATCCAACTGTTCAAGTAAGTGCCACCACTGCATTGTTTTTTAGTGGCATTTATGCATATATCCTCCTTTGTTCTAATTAAGTTCCTTTAGTCAACCTATAAATTACTCTCCTCCTTTCCACATACCAACAAAAAGTCTTTATTAGAACAATACATATATAATTCAGGCCCTGAGGTCAAGTGGGATAGGTTTATTAAAAAAGAGTCTAACTAATTTAAAGTTTAGGAAATCTAATAAGGAAAGCCTAAAATTGAGGTTGATTAGTAAAGAAAAGAAGGCTAAAGAGAAGCATGTTAGTATCTTCAAGTATGTGACAGAATGTTGAATGGGAAATTCTTAGTGCCTGTTCTTCTTTTGCTGAAATGGCTATATTTGGGGATGGTTTAGACACAGCCTTGTCTGGGGCCAAGGAGGGATTAAGTGAATTCTCAATGTTCCTTCAACCCTATGATTCTATTTGTTCAGAGAGGAGATAGTCCAAAAAAAAAAAAAAAAAAGAAATGGGAGTGAGGGAGAAGTCCATGAGAACTTAATCTGGAAGAAAAACTGATTTTAATTGAGGTAAAAAAAAGTATGAAAAAAATCCAAATGAATGTCATTCTTTTCTATAATGCTTGTTTTGAGAAATAGAAATGATTTCTTATGATAGGGGATAAAACAAAAGAAAATCAGGAAGGGAGAAGGCCCCCTAGAAGGAAAGTTTTTTTTTTTTCCTTTCTTACAATACTTCTTTGATTCTGGAGCTGCTGATCTTGAATATTTGAGGTAGCACCAGGAGCTCAAACTCTGCTTGGTTGTGAGTGATTATGGTCATTCATGAGATCATTTCCTTTTTTGGGAGAGGGAAGTACAGTGCTTGAAAGTTGCAGGCATAGTGTGAAAGAGCTGGCAATATGTCTTGATGAGCCTCAAAGTATGGTCCCTGAATAAGAAGTATCAATATCAATGGGAAAGTTGCTAAAAATGCTAATTTGGAGACCCCATTTCAGTCCTACAAATAGAAACTCTCAGAGTCAGGCCAAACTATCTATGTTCTAACAAGCTCTCTACATTATTCTCATGCTTGCTTGGTTTTATGTACCTCGTCTCTTGGCTTTTAAAAGGAATTGAAACCTAGTACTCTGGAAATACAGAATCCACAGCTCTACCACTGAAATCGATGCCTCTTTGTAGACTTGTTTTGTACAAGTCAATATCTGGAACACAGTAGACACTCAGTAAATATTTAAGTGAAAGAGAGAAAGGAATTAATTTTGGCAAGTATGTATTTGTACATCTTCTTTCCAGAATATGAATGAGAGTTTAGAATTGCTAATTCTATTATAGGATAGGTGAAGCAATTGCCAAAGAGAAAGAGCATAATTTTCATTAGCATAAGTAAGTAAAACCAAGCCCTTCTGTTTTCTATATTAAGAATAGGTAGAAACTCTAGAAGTAGAGCAGGACATAGGATATCTTAGGATATAGGTGCAGATTTCAATTATTGAAATTACTCTTCCTATGCATATGTCTGCTTTTAACCACACATTCTTTAAAAAGAAGAAGCTTATGTATGAGAAAACTAATGTAACTTAGGGCTCAGGAACACTGATGAAAGAGAGAGCTATAGTCATTTACTCAGTAAGAGTAAATTCTATGTCATCTATAGTTAAGAAGATGTCATTTCAAGAAAAAGTCATTGCTATTTACTTTTCACTCAAATACTAGGGATAAACACCAGTGTCAATTTTTAACTGTGATATTCCACTTCTGTCTCTCAAGGCAGGTTCTGGGTATCTGGAGGCTATCAGTATTTTTTTTAATGGAAAAAGAGAAAACAAGAAATCTCGATGAACTTAGTCCCACAAGATTTCTTCGTGTTCTTACCTGTTATTGTCTTGCATATGTTTTACTAATGTCGAGACTTTTTCACTTTGATTGAATTTTGGAATAATGATAGCATTCCCTTAAGAGATATTTTAAGATAAGAAGTTTTGAAATTGTTTTTTCTGTTGCTTAGCAGATCCAATGACAAATCTAATATGCAGGAAACATTGGTGGTGATTCAGTCCAAGTAATGGTCTTTTCTCTGAGTCAGTGGATGAAACACTTCCTTAGCCTGATTGGGAACATTGAGAAGCGACAGGGTGTTGTCTTCAGGATAAATGGGATTTTTTAAGATACAGCTATGACTCTTATGGACTAAAACGTCACTATTTTCAGCACCATTGTTATTCCTACTAGAGTTTGTTTCTTTATTCCTTAACTAAGCTATATTTACCTGACTCCCAAATTTATGTGCTACCATTGAATGAATGATTGCAATAATGTGTTAAATTGATAAAGCTTGGCTGAATGATGAAAATTGTACTATTTTAAAATATAAAGATTTTTTTTAGAATTATGTCAGTGTATCATGGCACTCTAACTTTTAAAGGTTAAAATAACAAATATGCATTCATCCTTTGGTCTTAATCATACATCCTCTCTTTTTACTGATATTTGGCTAGATGTGTGCTTCTCAAATGTTGGCATGTGTCAGAATCAGCTGGAAGTCTTGTTAAAGCACAGATTTCATGGTTTGGTCTCAGTTTCTGATTCAGTAGATCTAGCATAAGTTACAGGGGTTTGCATTTCTAATAAGTTTCCAGGTAATGTTGGTGCTACTGGTTCAGAAATCATACTTTCAGAAACTCTGAAACTCTGGGCTAGACACTTAGATTTCCTCAAGTCAATGCCTAATAAAACAAGTAACTAGTCTTTTAGGTAACAGTCTATGTTATGGCTGTAATCCACATCACCACTAGGTTTTGTTTGTTCGTTTAATTACAGATAGTTCTACTCATTTATGTAATAAAAAATAAGAAATGTTATAGTTTATAAACATTTTCTGATGCCCTAATTAATTTGATCATTCTCAACACCCATATAAGAAGATGTTGCTATTATTATCCCTATTTTGTAAGCAGAATTCAAGTGAAGCTCCTTGCTGGAATCAAGAAATTTGGTCACTAGTGTATGTAGCATTTCTCTAATAATTAAATGATCTGTTACCTTGGAGTTTTTTCACCACCAGTTAGCAACCTCTATAGAGAAGCATGTTGTATACCCACTCAAATATATCTCCTTCCCTAGCTTGCAAATACGTGTTTTCAAATACTTTCCTAGGGCAATGGATCTTAACTTTGGTGCACATTGGAAACATCAGAAGAAGTATATTGTTTTATTTTTTTAAATATTCTTTTATTTGTGCATTATAGTCTAACATCAATTGTAAATCATGTTGACAATGACATACATGCACACAATACTTGATGCCTTCCTCCTATACCTCACTTTCTCTATAGAGAGTACTGAGATTGACATTGTTATTCTTACATATGTACACAAAGCCAAAATTCCTTCAAAGATCCTCTCTTTTCCCTCTCCTGTTCCCCTAAAACCACCTCCCTAGCTCCACTGAGTTTTTTCTTCCATTAACAAGAAGTCCATCCATCAGAAGAATTTAAAGGATCCTGATACTTGTTTAGGGGGTATGGACTGGTCATTAGATTTTGAAAAGATATCTAGGTAATTCTAATGTGCAGCCAAGGTTAAAGTATTGTCATAGAGATTCATTGAAAGTTTTAACCTTCTAAAATGAACACTCTGGAATGACAATCATTCAAAACACAAACAACAACAAATACTGGCAAGGATGTGGAGAAGTGGGAACTCTAATACATTGTTGGTGGGATTGCAAATTAGTGCAACTACTTTGGAAAACAGTATGGAGGTTCCTCAGAAGAATGGGAACATATGATATGATCCAGCAATGCCACTTCTGGGTATCTACCCAAAAGAAAGGAAACCAAACAACCAAACCAATGCATGTATCTCTGTTCATAGCTGCACAAGTCACCATTGCCAAGATGTCCATCAACAGATGAATGAATTACAAAACTATGGGATATATACACAATGGAATTATTTTTTAATTTAATTTTTATTTTTTTTATAAGTGGGACATATTGAGAGTGGTGGACATTGACATTTACACAATGGAATTTTAATCAGCCATAAAGAAAAACACAATTACATCATTTACAGGGAAATGGATGGAACTGAAGAACATTATGCTAAGTGAGATTAGCCAGTCACAAAAATATAAGAAATTGGATGCTCTTCCTAATATGCAGAAGCTAGGGAGAAAATGGGTCATAGAAGGAATTCTAGATGAAAAAGGAGATACTATAGATGAGCAAATAAGGCGACCTAACTGAGAGGATGGGAGGAGGAAGAGGGAAATTATCTAATGCGTATGATATTCTTTAACAAAAATTTCAATGTCAATCACTAGATTGACATTGGGTGATGTGTGCATGTATGTCTCCACCATCTTGTACCCCATTAAGATGTATGACTACAATGCACCACTAAAAAAATAAAAAACTTTCTAAATCTTCTTGATTCAGTTTTGGCAGGTTATATTTATCTATAAAGTTGTCAATTTCCTCCAATTTTCCATTTTGTTGGAGTATAGTTTTTCAAAGTAGTTTCTGATAATCTGGATTTTTACACTGTCAGTAGTATTATCTCCCTTTTCATCTCTTATCTTCATAATTTGGGTTGATTTTCTCTTTTTGGGGGTTTAGGTTGATTAGTGGTTTATCTATCTTGTTAATTTTTTTGAGAAACTGGCTTTTGGTTTTGTTGATTTTCTGTACTTTTTTTATTCTCTACTTCACTGATTTCTGTTCTGATTTTAATAATTTCCTGTCTTCTACTGGCTTTGGGGTTAAATTGTTCCTGTTTTTTAAGGGCTTTAGGTGTGTCATTAGGTTATTTATTTGATGATTTTCTGTTTTTCTCATGTGAGCACTCAGTGCTATGAGTTATCCTCTTAATACTGCCTTCAAAGTATCCCAGAGGTTTTGATATGTTGTATCTCTATTTTTGTTTGTTTCTAGAAATTTCTTGATTTCACCCTGTACTTCTTCTATGAACCATTCTTCATTCAGCAGTGTGGTATTCAGTCTCCACACATTTGTGTGGTTTCTCTGGATCTTCTTATAGTTGATTTCTAGTTTCATTGCATTATGATCTGAAACGATACTGAGAAGTATGTCACATTTTTTGAATTTGCTAGTGCTCACTTTGTGGTCCAAGATGGATCTATTTTGGAGAAGGTTCCGTGAGCAGTTGAGAAAAATGTGAACTCTGCTGTAGTTGGGTGAAATGTTCTATACGTGTCAAACAGATCCATTTGATTTATGGTTTTCTTTAGGTCTGAGGCATCTCTACTGACCTTTTGTCTAGAAGATCGGTCTAATGGTGTGAGAGGAGTGTTAAAGTCTCCCAGTATTATTGCATTTGGATTTATGTGTGACTTAATGTCGCAAAAAGTTTGTTTTATGAAAGTAGCTGTACCTATGTTTGGGGCATAAATGTTGACTACCATTATTTCCTCTTGCTGGATTGTTCCTTTTACCTATAAAATGACCTGTTTTGTCTCTTCTAATAAGCTTAGGCTTGAATTCTAACTTGTCTGATATCACAGTTGCTACTCCTGTTTGTCTTCAAGTTCCATTGGCATGGATTACCTCTAGCCCTTTACCTTAAGTTTGTTTCTATCTCTACTTGAAGGTGTGTTTCTTGCATTTAGCAGATAGATAATCATTTTTAATCCATTTTGCCACTTTTTGTCTTTTTATTGGGGAGTTGAGCCCATTTACATTCAGTGTGATTATTGAGAGATGATTTTTAATTCCCAACATGTTGAGATTTAACTTTGGTTTGAAATAGTGTTTGTTGTTCTTTACTTAGTTGTTTGCTAGATGGAAATTCTTGTTTCTCAGGTTCTGGCATGTATTATTTCTTCATTGCAGTTAATTTCTTTGAATATTTCCTTAGTGCTGGTTTTGAAGACATAAATTCCTTCAGCTTCTGTTTGTTGTGGAAGAATTTTATTTCCCCATCTACTTTGAGTGATAGTTTTACTGGTTAGGAAAATGGGTCATAGGAAGAACCCTAGATGAAGAAGGAAATACAAATACCATAGATAAGCAAATAAGGCGGCAACTGAGGGGATGGTAGGGAAGAAGAGGGAAATCCTTTAATGTGCATGATGGACTTTAATAAACATATCAATGTCAATCACTAAACCAAACATGAGAAGAATGGAGGGGGAGGGAATGGGGTGGGAATCAGGAAGGTCTAATTGGGTTATGTGTGCGTGAATGTCTCCACCATCGTGTATCCTATTAAGATGCATGACTACAATGCACCAATAAAATAAATTAAAAAAATTAAAATAAAAGAAGAAAAAAAAGAATACTCAGATGTGAATACTCTGGGGCATCACTAACACACACCTCTTGTTTACTGATCACTAATTGAATGTAGAAGTTCAAGAGGTTTAGGAATGGACATGCACTAGAGAAGAAAATAAGTGGTAGAATGTGAATTAATCAAATCCATGACTTTTATTTAATGTGACCACTTTCCTTAGACATTCCTGGTAAACTATTTTTGAGCTTAGTTTATTTGCGTATAAACTTATTTACCTGATAGATCATTTATATCATCTAGATGATTAATGCTTTTAGATTTTTAAACAAAAAATTAAAGCTCTTCATTCTAATTATACATTTCTATGATACAGAGAGAGCTAAAATGAATACAGGTTAAGCATCCCTAATGTGAAATTCTGATGATGTTCCAAAAATTTCAAACTTTGGAGCATTTTTTATTTTGGGGTTGGAATGCTTGAATGGTAAAGTCTATGCAAACATTCTAAAATCTGAAAAAAATCTGAAATCTGAAACACTTATGCTCCCAAGTATTTCAGATAAGGATTACTCAACCTATACATGGTTACCCATTCAACCAACTTTAATGTAGACTTACAAGTCAGAATATAAGAATCATATAGAGTAGAGAAGGAAGGCCTTCTATTGTTTTAGGAAATTTTTTTTTTTTTTTAAGGGAATGAGTCCTGCAGAATGCAGTAGTATTCATGATGATTTTTTATTCCTTTTTTCTGGATATATTCTCATTTCCCACTGTTCAAACCATTTCCTCTCTCCTCCCACAACCTCCTTAGCTCTTCTCTGATTTCATGCAACTCCAGTATTAAAGTAAAACTTTCCAAAGCCAAAGCTAAGAGTTGATGTTCTAGTGTTGTATTTAACTTTGTACCTGTTTGATTACAAAAGAAGCCTTAAGAGCACTCTATTTGCAGTGCAACGAGAGCCATAAACACGTATCATATTTTATGTTTATTACTGTTTTTATTTTATACTTTGAATATATATTCTATCCTTCCACTCATCCTATTATACTCCTGATACTTCATCCAAATTGTTTTATCTAGGTATTCCTTTCTTTATTTTTGTGTAGAACTAAAACTTGCATACCAAATAATTCAATTTTGTAGGTTTCTGATAAATAGAGTCATCTCTATTGCTTTGCAGGTTAGAGGGGAAAAATAAGTTAAAACTTTTCTTAGATTGCTAAGGAAGAGGAGTTTTATTGTGACAATTTTTATTTTATTTAGATGTTGTTGATTTCCTTACTTATAAAATTTGGTTATTGAGGAGTGATACTGACCAATTTTCACTATTTAAAATGCAGTCATTACTTTTTCTTTTCTACTTATGTAGTCTATTTTTTTATTTGTTTAGTGCTTCTTTCTTTACTATTTTGCCCCTGGATATCAATGTCATTTTAAGGCTAAGTGTGTGTGTGTGTGTGTGTGTGTGTGTGTACACATGTGTGCAAGAGAGAGAATAGCATACAAACACAGAGACTATTTTATATATTTTTTCTTTCTAGATAGGACAGATTCTTTTTATTTTACTTTATGCATCTTTACCTGATTTATCTACATTCTCATATATATTTAATCTAGTTTCTTCTCTTTGAGGTTTTCAATATTCTAAGTAGTTTACAAATAACTTTGGATTTTTCTGATTTTTAGGGAGATGCTTTTCAAAGATACCAATGTACCCAAGAGTACTGTAGTGGCCTTGTAGGGGTGCCACAGAACATTGTACCTTTTTAAGATAAACACAATGACATGGGTAGTAAACCACACAAATTATTATAGTGAAGTATTTGGGACCAATTATTTAATGAATAATTTTTCTTAAAACAATTTCTCCTTAGGAGGTGACTTAAAAACATTGTTGAGTTACTAAGGGTGCCATGAACCAAAAAAGTTTGAGAGCTTCTGATTTAGTGTAAAATGAACGTCATTAAAAATTATAAGAAGGCCATCATTCAAAACACAAACAACAGCAGATGCTGGCGAGGATGTGGAGAAGTGGGAACTCTAAGACATTGTTGGTGGGATTGCAAATTAGTGCAACCACTTTGGAAAACAGTATGGAGAATCCTCAGAAGAATGGGAACAAACCTACCATTTGATCCAGCAATACCACTGTTGGGTATCTACCCAAAAGAAAAGAAACCAAACTACCAAACTAATGCATGTGTATCTATGTTCATAGCTGCACAATTCACCATAGCCAAACTATGGAACCAGCCAAGATGTCCATCAACAGATGAATGGATTACAAAACTGTGGGATATGTACACCATGGAATTTTACTCAGCCATCAAAAAAAACCTCAATTACGTCATTTTCAGGGAAATGGATGGAACTGGAAGACATTATGCTAAGTGAGATTAGTCAGACACAAAAAATAAGAAATCAGATGCTTTCCCTAATATGTGAGAGTTAGGGAGAAGAGAGGAGCAAACAAG
This sequence comes from Muscardinus avellanarius, assembly GCF_963383645.1. Taxonomy (NCBI): domain Eukaryota; kingdom Metazoa; phylum Chordata; class Mammalia; order Rodentia; family Gliridae; genus Muscardinus; species Muscardinus avellanarius. Next base: position 54,267,438 of record NC_137786.1, on the reverse strand, counting down.
ACAACCTAAAGGAGGAGAAAGGAGGGGAGAAGAGGAAAATCTCTAAAGCTCACAATGTACTTAAACATATCGAAGTCAATCACTAAGCCAAGCAAGGGAGGAAGGGATGGGGAGGGAATGGGGTGGGATTTGGGTAGGGGTTAAATCAGCGATGAGTACATGTTTGTACACACAAGTTTTTTTACCTCAATAAGTTGTATGAATATAATGCACCAATAAAAAAATAAATAAATAAAAATTATGAAAAATAGCCGGGCGTGATGGCGCACGCTTGTAATCCCCGCACTTGGGAGGCAGAGACAGGAGGGTCGCGCAAGTTTGAAGACAGCTGCGCTGGGATAAGAGACCCTGTTTCCAAATAAAAAATATAAAAATAGGTCTGGGAGTGTAGCCTAGAGGTAGAAGGTTTCCGGGAACCCCAGTACCACACACACACAAAAAATAAATTATAAAAAATAGCCATGCATGATGGTGCATGCTTGGGAGGCTGAGACAGGAGGTTCGCAGGTTCATGGCCAGCCTCAGCTACTTAGTGAGGCCCTCCACAACTTAGTGGTATCCTTTTTCAAAATAAAGAATAAAAAATAGGTCTGGGGATGTAGCTTATGGGTAGAATGCTCTCTTGGGTTCAATCCCCAGTACAGCAAAAAAAAAAATTTTTTTTAAATGTCACTTCACTTCTTTTCAGTAGATATTGAATATTATTTCATAAGAGGAAAAAACAGTGGATAATATTTACTCTTCAGGTCCCTGATGATGTTCATAATTTAAAAATATAGATTCTTCTGCACTTCCAGATGAGGAATTAGTCTTGAATGCTAAGCAAATTTCTCTTTTATATCTTAATTAATTATTCCTTATGTGTCTTCCTTAATATGTTTTCCTCTGTGATTCTGTTACTTTAGTTGTAAGATTTGTGAGTGATTAAACTGGAAAGAAAGAATGGAAGAAGGAAGGGTACATTTAACGGAACCTCTAATACCAGTTACTTTTTTTGTGACTAGCAAATTTATGTAATAATCTACATCATTCTATTTATTAACATAGTTTTCAAATTATTTAAAGAATCTATCACATAGATTGCTTTGGCACCTTTTAAAAGCTGAATACTTCTATGCCAGGTGTGGTGGCGCACGCTTGTAATCCCCGTGCTTGGGAGGCGGAGACAGGAGGGTCGCTCTGGTTCGAAGCCAGCCCTGCTGGCCTAAGAGATCCCGTTTCCAAATAAAAAGTATAAATAGGTCTGGGAGTGTAGGCGGAGGTAGAAGGACTTCTAGGAACCCCAGTACCACAAAAAAATATTGAATACTTCTACATCGGTTCTGCAGAAATACATATTTATGTTATATAATAACACTATAGAATGGTACAGTGCAAACCATGTGCACATAAAAGTATAGTAAGTCCATTCTAAAAATAACGGTTTTTAAACTATTTTAAAAATAATCATGTCATTTGCAGGAAAATGAATAGCGCTAGAGAATGTTCTGGTGAGATCAGCCAGTTTCAGAAAGTCAGGCTTGTTTGTTTCCTCTCATATGTGGAAGCCAGAGAGAAAATAGGAAAGAAAAGGGATTTTAGTTAAGTGAGGAGAGAGAGCAATAGAAGAGTGGAAGGGAGTTGGAAGAGGGAAGGAGGGAGAGGAAACAAGGCTTGAAAAGAGGAAGAGTTCAGATAGCGGTATGTCTGTATGTGAAAGTATCACTACCAATCTCACTAATGTGTAAAGAGAGACAGCGTGAGCTGAGATGCGAGGGAAACACACCTGTGCATGTGTGTTTGCATCACCTTGAATCGTACTTTGATGCATAATTACAGTGCAGCAATGAAAATATAAACATGAAGATGTGATTATTAGGAAAGGGAGAGCAAAAAAGTAATTATTAGAAAAAAATACAAACCAATCTTTAGACCAGTACTAATACTCAAAAAGAAAACAGCTCTCAAGGTACCAGATAATACAGAGGTAAATCTTGATATCTTCACATGTGTCCTTTTAATTTCTACAGCAGTTCTAAAATATTCATCTAAGACATTCACATTGTTGGTGCAGTAACAGAATGTGCTCCAAACAAGTAAGGGTTTTGAGACTTGACTTTTATAGACACAATAACAAAAATAATGACTAACACTTGTATGGCAGCTTATAAAGGACACATAAGTTGTAACTTTCACAGAAAGTCAAAGCACAGTTGTCTCAAAGTAGGGCAGACAGAGAAAAACAAAATCTAATTTTTTTGCCCTAAGGTTCAAAATAGACTTCATTGAAATTAAGTATGAAAGACAAAAAAAGTTGAATCTTATAACTAAATGTGCTTATCTTTGACTCAGAAGTTATTATCTGAAAGTTTATTCAGAATTAAATAAAAGATTACAGATGAGAATTTTGGTTTGAATAGTTAAAAGTACTTTACTCATTGCCATTTATTTCCCTTGGAAGAAGCATAGCTACATAATTAGTTTTTAAGAAAAATTCCCTGTGAAAGGTATTTTTGGTGTGAGGTTGCACAATGTACTATTGTCTGAAACTATGAGGGTTCTTTTACATTTTATTCCTGTATATACCAAACAGACATAAAACAGATCACTGTGATGTTTTTAATAATACAAAGCCTCTGAAAAAAAAGTGACTCGAGTTTAGGAAGAATAAAGGTTTGCATTCAGCTTTGTTCATTATTCCCTAGTTTTCTCCTTGCTCTTTGAAAAATAAGTTATTTAGGAGATTAGACAATCAGTGGTCTATCGCTGCATTTACCATGCATTCCCCTCAACAGTCTTTCTCCCACTCTTCCCTCTTTTAGGCCATTTACAATTGAGAGGGAAGAGTGCTTTTTACCATCTGAGATTAGTTGTACCAGGCATCATGGTAGGTACTTATGAGCAGACTCCTGAAATCCTTGGCTCAATACAGCCATCAATTTCACCTAGCTTCTGTTAAGTTCTTGTACAACATTCCCCTTGAGAAAGAAGAGTGACTCCTCTTTGCAAACCCCAGCTTGTGGCTGTTTTTCACTTCTGGGAAATAGTGTGCCATTTATTTGACTCTAATAATTATTTTTGATCATCCTTTTCCTTAAGCATATGGCTTCTTCTACGTAATATACTTTTTCAAAATTACTTGAGTTCTCTTATGTATTTTCAATGCGATTTAAGCTTTCTAACTTCTTGTAAAAAGTCTTAAATATGAAAGGTTAGTTTGATACTCTTGACACTTTTAATGAGTTACCTCTGCATTTTGTGGCTTGCATTTTCTGTTAAGATTTGTAGTAGAGAGAAAGAAATCTCTGCTAACCCAAAACATTCTCCCTGATGCTGGTTTTCTTCCTCTTTATAATTCCTATGGCTCTAGTAACTATATTATTTTCTAATATAAGCAGAGTTTAGATACATATTCACTTAGTGAAAAACATTGGAAAAGGCTGAAACCAAAGTTCAAGTGTGTTTATGTTGTACTAATGATCAGTGTTAAGCTTCATTTCACAAAAATTCTGTCCAAAATAGTATTTGTAACTATCATAATATCCTCATAAGGCAGTACATATAAAATAATTTTGGGAAAAAATAAAGCCATTATTTTTCCCCAAAAAATAAGCCATTATTTCCCCCCTCAAAAAAAAAAATAAGTGGTAGGCATTATTGTCCCAAATGTGAGGGACCTCATGATATTGCTATACTCATTTTTCACTTGAAGAAAATGAATATTTTAGTCACAGCTTGTTTATGATTGTATTGTTGTTTAACCAAAACCTGAAACATTTGCTTTCTGGTCCTGAGAGAGGGCTTCTGTATATAATTAAAATAAAAGCATCTCTACTGGTGATAAATATATCATAGTGTGTAGAGAAACTCAAGGCCTTGTACTCTTGACATCATTCCTTCAAATTTTTAGATGAATACCCAAAATTAATAAGCTCCTACTAAAGATCATGAAGATGATCTTTTGGTAACTTGGGTTGATTGTTTAATTATAAAACTTGCCTTTCAACCCCTCCACCCTATTTCTAGTTAGCTTTCTGCTTCTTGACATATCTGGGAGAGGTCAAAAGGACTTGTAGTAACTCAGGCTCTGAAATAAGACTGCAGAGCCAAATGGAAAATAACAGACATGTTTTCTAGACTCATCAATTCATAGAATACAAGGCGAAAGCAAACCTCAAAGGGGATGGGGGGGTTAGGAGGAAAACAATCTTGAACTTTTAAAAGACACCTTTTATAGAATTTTGGCTTTGAAAGAAACATTAGAAGTCATCTCATTTGATTGTCTCATTTGACAAAGGGGAATGAAAATTTTCCCTAGGTCATTTACTTAAATCACATAAAACAGAGAGAGAGAGAGAGAGAGAGAGAGAGAGAGAGAGAGAGAGAGAGAGAGAGAGAGAGAACGGACTAAATATGGCAGAAGTTGGGGTTAAGAAAATCAACAAGAGAAAGTGGAAGGTAATGGCATCATAGTCATTTGGCTATGAAAAGAGTTCTCAAAACCACTGAGGATCAGGTAAGGAGAAATCAGACAGCAATATAACAAAATGAGAGAGCTGTAAAATTTAAAATATCAGATCTGAAAATTTAATATTCTATTAAATAAGGCGTCTGCCTTTGTGCAATATACTTATAATGGCTCTTGCCTTACCCCTCTCCCCCCATTTTAATGTAATCTCATTGAGCTCAAAATTGTCATATTCACTTTCCCTCTTATGGTAATGAAAATCATGCCTGAGACATAGTAGAAACTAAAAGAGTTAGATTAAGTTAGATACTTTCCATGGAAGAGATTACTAATGAGCAGTAGAAATTCCCCCTAGGCATAGTGTAATTTCATATATACATATACATATACACACACATATATTACACACACACACACACACACACACATATATATGTGTGTGTGTGTGTGTGTGTGTGTGTGTGTGTATGTATCACTCCACTTTATCATTACTAGACACAGTTGCTATAGAAAAATACAATATTTTGTGAGCAACATTTTCCTTTTCATCATCCTGTTTTCTCAGGATCTATTTCTGCTCAGGATAGAAGGAAAGACACTAGAGAGGCAGAGAAGAAAAGCCTTTGAAAGATAAAAACTAGCATGAGGCTCTTCAACAAAAGGAAGCCATATGGGTGGAGTTGATTGGTATCCTGGGTGCCAGCTGTTAGATCCAAGGCAGATGGGCTCTGCTCTGCAAATGCTTGTGTCTGGCCAACAATCACACAACACAACAGCCAGACTCCAGCAGCGAAAGGCAGAGCAGAGAGACACTCTTATTTTTTTTCTTCCTGGCACTTGTCACTCTGTGGATACTATCTGCACTGAAGATTTATATTAAATTAATATTAGCAGTCATATGGCCTGTATATTGTGGTAATATAGTGTTGTCTTCGTGGCTAACTACTCTGGATGCTGTGGTTAAGCAAATTATTGCCTTGGCTACCAGCCCCATTTTTAGTATAAGCTTTAACTTTTTAACCTCCCCCTCTTTCTCCTAGAAAACTGTTTCTTGGGTAGATATGCTGTGCTCTGCTATAGGTTCAGTTATCTAGAGGGTGATTAGTCCATCAATCCCAAGGATACTTTTGTACCTTTCTTTTCCTTATTGACTTACTCATATGTGGTTATAGAATGTCCCCTTATCAGTTGAAGGGTATAACATTGAAGTGTTGGTTCTTCTGAGTAGAGTTGAGAAGACCTAGAAGGCCTTTCTCCTCCTCTTAACCACTTCCAACCCCATCCTTTTTGGTTTAACACATAGAACTCTTTCAAGTTAAGGTTTCAAGCACTAATGTTTCAGCACTGAGGTCACTCTTTCTACTCTTAGGATGGCCAACTGCTCGGGAAATGCAGTATGTTACTGCACATTGTGTTGCAAATGGGTTTATAACATTATTTAACTCTCTGAAAGAAGAGAGGATGGGACCACATGAGAATGCCAGGCAGCTTATAATAAGAGTAGTAGAGAAAGAACTAGAAAAAGGCAAGAAATAAAGTAGAACTTTGCTCTCTGAAGCCTTCATAAAGGATTGGCCCTGGGACCACAAAGTTTCCTCACTTGAACCATCCATCACCATCTCCTACAGAGAGAATGGTGAAGGACAGATGCCATCCAGGACTCCCTTGCTATTTGGTGGACTTCTTGCTCCTTTTCCCGTGTCTGATGCTATTTCATGCGCCATTAAAAGCCATTTCTTGATGTGTAGCTAGAGCAGTGGTTCAAGTTGGGTCCTCCTCTTGTACAAGAGACACTATGTTAGATTTTCATTTATGGCAGAAAATTAAATACAGGACTGTACAACTTTAAACTTGCAGATGAAAATTTAAGGTTACTACTGAGATACATCCTTGGCCCAAGGGTTGCATTTTTATATTAAAAACCATTATGCCATAATATTTGATTTTTTAGTATAAAACATTCAAAAGATAAGCAAATTAAAATTCCTGAAATAGGATGCACCCTTTTAGCATGTTTAAGATAAATATGAGTTGGACAAAGAAAGATAAGTTTGTACTTTTATAATATGAAACCATTCCTTTTTTAAAAGATGAAAAAGAGATTGTGTTTTAAAAAAAGATACACAGCTGGACCTGATGGCGCACTTGGGAGGAGGAGACAGGAGGATTGTGCAGGTTCGAAGCCAGCCTTGCTGGCTTAAGAGACCCTGTTTCCAAGTAAAAAGTATAAAATAGGTCTGGGAGTGTAGCCTGGCGGTAGAAGGGTTACATTCTCAGTACCACCAAAAAAAAAAAAAAAAAAAAACAAAAAAAACACAATGTGCATGTCAGTAACTTTAGCCATTTAAGAATAAAATAATTAGTACAGTTTTAAATATGGCTATTGAATTCTGCAGAACATCTCCTTATCTTCAGAGGTATGAACACTGAGGCACTAGAATTCTGTTCTTCATTAGAGAGACAATGACTGGTTATGTGGACATATAATATTTAGTTTTAGACTTGAAAGCACACTGTTTTGTTTAATGGGATGTGATTATTCCTGATAGGGTTTAAAGTCAACTGAGCAATGTTTTACATACTACTCCAAAAGAAGCTATGCATAAGAGGACTGATCATATTAAAAGATCCTAAATTCCATTTCTCTTGTTGACTTAAGATTATTTCCAGTAGATCTATGTTTTTTATGTTTTTAAAGTTAAAAGCTGCCTTTGCCCTAGTTAAAAAGTCTATGTTTTAAAATCCATATACCTAGGTACACTGGTTTATAGAGTTATCTTGTTGCTACTGTCCTAAAATCAAAGCAGAAAAAAAAAAGTCTGTAAACCTGCCAAGGGTGGGGGTAAAAGTTGGAAGTAAGTATGTATTCTGCTAGAGAAAAATAGTATGATGTAAGAAGATTTGGAATTGATTATTGGTATAGGTAATTCTTGAGTGTAAAATGCCACACTGTCTTAATGTAGTAGAAGAAAATTAACAAAAGATGAATGAAAGGGAAGTGCCTCTTCATATACAGCAACTTTAGCTCTCTTCTCAAGTACTTCAATTTTTCAGAAAAATAGCACTAAGCTGAAATGAACCCATAAATATCCTTAATTCCCAGTTTTGTTTTGTTTTGTTTTTTGGTGGTACTGGGAGTGGAACCCAGAGGCTTTCTACCTCCAGGTTATACTCCCAGACCTATTTTCTATTTTATTTGGAAACAGGGTCTCACTAAGTTGCTGAGAGCCTCACTAAGTAGCTGAGGCTGGCTTTGAACCTATGCGATCCTCCTGTCTCTGCCTCCCAAGCACGGGGATTACAAGTGTGCGCCACCACGCCCAGCTAATTCCCAGTTTTTAAGAAGTCTTTACCTCATTAAGATGTATGACTATAATGCACCAGTAAAAAGTCTTTAAGGCATAGTAAAAAATTAAGTCAATTGTAATTTTAACAGTACAATATTCTATAAGAAGTACAGTGCCTTATATTTAGTAACTATTATCTGTTGAGTGAATGAATGAATGAATGAATGACCTGCCAAATACATTTAGCTAGCAGTTTCAGTTGTGTATGTATGTAACTTTTAAACCAATCACTGAATCTCATCAGATAGCAAAATAATTAAAAAATAAAGACCTAGAATAAGGACATGGGACCATAGGTAAGTTTTATATTGTTCCTTGCTGTTTTGGATGCCTTTCAAGATTTTAACAATAAATGTTATGTAGGAAATTTCCTTCCAGATACATGTATGGCTAGCATTTATCTTAAAATGAAATATAAATCTCTGCTAATTACTTGTACTAACATCTCATCTGCAATTCAAACTGCAGCAGCACTACTTTACATTAAAGGCGTCTTTTGAACAAATGCAATTATAGCCAAACAACACTCTAGCACTAATTTTCTAGATGAAAAAGCAAATTTTCATATTAGCCTATAGCAACTGACTTAATATTTCTGCTATTGAAGCAAAGTAACATCCATTCTATTTTGTAGAATTGAAAATATTTATCCTTTTCTGAGAAACAACCAATAATAGGATTGAATGTCAGAATTCTTGTTTCAAGTATAGCTACATTTAGATAACTTAAAAACAAAAACAAAAACAAAAAATGTGAACCTATAAAAGCAATCCCTGGCTCTTCCTGTTAGAAGCACAATCCTGGATAAGTGTGGCTGGATGCCCTGAGCCCCGGTTGCAGTGGGTAGTTGAGTCCTGTGATTCATGGCAGAGGTATCTGTTTAGCGGGACCACATGGACTTAGTTATCTGCCCACTGGAATGACACAGCGGGGAGGTGATCTGATGAAGATCATGAAACATCTGTGAACGGATCACAGCTTCGCCTGATGTGAATCATTCTTCCCTCAAAAATTTAAAGTTTAATAGTTAAAAACTCCAAACTGTTGCCATCACAACTGAGTTGTTTGGCCTATTCTAGGGTTTGAGAGGAAATGAATACAATACATACTTTAAGACAATTTGTCAGTAAATTGACTATGTTTGAGACCCCTAAGCTTAGGAGAACTTGTTCCTGAAGGGAATCAATATTACCCTTGAATCACTGCAAGCAATAAAAAATGCCTTTTTACTCACATGGTCATAGAGGGAACGGGATCTACGTCTCCTGGGTTGGGTGGACATCAGAGTTTTCTCTAGCCATCTTTAAATTCCAAGAGCTTAGTCCAATATGGACATATTGTGACAACTGAGGCACTCCCACCTGCAGAATTTCCATGCCATTTTTGGTTTTTGATACTGGGGAGTGAATCCAGGGGCATTCTACCTCTGAGCTACACCCCTAGACCTTTTTGATTTTTTTATTTTAAAACAGGGTCTCACTAAGTTGCTGAAGGTCTCACTAAATTGTTGAGACTGGCCTCAAACTGGGATTACCTGACTCTTAAGAAGCCTTGGGGGAAGCATTTGGTGGCGAGCACATTAGGTGAAAATTTCATTGACTGGATGATCTGGTTTCACATGGATTTCCCTAATCTGTGATTATCATACTTTTATTTTTAGGGTACTATCATTTAAAAACAACTGGAAATTAAAAAAAAAAAGGTTTGGGAAGGATTGGCACTAGGTATAAAGTTGTGGTTTCCTGGACACAGTTAATGCCCCTTTCCGCCCTCTTTCTGGGTAATTTTGCTTACCTGTTCAAAGGGCTGGGGTTGGCCAATGAGGGGACAGTTTAGTTTGTGCTTTTATTTCCATTTCCAGGAGTAACTTCTGTGCCATCTGACACATCAGCATCGCCACGTAGTGCGACTTGTTTCTCTTTGGGATCTCGACAAACCTGTCTACTTTATTGATTCCTTGACGCTAAAGGGAAAATGAGAATACATAAAATATATTTGCCAGGGATATTTACAAATAAGAGTGTGTGTCCTGTGTGTCTTTGTATTTTGTGAAATGTGAGTAAGTTGTGGTGGATATCTTTGCCAATAAATAATAAACATACATTTATAATTTCACAAATGTTATAATGAGAATATTGTTAGTTGTGGTAAACGGATCACATAAACTAATTTTTAAGAGCAAGCAAAGTTTTTTGTAAATTTAATATTTGAATGACTATGTATATTTTTCTTTGACAATCGTGTAATCAACAAGCATCCAGCTCTGACAGAGCAAACAGACTAGTTGATTTCAGTCCATATCAAGTCCATTACAGTATTTAAATTCTAAACTTGATGGGCTTTTAGAGAGATATGTATATATAATTAAAAGAAACAAATGAAATGTATGGATTTGATGTGTTCCTAATAGAGACTAAGTTGATGGGATTTCAAAAAGTAAACTGGTCCCTGTTGTCTTTTTTTTTTTTAATAAATATATAGCCATTGTTTTGCACTGAAATTGCATTATTCTGTTGATATTTTGGGGAATTCAATTTTTTTTTAAGGAAAGCATGAAGAAGACTATGCAAATGGAAATATTAATTGTTTGAAGTTACCAATAGTTTCTTTTCTGGACTTAAAAACAGTTCTATTCTTAAGTGTGAGGACAATAATTGTGCCTGAAATTTCAGTATAATGACCAGGACTTCTCTCCTTCTTAGAGAAGCAGGCAAGTGTTGCTGGAACAGATAAGGCAGCAGTGATCCAGTGAGGCTGGTTTCGCACAGAGGAAAGCTATGCAGACCTAACTTATCACCCGAAGGTAGACTGCACTCCAGTTAATGATGTCTTCCTTTTCTCAAGGTGTCCAGAGACAGGAGGTGGTCTGTAAAAGGTTGGATGACAACTCCATTGTCCAGAACAATTACTGTGATCCAGAGAGTAAGCCACCTGAAAACCAAAGAGCCTGCAACATTGAGCCCTGCCCACCTGAGTAAGTACAAGAAAGAAGTGAGAATTATTTTCTTCAGGGAAAAACATCACGTATTCATATTTGGAAACACAGTCACGTTATATAAATAAATTAGGCTGAGAAAACAACATAGAAGAATTTCAATGTCTTTTTTTCACTGAACCAAGATTCCTATTTATCCATAGGTTTCAGTGATTAACTGCTTTAAAGCAGACTTCAGTGAATTTAATCCTACCACAGTGCTGCAAATGATTATATTTCATTAATTCTAAGGCACCCATCTCTTCACATTTTAACATCTATAAAATTAGAATTTATTTTGCAACTGATGGTGCCTTACAGTAATTATTGGCATTTTTCTTCTTTTTAAATTATACTTAAAATAGTGATGTCTTAAAAATAATGATTTCTTTGCACTCCTATGTTTTCCAGATAGGTAGCCTTTAAGTTTGACAGACTTTTAAAGTGGTTTGAAATATGCTGAAATGAACTGTCAGTATTTTAACTTACTGGATCAGTTTTAAGTTCTGTTATTGCAACACATACCCTCTTCTGAGTGTTGGGCTCAGGTGTAGAGATGTCTTCAATCTTTCTGTTGATTAATGTAGTGATTACAACTCACTTTAAAGAGAAGCACAAGGAGAGAACCATTCCTCTTAATAATGGCTCTAAAATGGGACCTGCTGTCAGTGAACCATACTCTGTAATCTGCAAAAACCAAAAAGTTTCTTGATTGAGCAAAAGGCAGTAATTATGTGAAAAAAGACAAGGATGCTGGGTTGATCATGACAGTCCTTATTTTTGTAGAGATTTTGCCTGACAACCGTAAGACAAAATATGTGTGCATGGCATTTCATTCTAATTTGAGAAATAAGATCAACCATTAATCCCTTGTTTAACTAATTATCCCAAGAGAGTAAGGAAATAAATTTATATGTGAAGTAATCCTTTTTCTAAAAATGATCACAGTAGGGTTGTGGGTGTAGCTCAGTGGTAGAGTACTTGCCTACAATGTGTGAGGCCCTGGATTCTATCCTCACCATAGCAATTAAAAAATATACATATATATGTATACATACATATATGTATATATGTATACATATCACAGTGGAGTCACAAATACCTGGGATTTAATAGTGGATAAAAAAGAATCCAGGTCCCAATACACCAAGTGATGTGTGCCAGTATGTTTGTACCACTTTGAAGATCACTATGATGTATAATTAAAATGCATCAATAAAAATTAAGAAAAATCTAAAAAGTAAATAAAAAGTAAGAAAAATCTAGTTCCTTAATAAGTTAAAGTAAGTCATATTTCTTAATATTTATTCTAAAACAGTAATTCATATGAATGTCCATTATGCAAAACCAGGGTTTGTCTGAACATTTGAATCTTAAAGGAAGATTTTACTAATATCTCTTGAAAAGGTTTAGGATAGTGGTTGTCAAGGAAGGAGCACATATATCTAGATTGACAGAGTTCTTATTCTGAATACTTTGTAATTTTATGTCTATTGTTTTGAAGTGTAACTACCAAAGGACTAATTCCTTAAAATTCATACATGGAAAAATACATGAAAGATGTGGCCTATCATATGTAGTATGAAGACATCATTTCTTAAAAAAACTTTTTTCTTGCCGGGCATGGTGGCACACACTTGTAATCCCTGCTCTTGGGAGGTGGAGACAGGAGGATCGTGCAGGTTTAAAGCCAACCTCACTGGCTTAAGAGACCCTGTTTCCAATAGGTCTGGGAGTGAAGCCCGGAGGTAAAAGGGTTTCCAGGAACCCCAGTACCACCAAACAAACAATCAAACAAACAAAAAACAACTTTTTTTTATAAATTTATTTCAAGATAAAACTGAAAAACTATATAAAATAAAACAAAATGATGCTCAGAAACATGTGCTAATTTTGCCCCTTTCTAAGTTTCCAATAACATTAGCATGTTTTCATTTAATTGTGAGTTTCAGCCCATCGAATCAGTTCCCCAACCCTCAGGATTTTGAGTCTCTCCTCTGGCATTTCATCAGCCATTTAATACATCTGAATGGAACTGGTTGCACCTTGGCCTAAGCTTTTAGCTGTTGTCATTGTTGTTTATTGAAGCTTTCATGCTTACATGTCCAAAGTCCTTAGAGAGTTCAATAGTTAGTGATTCTATCCCATACATTGGGTTTGAGTATTGCATTTGAAGGTTTTTTAAAATATGACTTAAGGATGACTGACACATTAACATACATAATTAAAGTTAAATTGCCTATCACTTTTTCTTTTGTAGTTCTGAAATGAATTTTTTTATTTAAGCTTGCAGGTATGGGAATGAAATTCAAAAGAGAAAGATAGAGGGAATATGTAAAAAAAAATTAGTTTGACAGTTTCCTTTTGTGGGAGAACCTGAAGGTATATAGTTTAGATATTACTTATGACTAGCCCATTTTTCTTAGTTGCTTTTTGAATTTCTTTTTTATTCTTTTGGATTCAGACTATGAAAGAAATTTAATTCTTAAGAATGATGATCATATATGAGATTCTCAGTAAACATTGGTATTATAAGATATAAATCATCAAAAGATGCTATGATTCAGCAAGAATTTAAATGAGTGTGAAAAGGAGATAAATTATTTTTTAGATGATGTGATAGGAAAATAAAAAGAAGTACATAAAAACACCTATAGCTGGGCATAGTGTTGCATGACTATAGTCCCAATGCTTGGTAAGACTGAGACAAGAGTATCATATGTTCAAGGCCAGCTTCAACAACTCAGCAAGACCCTCAGCAACTTAGTGAGAACCTGTTTCAAAATAAACAAAAGTTAATAAAAATATCTGGAGGAGGTGTGTGTAGCCAGAGGCAAATACCCCTGGGTTTAATTTCAAGTACAGTTGTTGTTGTTATTGTTGTTGTTGTTGTTGTTGTTATTATTATTATTATTATTATTATTATTACTATTAACGGTGCTATAGATGGAACCCAGGGGCATTCTACCTCTGAGCTATACCCCCAGCCCTATTTTTTATTCTTTATTTTGAAACAGGGTCTCATTGAGTTGCAAAGAGCCTCACTAAGTAGTTAATGCTGTCTGTGAACTGCGATCCTCCAGGTCTCAGCCTCCCAAATGCTGGTATTACAAGTGTGTGGCACCACACCCGGCCTCAATATGATTTGGGCATTAAATATCTTTGCTAGCATTTAGTAGATATTTCATTGTGTATTTAAATTAGTATTCCACTGTTGTACAACTTCGACTGTCTTCTAGCTCTTGATCTTCTTTGATACCAAAACACTAGCCATTTTTGTCAATAAAACTTTCTATAATTATGCCCTTATACTGAACAAGTTGGAATAGAATTTCTGGTTGGTTCAAATGGAAGCAAATTTTCATCTTTGAAGCATTATCAAATTGCTTTCTAGAAAGATTGCATGGGTATATATGCTCACTAAAATGACATAAGAATGCTATTTCCCTGAACTGAACAACACTGGCTAGTATTATTTTTAAACAATCTTGGATGTTTAATTGGAGGGGGGAAGCCCTCATATAGAATTACTATTTTATTTTAAATTTCTTGGGTTTCAGATGAAGCTGTACATTTAAATAATAATATTCAGTGTCTATTTGAACTAGTTTGTTTTCTCTTCATGGCATGTCCCATTTTTCTTTGGAAGTATTTATTATTTTGTTATTTATTTATGTATTTGAACTTTTAATTAATTCAGAATGTTAATTCTTTTACTTTTTATATTTTTATTGGTGCATTATAGTCTCACATCATAATGTAATTCATAGTGATAGTGACATTATGTGATAGTAATTACATGCACACAATACTTGGTGAGTTTAATTCTTTTATTTATGTTTATTTATCTTCCAAATATTTTCCCCAGTTTATCATATTTCTTCCATATTACTTATAGCTTTGATCTATTTTTACTTATAAATTCAAAAATATGATTTAGAAAAACTATAAAACTTCTAATTTTTTCATTGGTATAATGTTTAGGAAGGTCTTATATTACATTATATTTTCGAAGATTCTCTTTTTATTTTAATGTAAAATTAATTCTAGAAATGCATTTACCTGATTTGAGAAAGAAGTATATATATTGAAATGTTATTATTTTTCAATACTATTAATCTAAAACTCTAGCATTTTTATCAGAAAGCATCTTTCAAATAAAAAAAAAGCTTAAAATGTCTTTACTCATATTGAAGACATTTGTAAGCACAATATAGAAAAACACAGTTCAGTAAGATTTGTCATTGCATTGTATAAAGAAAATGACAGGGGATGAGAAAAATAGACAAATGGGCATTGATAGAGAAACAATAATAGTGTTTATTTGGAAGACTTTGAAAGGGCAGCATAGGTCTTGATGGAGAGACTTAGTGTGCTCATAGCAGTTACTTTTTGATGAGAAAGTGTCTAATAGTCAAGGTGGTGAGTAAAAATAGTGGAATCCATGACATGGGATTGCATAATTGGAAAAAAGGAAAGGGAGGAGTTGGTATAAAAGGATATGACCGATAGGAAGCCAGTGTCCCTCTGCTAGGGAAGGAAGTGGCACTGAGTTGGAATCCAAAGAGAAAGGTCAAGTTCAGTTTTTACCATGCTGTGTCTTAATAGCAAGAGTATTTCTGCATATGACCTCATGGGAAGAATCCTTGAATACTAAATGCTATTCCCCTATGGTACTGTAGCTTTTCATTTTATTATTACTTCATTGTAGTCGTCTTAATGGAGTAAAGATGGTAGAGGCATACATGCACACATCACTCATTCAGCCCTTCTCCCATTCCTCCACATCCCCCCCATTCATGTTTGGCTCAGTGATTGACTTTGATAAGTTTGTGAATGTACATCATGTACATTAGGGAATTTTTCTCTTCCCCCTCCTATTACCCCCAGTTAGGCCTCCTTATTTGCTCATCTATGGTTTCTCCTCCTTTGTCATGAGATTAGTCAGTCACAAAAAGTAAGAAATTAGATGCTCTCCCTAATATGTGGAAGATAGGGAGAAAAAGAGTCATGGGTGGTACTGTAGTTCTTAAATCTGTGAAAACCAAAAAGATAAAAGCAGTAAACTGTACATTGTAACAATACTGTGACCAAGAATTTTTAAAATCATTAATTAAACACTTAAATTTAAAAAGTCAACTGCAATATAGAAGACTCTGCTTTGTGTTCCTAAGGACCATCTAACTGGTAAAATACATATAAAAATAGCAATAGTATAAGAAAAATGTTACAAATACAATAAGAGTTTTGAGCAGAAGTATTAAAGGAAGCTCAGAGAAGCAAGATTTTTATCTAGGCGCTAGGTTTTAAAAAATTTAATGGTATTTTTATGGTATAATGTTTAACAATTATTTTGAGTCATTGAACCTCACCCATTGACAACTATAATTTGTTATTTCAAGTCTAGAAAAAGATTCATCAGAGTCCTCTATGAAACTCCAAAATTTAGGACCTGGAACAAAACACAGCAATCACCTCAGCCAACTCCCGTCATTTTATAGATGAGGGTTTCTAATCACTGGTGATGTTTTCCATGATACCAGATGCCACTAACATTATAAATCACAAACTAACTGTTTGGAAGCATTTTAATACATTTGATTTTGTGTGCTTCATTGACCTATTCTCAGGGGCCATAACTTCAGAGATGTGTACTACACTTTTTTCTTTTTTCTACACTGAAGAGAACCTCCACTAGAGAATGTTTAGGGCATAGAGAATTCTACTTTTACTTACCAATAGTTTTACTTTCAAATTATCCAAGTAATAAAGAATTATTTTCTATCAACTTTTTGTTTTGAAAATCTTTTTAAAAATTACTTTTGAATGTAAGAAAGTTTTAGTATCTTTGTAAATAGAGGTTATATATTGAGATTTTTTTCTGATGAAAGATGTATCAAATTCATTCTCTCTCTCTCTGTTTTGGGATCAAAATGAGGGTCTTGTGCATGCTAAGCAAGTGTTTTACAACTAAGCTACATCCTTGGTGCTCACTCATGCTCATTCTCTGTCTCTCTAAATCCAAATTGTGTGTGTGTGTGTGTGTGTGTGTGTGTGTGTGTGTGTGTGTGTGTTACTTGGGATTGAACCCAGGGGCATTTTACTGCCTAGCTACCCCCCCCCCAGTTTGGTTTAACTTTTTATTTTGAAACAGGGTCTTGCTAGGTTGATAAGAGCCTTATTAAGTTGCTAAAGCTGGTCATAAACTTGCAATCCTCCTGTCTCAGCCTTCCAAGTACTGGGATTACAGGTGTGTGCCACCATGCCCAGCTTGAATCCAAATATTAGGTGTCAGTTTATTTTCAGATGGTCTGCCCTTTTCCTTTAAATTACAAAGCAAGCTGGGCATGGTGGTGCATGCTTTTAATTCCCCCCTCCCACTTGGGAGGCGGAGACAGGAGGATCACACAGGTTGGAAGCCAGCCTCCCTGGCTTTAAGAGACCCTGTTTCCAAATAAAATATAAAAAATATAAAAATAGGTCTGGGAGTGTAGCCTGGAGGTAGAAGGGTTCCATCCCTAGTACCACCAAAAAAAAAAAAAAATTACAAAGCAAAAATAATCTGGTTTTATGATTTTTTCTCTCAAAAAATAGACTGTATAAATAGGACTGGGACAAAATTTTGTGTGGTGCCTCCCTTATTCCATTTTCCAAATAATACTATTGTTAATATAACAAGTCACTGAGAATGAGGATCAGATCACTCAGGATACAGCATGCTACTCATATTTTGGACTCAAAAACCATGGATCCTATTTAATCGTTAGCATCAAATCAGTATGAAGGCAATTGTGCAGATGAGGATGATTTGATCACTGGGAACAGCACAAAGAGAACCAGCACTGGGATTGTTGAGGCTATAAAAATTCAGCAATTGAGAGTTCCAGAAAGAATTTCTGTGTTCATTTTTTTTTTTAATCACTAAATCTAAACACAGGGGAAAATGACAGAAAACTAGGAGGAATGCCATCACAGGGTCAACTATGTGAAGAAGGAAGCTGTATGCCTTCAACTCTGCAGGAGAGTGGAGAAACAGAGACAAGCAGATGTAGTGGTAGCATTGCAAAACCATTCGAATAACTTGGGTGTGATTTAATCCTTTAGAGAGACTTGGGAAGAGAGAACATGATGAGCAATAAAGATGTAACAGGGATTGAATGTGAAGCCTGAAATTAAAGTCAGAATGGAAATTGGGGTTATTAATACTTTTACTTTCACATGTTCCAAGTTGAACGTTAGCACCACAGATCTAGGCCAGATTCTGTAAAGAGATGGTTGATGATAAAAGAAGGGATAACGAATAAAAAGGTAGAGGTGGCCATGACCCTGTCCTCCAAAGAATAGCAACACCTCCTGAATCACTGCTGATACTTGAGCACCTGGGTTTAATTTGAGGTTCTCCATCCCTCTTACATTATGAGACCTAATGAGATCATGGCTGGAGGTGATATGACTGAGCTTTTTGTGGCTGGGTCATACACATTTCTGTTTTATCCCCTAACCTTGATGATGAAATCACTGTTGCAAATTGAATCAGTATTTCACTATGGCTGGCATGCAAGTTATTTTTCTCAGTACACATTTTCCTTCTTAACCAAAAATGGTACTAACAATTTGGGATCGTGTCCATTTGTGGAAAACAGGGAAGAATATGAAAATCACTTTAAATCTCCTTTTGAAAATGACTTAACTGAAAAAAATATGTTAATGTCAGTTGTTTAGAATTCAAGATTAAGATATTCTTTAAATGAATTTTAGATTAAATGTTTTTAGATTTTTGACAATCTATTTTTTAAGTTTGAAAAACTGGTTGACTATGAATTTCTAAATGATGAATTTTCTAGAAACAATGATAATACAAATAATAATAAACAAAGATCATCGTGGCTTAATTGGCTAAATACAGACTCAAATTTAGGATAGTAGTGCTCTGATTCTACCGGATATTACTTCCCATATACAACACTGGCGAAATAA
Source organism: Muscardinus avellanarius (assembly GCF_963383645.1). NCBI lineage: Eukaryota > Metazoa > Chordata > Mammalia > Rodentia > Gliridae > Muscardinus > Muscardinus avellanarius. Next base: position 54,248,693 of record NC_137786.1, on the reverse strand, counting down.
AGCTATGCTTGGGGAAATACTAAGAAACTTGTTCTCAAGGTTTATGTGCTCTTCTTTCTGGGTAGTCTCCCATCCAAGAGCATATAATTATGAACTGAAGAAAATACATCATGAACCACATTCTCCATTCGACAATGTTAAAAATAAAATCCAGTTAAAATAGCAGCTGATAGAGTCCTGGTTCCATTATTGTTCTGAAATATATGTGTATATAGATAATACTCAACATATTATATATACTATGATATATATATATTATATTTCATTTATGACTTTAAGAACATGTAATGGTACCTACAAATCTGACATGTGTTCATTTTAAGACATTTTAGTTTCTTCCCACATTAATTGTACAGAAGATATTTTTTAAGGAGCAAAGGCATCACCACAAGGAATTTCAGTGTTTTCATGGAACTACTTCAGGGATTTACAGTTGCTGAAGATGTTTTAAGACTCCCGTGTCCTCTGTGTACCGGTATTGGAAAATGGCTTTAGTATTAATTTCAAAATGTAAAAAGTAGTCAGGGCTTGGGTGTTGCGCAGACACTCAGGCAGGAGGCAGCTGTTACCATGCAGAGTTCTTACCAAAAGTGATTACCAAGTACACAAAGGAGCTGTAGTTCAGGGCCTTCATATTTTAAAGACAAGTTTACATAATAAATAACTTCTAGCAGTTAGGCTAAAGCTTTCAGAGGACTTAGGATGATACAGGTCTTCAAAGAGGGCCTATACCATGTGACCCCAAGCTTGGGAAATAATGGGTGAGCCCACACTTGGGTCAGGGTAGGAGCAGATAAATGGCTTGGTCAAGCAGGATGAGAGATAGCGAATCCTCATAATAATACCAAAAGGGTTGCACAGGAGATAATGGGCAGGTCTACACCTACATCAGGAGCAGATAGGAAGACTATCTATTGGTCAAAAAGAATGGGAGATAGTGAATCCTCATAATCATACCAAAAGGCTTTCACCAGAGATAATGGGTGGGCCCACACCTACCTTGGGTCATTAGCAGATAGAAAGACTATTGGTTAAGCAGGATGGGAGATAATGAATCTTTATAAAAGTTGTTCTGTGTTTAAAACCTCAGTGTCTTGCCTTCAAGGCACTCCATTGCATTTATCTCTCTAACACAGTGCTGTATTATTTTGTCCCTTCTTTCTACCTTTGTAATAATAAAATTGCTTAAGCTTGCAGCAGTATAGTTCTGGCTATTTTTTCTACCTACCTTTCTTTCTTTCCTTCCTTCCTTCCTTCCTTCCTTCCTTCCTTCCTTCTTTCTTTCTTTCTTTCTTTCTTTCTTTCTTTCTTTCTTTCTTTCTTTCTTTCTTTCTTTCTTTCTTTCTTTCTGGTACCAGGGATGGAACACAGGGGCATTGTACCTCCAAGCTACACCCCCAGCCCTATTTTTTAGTCTTTTGATTTTTTTTTTTTTTTTTTGGTGGTACTGGGGTTCCTGGAAGCCCTTCTACCTCCGGGCTACACTCCCAGACCTATTTTTACATTTTTATTTGGAAACAGGGTCTCCTAAGCCAGCGCGCACGGCTGGCTTCGAACCTGCGCGATCCTCCTGTCTCTGCCTCCCAAACGCGGGGATTACAAGCGTGCGCCACCACGCCCGGCTAGTCTTTTGATTTTTGAAACAGGGTCTCACTGAGTTGTGAAGGGCACCGCTAAGTAGCTGAGGCTAACTGAGAACCACGATCCTCCGGTCTCCATCTCCTGAATGCTGGGATTATAAGTGTGTGCCACCACACCCAGCTCTGGCTATTTTTTCTAAACTAGCTAAAAACAAGAACTCATAGCTCCATCTCACATCATTACACTCTGTATGGATACTTGGGCCTTCTCTGCCCCTATAAGGACTGTTGAGGCTTATGTAGTACCTTTGTAGAAGATCATTTTGAAAGTTAGAAAACAAATCCTCAGTTCTAGTAAGCTGGCTTTAGCATATAAGACTCTATTGTGGAAGAAACAGTCTCAATGTAGTAAAAATAATAATAATTGTTACTGTTTCTTGTGGCATGTGCTAAGGCCAGCAAGTATGTGTTGATGAGAATCTATTATTAATATCTCTTCTCCTGTTCATATTCAGTATATCAAGCTGGTAGCTTGAAATTGGCCTTAAGGTATTTCACACATGAAAATTGCATATGCCACAAATCAGAACTCTCTACCCTCATGGAGAGCCAGTTGTTTAACATTTACCAAAAGGATAATGGAAATTTTAAATATATTATTTAATCCTTATAACACTCTTATGAGATAAATAATTATTATTTTCATTTTAGAAATTTAAAAAAAGCCAGATGTGGTGTTGCATGCCTGTAATCCCAGTGACTTAAGAGGCCGAAGCAGGAGGATCACAAGTTTAAGACTAACTTGCTAACTTAGATTCTTTCTCAGAATAAAAAATAAAAAGGGCTGGGCATGTAGCTCAGTGGCAAAGAACCCCTGAAATTTCCAGTAACTGCCAAAAAAGGGGGAAAAAAGGAAAAAAGAGATTTAAAAATGTACAGTGCATGCTGGGCGTGGTGGTGCACGCTTGTAATCCCAGCATTCGGGAGGCTGAGACTGGAGGATCGCGGTTCGCGGACAGCCTCAGCTACTTAGTGAGGCCCTCTGCAACTCAGTGAGACCCTGTTTTAAAATAAAGAATAAAAAATTGGGCAGGGGGTATAGCTCGGAGGTCAAATGCCCCTGGGTTCCATCCCCAGACCCGCAAAAAAAAAAAAGTACAGTGCATTGCTTCTTTGAATCTGGGTTCTGCCTGCTCTAAAGCCCGTAACCTATACTTTAGAAGACAACTAGCCAGGCATGGTGGCACACACCAGTAATCCCAGTACTTGGGAGACTGAGAAAGGAGGGCCACAAGCTTGAGACCAGCCTTAGCAATAGCAAGACTTTCAACAACCTAATGAGATTCTGTTTCAAAATACGAAAAATAAAAAGGGTCAGGGTATAGCTTGAAGGTAGTAAAACAGGGGGTTTCTTGAGAAGAAACCTGGTGTTTCCTTAAGATGAAACAGAGTTTCTTGAGAAGAAACCTGGCGTTTCCTTACCGGGTTCTTGTCTACGGTGAGCAAAGAATGAAACCCGCAGACTACAGGAAGGGGAGTAAAAGGTTTATTAGAAGCAGCAGGGAATGGGGAAAAGTGGCCGAACACCCCTAAGGGCTATTGGGGCTCTGATGCCCAGTAGCTGCCTTCAGGACAATACTTGAGGGTAGCCCAAACCAAATGCCTTCAGTTGCAAGCTGCTTTCCCCCAGAGTCCACACGATCTGCCAGAAAGGAAGTGCAGGTCACGCCTAGAGGCCCTCGTCGGCCTTGATGTCCAGTGGAGGCCTTTAGGTCACTACCCGAGTGTATCCCAGGCCACGTGCCTTCAATTGCACCCCACCTTCTCTCAAAGCTAACGCAACCTGTGTGAGAGAGAGAAGCTCCCCAACGGGGAGGGGTTCTCAGAGTGGGTAACCGTCCTGGTGACTGCTCTAGGGGTTTATATATGTCTCCATGTCCTCTATTGCTTGGAGTTTGGAATTCTAGGAAGCAGCTCTCAGAATTTGCATAGGGTATTTGCATGTCCTTTGAAGGGTCTCCTTTCAGTAGCAGTGTCAGACTTGCTCCAGTGATGTCTCCTGGGTTTGTTGATTAGTAAACAGATGGTTTTGTGAAGCTTTGGTCATTCGTATCTCTGAACCTGGGAAGAGCAGGAAATTAACTTTTTTCTACCGAGGCCTCTTCCCTATCTGCCTATTTCCTTTCTATCTCCTCAGTAGAACATCCCTAGGCTCTATCCCCAGTATCACACAAACACACACACACACACACACACACACACACACACACACACACACACGGGTAACTGACAGTCTTTTCCTTAGCTGGCTCTTCCATTAACCATTCATTCTATCAATCAACACTGAACCATCAGCTTTTCTAGAAAAAGGGTATTGTCCATCACAAAAAGTGCCTTGACTGGGCTGAAAATCTCTGCATGCACCGAAGAAATTCTTTTCTGTGTTTCTTCCACTTCTTGATGCAGGTGGTTCATCGGGGACTGGTTGGAGTGCAGCAAGACTTGTGATGGCGGGATGCGCACAAGGGCAGTGCTTTGCATCAGGAAGATCGGGCCTTCTGAGGAGGAGACCCTGGACTACAGTGGCTGTTTAACACACCGGCCAATTGAAAAAGAGTCCTGCAACAACCAGTCGTGCCCACCCCAGTGGGTAGCCTTGGACTGGTCCGAAGTAAGGAACTCTGAGGCTGTATGTTTTGAGATGTCATAACTATCAATACCCAAGCTTTTAATATTGAAGAGACCTGAGCATATGAACATCTTAGAACTTAACAATTAAGAACTACCCAACAGTGGATGTGGCCGAGTTATAGTTTGTTGCTGTTTATCAGGAAAAGGAGTCTTTACATCAGGGAAATCAGTGAGAAATGAAGCACTGATATGATTAAAAATACATCTAAAGTGAATTTGAAATAACATTATAGTAGGTACTCATAGAAGTTGTTGTTTTTGCTTTCTTCCTCCCTTCTTACTCTTGAGCAGCATTACAAGCTCAGATTTAGTGATATGTGACTTAAAAATGAAGTTCAATAAGATAGTCAGAATCAGGCATGATATCGTAGGACTTGAATCCTGGTACTTAGGAGGCTGAGACAGGAGTATCTCAGGTTTAAGGACAGCCTCAGTAATGTAGCAAGACTCTTAGCAACCTAGGTAGCGAGACCATGTTTAAAAATAAAAAAGACTAGGTGTAGTTCAGAGGTAGAGTGCCCCTGGGTTTCATCCCCAGTACTACAGGGGGAAAAAAAAAATAATCAAGAACTTTTCTTACCCTGAAACTTATTAAAGACCTAGAGTGACCTTTTCTAGCAACATTTTTAAAATCTATATTTTCTTTTCTTTTCTGTGGTACTGGGGATGGAACCAAGGAGAATTCTACCTCCGAGCTACACTCCCAGCCCTTTTTTCTATTCTTTGTTTTGAAACAGTCTCACTGAGTTGCAAAGGGCCTCACTAAGTAGCTAAAGCTGGCCATGAACCACAATCCTCCTGTTCCAGCCTCCCAGATGCTGGGATTACAAATGTCTACCACCACACCCGGCTTATTTTTTTAAGTAATGTTAATATTAATAGCCTAATTACATAATTTTTGTTTAAATGTTATCAATATAATTTGTGTTATATTTATCTATCTATCTATATTTTAAACTATTTTTTGTGGTACTGGGGGTGGAACCCAAGGGCTTTTCTACCTCTGGGCTATACTCCCATTCCTATTTTATACTTTATTTGGAAACAAGGTCTCACTAAGTTGCTGAGAGCCTCACGAAGTAGCTGAGGCTGGCTTTGAAACTGTGTGATCCTCCTATCTCAGCCTCCCAAGCACTGGGATTACAGGCATGTGCTACTACACCCAGCTATCTATATATTTTAAGTACTTCTACTTGTATCTAGGGAAGCGTCATGGAGCTGAAGAATATAATAAATCAAAAAGTCAAATTTAGAATTTACCATTATTTTCATTTACATGTTTAGTAAATAAGATCTAAGATTTTTGACAGCATGAATATGTACCAAATAGTCTATAATCCAGAGGTACTCAGAAAAAATGATTTTGCAGAAAATGATGTAAGAAAGCTGGGTGTGGTGGTACACTCTTTTATTCCCAGTACTTAGAAGACTGAGACAGGAGGATCAAATGTTCACAGCCTGCCTCGGCTACTTAGTGAGGCCCTCCAAAATTTAGTGAGACTTTGTTTCAAAATAAAGTATAAAAACTAGAGCTGCAGGTATAACTCAGAGGTAGAATGCCCCTGGGTTCCATCCCCAGTACCACAAAGAAAAAAAGAAAATGAGGTAAGAGATCATTAATTTTGTTTCCTCAGTACGCATAAGACATATACTACATCATTCTCCATGCTACATCATTCTCCACATTTTCCAAAGTAGACCGGAATTTTCTGCAGCATTGGCTAGAGTTAAAAAAAAAAAATGAGTATCTGGATAGAGATAAGTCTTTCAAGTTAGCAAAACAGGATGCATTTCATACTCTTTTCTAAAATATCCTTCTGGAAACATTGTGGCACTTACTTTGGGTATTTCCTGTAGACTTCACAAGTTTTTCAAATACATATGAAAAAAATTAAACATTATTCTTAGAAGCCTCTGGATATGCCTGGCGTGGTGGCGCACGCTTGTAATCCCTGCGCTTGGGAGGCTGAGACAGGAGGATCGCGCAGGTTCAAAGCCAGCCTCAGCTGGCTTAAGAGACCCTGTCTCCAAATAAAATATAAAATAGTTCTGGGAGTGTAGCCCAGAGATAGAGGGCCCTGGGTTCCATCCCCAGTACCACACACACACACACACACACACACACACACACACACACACACACAAAGGAGCCTCTGGATATAACTATTCTCCCTGTGAATCTTACTGCTTGAATGGCCTTATTTTGTTGAATGCACAAGACTAAAAAGACTGTTCAAGATGATACTTGGAACTAACAATTCTACCAGTCGTGATTGTCCATGGATTCTGGTAAGAGTCCTAACCCTAGGTTTCTTGGCTGTATTCCAGCCTTAGTAATTGTATTCTGCTTACCTAAATTTTATTTATAGCCTCAATTAAATATAAAGGCATTGGTATTAGCAAATCTATGATTATAGGAAACAAAATAGACTTCTTTTTCCTAGTAGTGGGTAAACTAACTTTTAAATTCGTTTGAAAGATAAAATTCACTGATCAAAAAATAGACATTCTTCAGGATTGTACATAATAGTGTCCAGGATCCTTATAGAAATCCATAACTATTGATTGACCATATGACAAATTTTTAATGGGGAATTCATAGCAGAGACTTTATGATTAGCTCTGTATTAGGGTTTCAGGTCAAGTCAGTATATAATTGAGAATAGGCACTATGGAGAATGTGAAGGAATCTTGTAAAAATAGGAGATTTTCATAAAAAACAACTAGAGAATAATATGATTGTTTAATAAATAGTAGATGTTCAGGCATAAATGTGTAGCTAATAAAAAAAATTCAGGTCTGAGAAGATGAGGGTAGTCTGGAATAGGATTCAAGGGCTTTTTAAGTTGATAGGGATTGAACGGAATGTGGAGGGGTAATAAAATTGAAGAGAATAGGGAGGCTGGAGGAGGTATTCCTGAAAAGAGAAACAACTGAACAGAAACACAAGAAGTATAGAAAAATTAGAGTGAGAAAAGTGTTTGTTTCATAGAATAGTGGAAGATAAGATTAAGCAAAGTAGTATTAAGTAATAGGAGGGCTTTAAAACAAAACTGCACCAAATTATCCTTTATAAGCAAAAACTAGAACAAATTTTTGCCAACCTCTGAAATATCAGAACTTCCATATATACAGAATCATTTCATGTTGGTCTCTTGACTTGTACTCTCCTGTATCATTTTGTATTTTTGTTTTAAAATAAAACATTCAAATATATTCATCTCAAGATACAGCTTATTTATATGTATTTATAACATATATACAACATATATGTATATGTTTATATATGTGTATGTTAGTGATATGCTGCTCTTCCAAATATTATTTTAAGGTTCTCTTTTGAACTCAGTTTCACATAGACTGTATTTACCTTGCCCTTAGAATCTTTATTCTTAACTATCCAGTATTTGAGGTAACTTGCTCAAATGGCTCTAAGAGGCTCTCAGGCATTCTTGCAGGCTGTCTGAAGAAATACATAGATGCTGAAGACACTTTTAGCCTTATTTCTGCCATCTTCTTTGAGATCAAAAGCTTAGATAAAATAAACGATGTTAGGGAGGTTGAGTGCATGTGTTGGCTGGAGGTATAGCACATGTGGGTCTACAACCTCAGATAAAGCACTGGTTGCTGCTCTTGTCTTTCCATAGACAATGCAAGAAAACTATGGAGGTAAGCATGGGTCAAGACATGCTGCCATTACTGTCTAGTTGAATATCGTCTTTACCTCCATCATCATCCTTTGTTCAAGGAAAAGAATTGATTTTTGCTTCATACAACCACCTGTTTATTTTACATATAAACACTGAGAGTGAGTTACACTCTTAAGCTTCTATTTTCTTACTTTACGAGGCAGCTCATCTCTTCCTTAGATGGGTTAAAAATAAATAAGAATAAACGGCATTGGATGAAATAAATGTCTGAGTATCTGTGGAGAACAAGGAGCCTGTTCTTTCCATAGAAGTTGGATACCTCCTACTAACGGAGAGAGGATGTCTCAGCAAAAGAACAGGCAATGTCCAGTCTCTTTTGGTTGACTCCTTTTTAAAAAATATACTTTTCTTGGTGCGTTATAATCATATGTCATACTGAGGTTCGATGTGATGCAGGCACACATGCACACAATACTGGGTATAATTTCCTCAGAACCCCACCCCATTCCCCCCACTCTCCTTATATGTTAGTGAAATTGGTAGTGATACTTTATATATGGACATAGCATTATTGATCTGTTTCCTTCATTGAGCCTCATTTCTTCATCAAGCCTCCTTCCTTCCCTAACCCCCTTCCACTAATCTTCTGGTCTCTCTTGTTGATTATCTATAAAGTCTTTTTTGTTTCCTATTTTCGCTCTAGCTCCCACATATGAGAGAAACATATACAACTCCTGACTTTCTGAGACTGGCCGATCTCACTTATCATAATATTCTCTAGTTCCATCCATTTCCCTGTTAATGACAGAATTTTGTTTTATAGCTGAGTAAAATCCATTGTATGTATATACCACATTTTCTTTATCCATTCACCTGCTAATAGACACCTGGGTTGATCCCATAATTTGGCTGTTGTGAACTGTGCTGCCACATAGATAGGTATGCATGTATCTCTATAATATTCTGACTTTAATTCTTTTGGAAAGATACCTAGGAGTGGTATATCTGGGTCATATGATGGTTCTAGTCCTAGTCTTTTGAGACCTTCCCTACTAATCTTCATAATAGTTGTACTAATTTATACTCTCATCAACAGTTTATAAGAGTTTCTCCACATCCTCACCAACATTTATTACTGTTGGTATTCCTGATGGTTGCCATCCTAACTGGAATTAGATGAAGTCTTAATGTAGTTTTGGTTTGCATTCTTCTGATTGTTCATGATGTTGAACAGTTTTTCATATACCTATTGGCCATTTTACAAGTATTTCACACAATTGTCTTTGACACACCCATGAAAACATCCCTCCTCTTTCTGTTCCCTCCTCACTTCCACCTGTCAGCTGTTTGAACTCTGCTGATCACCTGGGTGAGGTTCTACTGGTGAAAATATGTTGCAGTAGGAGGAATTTACCTTTTGACCCTTTACTTCTTTTTTTTTTTTTTGCTGACTATTCTAATACAGTTTTAAATTTAAATTTTCCATTGTTGTAAAGCCAGCAACCACTTTCCTTATCAGTTAAGCCCACTCAGGGATTATGGCAAGGAAAAAAAAAATAGCACCAAATCACCATGCTGGGAAATGGCTCATAAAACAGCCTTTTGTAAAGCTAATGAAGCCTCAGATTTTCCATTTCCTACCATCTATCCTCAATCTTGGGGTCACCCATACTATGTTGGGCTTTAAATGGTTTTCTATTTTTGCCTTGATTTGGCAAGTAGCTCTTGAAAGTATTGCTACATGGGGAAGATGGGGTCTAGCAAGCTTAACCCATTCTTTTTATGCATCAGAATGGATTCTCTGACTCCCACAGAGAACCCATTGAAAAAGGTTCCTTTCTTTTTTTTTTTTTTTTTTTTTGTGGGACTGGGGATTGAACCCAGGGGCATTCTACCTCTGAGCTACAACCCCAGCCTTATTTTTTATTCTTTATTTTGAAACAGGTTCTCACCAAGTTGTTGAGGGCCTCACTAAGTAGCAGAGGCTGACTTAGAACCCACATCCTCTGCTCAGCCTCCCAAGTACTAGGATTACAAGAGTACACCACCACATCTGACTAAAAAAGTTTCCTTTCTTGTACTTCTCTTGGACAAGTAGGTAACTGGCATCATATTCTACTGACTGTATAAGATTTAAATGTAGGTAACATTACTTAAGAAGGATGGGGAAGGGAAGGTTCTACCAACCATGCACCTACTTTATCTTGTTTGAGAAGACAATTGTGACATTACTTTGCCTCTTAGATTTTACTCTGTACCTATGATTAAGTAGATTAAACCTCACATCTCCTGTAAGAACTCAATGTAAATCCAAAATGTTAGCTCTTTTAATTATTACAAGTGAGGGCCAAATTGTTTTTTCTGGTGTGGTTTCAAATAATTTTTTATTCTGTGAAATATGTTTTTGCATCTTTGTAATCAAGAAACATTAAACTAAAGTATAAATATATCTCATAAAAACCACAACTTATATCCCACTGAGATAAAAAAGAAAAACAGCCGGGTGTGGTGGTGCACGCTTGTAATCCCCGCGCCTGGGAGGCAGAGACAGGAGGATCGCGCAGGTTCGAAGCCAGCCTCGCTGGCTTAGGAGACTCTGTTTCCAAAAAATAAAATAGGTCTGGGAGTGTAGCCCGGAGGTAGAAGGGCTTCCAGGAACCCCAGTACCACCAAAAAAAAAAAAAAACAAAAAAAAAAACCAGATGATATGGTCAGATTTTAAATGATGATATGGTCAGATTTAAATATGAGAGTCTACTCATATGAATAATAAAGAATAGGTATTTACCTGCAATAAGGGAAAATGGAAATAATTTTATTAAAGAATGAATTATCCACTGAAATAGTACTTCTACTTCAGAAGTTAATGAATTATTTTGAGAAAATTTTGTTATTTATAACTTTTCTTTTACTTAAAAATAAATTTTATTACTGAATTAAGTATTTAAATTTCTAATGATTACTAATAGTTTTTATTGCATCCTCAAAGTGTGCAAAAACATGCCATGTACCTGTGTATAGACCAATGGTTACCTCTGCAGCATTCACACCTACTCTACTGCCTATTAACATATTCATAAATATGCTTTCCTATAGTTTTTGTAAAAGTAGCTAAATAAAACTGAGATGGTCAAATGGACAAAGATACTTATTTATTAGCACCTACAGAGAGGCAATAGTGAAATTCAGTCCAAAGAAAACAAAAAGAAGTAAAAAAAATATAAACTAAGGATGATTCTATTTGGACATCATCTCAAATATAAGGTCAAAGGTATTTGCTGAATTCAATTCTACTTAGAATAAACCTATAGGTGTTATCCCTATGCCTTTACTTTATTATTTATTTATTTATTTATTTTGCGGTACTGAGGATGGAACTCGGGGGCATTTTACCTCTGAGCTACACCCCCAGCCCCGTTTTTCTTTTCTTTTTTTTCAGTACTGGGGATGGAACCCAAAGGCATTCTACTTCCAAGCTACACCCCAACCCTAATTTTTATTCTTTATTTTGAAACAGGGTCTCATTGAGTTTCAAAGGACATCTCTAAGTAGCTGAGGCTGTCTGTGAACCATGATCCTCCTGTCTCAGCCTCCTGAATGCTGGGATTACAAGTGTGGTGTGCGCCACCACACCTGGCTCTATTTTGTAGAAAAAAAAATTAAATATTTAATCTTATATCACTTTTGAAAAATGAAGTATTTCCAGAGACCAGAGTTGAAAGCCTCTCTTTAAACATGGAAATGTTGTGACTAGATCTATAGGGCTCAGGACTGGTGTATTCACTGAGCATGCATGTGGCAGTAGTTTACAGTAAATCCCTATCGTATGAATGAAACTATACATAGACCCAACCCTTATACATAAGAATTTTTCCCTAAATGTGTATACCTATGATGAAGTTTAAATGATAAATTAGACACAATAAAAGATTAGGAACAACAATAATAAAATAGAAAAATTATAACAATATACTATAATAAAAAGCATAGGATCTGGGGCTGTAGTTCAGTGGTAGAGGATGTGTGAGGCCCTGGGTTAAATCCAAAGCAATGCAAAAAATACACACACACACACACACACACACACACACACGCACGCGCGCGCATGCACATCATGTCTTTCTCAAGATATTATTTTGTTTTTGTTTTAAAGAACCTGTGGGTTCTTCATTTGTACACTATATCTGACTTTATCATATACCCTACAGCACTGCCACATAGTACCACAGTTACTCTGTTGTTCCACATGTTTATACACTGGTGCCTCTTTATGGATGTAGGTTCCCTTGGGCATCTTCTTTTAGAAGAGCTAAGTTCCATCACAACTCAAGACTTGCTTTGAATGGTATCTTTTCAACTTAATCAAGTTCCACTCTGCTAGGAATGTGGCAGCAGCTTCTTTGTTCACAGATACAGCCTCTCAGTGATTTTTCTATTTTTTAGTCCAAACATTTTTCCAAATTTGGGTAATCATCTCATACTTGCAGTAAGTGGCTTGGTGCCCTCCTTTTAGAGGGCCGCTTGCTGGCTCAAGGCCTATGTAGACACTTGTCTGTTCATCTTCCATTCACAAATGTAATGCCTTTTGCACCTTAACTAAGCACTTATTACATACTGTAGCCATACTTTTTGTAATTTGACGTACGATGGCAAAATTAGCATAATTTTCTTTTTCCTTCTTCACAGATTCTGAAAAGATTTGTTCTTACCATAGATCTTAGGAACCTCAGCATAGGACATTTTTCTTCTTTTCTTAAGTTGAAAATTTTCATCTTTTCAGCCAAAGGAAAGCCTTTACAGCTTGTTTTTGGCACTTCTGAATTGCCATCATTACTCCTCTGTATTTTGGGGCCATCAAGAAGTAAAACAAAGGTTACTTAAACTGAAACTCTATAGTGTGAAGACAGTAGATATAATAACCAAGATGGCTACTGATGGGAATGGGGGTGTAGCATATACACTGTGGATATACTGGACAAAGGGATGATTCATGTTCCTGGCAAGACCTGTGAGCTTTCATCACACTACTCAGAATGGTGTGCAGTTTAAAACTTATGAATTGTGTTTCTGGAATTTTCCATTTAATGATTTTAGACTACAAAACTGACGATAGTAAAACAGATAAAGGGGACACTAATATTATAGTTTCCATCCATTAACTAATTTGAGAATCTAGTGGATTATCGATCTCTGCTGCTATAGGATAGAATATCCTTGGCTTATTTCATAGGTTTTTTCATGTAATTTTCTAAAATGATTTCTTGCCTAAGTACAAGATTTCATTATCTGATTAGCTTTGCATATATCTGCACATTGTCCTACAGATGGCTTGTGTCTATTGACATTTGTCTTTCAGAACTTTATTCTATTAAGAAGTAGCCATCTGGATTTTTCTGTATTCCTCAGAGCTTCAGATTCCTCACCTGTAAAATTAGCATGATGCTTCATAGCGTTTCTGTGAGGATTAAGTAGGTCGCTACATGCAAAGAAATTAATAAATAGTGGTGCTACTTTCTCTTTTTATTCTTCTTATGTTAATCTTATTTGTTTTGGTTTCCTGGGGACTTCTCAGACACAGATGAATGAATTGTCTGTCTGCGTTGTCTGCCTTCCTTAATTACAAGCAGGACTTGGCATACACTCTTAGGAAAGACTGCTAGATATTACTACATTCTTGAAACAAGAGCAGAAACTTCTTGCTACTGGAAAAAGAGATTAGAAGAAGCAAAGGGCATATGGCTCAGCCTTTAATATGTATGCACATAATTTTTAAATGTGAAGGGGGAGGGGAGTGGAACAGGTGCAGATTCAATGCATGCTCCCAAGTTAGAAGCTAATTATAGCCTCGTGATACAGAAGTGGAGTCACTGTCCATCCTGTGTTCCTGCCTACCTCATTAAAGTATGAAGAATCCTTCTATCCCCTCATACTTCACCTCACTTTATTTTTACAGTAATTAATGAATGAATATTTGTTATGTATTCTTTTTCTTTTGCGGGTCTGGGGATGGAACCCAGAGGCATTTGACCTCAAAGCTACACCCCTTGCTCAATTTTTTATTCTTTATTTTGAAACAGGGTCTCACTGAGTTGCAGAGGGCCTCACTAAGTAGCTGAGGCTGTCCGCGAACCGCGATCCTCCGGTCTCAGCCTCCCAAATGCTGGGATTACAAGCGTGCGCCACCACGCCCGGCTTGTATTCTTATTATTATGTTTCCACCAGGACTAAGAGTAGCCTGGCAATAGAGTAAAAACAGAGGCATGGACAATGAGTAGGCCCTGAAGAATGAGTCAGAAGGCCTGGGGTTTCACGCTAGGTCTACCAGTTGCTCTTCAGATTTTATTAAGTCACTTATGCTTTTCTTGTCTGTAATAATTTTCAAAAAATTACCTAATAATGTATTTTAAAACATTTTGTGAACTGTGAAGCTCTAATGGAATATAAGGTGATGGGGTTATTATTGCCAATGATAATATTAATCTTAGGAGGGCAGCACAGACTTTAAGGCTGTGGCTTGGATGAGGAGAAAATGTGATCAGAGCAGGGCTAGATATAAGTGGGGCAAGCTGAAGAGACTGGGGCCAGGGCTCTGGTCATCGTATGGAAATTATTACATGATTTGGTTCCTTCAAATAGGAAATGATAAGGTTGTTGTGAAAAATTAAATTAGACAACATGTGCAGTATACATAATATAATACCTAACATCCAGGAACAGCTTAGTAAGAGTTAGCAGTAAAATAGTCCTTCCGTTTAATATCTGTCCAGCTTTCTACCAATCACTTACTCTAAGCTTGTTTCTTCGTTTTAAAAATAGAATAATAATTGTCATCTCACTTTATAAATTACAGCACTGAGCACACACTTGGCATATACAGTGTTTGTCAAATATCTACTATTAGTAGTAGTATTTAGTGTCAGGGAAGAAAAGAACACCAGGAGAGGGTCCCAAGGATTTTCCAGAGATGTGAAAAAGAATTTCAGCAGGTGTCAGTAGAGGCAGAGAGATTTATGTAGGAAAATTAGAATACACATTAAAGGGAGAATGTGAGCCATCTCCAGTGAAAGACGCCTTTGGTGTTCTTGGGCCTTTTTTTCTTTTAAAGAAAATTTGGTGAAGGGAAGGTATGTAAGGATGACATCTGTGACCACAAGACAATTTACGGTCATCTGGTCCTCTTCAGTATTCTTGCGTCTGATCAGTAGATCTACTGGCTTATCAAGATATCATATCTCTCTTGTTTAAATTACTATAAGGGTTGCTGGCATGGTAGTACAAACTTATAGTCCTAGCATTCAGGAGGCTGAGACAGGAAGATCTCAGTTCATGGACAGCCTCAGCTACTTAGTGAGGCCCTTTGAAACTCAGTGAGACCCTGTTTCAAAGTAGAGAGTAAAAATATAGGGCTGGGAGTGTCGTTCTGAAGTAGAATGCCCCTGGGTTCCATCCCTAGTACCACACACACACACAATAATAATAATAATAATAATAATAATAATAATAATAATAATATATTGTTATATATAATAATATATAATATATAATATATAATATATAATATATAATATATAATATATAATATATATTATGAGGGTTAACAGTACACAAAGTAATTATCATAGATAAATTTATTTTTGGTTAAGATTTACAGATTTCTTAGGAATTTGGGAGTGACCATCCTGGAAGAGAGACAGGGTCAGGGAGTGAAAAGCCTGGAAAAGTATATGGAACTTCTGAAATAAATTTTTATATTTTTCTTTTTCCTTTATGTTCCTTTCTACCTATTTCTTTTATTTCTTCTATACTATCTCAGCATTACTAAGAGTAGTTACTGCAGGAACTGTCTTAGCTTTGTGCCTAGCCCTGGACTAGCACTAGAGAGTAGTGCAAATATCTAGTATGGCTGGGATTTAGAGAGGAATCTGGAGAGGTAAGTAGAACCTAGTATCATGTGGTACATGTATTTAAAGAGTTTGAACTTTTATCTAGAAATTAATAGTAAGCCATTGAAGAATTTTCTTTTGTAATCAAAAGGTAATTTTTTAAATCAAATTTGTGCTTTAGGAAAGTCTCTCTGAAGACCAGAGAGTGGATTGGAGTGGGGAAGAGCAAGAAACAGGAGACAGGAAGCAGTTGCAAAACTTTCTGTGGGTAATGATGTTTGTCTGAAGTAAGGCTAGCACAGGGGAAATGAAAGGAAGTCAGAAGGTGTGAGATTGGTTTGAGGTTTGGATTAATAAGACCCAGTGGTTAATTATGTGGGTAGAGAGAGGCAATAGGAGGATATAAGGATGGTGGTCTTGCAGTAGCAGGGAGCAAGAATTTCTCTCTTGATATTAACCCTGTAACTATCGACTCTTTTATTTATTTATTTATTTACTTACTTACTTACTTACTTACTTACTTACTTACTTACTTACTTATTGGTGGTATTGGGGTTCCTGGAAGCCCTTCTACCTCCGGGCTACACTCCCACACCTATTTCATACTTTTTTATTTTTGCAAAGAGGGTCTCTTAAGCCAGCAAGGCTGGCTTCGAACCTGCACGATCCTCCTGTCTCCACCTCCCAAGCGCGCACCACCACGCCAGGCCTCTATCGCCTCTTTCAAAGCTATCTTGGAAAGCACTGTATGTTATCCTCCTATACAATGCATCTTAATGAAGCTTTTTCTAAACTGAAGGAAATGGGTTCTGTTACTACATTCATTTTGATAAAGAGCTTGTATGAGATTCTTGATTTTCACCTGAAAAAAAATCTATATTTTTCCCTTCTCTATGACATATACCAGGCTCAAAGATCGCCTCTGACAATGGTTGTTCACTAAGACATCCCCTTCATCAGGAAAATCAGAACCATAATCTCTCCAGATAGAGGCCACCATCTATTTAATAGGTGCTTACTTAATGTTCCCAACTGGATCCTGAGATTCGAGTGTGTTATGTGTGTACTCAAAGATGAAACAGAAGTGGAGTAATTTTCAAGAGCTTGTAATTTGGTGGAGATGAGAGGATATATCAATTAATAATTATAAAACAAGCCAGTGGTGACTAGGTGCACAAGAATTTATGTTTTATATCTTCTCTCTCTCTCTCTCTCTCTCTCTCTCTCTCTCTCTCTCTCTCTCATCTCCTTTCTTCTCTCTCCTCTCTCTCCCCTTCTTGTCCCATTCCCCCTTCACTCCCTCTCTTTCTGTGGTACTGGGGATTTGGCCCAGGAACATTCTACTTCTGAGGTACACGCCAGCTCTTATTTTTTATTTTGAAACAGGGTCTCCCTAAGTTACCATGCACTGGCCCCAAACCTGAAATCTTACTGTCTCAGTCTCCCAAGTACAGGAATTACAGGTATGTACCACAGCGCCCAGCTATGTCACTTACAGAATTTAATACTAGCCTGTGTTCACATGTTCATCTCATAAAGGCTGCTATGAGCTTCTTGAGGGTAGAGACTATGTCACTCAGTTTATATCCCTTCCCCAGTCTTCTATAGCTCTTTTAGGAGATCAGGAAATGTATTTTGAAAGAAAGATATGATACAGTGCTTCCATACGTGGTAAGTAAGGTCCTTACTCGAATGAAGGATGTACGGATTTTAAGGGAAGTTCCAGACATGTGGCAGAAAAGGCTGAGGAACTTCAACCAGGTACCATGTTAAAGAGGTGACTTACAGAAATACCTAGAGATGAAGTAGACGACAGGAGATGTGGCAAAGAAAGAAGCATTTTTCCTCCATATGAAGAACAGACAAACCCAATTCTAAAGAATAGTCACGTTCATTATATTTTTAACTGATGGACAAGGAAAATCCAGAGATTTTCTGTGCAGTAAACCTTCATCTGTATCCATGTGTTCTTAGCCACTACCCCATAAGAACAGTTGATCTATGCCACCCCTGACTTGATTCACAGAGAAAAGTTCTCTGGTCTACAAATAACATAAAAATTCTTTTTAGAAGAACACACCCAGAAAGTAGAAAACCAAGGATTTCACATTCCAAAAATTAGCTGAATCTTATCACAGCTGAATGAGGCCAAGGATAGGGAAGAGAGGGATAAACCTATCCCTAAGAAAATCACTTAGCCAAGAAAAGCAAACATTGGCTTTAGCTCTTAAAGACCTTAGGGAAAAGCTCAACATACTTTTACTTAATAACTTAAAAAAAAATTCCTACCTGAGAGACTTTGCCTAAAATTTAGTGTATATGTATATTGTGTACATATGCACATTAATGTTAAGACTTCCCTCAAGTTTTCATCTTTTCTGTTATTCATTAGTATTTGTTTTTATTTCCAGTGCACTCCAAAGTGTGGCCCGGGATTCAAGCATCGGATTGTTCTGTGCAAGAGCAGTGACCTTTCTAAGACATTCCCAGCTGCACAATGTCCGGAGGAAAGCAAGCCTCCCGTCCGTATCCGCTGCAGCCTGGGCCGCTGCCCTCCTCCTCGCTGGGTGACAGGAGACTGGGGCCAGGTATGACAGTGGGACTGTGGGCTCCAGCTGATGCCGTGCCTTTGGACACAAACCCAGTCTCCTGATTTGATCATTAGAAGTGCTTGAGAGATGAGTGACAAGGAACACAGAGAAATCTAAGTGTGAGATCTGAGTGAAGCAGTGTACATACCACAGCATCATATGCTAACACACTTAGCCATGTTTCTCTCACACCCGTATATACCCATTTTTATCCATTCTTTGGATCCTGCTATTTTAAGTTAAAAAAAAATCCTAGAAGCTGGGCATGGTGGTGCTTGCCTGTAATCTCAGTATCTAGGAAGCTGAGACAGAAGAATTGTAGGTTTGAAGACGGTCAGCAATATAGCAAGACTGTGAGCGACCTAGTGAGACCCTGTTTCAGAACAAAACAAAATAAAACAAAAGGTCTGGGGGTATAGCGTATAAGTAGAATGCCCCTGGTGCAATTCCTAGTACAAGAAAGAGAGAGAAAAGAGAAATGAGAGAGAGAGAGAGAGAGACAGAGAGAGAGAGAGAAGAGGGGAGAGGGGAGAGAAGAGAGAGAAAAGAGAGAGGAGAGAGGAGAGAGGAGAGAGGAGAGAGGAGAGAGGAGAGAGGAGAGAGGAGAGAGAGAGAGAGAGAGAGAGAGAGAGAGAGAGCGCACACAAGCCAGAGATTTGAACAAGCCAAAAAAATGTGGACTCTAGTCCAATCATTCCTCTCAACTAATTTAAGAACAAATTAATTAATACCAGTGCAAAATAGAAATAATTCCTTTTAACCTCATAGAAAGGTTTTGAGGGCGTTAGTTAACTTGAAAATGTGATTGACAGTCTTATAAATATTAATATTTATTTTTAAAATTATTTTTCTCTGATGGACACTGCTCTAATGGGAAGCAAGTGTATAGGGATTTTGGTATGCATTTTTATATTAGACTAATTTCCATTTTATATTCCAATTTCTATTTTTTCTTTTTCTTTATATATCATTATTTTGTGTTATCTCACTGTAGATCACCTTCAGTGCTATAAAAATGGGACAGCTCTCACCACAAAAATGATAACTATGTGAGGTAATGCCCATAATTAATTAGCTATATTTAATCATTCACACACATACATGCACATACACATATACACACACTTGAAAATGTCAAGTTGTACACAATAAATATACACAATTTTGTCTGTCAATTTAAAATTTCTTTTAAAAAATTACCAAGTTGATATATTTGGATAGAAGGAAAATCAGGCATTGTTCTTGTCAATGTGAAAAAAGGGTGGGGCACGTGGCATGCACCTGTAATCTCAGTAATTCGGGAGGCCAACGCAGAAGGATGGTAAGTTCAAGGCCAGCCTTAGCAATTTAGCAAAACCCAGTCTGAAAAGGGTGGGAATATACCTCAGTGGTAGAGTGCCCATGGATTTGATCCCAAGAACCAGAAAAGAAATTTGAAATAGATGTCAAAAAGGAATCTATTAAGTTATATTTAAAAATAATAACATAGAAAGTGAATTTATCCTGTGGTTTCATAATTGCCTTGTAGCTAGTCATTTTCTAATATCTGAGAAGCAAATAAATCATAAAAGCATGTAACTATGCCAGTATGATTTTGTTTGTGCTCTGGGCCTGCCATCGTTTATTAAAAATGGCATTTCAGGGGTTGGGGATGTAGCTCAGTGGTAGATCACTTGCCTGGCATGTGTGAATAATCCCTGGGTTTGATTCCCAGTATTGCCAAAAGAAGGAAGAGTGGCATTTCGTGGAAGTGGTTAACAAAAATTCTGACCAAAATTATTCCATTTTTCCAGAGCATAGCAATATATTTTGATTCTTTCTTTCTTTCTTTCTTTCTTTCTTTCTCTCTCTCTCTCTCTCTCTCTCTCTCTCTCTCTCTCTCTCTCTCTTTCTTTCTTCTTTTTAGAAAGGGAATAAATTTTCAGTATCCATTAAGGTAACTAAGTATATTTTGTTTTATGCTTAGCCCTATGGGGAAACATGTGATGGTAAAATAATTAAAGTTTTGCATCTAGATAAAAGCAATAATATAATTTTTACAAAGTTCAAAGGGAATATACTTGATAAGGCTAAACATTATGTGCAGCTAATTGTAAAAATATGTTTCATTGTAAATATGTAAGAGCTTCCCAATACACACTTGATATTATTAAAAACTCTACACAGACATGCTGAAGGTTTTTATTTTAAACCAGGTAGTCATTTTCTTTCTTACAGTCTTTTTTTGCAATGTACTATAATATAAAGGTTAGTTGAAAGTTTTTGTATTTTAGTAAATTCTCCAAAATTATATTGTCAATTTGAGGTTATGCTTTTAAATGTTGTCAAGTCTTTCTCTTTCCACCTATATTTTCACCTCAATATCCTAAAATTCAAAATAACAAGGGGAAACACATTTTTAAAGAAGCTTTAATACATTTTTATAGTGCATTCATTTTTCATTCTATATTAGAAAAGTTTTTTCTTTTAAATGTCTAGAGAGAGAGAGAGAGAGAGAGAGAGAGAGAGAGAGAGAGAGAGAGAGAGAGAGAAGATACATGTTCACTAGCTAATACCAAACCACTGACTTGGACCTTAGAAAAACCCAATTACTATTCAAGCTGTGTTTTCGACTGACTGTACTGGTAGGCTCCATAGCAGTCACTGTTATTACACTAAACTAAGATCTTGATCAGACACAGGGCACTCCAGTGGGTCATCAGATTATTTTCCCACATACCTGTATTAACCAGGGATCAAAAGTGATCTTCCCAGCCCTAGAGTCTCTGATTATTCTGCTTATTGTGAGAATTTTCTCATTAATTAGAGTTTACCAGCCTTGTTTGGAATTATTGGAGTGATATCCAGGAAATCTCCACCTGTTATCTCCTGGGGACTGTATTGCATCTATTTTCTAGGATACTATAATCCTTGAGGTTTGAAACCAATTGTAATAGCATAACCTCATCGTATACCTTTGAAAGATATACACATATGAACTTTAAAAGTTGACGTCTGATATTTGAAATGGTAACGTTTTTGCCTCCTGAAAATCATTAATATCAGCACCCTTGTTTCTCTGTGCCTTTGATTTTAGTGTTCTGCTCAGTGTGGCCTTGGACAGCAGATGAGATCTGTGCAGTGTCTCTCCTACACAGGACAGGCCTCTAGTGACTGTCCAGAAACAATTCGGCCTCCGTCAATGCAGCAGTGTGAAAGTAAATGTGACAGTACCCCCATCTCTAGTACTGAAGGTGAGTTTCCCATGGGAAAGGGGCCTGTGGTCTCCAGTGACTCGCCTCTGCTGTTCCCAGGACTGAAGAGTGCCATAAAACCTTAGTTAAGGGATACTTTGTACAGAATGTTTGTAGAAGTTGTATATGTACTGGACTGTAATCAGGAAATCTAAGTTTTTTCCTGGCTCTTTCACAATTATTCAACCTTGTTAAGTCAATTAACCTCTCTGGAGTTAAGTTTACATAGCTATAAAATGAGAGAGTAGTGGATAATCTCTAAGGTCATGTGCAATTTAGTATTCTATGTTGAACTTATACAGAGGTCATTTTCTTCAGGAAATTATGTTTTGTAAATGGTCTAAATAGAGGTATCCCTCTTCTCTGAGACTGTAAATTATTAGCAATCAATCACCTGGGTTGAGCAAGGAGTCAAAAGATAAATCAAAAGATAAAGGTTAATTGATGGAAAGGATGTAACTATTATAGTAATATAATGTGTTGGGCATTGTATTACATCATTTATAGATATTATTTATTTTATTTATCTTATATACATAAGCACACTCTCCCTCTTGGTATATATGTGTGTGCACATTACCTTATACACTTCTGACAGTACTCTTCTGATACATGTTACTATTAATGAGGGAACTAGGACACAGAAGGGGGGAGTGACTTGTCCATATTATAAAACTAAGAAGAGGCAGAGTCAGAATTTGAACCCAGATTTGGCAGAGCCAAAGGCATGCTCCAGTTTCCACTATACTCATACAGTATTCTTAATTTACTCTTTTTTTTTTTTTTGGTGGTACTGGGGTTCCTGGAAGCCCTTCTACCTCCGGGCTACACTCCCAGACCTATTTTTACATTTTTATTTGGAAACAGGGTCTCCTAAGCCAGCGCGCGCGGCTGGCTTCGAACCTGCGCGATCCTCCTGTCTCAGCCTCCCAAGCGCGCTTAATTTACTCTTTAAAATAGAATACTTGAAGCTGGGGGTGGACTTCAGTGTTAGAGTGCTTACTTGACCTGTGTAAGGCCCTGGGTTCAGTTCTCAGCACCAAAAGAAAATAAATGGGACACTTTGACATGAAAATAATTTCTACTTTTGAAGTACATACACTTCTATAAAGCTTTAATCATTACTGAGAAAACTGGCTTCTGACATGTTCACAATAACATATCTGTTGAAGTTATGTTTATAGCTTCATTTTAGGCACCTCTAGTTATTTCTCCAAAGGCTTCTCTATAATGAAGAATTATTTCATATAAGCTTTGCAGTGGAAAATGTAATTCTATTTTCAGAGTGGGCAAAGCATCATTTGCAACTGCACTTTTTTTTTTTTTTTTTTTTTGCCTTATAAGAATTCTCTTACAGTGAATAGGTATTAGTCTGATGTTTCTCGGATTCTTTGGAGAAACACCAAGTAGTCATTTTATCTGCCTGGCTAAATCACTTTTTATTAATATTAACCTGAAGTAAGAGGTTGAGACACTATTTTCAGACTTCTCAGTAAAGGAGGAAATTTTTAGGAAGTTACTGATCCTGCCAAGCATGATTAATGCTAGAATTATTACCTAAAGCTATTGACTCATTTAGGTGAAAGAGGATCCTCTTTTATAAAATTTGATTTAAAGTACAAACAATATATCTGTCATAACTTGTTTTGCGTTCTCTTTAGCTTCCCCAAAGCATAAATTGAAAGCATTTAAACACACAAAACTGTTCGTTTAATGAAGTTAATTATTGAGTTAATTATTAATTATTGAGCATTTTCCATGGCCAGGCTCTGCTATTCCTATGAAAAATTCAAACTCATTTGAAGTTTATAGACTTTCAGAGCAAATATTTAAATAATTTTTTAATAAAACAGCCTTTTAGTTGAGTATAGTGGTACATGCTTGTAATTCCAGTCCTTGGGAAATGGAGACAGGAGGATCACAGGTTCACAGCCAGTCTCAGCATCTTAGTGAGGCCCTTTGCAACTTAGTGAAACAGTTTCAAAATAAAAACTGCTGGAGGTGTAGGCCAGAGGTAGAATGCTTCTGGGTTCAATCCCTAGCACCAAAAAAAAAAAAAAAAAAAAAAGAAAAGAAAAGAAAAGAAAAGAAAATTCAAGGGCCCTACTGTAATTAATCCCAGTTCTTGAAAGGCTGAGATAAGAGGACTGCAGTCTTGAGGCCAGTCTTAGTAATTTAGCGAGACCCTGTTTCAAAATAAAAAATATTTAAAAGGACTAGATGGAGGGGGCTGTGAATGAAGCTTAATGATAGAGCACTTGTCTCGCACACTCGAGGCCCTGGATTCCATCTTCAGCACCTCAGCACAAAACAAACAAAACAAAACAAAACAGAGTTGTTTTTTTTTTAATTTTTTTATTGGTGCTTTGTAGTCATACATCTTGAGATAAAAGACTTGTGGAGACATACATGCACACATCATCCAATTAGCCCATGCCGAAAACACAGTTTTAACAGAAGGCAGAATGTCTTATATGGAGTAGTATAGACAGTGTTAAAGGAAGCTCAAGTAGGACCAATAACTAGCCTTTTGTACAAAGACAGGCTGTATAGACTAAGTGGTTTGTGAAAGAGCTGAAACACATTGTTGGAAATACCCAGTGCATACCCCAGAAACATGGATAAAAAGTTTGAGATGACCTGTAAGTTGGCATCCACAGAACAGAAGTGGCAGGTAACATGGATCTCAAGAGAGAAGAGGCTCTTGTATGAAAGTTGTGTAGTGGTGGTCTGACATAGTTTGTAGGGGATCGGAGCAGAGAGAGGAGAAATGCCTCCTGGCCAGACAGAGTTGGGAGGAGAGTCTAGCTGTGGAGAAAGGAGCAGTTTCTGCTTCATGCAGGAGAGTAGAAGAAGAATCCCTGTGCCCCAATCAGGTCAGTGGGAGGCTGCTGCGAGGCCAGTTAGCTCCTCCTCAAGGAAAGGTGGGCTTATGCAGATCTCTTAGGATCTAAAATACAGGATTGCAATTGAATTACTTTTTATTTTAATTTAATTAATTGATACTGGAGGCTGAACCCATAGGCATTCTATCTCCAAGTGACAGCCCCAGTCTTATTTTATTTCATTTTTGCTGAGGCTGGCCTTGAACCTGTGATCCTTCTGTGTCAGTCTCCCAAATACTGAGATTACAGTCATGTGCCATCCCACTCAGAATTCAGTTGGGTTTCCATGGTTGAAGTGAGCCACAGATAGAATTTTGAGAATTGTTTTAACTACCAAGGTTTAGGTAATGGTTCCTTACTCCCTCAATATTTTTAAAATGAAAATAATAAAAGGTTTCAAACATACAATTAAGTTGAAAGAATTTTATAATGAACACCCACTGTCTAGATTCTGGCATGAACATTTTAGTAAACTTGCTTTCTCATAAATATAGCCATCCTGCAAGGTGACATTTTAAAAATAACATATTCCATTCATTCAACCACTAATTTATTCATTTAGCAAACATACTCTATAGTAGGTCCCAAGACTATGAAAGGAGTAGAACTATGAAGATCCCTGTCATTGTGAACAGAGTTCAGTAGGAACAGAAATATGCAAACAAATAATTTTCACAACATGAGCAGTATTTTAACTGAGGTAGAAAGAAGTGAGAGTGTGTGCAGAGGGGAGAGCATGATCAACAGAAGCTGCGCCCAGGAGGTGATCACTGGAAGGTACACACCAGTTTACCAAGGAGACACTGGGATGTGGGGTACCCCTGGCAGAGGATGAGTGTATACAGTCAAAATGGAATTTGAGTAAGATTAAAAAGCTAGGTAAAATAAATGTTGCAAGATTGAAGAAATGGAGGGGAGTTAGGATATCTGAGGATGATAATCAGAAGGAGGGTACCAAGAAACAAAAACAGTGAGAGGAAAACAGTAAGGGGTAGGAGGGAGATATAATTCACTGTGTTCAACATTGGATTCAGCTTTTTGTTTCTGAAAAGGTAAAGCTTTAGAGGCATGATCTTCATAGAAAGCTATCATCCATTCATCTGCTGACAGCCAGGCTGGTTTCATCATTTGGGTATTGTGAATTGTGCTACTATAAATATGAAAATGCATGTATCTTTATAGTAACTTGATTTCAGTTCCTTTTGGAAGCTCCCCAAGAGTGGGATGGCTGGATCTCTGATAGCTCCATTCCCAGTCTTTTAAGGAACTTCCATCCTGATCTCCATAACAGCCATACTAATTTGCAATTCCAACAACACTGTGTCGGGGTTTCTATTTCCCCACAACCTCATCAGCATTTATTGTTGTTTGTATTCTTGTTGATTGCCATTCTAACTGGAGTCAGATGGAATCTCAGTATAGTTTTGGTTTGCATTTCTTTGATTGCTAATGATATTGAATATTTTTTCATATATTTATTGGACATTTATATTTATTCTTTTGAGAGGTGTCTACTCAGATCCATTGCCCATTTTTAAAATTGGGTTCTTTGTCTTTTCAGTACTGAGTTGTTTTTAAGTTCTTTATACATTCTTGATATTAATCCTCTATCAGAAGAGTAGCTGGAGAAATCTTCTATTCTGTCAACACTCTCTTTAGGTTCTTGATAGATGAAATACTAAGAATAATTTTTTATTTACAATTTTTTTGTAGGGAGGAGTTACTGGGGATTGAACCCAGGGGCATTTGACCTTGAAGCCACACCCCCAGACCTTTTTATTTTTTGTTTTGAAACAGGGTCTCGCTAAGTTACTGAGGTTGGGCTGGAACCCATGATCTTACTTACTATCTCAGCCTCCCAAATATTGGAATTACAGGCTGTGCACCACACCCTGGCCTAAGAGTAATTTTTAAAGTATATATGGTAGCTGGGATTAGCCTGCTCAAGCTCACCTGAAATTGTATCTAAAATGCCATTTTAGGCCAGGCATGGTGGCACACACTGTAATCCCAGCATTTGGGAGGCTGAGACAGAAGGATTCCTGTTTGCAGCCAGCCTCAGCTACATAGTGAGGCCCTCTGCAACTCAGTGAGACCCTGTTTCAAAAATAAAGAATAAAAAATAGAGCTGAAGGTGTAGCTTGGAAGTAGAATGCCCTTGGGTTCCATCCCCAGTATCAATCAATCAATCAATCAATAAAATGCCATTTTATTTATCATTCAAGCAGTTTCAAGTTTCCTTGTAGTTCACATAGTGAGTCTTATTAGCGTCTCAATAGCACGGGCACTCGTCATCTAGTATTTATTGCTGCCAGGTAACTATTCATGGATGCTCTGAGCTGGAAGAGTATGGTTAGTATACATTAGTTTACCAGCCTGGGATATCTAATGGTAGCATTGGTAGCTCTCAATCTCCCTCAAGTAAATAGCTCTGGGAAAACCTAGACAGCTCTACAAATCTCATACCAAGATTCCTGGAACAAAACAGCTACTGAATTTAGGTTTTAATGTAGAATCTGATGTAGTGAAGGGAACAATAAAGGTCATTTGAAGACTTTTATTCTGAGTTGGTGAGGGGGACTGGTTGGTTGGTTTGTTTGGTTTTTTTTTTTTGTTTTTTTGTTTTTTTTTTTTTTGCTACTTCAAAGAGCTCATAATCCACTTAGCGTTCAGCTTCACATTCCTAGCTGTCTAGTATGGAAGGAACCTGGATCTGGGTTGGGATTATACCATCTGGAGGTTGAATGCAGGTGGCATTTTCCCAGGGAGTAAGAGTGGGTAAAAAGAAGCAGAAAGCCAAGAGAGAAAGGAATGATTTAGTCTCTGGTAAGATGAAATCAGAACAAAGTCTGATAGCTGATATCACCTTGCTTCAAGTATAAAAATAAGTTGGTGGATGGTTCCAACTGTTTTGAATAATGTCCCAAGAGACTTGTGATGTCATCCTCTTTTAGCCTGAATATGTAAAATGTCAAGTACAGTTTTATCAGGAAGAGAACACTGAGCACGCATCTCCCAACTCAGTTTCTGCCCTGCACATGCACACCCTTTGCCTTCTCATTTTCACCAGGCTCTCCATTTCCAAGGGCATTTTGTAAGAAGCACAGCTGTTTGTACTTTTAAAATAAAAAAAATAGACCTTGGGTGCTTAACTCATAATTTCACTTGCTATGTTCTTCTGAATCTCATAAAGAGCTTGCAGGCACAGAGTGCATGTGTGCTACAAGATAGATGCCGGATGGTCTGATTTGGTTCTGGGAGGATCTGCCTCTGAGTATCCCAACTCACTCTAACCAAACAGGCGAGTTTTTTGACCTTTGATGAAAGAAATGCATAAGCGTTCCATTCGAAGAGTTGGCTTTGTGTTCCCTGGACCAGATCAAGCCTTCAGAGTGACAATGAATCCGAATCCAATTGCATCCTAAATTCATAAGCCTCTGTTCAGTGTGAATATTTCAAAAACCTGTCTTTTAGTTCAGTATTTTGAAAAAGTAGTCTAAAGCATGTGGGGAAAACTCAGTGGAACATCTATGATAAGTTGATTCACGTGTTGCCTATGAAACAGGTTGTTTATTTTTTATCATTCAATTCCACCAATACCTAGATAGATCACCAGTGAAAACCACTCCAGCATGTGTGGCAAATTACTTCAAATTCTGCTAATAGGCCTATCCTGTTGCAGGACATAGAGGTTGGCTTCAAGCCCTTGGTGTGTTTCTAAGACTCCCTGAGAATTTGGGAAGACTCCCTGAGAATTTGGGAAGACTCCCTATATTGTCATTCCTACCAGAAGTCTCTGGCCTTAGATAAAGTGTTACCTCTTTTCTGAAATGAGGTGCAATGTGAATAGAGAAGAGAGTAGCTAAGTCCACAAAATGTCTTCTAGAAACCACAGCATGAGGACTTCTTACTCTTCCAGTATCCTAAGAAGAAAAAAGGTACAGTGTCTTCTTGTTCTCCTTCCAGGAGGGTACTTACCTGGTCCATGATGATAGTAGATGAGAAAATCAGAGTCTTTTATATTAAAATCTGTGACTCTGCTGGCTCAGATTCTACTATTTAAAAATCAATAGAGGGTGCAGTGGCACATACTCGTTATCCCAACAATTGGAAGGCAGAGACAAGAGGATCACAGGTTCAAGGCCTGTCTCAGCAACTTAATGAGACTCTGTTTCAAAATTCAAAATAAAGCTGGGCATGGTGGCTCATGCTTGTAATCCCAGCACTTGGGAGGCTGAGACAGGAGGATTGCACAGGTTTGAAGCCAGCCTCAGCTACTTAGTGAGGCTCTAAGCAACTTAGTGAGACCCTGTTAAATAAAGTATAAAATAGGTCTGGGAATATAACCAAGAGGTAGAAAAGCCTCTGGGTTCCATCCCCAGTACCACACAGAATAAAAATAAGTAAGTAAAATATTAAAATAAATAAAAAGCAATAGAGAGCTGGGTATGTAAGTCAACTCTTACTTAGCACTGTGAAAGAAAAAATAAAAAACCAATAGACATAAGTGTATCTGCATTAATAAAATATGATTGTAAAGACCAAATCTTCAAAGTAGATCAACTGCAGAACATATTACCGAAACTAAAAAAATTAAAATAATATGCTACTTAGGATAAAGTTTTAGTTTTAAAATCTTTTAAGTATTACCTAGAAGTTGATGCTACTTGAAGACCATCCAGAAATTAAAACAGCATATTTGGGTGAGAAAATGTAACTTATATGCAACATTTTTATGCAAATTTTCAAGAATTTTATTTTCTTCACAAAAGTAGATTGCATTGTGTCTTGACTCAAGAGGAGAAGACGATTATTTCATAGTTTTAAAGAGTTTTGAGGAGGCTGTCCAATGAAAGAATCTCAACTACATCAGCATCATGTCAATAAGCATGCCCGAAACAAAGCAAATCTGTCTTTTTGAACCAAGCAGGCAGTGGTCCTGGGTTGAAGGCACCGATATAACTTAAATCGGTACTAAGATCTTGAAGATTACATTCAGCTTCTCTGATAACGGTTCTTTAAAACTTTTTGTTGTATCTAAAATTATCTTTCTACCCATGTAATTCTATGAAACTTAATGAGGAAGATAACATGTAGAAAAGTAGGAAGAGGTAATTCAGACTACTCGAAATGCCTGTGACCTAGAAACCTTTTTTAAAAACTTTTTTCCCCTTCTCAGAGGAGGCAGAGCAAACTCAAAATACAAAAGATGGATGATGTCCCCGAAGTTGACTGGTCAGTGGTGCTAGCCAAGAGCACATAGTCAGAGGCAGGCAGAAACATTTAGCATGTAGATGCCAAGCAAGAATGCTGCCACAGTGAGAGTGGCTTTGCCTCTGGCCAGCTAGCTGTATGACCCAGTGTGAGTTTCATCACCGTTATGAGTTTAGGTTTTACTGTCTATGTAAAGCTGACATTTTATATACTTACAATCAACATAAAAATATATAAACCTCCTTAAAGGTTGTGCCTGGAATAAAGAAAGTATTAGATAAATTATAATTTTCAATACTGTTGTTACCAAATTAAGCTCATGTACAATTAAAAGAGTGAGTGAATAGAGCCCAGTCATGGATAAATAGATTTCAGTCAATCCAAAGTTTTGTACTGAACAGATTCTTCTGGTAGGAGAGTTCCTAGAAGGCTAAGCCTACATGTAGGACCTGGATCTTCCACAGGGCTCTCCCTCTAAAAGTCCCCACACCCCATCAAGGCTAAATGCCTTTGTTCAGCTGAGGCATCTCCATACTAATGTCTCATCAAGGTCCATCCTCCCTACATCTTCCCCAGGTCTTTTCTTCCCTGCCCCCATCTTAATATATCTCTTCTCTCTTTAATAGCATGCTGCTAATTTGTTTCTGTGTAAATGTGGATCCTTTGATGGAAGTCTACAATCATTTTAACAGGAATCTCTCAGAATCCATGATGTTTCTTTCCAGAGGCAAATGTTTTGGCATTAATAATGAGAGCTAATGCGCTGAGGGCTTACTCTGAGTCAGGTGCCATGGCACATGCTTTATATATACCATACACATTGTCGCATACAAACCTCACCGTGTCCTGTGAACAGAGCTTATCATGTTTCATTTGAGAGATGAAGATTTTAGGATAGTGAAGTAATTTGGCAGAGAACAAACAAATGTTAGAAAGGGCAGTGTCTGAATTCACCCCCAGACCCACCTGTATGCAGCCCTCCTGGCCCTTCCTGCTGGGCTGGGTCACACTGCTGCCACAGGCAGATTAGAAGATGTTCATAATCAGCCCTACCCCCCTGAGCCTGAACCTGCTCCTAGGCCCCAAAGGATTAGTTCTAAACAAATTGGGAAATAACTTTAACCCATTAAGTCCCATCATCTTACATAGAATTGAATACTTGGGACTCAATGGGTTTTAAAGGGAGTTGGGAATTTCAGAGAAGGATACACTGGCCAGACACCCTGCCCAGCCTGAGGCTGGATACAGCATGGCCCCTAGGTGACGGACCGTACTCTAGGCCTTTGCACAAAGGATAGTCTTAACAGCACCCATCTAAGGAACACATCCTTCACTCTTTATATTTGTAGTAGACTAAATGAGTGGGTGGATGGGTAGGTGGAGGGAAAAGCAACTTATAAATATTCTACTTTATTTATTATGCATTATTTTATCAGGTCTCAAAGTCTAAAGGAAAAAAAATTTGAATTTGTTTGTATTTTGCTCAACTCAGAATTTTGTTGGTCCAGCAACTTTTTCAAAAATGGAGTAATAAATGTCCCAATAAAATTTTGAACCAGGAAATATCTCCTTTTTAAAAAAAAATTCTAACCAATTTGTATCTTTGGAGCATATTTTCTCATCAGTAATCCAAATATTGTATCCTCACTGTGAAATTTAGAGTGTAGTCCCTTGCTTCCTTCCTAGCATCAGGCAATAAATAGCAATTTGGCATCTTCCATTTACCAAACGTTCCCTATGCATGGGCACTGCTCTAGTTGATATATGAAAGATATCTGCATTGTTACACCTGTTACAGGTGAGAGTCAGTGATCTTTCCTCTGGCACAAAGAAGAAAACTTAGGCACTGAGAGGTTAAGTGATTGCTCAGAGTCATAAAGTTAGCAAATGGTAAAGCCAGGATTAAATCCAGGCAGTTTGGCTTCTGATTTTATTCCTTGTACTATTAAAACAACCAGTCCTCTGCTATCTGTTTATCAACTAAATCATTTTTATATTTTGGCAACGAAGGCCAAAGCCAGAGTTTTTTATACTTTAAGCAGTCCCACCAAACTCAGTTGCAGAATAGAAGAGGGGCTGCCTCCTCGAGACAGATGATTTGGGATTAAAGATGAGTGACACTGTATCTCTCGACAAGGAGATGCTCAGGTTTTCTCCCCACTTTAGTAATTGTCTTACCTTGACAATAGATTCTTCTTGGAAATAGTGATTTTTTAAAAATTCCCCATCGTGGTAGCACATGCCTGTAATCCCCCAACTTGGGAGGCTGAGACAGGAGGATCCTGGTTCAAAGCCAGCCTCAGCTACTTAGTGAGGCTCTCAGAAACTTAGTGAGACCCTGTTTCCAAATAAAATATAAAAAGTAGGTCTGGGAGTATAGCCCGGAGGTAGAAAGCCACTGGGTTCCACCCCCAGTACCATAAATAAATAAATAAATAAATACCCCATATTAGCCTAAACTTTTTAAATTATTTTGCTGGTCATCACCAGAGATTAAAAGAAAAGAAAATAACACATGACCCCCAAATAAAAAAAAAATTGAAGTCTTTTCAACTCACATTCACCAAATATGATTTTTGAGAAATTTTTGTTGATGTATTATAATTATTTATAACCGTTTGATTTGCTGTGAAATATTCGTACATAACTTATTTGGTCAATTTCATTCCCCAATACCTCCCCTTTTCCTCTCCACCTCCCTCCCCTATTTTACTGGTTTTCCTTCTATTTCCATGAACTTCCTGCCCTCCAACTGTTTGGGGATTTTATTTTTCTTTTTTTTCTCTCTAGCTTTCACATATAAGATAAAACATAAGATCTTTGACTTAGTCTAATTTATTTCACAACATAATGCTCCCAAGATTCATCCATTTTTCTGAAAGTGACATAATTTCATTCTTTACAGCTGAGTAAAACACCATTGTGTGTCTATACCACATATTCTTTATCCACTCGTCTGTTGATGGGACACCTAGGCTGGTTCCATAATTTGACTATTGTGAATTGTGCTGCTATGAACGTGGGTGTGCATGCATCACTATATTATAGTGATTTTAATTTTTCTGGATAAATATTGAGGAGTGATACACCTGGGTCACACAGTTGTTCCATTCTTAGTCTTTGGAAGAAGTGTCATACTGATTTCCATAATGTTTGTTCTCATTTACAGTCCTACTAACAGTATATAAGCATTCCTTCCCCCCCACATCCTCACCAGTGTTTATTGTTATTTGTATTCTTGATGATTGTCATTCTAATTGGAGTGAGATGAAATCTCTGTTTAGATTTAATTTGCATTTCCCTGATAGCTAAAAATGTTGGATTTTTTTGTGTTTTTTTAAGTGCAAAGTTTAAAGAAGTTTTCATACTCTTTCTACCTTCTTTCAACCAAAACTTAAAATTTACTGAGAATCCTAGTATGAAAAGTTTCTGCTCATGTTTCTAAATATTATTCTCTTTTTTTAAATAAAATCTTGGGTAAGGGAGTTAGGCGGTGGCAGAGCTTATGTTTATAGAGGATTTGGGGGTTCCAGTTTCAAATGTTAAGACTTTCACCGAGAGAGCCTTTAAAGTGAGATTGGTAAGATTATTACCTTACTTTTTAATAATAAGAACTGGAAAATTTTCCATTTCTTTGCATTTCATTTTTCATGTTTATCATGGGGCTTTCATGTACCAGGTATTTGATCTGAGAATTTAAGTGAACTTCTCAAGCCAGAAAACAGCAAGGAAATAACAACAAAACCAACAAAAACTGTTCCATTGAAATGAACTTTACTCAGTGCCCTGACTGAGTCCAAATTACCATAAACAGTTTACCCGGGATGCTTCAGTATAACCACCTGGAAAAACAAGGGTGGAGCTTTGGTTCTGGGTGGCATATGAAAATTTAATTGCTAGGTTGACAAAGTATTTAAAAATCCACAGATAACCAGTGACCTGGAGCCTGCTGATGGGTCTTCAGTATCAGCAACAGTGGGGTTGTATCCGTGGCAGGGGGAGCTAATGATAATGAGAGTTGGTGTCCCTTCTCCCACACTGGCTCCTCAGCTGCTCTTTTGTAACTGGCCTTGAAGGATGACAGGAAAAGAATCATTTATTCACCTTCTGGCTGCAAGAACTGCAGATTGCAACTGTGGCAATCCTAGCACTGGGGAGAAAATACACATAGGAAAAAAGGAGGCCATGTCTCACTTCCAAATTAAAAAAAGACATTTCTACATGTTTCCATAACCCGCAGACTGCTGCCATTTGAGGCCAACCCCTCAAAGCGTTCCTCTTTGTCTAGTGCAGTGCTGAATCTAGGCCACTGTCAGCAATCCTTTTCATTCACTCGGCCCATCCCGAGTCTTCCAGATGCAGAGATTCTCTTGA
Source organism: Muscardinus avellanarius (assembly GCF_963383645.1). Lineage (NCBI taxonomy): Eukaryota > Metazoa > Chordata > Mammalia > Rodentia > Gliridae > Muscardinus > Muscardinus avellanarius. The sequence goes on along the minus strand of NC_137786.1, from coordinate 54,214,592 downwards.
GACATGTGTACTTTGGTATCAAACAATGCAACTCATGTTTGATTTTGGATAACCTCGCACTGTTGAATAAAATAACCCTTGAGAAAGAAGCAATAAAAGCGCTGTAAGAAAAATGACTCATGTTTCCAAGCTGTCTAAAGTGATCACTTATCCCAACAAATGGTAATTCTTTCAAGACACAGTGGGCATGCACCATACTTATAAAAGTCTGGAAGAAAAGCCTTGCAAACTTTTAAAAAAAAAATTGTGTTAAAATATATCAAAAGAATGTTTCTGGTAGGCTGTACCAGACAGAGTGTGCTTAAAAACAAAAACAAAAACCACATGCATGTGGAAACCAAGGTGGATTGGCCCAGAGGGGGTCCCTGCTGCACATCCAGGCTCATTGCTTGTTTATGTTCTTGTTTATGTGCCTCTAATTGTTTTCCATTTTCTGCCCCCATTCGTTAGAGTGCAAAGATGTGAACAAAGTGGCTTATTGCCCACTGGTGCTGAAGTTCAAGTTCTGCAGTCGAGCATACTTCAGACAGATGTGTTGTAAGACCTGCCAAGGACACTGACCCACGGCAAGCCAGAGAGAGAGCCTTGTCATTTCATCGTGGAAACGTGTCCATCAAGGAAAGCCACCCAGAGGAAGAGGATTGATGTCCTTGCAAAAGCATTACCCTGTGGAAAACGTAACCACTGGTCAGCCCTCGCTGACAGGATTTCAATATTATTTTAACTTCTGTGAAGTGGGATTTATTGATCCAAAGTGCTGGACACGGTTTTAGGAGGGAATGCCAGATTGGAGAGATCCAAACAGCACAGGGAGACTTGCTTACTGTGGAACGTTTGTGTTCTTTCGAGTAAACCCAATAGCCTGTTTACCTCCTTGGACCATTAAGATAATTTTTATTATGGACTTAGCCATGACACTGAATCCATTTGTATTTAAAACTGTTTAAAATGTAGCTGTTATGACTTGGTCGACTATGGAAGTAAAGAAGATTCAGAATTCTTAAGTCATAGCTTAAAAATATTTACTATACTTTATCTCACTGCAACAGCACCACGATTTAAATTATAAAACGGGCTTTGAACTGTAATTTAAGGAGCAATTATAAATCAAAAGCAATGAAAGTTTGTATTATTATTCTTCATTCCACTTAATTTCCTTAGGAATAATCCCCTGTTCTGAACACTGCTGTGAGCCATATATAAAACTATATTAAACTGAACAATGAGGGACTTGGTTTAAAGCAGTGCATCAGTTGCTGCAGCTGTGCAAGTCTATAAATTCAGTGCTAAAAGACTGTGGCCAACTTGCCATTGTGCGGGTGAAGCTGAGATTTCCATTAAAACTTTAAGAGAAAAACATTTCGATTTCATGCAGAAGCCAGACCTGGGCAATAGTAGAGACTAAAGTACCAGGTTCTTTGCTGCCATCACACAGGATGCCTTACTTAAATTTGAGTCACCCCAACTCACCTGTGTTTACATCCTCACCAGCCACAGCACGACTTCTGCCTGTCGGATTGTTGCACGCACGTTGGGCTTCTTAGGATGATGCCATGCAAAAGATAGACTGGTTCGGTAACAACCAGGCAGACCCTTTTGCGATTTGCTGACAATAACGATGGGTTCCAGATGTCCCTTCTTTGATACGGGAGAAGGGCATTTATTTATATGAGAGCAAGTGTGTGTGCGTGTGTATATATGTGTGTGTGCGGGCGCTTTCTAGTGTGTGGATAGATGAGTGTGCAAGCACATAAGTGTGCTATTTCTGTGAGTTTTAAAGTAGGCAAGGGATAACAACCAAAGAAGAAAAACTCATGAAGACTAGACATCATGAAGCATAATTGTAAGAGTCACTCAATCAAGTCTTTTGTATTTTTTATGGATACTCTTAATGGCAATTAAATGTGAAACCCAGTTTCTCGGGCAAGTCAAATTCTAGAATCACATCCACCTAAATTAAAAAAATGACTAGCTCATATCTTCCCCACCTTCAAGTTTCACATCCTGCTCGTCAAGACTCAACAGTTGGATTTTTTTTTAAAGGGCACATGTTTATGTTAATATTTGTACTTGAACACTGATAGCAGGTTCTTGAGGACCGTGCTTTGTGTCCAGCGTGCCTCCTTTGTTGTGCACATGTGTATGCCACGTGCGCCCCAACACCTAAAACTCGAAACTGAGTGGCCACTTTCGCAAAGCTCATGTTTGCAGCTGAAGAGCTCATGTATCCCTTCTTTCCACCACTGTGCTCTGAAGCTACACACCCTGCGCGTGGGTCTATCACATGTTCTATGACCTACGGTAGATGGTTCTTTTTCTGTTGTTGTTCTGAGAAGAAATGACACAGGCACCAAAAGCCATCTTTAACTTCTGGGTTTGCTGCGGAGAGTCGACACAGGATGTTTTCTTTACACTCAGCCACGAGCATCCAGATTTCACTACCTGCTTCTCTCTTGACTTGTACTTGAACACTGGTAGCAGTGTTCTTGAACACTGATAGATGTCTCTTGACACCGTGGTTCCTGAGTTGTTCAGAAAGAGCTGTAAGAGACATTACCCCCAGACCCCATCTGTGTTGTCCTTCAAAGAGCAGCCCAAGTGCCTTCTCAGCCATTCAGTGGTTCCATGAAGGAAGGCAGCCCAGGGTCAGCATGGTTCTTTTAGACAATAGTTAACTCGGTGCTCATGTGCTCTGGTGAGATAAATAAATAGAGTGAGTGATGTCTGTGGCTATTTAGACATAGGTTTGCAATCAGGGCCTGGTTTTCACCAACACAAATATCAGCTCATGTTTTTGTTTAAAAGAGATGTCTTAGGTTACTGACTAAAGGCTATTTTTTTTTTTTTTTTTTTTTTAACTTTACCTGGAAACTAACATTGCACGGGCCACCTTCTGGCACTGTGCAATGTCCTGGCCAGTGCTGGAAGAGATGGGCAGCTTGTGCTCCTCTGGGATGTCACCAGCACCGAGGTCACCATGTTCCCTGGGGCAGCATCATTCTGCCTTTCAAGAGAAAACCAAGCACAGAACATAATAGGATTAAGCATTTTCAGGTAGGCCCTGAATTTATAGCTAAGCAAGGTTTTTTTTTTTTTTTTAAATCATGTTTTATAGCATGTTACAATACTGCTGCTACTCTATAGCCACCCACATTTCTCCATGAAGCTCTATTCCTAAATAATAGCAATAGGATTGTCAGTGGAAGCTGGGCCATTGCACCAGGTGCTCTGAAAGTAATGAAGTTATATAGGCCTTAGGAAACCTCAAGGAAACTGGTACTCCATGGCCAGGAGCAGTATATGCCACTGGTATAAGAGCCTACCAAAATTAAAAGATAATTGTACCCAAATGATTAAAGCCCTGGAGATAAACATGACTTCTAAATAGTCCATTTCACTAGGAACTTTTTTATTTGTGTGAATGTCACATAGGTATCCTTAATAATACAGAATGAAATTACCTTTGTATTATTGTGATTAGTTGTTGCTTATTATTTTATACTCAGTATTAATGTGGTACACTGTTACTTTTTTGCTTTTGTAAATTATATTCTAATTTATTGCCATGTTTCCTAACACTTGTCCTACATCCATTTTCCTGCTTGTAATGAAAATGAAAAAAACATCATTGTAACACTTGATGGAGTGAAATTCCACACGAGACACAGATTTTTTTTTTAACATAGATAATTTAGAAAAAAAAAATAAAAGTTCAGCTTGTAAGAATGATTCAGATGAAATTTTTCTGTTCCCTAAAAAGCTTTTGTTAAACTTGCAGTAGAAGGAATCTGTATATCTTGCGGGATGCTCCACTTACATTTTCAGAACTAAGTGTATGAGCATTGAGATAATTTGCTGTGTCTTTATTACCCTCAAGGATTTTACCCACAGAAGTGTATTTCAGTTATATCTAAATGTAAGGGCTCCAGGATTTCTACATCTCTAGAATCGTCAGCCACTCACCAGCCAGCTATTTCAAGGAAGTCTAGACCGGCCCCTGATGCACACCTTCAACCACCGGGTGAACAGCCTTTTGCCCTCCTTCCTTTTCTTTCCATGTAAATTCTTTAGTATAGCAGAAGATGAAGGATATTTCACGGTGGAAAGAGTCCAAGCAATAAATCCATACCTGAAGGATTTCTCTGCACAGACTCCATGGTAACACAATATGGTGGGTATACTCTTCCACCTTCTGATGTTTCCCCTTAGGCTCCAGATGAACAAATGGCTCAGTTTTTGCTGAGTTGAGGGACACTAATATCCAAAAGTCATTCAGAAAACTTTTAAATCTGAAGGTGACCTTCCTTCATGCTTAGCTATTTGCATACTTTTATTATGACAACTTAATCTGTTACATAAGAAGATGTAGAATGTCCAAGTATGGTGGTGCTTTAGCCCACCCACCCCTAGACCCCCCACCCCAGTCTTATACTTAAAGTAAATCAGGCTGAGACAAATGAGATTATTCATCTTGGGAGACTAATCCCCAGGTCATCCTAGGAGACCCAAAGTAGCTAAAATATTATGAATACTCAGTTAATGGGTACCACCATTTTAACCTCCCACTGTGTTTGTAAAGGTTAGATCTGTTAAGGGGTATAGAGGGGGAAATACCAAGAAACAAGGCATGATTAAGCTTTGATTCCTTAGATTGGAGTCTATCTTTTTATCTACAGTTGCTTTAAAGCTTCCAAATAAATGCTTTTTGTTTTAAATTTCTAAAGGACACTATCCTATCTTGAGTACTGACCCCACAGACAATCTGTCCACCGAGGAAAGTCTGCCACTCCCCAGGGAATGCTGACACTGTCCTTAAGACTTTATGCTCCCAAAGGACGGGGGGGTTTCTAAGTGAAGTAGGGGAAAGTTAGGTATTAAACTTGGTAACAACAAAATAAAAAAAGGGAACTTGCATAATTGGGATATGATGTATTACTTTTAAAAGAAAGACAAAATAAATGTAATGGCGGGGCTGAAATAAAAGATCTTAGCCCAGAAGGATTAGAAAATTCAAAGTGGTCAAAGGAAAGAGAAAAAGATCAGTCACTGGAGTAAAGTGATAGATAAGCCGTGTTTGGAATTCTTTCTCATTCATGTCATCAGAATGTTTGATCATCACATGCTTTTTAAAGGAACAGCTGTTCACAATGGTTTTGTACCTAAGATTTTGAAACCTCAAGTCCAAACTTGAAAGGAAAATGGACTTTTCTCCCATTTTTTCCCCCTCAGAGGGTTGTTTCAAGCATTTGTATCCCTCAGGTCATCTGTATTCTCTGTCTGAGGCCAGAAATGGAGCTGTGGTTTGAGAACTGAGGAGACCACGGTGATACCTGTGATTCTTTTAGCAGATGGCTCCTTGCAGCCAGCTGACAGCCTTGAACAGCAGAGGTGGTGATCAGTTCCTATGACAGTGTCCTGTCTTCACCATCAAGACACCAAGCTGGGCCCAGTACTATCTGATGTCCCTGGCTCCAGAGATTGGGGATCCCAAATATTTCCATTTACCTTAGGGCATAGAACCTCATGCCTGACAGACCGTTTCCCATACCTTAAAACTTGTGAAAGTCAGTCAAGCAGTCTCTTCTAGGAACTCAGCTTGGATACTTCACCCTGCAAAATGGTTTCACTTTGCAGGGGTCAAGTTATGCCACTGCAGGGGTCAAGTTATGCCACTGCTACAGGTCTCTCAGAATTCATCATGCCTTCCTCAGGAACACAAAAGGTGATGTGATTCTGGGAAAGCCTGATCTGTGTCCCAGCAAGGGCAGTTGTGTGTAACAGATCACCTTATAGGCCCACAGGGCTGTGTTCATTTGAAATTCCTGCTGGTAGCGTGGTAATTCTGAGAAGGGGCTGCTGGGATCACAAAGGCGGTAACCAGAAATCCCAGTTTAGAGCCACTCCAGGCTAGCTGTGGGCTCCTGTGTCTGGAGAGTGGCACCAGACATGGTTATCCTTCTTACAACTAATATTTGTTGAGTATCTGTGGTACCCAGGTCCTGTACTTGGTGCTTAATGTATGCTCCGTCACTGAGTTATGACAAATCTAGGAAGATGATACTATCAATACCCATCTACAAGGCCAAAACAGAGGCTCTGAGAGATGGAGTAAGTGGCCCAGGGTCACAGAGCCTATGGGAGGCGTGTTACACAGTGGAGGAGCTGCCCAGTCATCTGGCTCAGGAAGGTGGGGAGGATGCTCCTCTGGAAGGAGACACCAATTCATCAGGCCAGAAGAAATAGGGTCTTTCTTCTTAGGAAACAATGGATAGAGGGTTGGAAGAGGCCCCTGGGGTCAAGAAAGGGTGAGCTTTGGGCGCCTGTCTTGGTAGGTGGTGTTGTTCAGTGTGGAAATCCGGTGTCTTATGACAAAATTACAAGTGAGGACCTAAAGTGGTTTCTAGCATGTAGTTAGAGTTCGTGGAAAAAGGAGGAAAGGAAGGTCAGAGCCAGTGTAGGATGACAGATGTCTACCAGGGCATCCAGCAGCCAAATACGACTTAGGGCTTTTTTACTGCTCCCCTTCAGTAAATCATAGCGCCCATCCTTGTCTGACAGCCCCCCACACCATTTAGACATGCCAAAAGGTCTAGCTGACCTGTTTCAACATAACAAGAACAGAATGATTCCCAGGTTGGCTTTGGGATAAGCTTTGAGGAAGAAAGGTGGGTTCTTCTCTGTGTTCGTTGGGACTTAAAAATGTGGACCATCAGGCTGCCGCCAGCAAACACATTCCTTGACCTTCTGTGGTGGGTCCTTAGAGTGGAACCAGGTGTTCTTTCAGCCCATGCCAGAATGTGCTGGCCGCCCCACTGGCCTCCTGCCTCTACCCAGTGAGCGAAGGGGCTTTGGCTGGCCAGCTACCAAACAGCTGTCCTGGGAGCCGCAGGTGGCCGCCCACGCTCGTGCCCAGGCCAGCAGCTGCGTGGCCCGACCCAGCCTGGCAAGATGTGCGCCTCTGCCCCTCTACCCCAGCTTCTCCCTGAGCCAGGTCACTCGGGAGACTTGGGAAAAGGAAAGCGGGAGCTCAAATATACACGTAAACCTGCAATCAAAGCATATACTACATATACTATGCTCTTCCCCTTTTTTTTTCCTCTTAATTTTTTATGATACTGAGGGTTGAACCCAGAGTTACACCCCAGCCCTATTTTTTAATCTTTATTTTGAAACAGGGAATCACTAAGTTGCAGAGGGCCTCACTAAGTCACTGAGGCTGACTGCAAACCAGAGATCCTCCTGTCTCAGCCTCCCAAGCACTGGGATTACAAGTGTGAGCCACTACATTCAGAATTCCCCTTCTTTTAATATCATTGATTTTGGTGTTTTTTAAAGTCACTACAATGAATTTAACGTCAATAAATAGAACTTTAGCTTCAGCTTGTCATGTGCATTGCTATTAGAATAAAAATTATTTTCTGGTAGTATGTATCTATAATTACTATAACAGCAAAGGAGAATGATATCCTAACTTTAAAAAATGGTATCTGAGAGGCCATCCTAGGTGCCTAGATAATAATGACATATAGGAGGAGCATTATTGAATATACTGTATAAAATATAGTAGATGAATGAAAATGGGTTAAAAAAAGAAGAGAGAAAGAAAAAAGAAAACAGAAAAGAAAAACATTATTATAGCCAAACTAATAACAATAAGAAATTATTTGATTTGTGGTTTCAAGTTTTACAATAAAGAAAAAAGCAAAAGCAAACAATTAAGCATTTTATTTTGAGAGTAAAACGGGGAATCATATGTTGAAATTATAAAAGAAGAATATAACATGATGTTACATTTGGATCCGAAGTTTCTGAGTAGAGATTGAGCCAGAAAGATGTTGGTTCCTGATGTGTTTAGGGCTCTTCCCCACCAATGTGGGAAGCTCTGAGTGAAACCCACTGTTTTAATCATACACTTAATCTTAATTGGAGAAATTATTTGTACAAACTATTCCCTATGTCTGGCTTTTAAAATCAACATGTTAGAACTTAATTATGCAAGTGAATGCTGTCCTCTTCCATGTAACCACTGGAGACCACTTTGTCTTCATTCCAACAGTAAAATCATCACTCAAAACAGTTTTAAAATTGCTTCTTCAGACCATCTCCCAGGGTAGAGAAGTAGACACTTTGATGTCCGAAAAGGCCTGAACTCACTCAAAAAAGCCTGAACTCACTCAAATTCAAATCTGGGGAGAAATTTGCATATGATAAATTTGGCCCCAAATAACTTATATGTTATGTAGATTGATACCAGAAACTTTAAACATGCTTTGAATAGTGGCTTCTTTGAAGAATGACACTCATTTGTGTGCCGGTATTGGGAATGGCCTAGAAAGATTTGGGAAAGCTTTGATTATTAATATATTTCAAAAGAAAATAATTGGTATATTTCAAAATAGTTGTGTTAAAATAGAGGCAGACATGGATAAAGAAAGGACTTGGTTTCCGCCTAAAACAGGCAGCTATTCCAGTGTAAATCAACCTAGCTCAAAGTAATTAACAAGTCAATAGAGGAGAGCTAGGGCTTCCTCTTTCTAAAGACAGATCTACATGATGATCTAGGGGGGATGGGGCAGGGTTTGACCTTGCTCTTCATGAAAGGAGACACCACCACACCTCACTAGGGGAGGTACCTTACTGGGTACTTCAGAGTCACGCAAACAAGATGGAGGTCATGGGTATAAAAAGTCCGGTCCACGTGTAAGCCCTTTGGTGTACTCATTCGTGGGGCTGTATTTCTATTTTCTGTATTTCTATCTTTCTAATAAACTCCTTTAAATCTTCAGCAGCTGTCCAAGCGATGAATACTTACTCTTAGCTTAGGACAAGAATCCACGGTTTTTCTGTTTGTCTGTTTGTGTGGTGGTGGTGAGGGGGATTACTTCTCCCCACACACACACCACGCACACCCCCCCACCCCCCGCAACAATTTGGGTACAAAAGTGTCAGTATTTTTAACTTAAAATGACTGACATTGCTTTGTAATTCAAATTCATTATAAAATTCATATACACGGCAACATTTTGCTAAATGTTTTGCTATTTCTAAAATTAGCATGAAGCTGGACCACCTAAATGGTATGTTATCTGTCAGGGTGAAGAAAGATCTCTGACATCTCAGAGGATTGAGTAACCCTTAAGCTCAGGAAGCCAAACTGCTTCCCCAGAAATTAGCCAACAGCTAATTTCACCTTCACCTTTCCTGAGCCTCTCGAGGAAAGCTCTCCTTCCAAAGGGGCTAATTAGCCCAGGTCTGTCAGCAACATTAATGAAGGCCCTGCCAAGTGTGCAATGCTCAGAGCTGTGCTTGCTCACCACCACACTGGAGGACTGGTACCATGCAGATGTGCCCCCAGTGCTCACAAGCTTAAGTGTGCTCCATCCTATGTTTGAATCGTGTCCAGTTTACTGACTTGGTAACCCCAAAATGAGCTGGTCAGTTGACTTGCCCCTAACTAGCAGAATAGACCGACCAACCCTCTAGCAATGTCTCCTCCCTTGGTCTTCTTTCCTCCAGAGGTTTCCAGGAAGTTGTTAATGATATGTAAACAAATATTTAAACCTGTGGGGAGAATGCCAATATTGTAAGGAATTTAAAGAGTGAATCTTTTGAAGAGGATAAGTAATTCCTTATTTATCTAATTTTAAATTTTAATCAGGGTTTTTTAATAAAACAGATACAAATTAAACATTATTTACCAACATTTTTGCTGAAATTCACTTTAACATCCACAATTTTTACATTGTTTTTCTCCCTGAAAGAACCAAATCATTTTTAATTTGCATCCTCTTTATCTAAACAGCTTTTGAAAGGCTCTGTGGGTGGCCAGGAATTCCTCTTTCCTGAGGTTCACAATGACAGCTATGGACCCTGTTGGAGTTGATCATATTTCTGGATCAAGATGAAAACTTCACTTTAAAAATAATGTTTAAATCCCACCCACCCCAACCCCACAAATATTCTAACCAGATTGATCTTTTCTATCAACTTCATAACACAATGGCTGATAGTTGATTAAAAGAAAATGCCTGTAAGACAGACAGAGATTCCCTCCGAGAGTTCTAATGAAAAAAGTAAAAAAATTATGTATTTGGTTAAAGCAATATCCTTTATAAAAGTGGAGGATTCTAAAAAATAAGTTTCTTACACTACTGGATTTTCTACACTATTATCCTTTACTTTGGATAAGAAACTATCAGCTTTTTTTACATTTTATTTATTTTAGAAAATTTTAAACATTTACAAAAGAGAGAATACTTCTATAAATGCAATAGGTTCTCCTTCTCCTCCTGTTGAGGGCAAAGCCAATAAGCATGACCAGAAAATGAAAAAATGGAGAAAGATTTATTTCTCACAGCAAGTAAGGAGAGCACTGGAGTTGCTTGCAAAGTAGTGATCTCTCCTTGAGGAAAGGAAGCAGAGTGATTTTCTTCCTGGAATCCTATGCACATTCATATAGAAAAGTCATGTAGTGGGCAGCACATTTCTAAGCATGTTCAGTTTAAGGTCATAGTCAAAAAGGAAAGATGGCAGACACATTTCTAAGCATGCTCAGCTCAAGGTCAGAGAGTACTGATAAGTAAAATAAAAAATTAAATGCGAGTAAAATAAAAATAAGTGAGTACGGCGGAGTGTGAAAAACACGAGAGAGGTCCGGTACACATGGCATGTAAAGTTTTAATGGCACGGCTCTCCCGGGGATCAGGGCGAGGCACTGTGGGGCCCGCGCGCCTGTCCGAAGCTTGAGGACGCGGGCTCTCCTTTTCAAGGTATGCATCTCGCGAGATGAGGGTTTACTCGCGGGAACGCCCAATTCTCGCGGGGGTTTCAGCCCCTCCCTTGCCCTGCAGAGGTCATGTGACACAAAGTCACATGAGTGCAGGACCCAACTTAACATTCCGGCCTTTTGATGGTAGGGATAATGGATGACGTTGGACCCTCTAGCTTCTTCCTGCTGTCAAGGGGCGTCGTCAGGGGCCCCAGGCCGGGAGGAGTCGGGAGTCCAGTCCCCCAGAAGGGGGTGCAGGTGGGTGCATAGCTGCAGTGCGAATTGGAGGTTACCCTGGACAGCTTAGTGATGTGCGCTTGAGGAGGCTTGAACAGGCAAAGGCTATTAAAGAAAAAAACAAATCATGAGATTGAGCAGGCGACCAAAAAGGAGACTGGCTTACTCAGTACCTGGAGAGCTACCCTGAGCTGGCAAAGAGGATGGAGGTTGAGGGATCCAGGAGCCGTCAGTCTTCAGCCAGGCTGAGTAGGGCCAGAGGCGGGGCCATGTCTGGAAAGGTGCTCCCCCTGTGTTGAGGCACCTGGGGCTCACCCTTTTCCAAGGGCACTGTTCCAGTGGCCCTCCTGGCCGCACGCCGGGCACAGTCTGATTGGTGGGCGTGGCTTCGCCCCACTTCAGGCAGGCTCCTGGAGGTAGTTGTTGTTGCAGTCCTCCACACCTAGGTGGCGCTCCAGAGGGCTGAGCCGCCACCGCCAGCTGAAGGGCAGCTACCAGGGATCTGCTTTTTGGCAAAGTCGGAGTGTACGCTCCATTTCTGCCTGTTTCTCTCTGGAATTAAAACTTAGATGCTATGTTAAGGTTCTGTCAGCTGTGACGGACCTATACTCACAAAGAGAGCGTCCCGGGGCTGGTGTCCGGCAAGAATGGCAACGCAGACTCCCCATGGGCAGAGGGTGTCGCCCCAGCCCCGGCCTGGCCCCGGCGTTTCCCGCAGCACCTAGGGCGTGCCCAAGCGGGCCGGAAAGGGAGCCAGAAGCCGAGCGCATTTAGGACCATGCGGAGCGGCCGGGCAGCCGCCCAACAAAATTGTAGTCTGGTGGGGTCCAAGATAGCGACTGTGACGTCACCAGGCAGCGACTGCACACCACCACAAAATGGCGGCTGGGAGAAATTAAATGGCAGCTGATAGGGGAGAGCATTTGGAGGGATACCAGACCACTTAGAAAAGTTCCTAACTATTCCTGGGCCACTGCAACCCATTTCCCAACTCGTATCAAGGCAGACAGGCGGAGCATGGAGATGTGGGCATCTGCTAGTATAAAGGTTCGACTTCCCATAATTGGTTCGCGGGTGGAAACGAAGAACAGGAAATGGGCGTCCCCGATTTCCCTGCTCAATCGTTCGGAAACGGAGGTTAAGAGATAGGGAAGAACGTCTTCATTCCTTCTCAAAACCGGAGGATGACCTGGTCATCCGCAGCGTGGTCCCAGTGGACCATGGGACAATGGGTCACCAAGCGCTTGGATTTTGGGGTCCCAGTGGACCGGAAGACCCAAGTCCGGAACCCGCTAACCAAGGGAAGGAGGCAGTTTACCAGAGTGAAGTGTTGCCAGCCAGCGCTGGCTGCGACAGAAGCGCTGAGAAGCTGCTGGGAGCGTGGTGGAGCTGGGGCGCGTGGATGCCGGTGGCTGGTGTGGACGGCACTGGCGGCTGGCGCAGGTGGGATAAGTGGGGGTGCGCAGGCGGCATGGCTTGCCGGGCCCGCGGCGTGGAGACAAAATGGCTTCCAGGCACACGCCAGACGTTGAGGCTGGGCCCCGAGGAGCACCGCCAGTGAGCCTGGCTCGGGGCAGGTGGGGCAAACCGGCCAGAGGTCCCGGCGGTGACCGGAGAACCAAGCTGGAACGGTGCTTTAGGAGGTACAAGCGGCAGGCAGAGGTCCTGGCCCGCGCAGGCAGTTGGCAGGCAGAGCAAGTGCCAAGCTGCCTGGCTCGGGCCAGAAAGATGGCCGCCGACTCCTAGGATTGGTTAGGAGTGGAAAGTGGGAGGGATTAAAGATTGTGAGGCCTCCAGTGAGGCCATGAGGTGGGAGGGGTTAAAGATGGCGAGGCCTCCAGTGAGGCCATGAGGTGGGAGGGGTTAAGGATGGCGAGGCCTCCAGTGAGGCCATGAGGTGGGAGGGGTTAAAGATGGCGAGGCCTCCAGTGAGGCCATGAGGTGGGAGGGGTTAAGGATGGCGAGGCCTCCAGTGAGGCCATGAGGTGGGAGGGGTTAAGGATGGCGAGGCCTCCAGTGAGGCCATGAGGTGGGAGGGGTTAAGGATGGCGAGGCCTCCAGTGAGGCCATGAGGTGGGAGGGGTTAAGGATGGCGAGGCCTCCAGTGAGGCCATGAGGTGGGAGGGGTTAAGGATGGGGGCCTCCAGTGAGGCCATGAGGTGGGAGGGGTTAAGGATGGCGAGGCCTCCAGTGAGGCCATGAGGTGGGAGGGGTTAAAGATGGTGGGGCCAAGATGGCGGCCCCCCAGTGATTCCACGTGTCCAAGATGGCGGGCCAAAGCTGGGGACCCCCCCCCCCAGTAATTCCATGTGGCTGCTTACCGGAATGGCCAGGCCCAGGCAGCAGGGGTGGGCAGGCACAGGGTGAAGGGCGCCAGGGCACGAGTCCGAGTGGAGGAACCAGCTGGAGCGCGGGCTGGACTTGGCGGGCTGGGGGCTGTTTAGCAGAGTGGCGGCCGCCTAGATGGAGGAGGCAGGCGGCCTCGGCAGGCGGGTCTAAGCAACGCCAGGCGCGGAGAAGACATAGGCGCGCAGTGTGGCGCAGTCCGCGGGCGGCGCGTTTCCATTCCAGCGGCGGGCGGCGTGGGCAGGCGGGAACGGCGGTTTTAGGAGGTCCAAGCGGCAGGCAGAAGTCCTGGCCCGTGCAGGAGGTAGTCCACGCAGGCACGGGGCGGCAGCGGCGGCAGTGGTGGTAGCAACGCCTGCAAGCGGAGCGCTGGTGTGGGACCTCGCAGTCAGCTGCTGGCGGGTCGGAGAGTCCGGGGCTCAAAAAGAGAGTAAAAATAAAAAGAGAAAAAAGGAAAAAAACGAAAAAAAAAGAAAAAATGGGGAGGGACCCAAGAGTTCTCCCGGTTCGGCACCGAATGATAAGTAAAATAAAAAATTAAATGCGAGTAAAATAAAAATAAGTGAGTACGGCGGAGTGTGAAAAACACGAGAGAGGTCCGGTACACATGGCATGTAAAGTTTTAATGGCACGGCTCTCCCGGGGATCAGGGCGAGGCACTGTGGGGCCCGCGCGCCTGTCCGAAGCTTGAGGACGCGGGCTCTCCTTTTCAAGGTATGCATCTCGCGAGATGAGGGTTTACTCGCGGGAACGCCCAATTCTCGCGGGGGTTTCAGCCCCTCCCTTGCCCTGCAGAGGTCATGTGACACAAAGTCACATGAGTGCAGGACCCAACTTAACAAGTACATGTTCAAAAAGGAAGATGGAGGCTTGAGCACTTCTGGGCATACTCAGTTTAAGACAATAATAAATCAACTTTACTCTAGGTCTTAAAAAGTGAGACAGGCTTGGTGAACTTGGTTGGTTCTTCATAAGTTTTTCCAAAAAGTCTTAGCTGAAATAGAAAGAAAACTGAAGGTGGGTTATTGAAGAAGTTTGCTTCTCAAGGTTCCTGTCTCCCTTAGTGGATACTGTGCCAGTATTAGGAAGAGGCTTCAAAATGTATTAATGTACCAGTATTGGGAAAGATTTTTAATTTTTCAAATATATCTTTGCTAGTAAAGAAACCAGGAGCTTCAGAAAAAGGGGCTCCAGGATCCCAGGCATCAAGGGAGATTAGCAAGACAACAGAGATAGTTTCAGGGCCTTTTCCATTATAAAGATAAGATTTCCCAAGGAAGTGGAAGTATGCCATAAACCTTCAGGAGATCCCAGACTTCCATAATCATGAGAGGATGCCATAAGTGATGATCCATGAACACATTTTGGGGCTTAGGGAAACAGGACAGACCTGCAGAAAGGAATCCCCCACATCAAAGACTGGCCCTAGAGGGGGGGCAGGTCTTTGTGGGGTAGAAGACTGGCTATACGAATACTCTGGGTTTAGAAATCTTCGGTGAATTTGTTTGAACCTCCCGCCATGCTACTCCTGAATGCCTGTGACTGTCTTCTGTATTTCTTTCTTTTCTTTTCTTCTCTTTCTTTCTTTCTTTCTTTCTTTCTTTCTTTCTTTCTTTCTTTCTTTCTTTCTTTCTTTCTTTCTTTCTTTGTGATACCGGGGTTCCTAGAAGCCCTTCTACCTCCGGGCTACACTCCCAGACCTATTTTTATACTTTTTTATTTGGAAACAGAGTCTCTTAAGCCAGCACGGCTGGCTTCAAACCTGCGCAATCCTCCTGTCTCCGCCTCCCAAGCGCGGGGATTACAAGCGTGCGCCACCAGGCCTGGCTTCTATTTCTATCTTTTTAATAAACTCCTTTAAATCTTCAGCAAGAGTCCGGGCTATTGCATATCTATCCTTAGTTCAGGACAAGAACATGTTGTTTTATGGAAATAGTTTCTGGGAGCCTAACAAAGTTCCCTGGGGACAGTTTCCCAAACCATAACAGTCCAAACCATAACGGATAATGATTCAATAACCCTTCATTCTTCACCCAGCTATCACAATTGCCAACAATTAGCAAAATGTTTATATTTTCATCATAAAATTGAGTTGGTTCTTTTTATATTTTTATATTTTTATTTTTTGTGGTACTGAGGGTGAAACCCAGGGGCTTTCTACCTCCAGGCTATACTCCCAGACCTATTTTATACTTTAATTGGAAACAGGGTCTCACTAAGTTTCTGAGAGCCTCACTAAGTAGCTGAGGCTGGCTTCGAACCTGTGGGATCCTCCTGTTTCAGCCTCCCAAGCACGGAGATTATAAGCATCTACCACCATGCCCTGCTAAATTGGTTCTTTTTAAGACAATTGTTACCAAACTTGGATAAAGCATTAGTAATTGTATATACCAGTGAATGAACCTCTGTTATGTGCTATATTGCAGACAGATTAGCAGGTGCTTTCTGTCTATTATCATCATTATGATTACTTTTATGAAAGAGGAAAATGAGGCTGAGAGGTGCTGAGATGCACCCACTGGCAAGTCCACACCCAGCAGGACTACAGAAGGTCAAGATTTACCAGAAAACACCACCATTGCCTGTCCTGTTTATCTGCTGCAAATCACATGTACATAGTTGGATATTCAGCATCACCCTCTGCTTGCTGGTCTCAGAAGAAACTTGTGGAGAAAATATACTTTCCCTCCTTGGCCCTTCTGGATCCTGGCAACTTTGAGCCTTAACTATACATTAAAACATTGCCTGGGTGCAACTGTCTTGCTCAGGCAGACAATTTGAGCCCTGTTTTGATTTACAGTCAGCAAGGAAAGCTACCCTGGTTAGTGAAACTTCTCTCAAACTTCCCTGCCAGTCACCAAAATTTCCAGCTCTAATCATTAATAATTAACAATTCACTGCCACTAAGCTCAGTGTGGAATAGAATATATAATGAAATGAAATGTTATTTCTGTAGTTAAGTGTCCTGACATCTGTGAACAGCTTTCAAACGGTTTTTTTTTTTTTTAAGTCAATTTAGCAAAAGAGCAATAAAACTTATGTGGTGGGCTGGGATGTATCTCAGCGGAAGAGCACTTGCCTGGAATGAGAAAGGCCATGGGTTCCATCCCCAGCAATGGAAAAAAACAAAGGTAAATGTGGATAATTGGTAACTATAGATGAAGGATACATGGGAAGAAAGAGTTCATTCCTGTGTAAGTGTGCGGTATGAACAGAAAGAGAGAGAAAGCAAGCACACACAGAGGTGTGTGGATACTCAGAAGTTTAAAGCAGAGTGAGCAGCTCCTTCCTTCTTTTTCCTTTTTCTAAGCAGCAAATCAAATGAGAGGCAGGAGTGAGAGGCACAAATCTCTCATGTGAGGAGGTGGCCAGAAAGGACAGCAACTGGCCTAAAAGCCAATCCTGTGCTCTAATCTGGGGATAAGTTTTTCTCAACTTAGAGCAGTAGTTCCCAAACTTTCAGATTTCATGGGCCAGTAAAATTTCAAAAATACTTCAGAGACTGATATAGGGTTGCTAATGTTCTACATACCAAGTAAAAGCATTTTTAAAAAAACATTTTTCCCTGTTATCATAAAAGTCACCTTTCTAAACCAGGCATGGTGGTGCATGCCTATAATCCCAGAACAAGCTAAAACAGGAGGATCACAGGTTGAAGGCCAGCCCCAACAATTTAGTGAGTTCCTCAGCAATTTAGTAAGGTCCTATTAAAAAAAAAAAGAAAAGAGGGGGGATGAGGGTACAGCTTGTGGCAGAACGCTCCTGGGCTCAAAACCCCAGCACCCCCCCACACACACACAAGGAACGTACCTTTCTATAAGAAAGTACATTTTAATATTTTAATACCAAAAAATGAATACTTTAGCTTTAATAGAAGTTACTACATTACCTTTACTTTTCCATTTCATGACTGAGATTGCATTAAGAGATAATTTATACTTTTAAACAAAAGATTTCCAGGACAAGTTGACAGAAAGAAACAAGACTGTAAAATCTCTCTATATATAATGGTTTGAAAATAAATGACCCCATCCCAGCTCTCATGGAAATTGGGTGGCAATATTGAAAGCAAGGTTTGGTTGTAATCTTATCACTGTAATTGATTTATCTGGATGGTAACCTAGACAGACAGTGTTGCTGGGGAAGGTGGTCCCTGGGTGTGACCTTAGGGACTGTGCTTGTGTCTTTGACTCCCCTTGCTCGCTTGTTCTCTTTGCTTCCGGCCTCCATGATGTGAGAACAGAGCCCTCTCTGCTGCTCGCTGCCATGGCCTGAGCTCCATAGTCTCCAGCCTCACATGATCTGAGCAGGAGAATTCTAAGACCCTCAGCCTGACAATGTTGAAAATTACAGTTTTTCATTTACACTTCCATATGTTGGAAGAAGCTGATTGAGGATCTAAGTGGTGCTAGGGAAAATCAGTAGAGCAGAAGTTGTGGCCTTCCACAATCTAGAGGCAAAGAAAGGCCAGAACCTGTGAAAAAGAGTATGGCAGGTCCTCAGAAAATGGGCATATATCCAAAAGAAGAGAATTGAAGAGATTTCTTTTTTCTTTTCTTTCTTTTTTTTTTTTTTTTTGTGATACTGGAGATGAAACCCGGGGGCATTGCATCTCCAAGCTACACCCCCAGTCCTATTTTCTTTAGTCTCTTTTGTTTTGAAACAGGGTCTCAGTGAGTTTGCGAAGAGCCTTATTAAGTTAAGTAGCTGAGGCTGTCTGTGAACCACGATCCTCCAGTCTCAGCCTCCCAAATGCTGGGATTACAAGTGTGCACCACCATGCCCAGCCATAAGAGATTTTTTTTAAAAATCACATGTTCACTGCAGCATTATTTACAGTAGCCTAAAAGTGAAAATAATTCACATGCACCAACAGAGGCGTGGGTACACAAAACATAGCGTACGCATATATGAACTATTATTGAACCTTTGTGTGTGTGTGTGTGTGTGTGCGCGCGTGCGCGCGCGCGCATGTGTGTGTGTGTGTGTGTGTGTGTGTTTGTGTGTGTGTGTGTTTATGTGTGGTACTGGTACTGGGAATGGAACTCAGGTACCTTTTACCTTCAGGAGACACCCCCAGACCTATTTTTAATACTTTGTTTGGAAGCAAGTTCTCACTAAGTGTCTGAGAGCCTCACTAAGCTTCTGAGGCTGACTTCGAACCTACAATCCTCCTGTCTCAGCCTCTCAAGTATTGAGATTACAAGCATGTGCCACCATACCCAGCTTATTGAGCCTTTAAAAGAAAGGAAAGTATGGCATATCTTACAATGTGGCTGTACCCTTAAGACGTAAGTGAAATAAGCCAGACACAAAGACCAAATATTGTATAATTTCACTTTTATGAGCCCTCTAGAGAAGTTGAGTTACTAGAGACAGAAAGTAAACTGGTAGTTTCCAGGGGCAGAGAGGAAGGGGACTGAGTATTTGATTGGTACAGAGTTACAGTTTCAGAAAATGAAAAATTTCTGAAAAGAGAGGTGGTGATTATTATACAATGGTATGAAAGTACTTAATGCTACTGAACTGTATGCTTAAAAATGGTTTAAATGGTAAATTTATACCATATCTATCAAACTAAAGGAAAGAAAGAAAGAAAGAAAGAAAGAAAGAAAGAAAGTTGGAAGGAAGGAAGGAAGGAAGGAAGGAAGGATGGATGGAAGGAAGGAAGGACGGACAAATGGACGGGCAGGTCAGCCCTGGTCTTAGCTCTCCACTGCTGTGACAAAATAGCCCAGAAAATCAACTTTAAGGAGGAAAGATGTATTTTGGCTCACCATTTCCAAGGTTTCAGCACATGGCCAACTTAGCTCCATTGCTTTTGGGCCTGTGATGAGGCAGAATCTCATGGCAGGGAGGGAATGGTGGAGCAGAGCTGTCCATTCCATGATGTCTGGGAAGGAGAGGGGGGGGGGCTGCTTCCTCCAACTAGACCTCAGTTTCCAAAGTTTCCTCCACCTTGCAAAAGCCCATTAAGCTATGTATCCACTGATGTGGGCAGAACCTCACAATCCACTCACCTCCCCAAGACCCCACCTCGGAGCACTGCAGCATTGGAGATCAAGCCTCAAACACCTGAGTTCTGGAGGACATTTAAGACCCACACAATAAGAGGTCCCAAGGTCCCACCACCTCCTAAACCCCCGTGCAGATGTGGAAATAGTCCCAAGCCCGCAGGTACAGTATGTATTAGCCAGGTAAGTGGGTGGCCAGCCACACAGGGTGGCACGGGAATGCACCGTCAGTGCCTCCTTCCCTGCCTTGCCCATCACCAGGTGACTTGTTGAGGCCCCTGCAGTGGAAGAGTCCACTTCCACCCTGTTGACTTTGCTCCTGGCCAGAGGACTTAGCATGTGTAGCCAGTGGGATAGCTATCACATTTACCTAATGTGGTAGAGTCGACCTCCTGGCCATTGGTGGTTGGTCCTTTCTGTTTCCCCTCTGCCAAGAGATTGACTTTTCCTACGTATGAGCTGCTGGGGTGATTTCCATTTTGGATGCTCATTTCAGAGCACCGAAAGGAAATAATGACATATTGACATGTTAATATTATGTCCTTTAAATGCTCATATTCTACTTAGCAGTGCAGCTATCCTCTTTCCCTGCCTTCTCTACCCCCGTAACTCTTTGCCGTAACTCTTTCCCTCAGTCCCCGACATGGAGTAGGGGGAAGCTTCCAGAATGCTTTGCCGGGGGTAGAGTGCTTTCTTCTGCCACACACCTGGCTTCCTGATCTTGTGAGCAGGTCCTAGCTGAGAGTGACTAATCTGAGATTCTGTTGGGACATCCTTTTCTTTCACGTTTATCTAGAGAAATAAAAAGCGACCATCCACATGAGCTATAGGAAAAGCCTGCTGCTCCTGTCTGCGCATGGGGGGAGGGGAAGGCCACTGCTTCACATGGACTAGGAGGCCAAACAATTCTTTGCCACAGCCCGATCCCTAAACATTTTTTTAGCCTACACCTCCCTTGTTCTTGGTTTTCTTTCCTATTCTAGTATTCAGAAGTTTTTAAATATTTTTTGACTCCTCCTATTTGAGATGTGTGAGTTGCTAAATCTGGGACAGATCTTTCCTTTCCCGGTGTAATTCTATAGGAATCTTCGCCTGCTCCCTTAGGATCAGACCAAAATAGGTACAGTCATGAGAGCTGCTGCCGCCCACAGAATGCATCCCCTGGGCTGGGGAGCAGACATAGGGAACAAGAGAGGTTCTTTCCTAAAAGCCTGTGGCAGAGGCCTGGATTCACACACTTGCCAGACAGAAAATAGCCGGAGATGATGATCTCAACTCATTTTCTTGATTGCTGATTTCTACTTACTGTACTGAACACAAAGTTAGAAACGGTCCATGTTTGGGGGGTTTGCTAAGTGGCCAAAGGTTGGCCTGTGCACTGGGCTGGTCAATAAATATCATTTGATGAACCTGCAGACTGTCTGGAGGGAAGGACAAGCTGGCTCTTTGAATAAGCCAAGTACTCCGTCCAAGAAGAGAGAGATGGCATCCTGCCAGCTGTCCACGTCTGGCTTGGTTGAGAAGTTGTAACAAGATGATAAATAATCATGCCGGTTTATGAGCAGGGAGCTTTTTATACCCTGGCCCAGGTGTTTTTGAACACGGTTCCTGAACTCGCCCCGTGGCCTCAGAAAGCTTTCCTTATTTTGGTGGTGATGGGGATGGAGTCCAGGGGCTTGTGCATGCTAGGTGAGTGCTACCCCTGAGCTCCGCTCCTGCCCCTCAAAATTGATTGACAGAATCACCATCGTTCTGAGGAGGAAAAGTTGAGTTACAAGATGTGCGTCAGCTTTTCCATGGTTGTAGGGCACAAATAGCCCCAGAATTGGGTTTCCTGTCTCCCAGCCAAGGAGGCGTTTTCAGACCTCTTGCCTTTTTTCACAGCACTCTTCTGATACAAGTGTCACCCACCAAACATCCAAAAAATCCTGAGGCCCAGCACGGCTTTGGCTTTGAATTCAAGTTGGCAACTAACTGGTGACATGAGATGGAGACCTTCCCCAAAGGGGGTAGGAGGGCGGCCGAGCAGGAGGCATGCGGCTCCACCTCATCAGAGTCCTCTGTTGGAGGGGAGCAGTCAGACACCAGACACCTCTCTGTCCCTCTGAGTGGTCCCTGCAGGCAGAGCCTGGCAAGAGGGAGAGACCCGCCCTTTGGTGCTCTGTCTGCCATCTGAGACACTGGCTAACACAGTTGGCAAATAGCAGCCTCCACATCTGGCAGGCTCTGTTCAGCCCCATCTCTGACCCCACCGCCCCCCAGTGCCCCCAGGACCTGCTGTCACCTTTCAACAAGTCTGGGACCGTCTGAAATGCCTAGACTGACTTAAAACAACCAGAAAACGAAACGGCTTCCCCACAGGCATGGTTGCCAAAGAGCTTATCAACAAAAGGAAAAGTCAATACACCAAATTAACTTAAAACAAAGAGAGAGAGGAAGATGGAAGCCAGCTAGTTTAACCAGAGAGGCGAGATGCTCAGGTTTTACAAACACACCCTAGAAGTCACCAAAGAGGATAGAATACAAAGCCAGGAGGGGTTGCCAGTCCTGAGACGTGACACATTGAATGTGGTGGACCAGCTGTCCAGGATGACAAGATTGTTGTTGATGGGCACAGGCCTCCAGGGAGATAGGCTTTGGATGGTGTCACCATGGCCCGATCGCAGTTGTTTACATCTGTTCCTTGGAACACTAAAACAGCCTTGGATTCTAGGCCCTATGCTTCAGAAAAACCCAGTTATAGTTCCCTCTGAAGTGCAGGTAGCTAAGCCTGAGAAGAATCGTCCCAGCATGGTCAACCAGAGGGCACAAGGTGATGCTGTGCAGAGGGAACACAAGCAGGAGGGTAAGAAGAGCCATCTCCTATCCCTGCCTCTGCCACTGTCCATGTCACCAGCTTCGGTTCCCTCTGAGTAAGGCAGAGCTCATACTTCACCTCCCCCATGTTGACGTGAGGCTTCAATGATACCTGAGTGGTGAGCCTAAGTCCTCCTGGTTGTTGGTATCCCACGGCTACCTCCTTGGCTTGAGGCAGGTCTCAGAGTGGTGCTGCCCCTCCATCCTAGTCACAGGGAGGACACTGGCCTTCCTTTCCATTCTCCACTCATAAGGCCTCGTGAACGCCTACATCTTTGGATATTCCTGTGGGTAAACCATTGCTCCTGATGGACGATTATCACCTAGGGACTCTGTCAGTACCCCCTGTGTGTCCCTGTGCCTGGAGCATGTCTGCTAGAATCCACTGTTTTACACTAAGAAAAGAACCTGAAGATTCTGGAAAGACTTTGAATTCCCATGCCTACAAGTACACAGGAATATGTTCACTTGCATTTCTATATGCAGAGCAACTAAAAGGTTCAAGGAAGCCACCCATGGAAAGAATCAGTAGGATGAAAAGAATGGCATGGAGATTATGTGTTGTGGTTTGAAAGTCGAACGTCCCTTGGACCTCAAGCTCTGGAGACAGCCATGCTTGGAGGTGAGTCCCTGGGGTTGGCCTTGGGAACTAGACATGTCCCTCTCTTTGTCCCCCTGCCCTCTCTGCTCCCTGCCATCATGCCCTGAGGACCTGTAGCCCTGCCTCCTAATTGGCAGCCAGCATAAATGGACTGAGAGAGACTAAAATCTCCAGACCCATACACAAACATTTTTTTTTCCCTCTAAGTTTTCAGGAGTTGGATCACAGTAGTGAGGATGCTTACTGAAACAATATGTCAACCATGGGAGAGGCCCTAGATGAGAGACACACAGGACGAAAAAGACAGATGAAGAATCCAGGGCAGGGGAAACAAGTTTCATGGGATAGAAAAAAATCTCCATCAATGCTTTCTTTTATGCAAGTGAGAGACTGAACAGAAGCTGAGCTACATCCACAGCCCTTTTATTTTAATGCCTCAAACTTGGGATCCTCCGTCCTCAGTCTCTCGAGTTCCTGGGATTACTGGCGTGAGCCACCATGCCCACCTTTCCTAAATATTTTAAAGAATTTCAAGTTACAGAGGAACTAAACTTGTCATGATTTTTTTCTATAGTGGTAACCCATGGGGGCATCTTTCTTCATCCAAAACAAGCAGTATTTGTGTGTGTGTGTGTGTGTGTGTGTGTGTGTGTGTGTGTCCCAACCTTACGCAGTTAATCTCTTTTTGATAACAGCACCAGACGATGGGTTATGACCCAAAATTCTGGATCTGTCAAGAAACTTGTGTATTGCTCTTTCCCATCATTCATTACAGGCTGAGTATCCCTTATCTGAAATATATAGGACCAGAGAATTTAGATTTTGAAAATTTTCAAATTTTGTATTATTTATATAGACTTTGCCAGTTAAATATCTTTACTCTGAAAAATCCAAAATTTGAAAGGTTCTCAAATCCAAAACTTTCTGAGTATCATGTTGCACTCAAAAAGTTCGATTTTAGAGATTTGAATTTTGGGTTTTCAGATTAAGGATGCTCAACCAATACATGAAGTGAGAGTCTCCCTTTCTGTTGAGCTGAGTTGTATTCACATTGCAAGTCACTGAACAAGTCCTGCCCAGACCTGCAGTATCTGGGCATCTCAGCAATGGGCGCCCACCATGGGGCACGTCCACAGAGGGTCAAGAGGTGGCTTAACTCAGACTCTGCAGAAAGTAAGAAAAGAAGATGTGCTCTAGACCAGCTGCAGTACCTCCTGCTTCCCACTCCCTCAATAAAATAGTAACATTTGTCCTCCATAATTCATTCATTAGTGAACTGAAAATAATACATGGTACATGCCACAGACAAAACAAGAAGATAGCAAAGTGATGTGAATCAATCAACACTAAACTCAACTACAGTGTAAACTTATTTCTGAATTCTTTATTTATATTTACCTCCCTTTATAAGCCGTGTGTTTCTTGACACAGGGTCTGGGTCTTTCTGGTATTTTATTATATCCCAGGACTTAGCATAAGCATTCTTCACGAGTTGGAATGTAGGTTAATTTTTGTTTTAATAACTTGTAGCACTTAAAGGAAATGACTTACTCTCAAGGGATTTACCTAAAATGGTGAGATTTCTTTCATGAGAAAAATAAACTTTTGCAGACTCACCGTGGGTCCGCCCCTTGGAGGTGGGCGTGTCCAGTAGGGCTGGGTTTCATTCTAATTTCCCATTCCATGTGTTGGTGTATGAAGAAGGTCCTTTCATATCCCAAAATGGGACGGATCCTGCTGACAAGTGATCCTGCAGCTGTAGGATTTTTAAGAGTATCACTTCTTACCTTACTATTTGCCCCAATAAGACACAGAATTCTTCCCACAATAGCCCCACAAAACCACTGATAGCAAGGACCATGATACTGCAAGCCCACCATCATAGGATGGCCAGGGCAGCAGAGACAGCCTGAATGTTTCAAGGAGGTTTCACCTGACCTTTATGTAACTCTGTGACTCAGCTGACATCTTCAAGTCCTTGCGCACAGTCATAGGCACTGCTTAAGACCTCCTTTCCTAAACAGTTGTCACCCAGTTGCATCATTCACAGCTGGAATTGCTGAACATAGGGAAGCCGTGGGGATAAGGGCTAGAATTCTTTTCTTTTCTTTCTTTTTTTTTTTTTTTAAAGTACTGTTGTGTTGAACCCAGAGGCAGTCTATCTTTAAGCCACAGCCCCAATCCTTTTTTTTTTTTTTGCGGGTCTGGGGGTGGAACCCAGGGGCATTCGACCTCCCAGCTAAACCCCTTGCCCTATTTTTTTTTTTTATTCTTTATTTTGAAACAGGGTCTCACTAAATTGCAGAGGGCATCACTAAGTAGCTGAGGCTGTCTATGAACCACGATCCTTCGGTCTCAGCCTCCTGAGTGCTGGGATTACAAGTGTGTACCACCATGCCTGGCTCCCCCCAACTTTTTTTATTTGTTATTTTGAAATAAGGTGTCACTAGGTTTCTGAGGCTGACCTCAAACCTGTGATTTTCCTGTCTCAGCCTCCCAAGTACTGGGTTTATAGGCATGTACCACTGACTTCTTTAAGCACATGCTACCATGCCTGGCTGAAAATCTCATTTTTATAGGGTTAGGGCCTTTATAGGGTGAGGGTAACCAGATAGAATTGTGATTTTTTTTCTTAGAGAGAGAGAAAACACTTAAAAATCATTTAATTATGACATTTGGGCTTAATATTAACAAGCTCAGAAGTTTCCCAACACCCTTCAAGGAAGCCTTTCAGCCTCTAAGTGACTTTGTTTTGAGACAACCCACTCTGCGTCTGGGGCATCAGTTTGATTTACAGAGAATTTCAAAATATTTATATATTTTTTAGGGTTTCCATCACAGCCTCAGCCAGTAACCTGCTGTGTTTGAAAATGTCTGGGCAGTAATTGTCATTGTTTGCAGCAGCTATTTTGGACTCGGGCGAGCGCTGTGGCATTTTGTAGAATCTAGGAATGCAATTACCAAAGTTGTATACATAATCCAAGTGACCTCCTGGCTTCAGAAGCTCAACCCCTAGAAATAAAAAGGATAACAACAGCAAAACGTTTGTTTAATTTTTCTTCTGTAGTTGGTCAGTGGTAGGTGGATTATATTAGGGCCAAAAGATGATTAGTGTAACAATTCCTTATAAGTACAAAACAATGTTGAATTGAACATAGAAGAAAGAATATGACAGGCTCTTCTGACCCCCCATCATACCTAAATGTTTGTGGAGGAAATTAGATACTGAGGGGATTTCTGGGTGCGGGAGTGAGCCAGCTTTCATGAGGATGCGAGGGATTGTTTTGTGACCAATTGAAAAGGGCACTCTAATGTCATTTAAAAATAAGTTGTGAACACTGAAGGGCGCTATGTTTAAAAAAAAACTTTAAAAAAGACAAAAAACTTTTTAGTAAGAAAGAGACCATTCTGGACTTAGTAAGCAAATATAGAAGTTGTCCTGCCTGTCATCAGGGGTTTAGGTTTTCTAGATCTTATCTGTTTCTGAGGAGATCAGGTTACTCCCAAATTATTTTCTCTCCCCTGTTTTGTTTTGTTTTGTTTTATTTTCTTTCTTTCTTTCTTTCTTTCTTTCTTTCTTTCTTTCTTTCTTTCTTTCTTTTCTTTCTTTCTTATGTTATTTGGAAACTGCAGTGCTAAAGCCCTCCTGTAGTGTGTCAGAATCCCAGTATGACTGAAGCAGTAGTCAACTGAAGTAGTGTCTGATAAATAGAACCCTGCCCCACTCCCCAAGTATTGACCCCTAGGCCTCAGGAATGCCAGGTAAGTGCTCTACCACTGAACTACATCCCAGCATGGATAAACAGAATTTCTTAATTTAGCAGAAAAAAAAAAAAAAGATTTTGTGACTCTAGTGCTAGGTATAGGGAATTGTCAAGAATCATCTCAAAACTTAAATAAAACTCAATAATTTGTCAGTTAGAAATACCCGTGATTGAGGCTGGAGATGCAGCTCAGTGCTTGGCATGCAGGAGACCATTCCCATTAATCCCAAACTCCTTCTCCAAACCAAAGAAAGAAACCAGAAATGTCCATGGCCATTTTGCAAGCCCTTTCAGGTTTAGTACTGCAGCTCCCATCTCCTCTCTGCCTCTGTGGATCTGAAACTCAGAGCAAGCCCCTGGCTTCACTTCCCTCCCATCAGATTTAGCACTCTATGAATGACATGGCTCCACTTGCCCCTAGGGCCATTTCTTGATGGTGGTTTTTGTTTTCCAGCTGGATTTTAGACTGTCAAAAGCCCCCCTGAAAACTACAGTGAAGCTGGCCCTCTTGGTTCCTCTGAAGGCCTATGAGGTCATAAGCCTCCCTAAAATGACTCTAGGGAAAAGAAATGGGGCTGAGGTACACCAAAGGCTCTCTCATGGCCTGAGACCCATTTTTATTTTTTTCTACTTCTTTACCAATCCCTTCACTTCATCTACTTTCTCAGCTTTGCATGGAGCTGTATTAAGTATACACAACCCCCCACTCCCATCCTCAAGAAACCACCCGTCTGTTCTGAAGCCTGGCTGTAAACTGCCTGCCAGGCTCCCCAGACATCTATGACAACAGCAGATGCGGTGCCAGGAGCACACACCAGCCGTCTCCAGAAGAGAGCCAGGCCAGTGCGATTCAGTGGGGGAAGAGCTCCATCAAGACAGGGTAATCATTCCCAGTCAGGCTGGTTGTGGCAGGACTGCTTCTAAGCAGCTGGTGGGATCATGGCTCACAGGTGGCGATGAGGGACCAGCCCTAGCTCCTCAGGTGATCATCGTAATGGTTAGCTTTATAGAGTCCACCTATATCATGTCCAGCCTCTTATCCAGAGTGCACCAGTGGAAGCCAGCTCTCTGAAAGGATCTCAGGATTTTTTTTTTTGGGGGGGTCCCTTTTTTAGATTATGTACATGACCAAGATAAAACATCTTTCTCACTACTATTTACATAAATTATATGGCTCTGAAATGTCAATTTTGTATCCAGACAGGCTTATCTTTTCAACCAAAGGGACTTTTTATCATGCAAGCTTTGCTAGGTACTTCCTCTCTCCCTTTCATGTATACTCAGTACTGGGTTGGTCTTTTATTACTGTAAACATGGCTTTTGATTCAAGGAAATGAAAATACTGACATTTGGTTCATTTGTTCATTCATTTTAAAAGAAGATGAATGCTTTTGTGATGTAAAGATGTGCTGCAACCCCCCGGGAAGCACTGACAGCCTTTGCAGGAAGAGTGGATTTAACAACAAATACATTATTCTTGCAGAATTTTCCTTGTGCCAGGAAAGCAAAGTGAGCTGAGCCTCACAGTGGAAAGAAAGCTGCTGTGCCCATGGGAATTGGAGCAGCAGAAAAGACTCCAGACTCTCGCACATCCTCTCCAACCATAGCTGAGACGCCTCATGCAGGAGCTAGCAAATTAACTCTTTCTTATGTCCTTAACTCTATTCACTGTAGATATCTGGGCAGTGGAGAGGCGCCATTTTTTCCCTCGAGTCTGGAGAAAGATTCAAGAGCAGATTTTGATGAAAGGGCCATAAAATGTTAGAGTTGAAAGAGTAATTGAGTGATGTGTGCATGTATACCTCTACCCTCTTGTATTCCATTAAGATGTATGACTACAGTGCACCAATAAAACATTTTAGAAAAGAGAATATCGAACTCAATCTCCCAAATTTGCATTGGGCCTTTCCCTGTGGTCCTTCAAAGACACCAGTTAGTCTATGGGATGTTCCATGGCATGATTGTGTTTTAGAATTTTTAGAGGAGAAAAAGTAATCTTTTCCTCAGTTATTGTGAGGTTCATGGCCGATAAGCCTATAGCAAAAGACAGAATAAAGGAGAAAAGCATAAGAAATTTATTTAAGTGACATTTTATAGGACACAATTTCCTTCAAAAGTAAAGACCCAAAGAGCCAGGGGAAGCTGTTTTCATACTTAGGCTTTGTAAAAAAATGAACAGTCATGTGGAAGTACAATTGGACAAAAGGGGGCGTGATGAAACGATGGTAAGCTGGGAGAACATCACAGGCGTGTTGGTTGACGTTCTTCTCGGCTTCTCTGTGCAGCTTTCCTTCTCTCTGTGTGTAGTGCCTGTCACCTGAGTGTCTTCAGAAGAGAGAATGGAGGGAGGTCAGAGAGACTTCTCTGTTTCCACAGTTTTCTCAGTATTCTTCAGATTAAAATAGTATATGCCAAGGTCCATATTTGGGTCTAGTGTTTCCTGGGCCCCATCAAAACCTGTCATCAAGTGATGTTGATCCTAATTCTACTTTGTAGCAAAATACAAGTTACTGTTGGCTTTTTGTTTGTTTGTTTTTACCTAAAGGCCTTCAAATGTTTGAACAGAACCACCATGTTTCTTCGGTTCTCTACTATCTAGGCTCTGATCCCTGTTCCTTCAAGTTCTATTCACCTAGTGTGATTTCCAGGTCCCTCCTATCCTGATCGCCATCCACTGAACTCACTGCACTGGCTTGGTGTCTTTAAAATGTGCCTGGAACTGAGCATGATACTCCAGATGGGGGCCTCTCGAGGGAAGTAGCCAGTGGTCATGTTATGGCTTGATTTTTTTTTTTTTTTTTTTTTGGTACTGGGGATTGAATTCAGGGTCATTCGACCTCTGAGATATACCTCCAGGATTTTTTTATTTTTTTTTTTGGTGGTACTGGGGTTCCTAGAAACCCTTCTACCTCTGGGCTACACTCCCAGACCTATTTTATACTTTTCTTTGGAAACAGGGTCTCTTAAGCCAGCAAGGCTGGCTTCGAACCAGCGCGATCCTCCTGTCTCCACCTCCCAAGCACGGGGATTACAAGCATGTGTCACCATGCCTGGTCTAGGCTTTTTTTTTTTAATTTGAAACAAAGTCTCATGAAGTTACTGAGGCTGGCCTAAAACCTGTGATCCTCTTGTTTCAGCCTCCTAAGTACTGGGATTACAGGGGTGCACCATTGCCTTCTACTATACTCTTTTTTAAAATTTTTTTATTTTTGGTGGTACTGGGGTTCCTGGAAGCCCTTCTACCTCTGGGCTACACTCCCAGACCTATTTTATATATATTTTTAATTTTGAAAACAGGGTCTCTTAAGCTAGCGAGGCTGGCTTTGAGCCTGCATGATCCTCCTGTCTCCGCCTCCCAAGCACAGGGATTACAAGCGTGCGCCACCATGCCCGGCTTACTATACTCTTAACATGCTTCTGACACCAAGTGTATATAGAATTTTCCTCCACCCACCCAAACAATTCTGCAGGAGTGGACACTAGCTGCTGCCCTCTACCTTGGAGATAGCCTCAGATCCCACCTGTTGTAGGAGTTGGTCCCCCAGTCCTGCTCCCCCAACCTCAGATGCCAATCACAAGCACCAATTTGTTTTACCTGTGTTTCTGACTGATAGGCTATAAGTTGGGTTTCACATAACACCCTTCAAAGGTTTAATTAATTTGCAAGAGGAAGTCATAGAACGTAGGGAACACTTATGTTTACCAGTGATCTCGCCTAACCCAATTCTTAAGTTTTTATGGAGATTTCATTACATAAACATGTTTAATAAAATCATTGGCTGCTGGTGACTAATTTAACCTTCCAGTTTCTCTTCTCTATCTGGAAGTTGGAAAATGGGGCTGAAAGTCCCAACCTGTTCATTCTGCCTGGTCTTCCCAGTAACCAGTCCCATTCTGAAACTATTTGGGATTGCCAGCTGTTATGGTTGAGGGAACTGTTCTGGGGACCCCATTGGGCTCCTGAAACTGTTCCAGTGAGAGAGAGATGTAACCGTGGGTTCTTGTTTTGAACTAAGTATAGAAAACTCTAGTGTTCTTGCTGGAAGCCCAAAGAGTTTATTATTACAAAGATGGAAAGATAGAATATAGATTAATACAGCCCTATACCCAAGTTAGTATAGGGGGGATGACTTGAATAAAAGTCAGTCACTAGAGGCCTCTAGACCCAGAGCATTTTATACCAATCATCTTCTGACCCAACTAGATCCAACCCCTCTGGGGCAAGTCTTTTGGTGTGGAGATTCCTTCCTGTAGGTTGGTCCTGTCTCAGGTACAGACCCCAAGCCTTTTGTTTCACCTCAAAATGTGTTAATTGATCATTGGAATCTGGTATCTCTTGAAAGCTTATGGCATCCTCCCATGATTATCAAAGTATGGGATCTCTTGAAGGTTTATGACATCCTCCCACATCCTTAGGAAATCTTATCTTTACAATGTAAAAGGGCCCTGGGACTATCTCCGTTGCCTTGCTAATCACCCTTGGTGCCTGGAATTCTGCAGCCTTTTCCTTGAAGCTCCTGGCTTTTTTTACTACCAAAGATATATTTTGAAAATTGAAAATACTTCTCAACACTGACACATTAATACATTTTGAAACCTCTTTCCAATACTGGTACATTCCCCCCTCTTTCTATTAACTTCCTGACACCTACTGGCAACTAATTTAACCTTCCAGTTCCTCTTCTCTCTGGAGGTTGGAAAATGGAGCTGAAAGTCCCAACTCATTGATTCTGCCTGGTCTTCCCAGTAACCAGTTCCCATTCTGAAACTATTTGGGGTTTCCAGCCACCAGTCAATGCATTAACATAAAAAAGACATTACCACTTCAGAGATCCCAAGGAGTTTAGGGATTGTATGCCAGGAAACCAGGATATGCACATATTTTATATACATATTTCACAATATCACCATAGCAAATATATAAGATGTCAGAATTAAGACAAAAACAAAAGACTGAAAGAATCAGAGAAATTTACTATGGATAAATATAAATTTTATGTGACAAACAAGTACAGATTGGGAGTTATGTGGCTTGATACTAGTTCATGAGAAAGGAAGTTGGCCTTGAGTTTGACATGAGAGCTGGCTCTGAGAACAGAATTATATTGTGTTGATCACTTTGTGCTCTGTGGAATACCTGGAATATGTTCAATTCTGGGCACCACATTTTAAAAACAATGATCCTCTGGGCTACTCCAGCTTCTACCTCTTGATTTTAGTTTTTTTGTATTCATCCTTCTAGGGCATACACACACACACACCACACACACACACACACACACACACACACTCACACACACACACACACACATATATATATATATATTCCATCCACATGCCTAAACCAGAACTCTTGAACTCTTTGTCCCCTACATTCAAATCTTCCTTTTTATAAGCTCCTGATAAATTGGCCACACCATTCACCACTGCCCATGAGTCAGAGTATATTCTAATGTGAGGATAACTCTTTGTCAATACCAAGTAAATGGTCATGTGCAGCACACACAAACATATACACAGACATGTGTGTCTGTGTATATATACATATATATGTATATATATACATAAAACCACATGTGTGTATATTACACATATATATATTATATATAATAATGTTTGATCATATTTTTTATCAAAGTAGATATTGCATTATGGAGGATGGTGCTATGCAGGGGCTCCACCTCTGGATTTAGTGGTCTGTTCAAAGATTCTATCTGGCTGGAAGTTCTGAGCAGTGCAGCAGGCAATAGAACTAATGAATTTCATTCATGGTCAAGGATAATTTTCTGCATCTTTTCTGCTATAAGCGGGGCTCTGATTTAATGTGATGTTATGTAGATCTTCTGTCAGCAGAGCAAATGCTCCAAAATATATTAGATAGTAGGGCTGAGTGAGGTTCTATGGACAGAAAATGCAAAACCATACCCAGACTGTGTGTTTATTTCTTTCAGAATGAATCATCAGCTCCTCCAAAGTAGAAGGGACTCAGTGTAGTTACTGATAAACCACTGATCTCTGTGGGGTAGAACCAGATCAATGACCAAATATCGATCCCTACTGCTGGTAGGTTAGACATTCAGCAGCAGTGGCAGCTGGATAAGGCTTCAGAAGTAGTCGTCCATGCTGTGAGTTTCACTCATAGTCCCACTTTCTGCCACAAAGGTCATTTTGTTCATTTGTTCATTAGTACTGTGAAGACTGTGGTCTTTTTAGTGCCTCTTCTGTAGAAGATGCTCTCTGGAGAGCACAGACATACCATGTAAGCAGCTTTATACTTAGCACTCGCTTTGACATATCTATCCACATGCCTGAAACCCAGAACTCTTTGTCCCCCACATTCCAATCTTTCTTCTTACAGGCTCCTAATAAACTAGCCAGGCCATCACCACTTCCCATGAGTCAGAGCATATTCTAACTTAAGGACACTTCTTGTTCAATATTAAGTAAATAGTCATTTGAGCCACACAAGGCCCTGCCTTTTGAAAGGGGTTCCCTTCACTACAATATCTCAAGGCCACCCTGAGTCAGATAGTAGTAACAATTGCATTGATTTTCAGTGCTCACCTACATACCAACCTCATACATTTGTAATCCAAAGATTTCTCCTCCTCCAAGAGCTGGTTATGAGGGCTGTCACATGGAGCCATTGGTGTGAGGGAGGGGAGATGATGCAGTAGCGGTGGGTGACACACAGGCCTGGGCTACTTGCTCACCCAACTTGTCCATGTTCTGTGGTCCTGTTGGATTGCCATGGGGCCTGGGTGGATTGCTATGAACCCTCTTGACCTTTTTACTTGATCAGCCACATGACTCAGCTCATGAGGAACAATTCTAGACACCTGGTATCCCACAGTCAGATGCTCCCTCTGTGTCCTGAAGCATGCTAGAAGTCATTTTTCAAGTCATTTTTCAAGAGGACTAGGATAACCTTGGTCCAGAATCCCAGGGATCTGCCTTGTGATTGCCTCAGTGTAGCACCACAAATTGCACAGCATCATTTTATACCACTGATACTATCAGGTATAATTCCATAGGGTCTACTGGGTCATATGGTCCAAGCAACAGAACTGTTTCACTACAACTGAAGGAAGGCTGTTTTAGTTAGCATTCTCACCCCCTCCCAAACCTGATGACACAACTTAGAGGAAGCAGATTTGTTGCTCATAGTCCTGGGGATTTCAGGGGTTCAGTCTATGCTAGGCCAGGTGAAGTGTGCAGAACTCAGGACAGGAGGCAGAGAGCAGTGAAAGAAAGCACAATAGCTCTTTTTTCACATCACAGAGAGGCCAGAAGTGAGAGAGAGAGAGAGAGAGAGAGAGAGAGAGAGAGAGAGAGAGAGAGAGAGAAGAGAAGAGAGACAGAGTGCACTGGAAGGATGAACTATATATAATCTCCAAGACCAAACTACCAGGGATGCTTCCTCAGCAGCCAAGTCCCATTTCCAATGTGGCTGCCTTGTTTACATGAGGTCTGGGGGGTTGTAATAAATCCCAAGCACAACAAGGGCTTAGTCACTGACATAATAAACTCAATTTTGTTTTTCTTTTTCTGTCTCTCTTGCTCTCTGATATCATTTGCTTCTTTAACTTTTTTTTTTGTGTGTGTGTGTGGAACTGAGGATTGAATCTGGGGGCATTATACCTCTGAGCTACACCCCCAGCCCTATTTTTTATTCTTTATTTTGAAACAGGGTCTCACTGGGTTGAAAAGGGCCTCACTAAGTAGCTGAGGCTGGCCACGAACAGTGATCCTCCTGTCTCAGCCTCCCAAATGCTGGGATTACAAGTGTACACCACCATGCCCAGCTCCTATGTTTTTATTCTTTACTTTGAAACAAGGTCTCACTAAGTTGCAGAAGACCTCACTAAGTAGCTTATGGCCTCCCAAGTACTGGGATTACAAGTGTTTGCCACCATGCCTAGCTTAAACTTTTTTTTTTTCCTATGAGCCATGTTCTTTTTATTTTTATTTTTTATACTGAGGATTAAACCCAGGGGAATTCCAAGCTATATTCCAGTCAGGCTTGCTTGCTTTCCTTTCCTTCCCTTCCCTTCCCTTTCCTTTCCTTTTCTTCCCTTTTCTTCTCTTCCCTTCCCTTCCCTTCCCTTCCCTTCCCTTTCCTTTCCTTTTTTTCTTTCCTTATATACTTTTATTGGTGTCTTACAGTCTCACATCATATGTAGATCATAGTGATGGTGACATAGACACACAGTGTACTTGGTGAGTTTATCTCCCCTTCCTACCCATTCTCTCTCCTTCCCCATACACGATATTGAGATTGGCATTAGTCTTCTCACATATGTACATAATGTCAGTGGAAATGTTTTCTTAATTAATTCTCTCTCCCCTAGACTACCTTTGTCATTCCATTAGGGTTTCTCCTCTATTATCTAACATCCATCCCGCTTGTATCCTGAGTACTCCCTAACTTGAACATATGAGAGAAAACATAGGACCCATTACTTTCTGTGACTGGTTCATCTCACTTAATATAATGTTCTCCAGGTCCATCCATTTTTCTGCAAATGAACTAATTTTGTTCTTTATGCTGAGTAGAATTCCATTGTATGCATAGCCCATAATTTTGCAATTCATTCATCTGTTGATGAACACCTAGGTTAGTTCTATAATTTGGCTTTGGGAATTATGCTGATTATATATATATATATATATATATATATATATATATAATATTCAGATTTCAGTCCCTTTGGAAAGATTCCCAGGAGTAGCTGGATCATATGATAAATCCATTCCCAGTTTTCTAAGGAATCTCCACACTGATGTCCATAGTGGCTGCAATAATTCAAAATTCCATCAATTGTATATAAGAGTTCTTATTATCTCACATCCTTACCAGCATTTATTATTTTGTGACTTTTTGATGATTGCTATTTTAATTGGGGTTAGATGGAATCTCGGGTATTTTTTTTAACCCTTCTGATTGCTAATGATGATGGACAGCTTTTTTATACAAACTGGCCATTTGTATTTCTTTTTTTTGTGAGGTACCTATTTAATTCACTTGCCAAATTCTGGATTGGA
Source organism: Muscardinus avellanarius (assembly GCF_963383645.1). Lineage (NCBI taxonomy): Eukaryota > Metazoa > Chordata > Mammalia > Rodentia > Gliridae > Muscardinus > Muscardinus avellanarius. The sequence goes on along the minus strand of NC_137786.1, from coordinate 54,178,961 downwards.
ATTCTTTTTTAACAGTAATTTCTTAAGTTCTTTATGCATTACACATATTAGTCCTCTATTGGATGAATAGTTGGCAAAGATCTCCCATTCTGTTGTCTCTCTATAAGGTTATTGATAGTTTCCTTTGCTGCACTTAGACGTTCTTTACTTTAATGAAATCTACTTATTAATCCTTGCTTTAATTTCTTGTGCCTTGGGGGTTTCATTGAAGAAGTATCTACTTGTTCTATATGTTTGAGTACTTTACCTATGCTCTCCTCTAGTAATTTCAAATCTCTGGTCTAATTTTCAGGTCTTTTAGCCATCTTCAGTTGACTTTTGTGCAGGCTAACAGGTTAAGATTTGATTCCATTTTTCTACAAATGGATAACCGGTTTTCTCAACATCATTTGTTGAAATGGTTGCCTTTTCTTAGAAATGTTTGGTACCTTTGTCAAAAATCAATTGGCTATAAGTATGGGGATTTGTGTTTGTTATCTTTTCTTCTGTCCCATTGGTCTATATATCTGTTTTTGGAGGGTGTGGTAATCTCTGCCACCACTCCTCCTTCACTGAGTTGAACCACAAGATGTCAGATTCAGGGAGTATATCATGGCTGCACAAGTCCCTAGGGGTACAGCACTGGAAGTTTTCCTGCGGGGATGACAGTTTCACTTACGATTTTGGTTTGCGCTGGTCTGGGTGTCTGGCAGTCATTTTGAGCTATGCTGCCTCTGGCTTGATGGTGAGGCCACAAGACTGGCAGATTTCTATTCTGGTGTTGAGCTCCACTCTGGATTCCTGGAAGGCATGGTTAGCTCTGGGAAGCGGTGGCAGGTCTTTGTGGGGGATGACTTACAACTCGTGGATCTGCAGCTACTCACTTGAAATCTTTGTTTTCCTTTTTGTCTCTGGAGTGCAGTACTGTGAAGGAAGACTGTGCCTGTGTGGCGCCTGGTGGGCTTTTTTTCTTCTTTCTAGTCGGTTTTCTAGTCTTTTTCCTTGTCCCTTGTGTTTATTGTTTTTATTCCTCTGATAGTATTCTCTGGCTTTGTAGAGAGCACTGCTTTTGAGACAATGAAGATTGAATGTCAACAAGACTCATATGTGCTGCTTCTCTCGGTTGCCATCTCCCTTCCTTTTTCTTCTTTTCAATTTCTTTGATTTCCTTCTCTTGCCTTATCACTCTAGCTAGCATCTAAAGTACAATATTGAAAAGGATTGGTGATAGTGAGCATTATTATCTTGTTCCTGATTTATTTTTGTGTGGGTCTGGGGATGGAACCCAGGGGCATTCGACATCTGAGCTACACCCCCTGCCCTATTATTTTTATTCTTTATTTTGAAATAGGATGTCACTAAGTTTTGAGGGGCCTAAGTAGCTGAGGCTGTCTGCAAATCTCAGTCCTCCAGTCTCACACCCCCCAAATGCTGGGATTATAAGCATGCGCCTGCATACCTGATTTGTTCCTGATTTTAAAGAGAATTCTCAGTTTTCCTTATACTATGATGTTAGTCTTGAGTATCTTGTCTATTTTATAATGTTAAGGGAAGATTTTTATTCCAATTTTCTGCAGTGTTTTTATTTTTTTAATTTAATTTTTATTTTTTTATAAGTGGAACATATTGAGAGTGGTGTACATTTATATTGTGCTTCATGCTCTTCCTCCTCCCTTTCCCTCCCGCACAATAGTTTCCAGGTTAATCATGTTGTATTTATGCTATTACACATATTTGTACATAGCTCCTCCATTGAACAACCTCAGCTTTCTTCCTCTCCTATCCTTCCAATCAAGCTTTGCTGAAATTTCCCCTCCATCATCTGGGATCACTCTGGTATTACCACTACTCCCTAGCTTGAACATATAAGAGAAAACATATGTCCCTTCTCTTTCTGTGCTTGACTAATCTCACTTAACATAATGTTCTCTACTTCCTTCCATCTTCTTGCAAATACAATTGTTTTATTTTTCTTTATATCTGAATAGAATCCCATTGTGTTATTTCCCATAATTTTGCAATCCATTCATCTGTTGATGGAGATCTAGGTTGGTTCCATATTTTGGCTATTACAAACTGTGCTGCTATGAACATGGGTATGCATATGTTAACATAGTTCTCTGATTTCAACCCCTTTGGAAAGATACCAAGGAGTGGAATAGCCAGATCAAATGGTGAATCTATTCCCAGTTTTCTAAGGAATCTCCATACTGATGTCCATAGTGGCTGAACTACTTTGCACTCCCACCAACAGTGTAAAAGAGTTCCTCTTTCCCCACATCCTCACCAGCAATTATTGTTGTTTGATTTCTTTATGTTTGCCATTCTGATTGGGGTTAGATGGAATCTCAGCGTAGTTTTGATTTGCATCTCCCTGATGGCTAGTGATGTTGAACATCTTTTCACGAATCTATTGGCCATTTGTATCTCTTATTTTGTGAAATGTCTATTCATTTCAGTTGCCCATTTCTTGATTGGGTTGTTTATTTTGCTAGTGTAGAGTCTTTTGAGCTCTTTGTATATTCTGGATATTAGCCCCCTAGCAAAGTGGTGGCTGGTAAAGATCTCCCATTCTGTAGGCTTCCTCTTTAGGTTCTTGATGGTTTTCCTTTAATGAGAAGAAACTTTTTAGTTTGAAGAGATCCCACTTATTAATTCTTGCTTTAATTTCCTGTGCTTTGGAAGTCTTATTGAGAAAGTTACTCCCTGTACCTATATGTTGAAGTATAGATCCTATGCCTTTCTCTAATAACTTCACAGTCTCTGGTCTAATTTCTAAGTCTTTGATCCATTTTGAGTTGATTCCTGTGCTTTGTGAGAAAAAAGGATTCAGATCAAACTTTCTACAAATGAATAGCCAGTTCTCCTAGCACCATTTGTTGAAAAGGCTATCTTTTCTCCAGCATATGAGTTGGCCCCTTTGAAAAAGATCAGTTGACTATAGATGTGTGGGTTTGTTTCTATATCTTCTATTCTGTTCCACTGGTCAGTCTGCCTATTGTTGTGCCAATACCATGCTGTTTTTACTACTATTGCTCTATAGTATAATTTCAAGTCCAGGATTGTGATGCCTCCTGCCTAGTTTTTGTTGCTGAGAATTGCTTTGGCTATTCTGGTTATTTTCTTCCTCCATAAAAAATTCATAAATGATTTTTCCAGATCTATGAGAAATGTTGTTGGTATTTTAATGGGGATTGCATTGACTCTATAGATCACTTTTGGCAGAATGGCCATTTTGATTATATTAATTTTGCCTATCTAAGAGCAAGGGAGATCTTTCCATCTTCCAAGATATTCTTCAATTTCTTTCTTTAATGTTTTGTAGTTTTCTCTGTAGAGGTCTTTTACATTTTTGGTTAGGTTTATTCCTCAGTATTTTTTTGGTTTAGAGGTTATGGTAAATGGAGTAGTTTTCTTTATTTCTTTCGTTGTGGATTCATTGTTGGCATAAAGAAAAGCAACTGATATCTTTAGGTTGATTTTGTATCCTGCAACTTTGCTGAATTGGTTAATCAGCTCCAGAAGTCTTTTGGTTGAGTTCATTGGATCTTCTAGATAAAGAATTATATCATCTGCAAATAAGGATAGTTTTAGCTCCTCTCTTCCTATTTGAATTCCTTTTATTTCCTTCTCTTGTCTTATTGCTGTGGCAAGAGTCTCAAGGACTATATTGAAAAGGAGAGGTGATAATCAGCATCCTTGTCTTGTGCCTGATTTTCAAGGGAATTCTTGCAGTTTTTCTCCATTCAATATGATGTTGGTTTGGGGTTTATTGCATATAGCCTTAATGATGTTGAAATATGTTCCTTCTATTCCAATTTTCTGCAGTTTTTTTTTTTTAACATAAGTGGGTGTTGGATTTCGTAGAATGCTTTTTTAGCATCTATTGAAATGATCATGTGGTTTTTGTTCATAGTTCTATTTATGTGGTAAATAACATGTATTGATTTGTGTATGTTGAACCAGCCTTGCTTTTCTGGGATGAAACCAACTTGGTCATGGTGTACAATTCTCTTGATATGGTTTTGAATGTGTATAGCTAGTATTTTGTTTAGAATTTTTACATCTATGTTCATTAAGGATATTGGTCTGTAATTTTCCTTTCTTGAAGTATCTTTATTTGGTTTGGGGATTAATGTGATGCTGGCATCATAGAAGGAATTAGGGAGAATTCCATCTCTTTCAATTTCCCAGAACAAGTTATGAGGTATTGGTATTAGTTCTTCACTGAAAGTTTTGTAGAATTCAGCTGGGAACCCGCCGGGGCCTGGGCTTTTCTTTGTTGGCAGAATTTTGATTGCTGTTTCTATTTCTTTGTTTGCTATTGGTTGGTTTAGGCTTGCTATGTCCTCTTGGTTCAGTTTAGGTAGGTTATATGTGCTTAGAAATCTATTGATTTCTTCCATGTTTTCAAGTCTGTTGAAGTATAAATTCTCAAAATAGTTTCTAATAATCTTTTGAATTTCCCCTCTGTCTGTGGTGATGTCTCCTTTTTCATTTCTGATTTTAATAATTTGAGTTGATTCTCTCTTTCTTTTGATTAGGTTGGCTAGGGGTTTGTCAATCCTATTAATCTTCTCAAAGAACCAGCTTTTTGTTTTGTTGATTCTTTGAATTTTTTATTGTTCTCTATTTTATTTATTTCTGCTCTGATTTAAATAATTTCTTGCCTTCTGCTGGTTTTGGGATTAGACTGTTGCAGTCTTTCTAGGTCCTTGACTTGTGTCATTAGGTTGTTTGCTTGGTGGCTTTCTGTTCTTCTTATGTGGGCACTCAATGCTATGAACTTTCCTCTCAACACTGCCTTCAAAGTGTCCCATAGATTTTGGTAAGTTGATTATCTATTTTCATTTAATTCCATAAATTTCTTTATTTCTCCCCTAATTTCCACTCTTACCCACTCACCGTTCAAGAGTGTATCATTCAATATCCATGTATTTAAATAGTTTATTTTGGGTTTCCTGTTGTTGATTTCTACTTTCATTCCATTATGGTCTGAAAAGATGCAGGGAATTATATTACATCCTTTGAATTTGCTGGTGCTTTCTTTGTGCCCCAGAATGTGATCTATTTTGGAGAAGGTGCCATGGGCTGCTGAGAAGAATGTGTATTCTGTTCTTCCTGGTTGAAATATTCTGTATATGTCTATTAAATGCATTGGGTTTGTAGTTTTCATCAGTTCTGCAGAGTCTTTACTCATCTTTTGCCTTGAAGGTCTATCTAGTGGCGTGAGAGCTGTATTGAAGTCTCCCACTATTATTGTATTTGGGTCTTTTTGAGATCTTATGTCCAAGAGGGTTTGTTTTACAAATGTGGCTGCACCTACATTTGGGGCATAAACATTTACTATAATTATATCTTCTTGGTGGATTGTTGCTTTTAATAAAAGTAAGTGCCCATCTTTGTTTCTTTTGATGTGTTTTAGCTTAAAGTCTGTTTTGTTGGATATCAGTGTTGCTACTCCTGCCCATTTTTGGTCCCCATTGGCATGATATATCTTTTTCCATCCTTTCACTTTCAGTCTGTGAATGTCTTTTGCTGTAAGGTGTGTTTCTTGCAAACAGCATATATTTGGATTATATTTTTTAATCCACATTGCCAGTCTGTACCTTTTGATTGGGGAGTTAAGTACTTTGACATTCAGTATTATTATTGAAATGTGTTGTTTATTTCCTGTCATTATGTGTTCTATCTTCTGTTGGATCAAGTATTATTTCTTTGTATTTAGATGCCCTGCTGGTCAACTTCATCTCTTCTCTGGTTTTGTGCCGCCACCTCCTCTTCCTCGGCATCTGCGTGCGTGAGCTTGCGTGCATGACTGGCTAAATGCTTAATGAAAGCAAGGCCCTGAGGAGGGAGCATTGTCTCTGGCCAGAATACTCCTTGCTCTTAGATATATAAGCTATTATTCCCTTGGTAATGATTCTATACTAATAGCTCCAATGATGTAAAATGGGATCCCAAAAATTAGGACTGTGAGAGAAGTTGAGTTCGTGGAAGACAAATTTTCTAGTAATATGTCTGAGCCCTCAGACTTTCTCTGCATTGCTCCAAGCTGTAATAAAACATAGTCAGAGTACAGGGGCTGGAGAGGGGCTGCAAAGTTCCTTTTGGCCTTTCCACAGGCAGGTCCTTTGATCTACAGATTAGCTCCCATATCTCAGCACCTTCTCTGCCAGAAGGGGAGGCTGCAAGTTTGCCCTGCCTCCAAATACAGGCTCCTACCTTTTGCCTCATCCCCCAAAAGGTGTGAAATTGTTTCTCTAGAATCTGGGCCATCTGCTTCTCTTTTAGAGATGCAAATAAGCCTTTTCCTGGCCTTGGCTTAACAAAAGCCTACCATTTGTGACTCAGCAGCAGGATAGTAGGAGCTCAAAAAGTACTAATAAATTATAAAATCCCAAAGTCTGCAATAAAAAACTGGCTTCAAGGTTATTTATTAAAGAACAATTATAGAAATCAAATTGCCTGTGTCATAATGTTTTTGGCCCTGTCTACTAACTGTACTATAAGTATTGCCTCATAGGAGATGACGGAGCAGACAGGACCGGACAGATTTCCACCGTAGCCCTTTGGATCATCATAAACGCACATGGCTCGGACCTTGCTAGACAGAGGAGGGCATGAACTAAGCCCTAGGAGCGGAAGACTCTGAAAGGGTTAAAGGGGATCCTAAAGGCTGAATTTCTCAAAAAAGACTTTGGGTGTGACTCCCGCCTTTCCAGACTCCAGACTCTGCCCCCTAGGGCTCACCTGTGAGGCCAGAAATTTTATCTCAATCCAAAGCCAAGGGGGCTGACTTTGATCACAAGGTTCCAGACAAATCTTAACCTGTGACGCCACAGGTCCTCCTTTTATCTTGTTTATCTTGTTTACACTTAATGCCTCACTATTGTTCTTTGGTGTTTACACTTTGCCCCTGGGGATAAGGGTATAAATATTGGTTATGAAAAATAAAACTCCGTCAATTTCATGAGAGGCAGTTGTCTGTGTCAGATTTCTCTCTCCCAAGTCCTGGGAAAAATCCCCACATTTAGTGCCGAACAAGGACTTGAAGGAGTTTTACTTGGCCAGAGAGGGAAATCGCTATAGAGAGGACTCTGCAGAACTACAACCGAAGCCTTTGCCCACATTTCGAAAAATCAGTCCCAAAGGGTCCCGACACCCTGGCAGAGTCCCTAAGTGCTCCGACCAAGCTGGTCCGTCACAGTTTTGGAGTCTGCTTCTTTTTTCTTCTTTATGGTTTATTTTTTAAAGTATTTTCTCTAGTGTTGGCTTAGAATTCATGAATTTTTTGAGGTTCTGCTTATCCTGAAATATTTTTGGTTTTCCATCAATGTTGAATAATAGTTTTACTGGATATAGCAGTTTTGGTTGGAAATATTTTTCTTCAAGAGTCTGGATCACATCATACCAGTCTCTTCTGACATTCATGAACTGGGATGTGTAGTCTGGAGTGATTTATTGTTTTACCTCTATATGTTACTCGTCCTTTTGTTCTCACTGCTTTTAAGATTCTTTCCTTGATGTCTATGTTGGTCATTTTGATTATTATATGACGTGGGGATGTTCTTCTTTGATCTTGTCTTAGTGGTATTCTGTATGTCTCCTGAACATGAAGATCCAAGTCTCTTTCCATGTTTGGAAAATTCTCTGAAATTATTTCTTTGAAGAGATTACGGATGCCCTTGGTCTGTAATTCTATCGCTTCTTCAATGCCTTTCATCCGTAGTTTAAGACGCTTCATATTGTCCCATAGTTGCTGGATGCTTAGGTTTTGTTGCTCTACTGACTTCTGTATGCTGTTGACTCTGTTTTCAGTTTTGAATGAACTGTCTTCTAACAGTAATATTCTACTTTCCATTTCATCTAATCTTCCAGAATTTCTTTCTATTGCTGTCTTCATTTCATTTATTGACTCTTTCATTTCATTACAGACCTGTTTCTGATTCTTTCCTAGTGTTTCAATTTCCTCTTTAATTTCCTGTAGACTTGTTTTAAAGCCTTTCATCATATTGTAGATCAAGATTCTGAACTCCCCTTCTTGCATTTCTTGTAGGTCAGTATTCGTGATTTCTGTTGTCTCTTCATTATTCCTGGTTCTCGTATTTTCAGCGTTCTCAATCCTGTTTTTCTGATTTCTACCCATTGTTTGTGAGTATTATGTTTAGTCCAATCTTAGTATTAGGATTTTAGAGGTATCAGCAGGTCATCAGTGCTTTTCCAATGTTGAGGGTTGAGTGATGAGGGAGGTTTGGAGTGATGGGTATAGGAGTTGGATTAGGTAGAGAATATGTTTAGGTTGAGAAAGACTTTAAGTATGATAAGGTAATATCTTGGTGAGAATGAGAGAGAGATAGTTAATTAGTAGAACTCTTGTAGTTAGTAAAGTATGGAGATATGAAATACTTTGAGTATTAAACGAGGTATATTACGGAGAAGAGTTTTTGGGAAAAAGAGTAGTTAGGTTAGTGTGGGGAAGTTTGTAAGAGGGGTGGGGGAAGAAGCAAACAAACATAAATAAAATATCAACACAAGATACCAAGACTAACTATTATGTAATCAAAGAAAAAACCAACCAAGGAGGAAAAAGAAAAAAGAAAAGAAAGAGGAAGAAAGAGGAAAAAAGGACAAGAATAAAATAAAAAGAACTAGTGACTGTGAGAAACCAGAAAACAAAGCAAACTATTATACACACACACACACACACACACACACACACACACACTCACACACGTAAAAGTAAAAGAAGGATGGGGAAAAAACAAAACAGCAATAACAATAAAAAAACAAAAGCAATATAAAAACAAAACAAATCAAAACATCAACAGCAAAAGAAAAAAACATTCCTAACATTCCTACTTATTTACGAATATGGGGTCAGGTCCATTTACTATTTGAATGTCTGATTGCTGTGGTAGCAAATATATAATGAAAATTATATATTTCAGAATATAATCCAATGCCTCTTAATTTTCTCTGTACTCTATTTTCATCTTCTTAAGTTACTCTCTGGGTGTTTGGACACCTTTCTTTCCTTTGACAGCTTTGGGTTTAGGTGTCAGGATGTCTGGTGTCACTGTTAATAAATTCTGTACAATTCCCAGGTTCTGTGTATTTCCAACCTGTAGTCAGCACCTCTGCACTCACCACCCTAGTCTCAGGCCTGTGCTTCCCTATAGCAGGGGTGGAGGATGTCTAAAGTAGGCTTGGAATCTCCCCCTGTGGCCCTGTGCAGGTATTGCATCTCGATGAATTTTCCTGTGTCTGGAAATTCTAACAGGGCTAGCCCGTGTGGTCCTCAGATGCACCCTGGGCAAAGGGTTACTGGTCCCTGGGCACACACACTTACTGCCAGAGCACTGCCAGTTCCCAGGGTGCAGGCTGAGTGCACTGCTATTACTGGACCCCAGAGTGAGTGGGCTCAGATGCCTAGTGCCTGGTCCTGGGCTCGGCCAGCATGCACCGGGCTGTGCTCTAGACTAGAACTGAGTCTCCAACTTCGGGGCGGGTGCAGACACCCAGTGGTGGGCCAGGGGTGCAGGGCGAGCACACACGGGTCTGGGGGCACAGGCGCAGTGCAGGGTCCAGCACTGGTCTCTGGTTCTGGCAGGGCGCACAAGGTGAGCGCCAAGTTTAGGGTTGGGGATGGCACTGGCATAGGCACAGGCAACTAGTGGGGGTCCTGGGGTGCAGACAGAGTGCACGAGGACAGTGCTGAGTTCTGGGGCTAGGGACCGATGCCCAGGGCCAGTGCCAGATCTGGGTCGCACGCTAAGACCTGCAGCTTCCCTAGATGGACTCAGCTACCTGGCTTCCTTGATCCAGGTGTCTGCAGGACTCACTGTGCCACTGTGGTCCTGTGAGCACACAGGATTCTGGCATGGGCACCGCTCACTGCTTAAGATGAGGCTCTATGACTGTTTTCAGTCTTTTTGGTTATTTTGCCACAGTGGTATCAGTCAGGACTAGGGAATGCAGTTTGGGCTGGCAGCCTGACTGGTGCCGGTGGGCGGCCCAGTTGTGTCTGCAGCAGGTCTGATGCCCAAACTTTCCTCCTCCTCTCCTTCTTCTTCTTCTTCTTCTTCTTCTTCTTCTTCTTCTTCTTCTTCTTCTTCTTCTTCTTCTTCTTCTTCTTCTTCTTCTTTTGCAGTGGATCTCGAGTTCAGGGTTTCTGGATTCCTTCCGCTGAGGTGCCTGGATCTGTTTTGGTTCCTGGGATATATTTATTTTGTTGGTTAAGACACTGCCTTCTAAGTAGTTGGACTTTATTTATTTAGCTACTGAGAAGTGCTGTGTCCCTCAGTTGCCATTTTTAATCTCTCCCTTCTGCAGTGTTTTTAACATGAATGGGTATTGAATTTTGTCAAAAAATTTTAGTGATTTTTGTCCTTAGTTCTATGTATGTGTTGAATGACATGTATTGATTTGCATATCTTGAACCAGCTTTGCATACCCCAAATGAAATCAACTTGGTCATGGTGTACACTTTTCTTGATATGGCATTGAATGTGTATCACTAGTATTATGTTTAGAATTTTTGCATATATGTTCATCAAAGATACTGGTCTGTAGTTTTCTCTTATATGAGTTATATTTATTCAGTTTTGGTATTAAGGTGATACTGCCTTTATAGAAAGAGTTTGGAAGAACTCCATCTCTTTCTATTTTATGAAATAATGTATAAAGAACTGGGTTTAGTTCTTTTATAAAGGTTTTGTAAAATTCAGCTGGGACTTCATCTGGACTTGGATGTTTCTTTGGTGGAAGGCTTTTTTTACTGCTGTTTCTATCTCTTTTATTGCTTTTGGTCAGCTTATGTTTTTAATATCTTCTTGGTTTAATTCATGTAGGTTATATGTGTCTGTAGATTTTTTTCTATGTATTCAAGTTTATTGGAATATAAATTTTCAAAATAATTTCTGATGATCCTCTGGATTTCTCTAGAGTTTGTGGTGTTGTCTTTTTTCATTTATTATTTTATTAACTTGGGCTGATTCTGACCTTTGGTTAGGTTAGCTAGGGATTATTCATGTTTATCTTTTCAAAGAATGTTTTGTTTTTGTTTTGTTTATCTTTTGTATTTTGTTGTTTTTCTCTTTTATTGGTTTCTTCTCTGATTTTAATTATTTTCTGCCTTCTCTTGTCTTTGGGATTAGTTTTTTCCCATTTTTGAGGGCTTTGAGGTATATTATTATATTTTTTATTTGATGACTTTGTTTTTCTTATGTGGGCACTCAGTGTTATATATTTCCTCTTAAACTTATCTTCAAAGTGTCCCATAGATTTTGATATGCTATGTTTCCATTTTCACTTAATTCTAAAAAGTTTTATATTTCTCCCCTCATTTCTTCTATAATCCAATCTTCATTTAAAAATGTATCATTCAATATCCTTTTATCTACATAATCTCTTTTGATCTTCCTGTTGTTGATTTCTAATCTTTCCATTATGATCAGAAAAGATGCATAGATTTACATTAATTTTTTGAATTTGCTTGTACTGGTTTTGTGGCCAAGAGTATAATGTATTTTGGAGAAGGTTCCATGAACAGCTGAGAAGACCGGATTCAGCTGTTGTTAGTTGGAGTATTTTGCATATGTCTCTTAGGACCATTAGTTTATAGTGTTCTTTAGGCCTAAAGAGATTTTACTAATCATTTGTCTAGAAAATCACATTAGTAATGTTAGAGGTATGTTGCAGTCTCCCATTATTATTGTACTAGGGTCTATCTGAGTCTTAGTGTCTCAAAGAATTTGTTTTATAAAAGTGGGTCAGCCTGTATTCAGGGCATAAATGCTTGCTATCATTATGTCTACTAGTTGGATTGTTCCTTTTATTATTAAGAGATGACCCACTTTGTCTCTTCTGATAAGTTTTGGTTTAAAGTTTACTTTATCAGGTATGAGAATTTCTACCCTTGCTTGTTTTCAGTCTCCATTTGCAATGGAATATCTATTTTTCTTCCATTCACCTTTAGCCTATGAATATCTTTGCATGTAAGGTGAGTTTTTCAGAAAAAAACATACAGTTGAATTATTCTCTTTAATCTACTTTGCCAGTTTATACCTTTTCATAGGTTAATGGAGACTTTTAACATCAATGTTATTAAGAGATGATTTTCCCTGTATTTTGAGTAATATTTTTCTGTTTTATGTACTGTTATTTCTTTTATGGTTAGTTACTCATCTCATGAAATTCATACCTACTCTGATTATGGTTTATTTATTTATTTATCTATTTATTTATTCTTTGTGTTTTATTTATTTAAGTATTTTCTCTAGTGCTGGCTTAGTTGTCATGATTTTTTTTTTTTTTTTTTAGTTTCTGCTTATCTTGGAAGTTTTTTTCCCCATCAACTCTGAAAGGAATCTTTGCTGAATGTAGCAGTCTTGGTTGAAAATTGTTTTTTTTAGGGCATGGAGTATATTATATAAGGTCTTTTGGCTTTCAAAATTTGAATTGAGAAGTCTGGAGTGATTCTTACTATTTTGCCCCTGAGTATAATACATGTTTTTGCTCTTGATGCATTTAAGGTTCTCTCTTTGACTTCTGTGTCTGTCATTTTTATTATTATGTGGCGTGGAGAAGTTTTTTGTCTTGTCTTATTGGTGTTCTGAATGTTTCCTGTATACATATGTGCATCTCATTTTTTATTTTTGTAAAATTCTCTGATATTATTTCTCAGAAGAAGTTTATAATGCCCTTGGTTTTTGCTTCTAGACCTTCTTCAGTACCTATTATTTGTAAGTTAGGTTGTTTCATATTATTCCATATTTCTTCAATGTTCTGGTCATGTTGTCATACTGTCTTCTCTATATTGTCGACTGCGTGGTCAATTTTGAATGAGCTGTCTCCTAAGAGTGAGACTCTATTTTCCATGTGATCTAGTCTTTCAGAGGTATTTCCTAATGAGGTTTTTATTTTGTTTATTGCCTTTTTTTTTTTTTTTTTTTTTGGTAAGGGCCTCCTTTTGATTTTTATTTAGGGCATCAACTTTTTATTGATATATTCTTTCATAGTCTATAAACTTTAATTTCATTTTGAAGACCAAAAATCTGAATTCTCCTTCTGGAATTTTCTGCAGCTCTATATTGGTAATCTCCACTGTTGTTGAGTTGTGGAAATGTATTATTTCTTGGTTAGTCTTTGTTCTCATGTTTTCAGAATTTTTAGGTTTGTAATCTCTGTTGTCTTTGCATCCTTTTTATCTCTGTATGGGAGTCCTATATGTTTTTGTTGTGCCTTTATGATAAATTCTGTGCTAGAGATACATACTTGCCTCAATAAATCTCTCATATAATCAGAATTTTGAGTTAGTTCCCCAGAATTTCTTTAACAATATATAATTTATTGCAGGAAAAAAGCAGTCTCTGATTGACTACAGGCCTCTATGCTTTCTACTCACAAACTCAGAAGAGATGGAGTCTATAACATACCATGCCTCTGGTACAACTGGCTGAGATTTATTGCCCCAAGAATACCATTCCTGCTCTGCTGATTGCAGTAACAGGAAACACTATCAGCTTCTGTCATCCATGATCACTAAGCACAAACTTTTGCTTGCCCAGAGATTGTACCATTCCCATTTTACCATGTGGCTCTCTGAGTCAAATTGCCCCAGAACACTGCTGCTACTCTGCCAGCTATGATCACATGAAACTTTACTGGCCCCTGGTTTCCCTGTTTGTAGGGCCCAAACTCTGCCAGTGGAGATATTGCACATTCTGAGCTTGGGGTGTGAGTGGTTGAGTTATTTATCTTCAGGAACATCACTGTTGCTCTGTGTAGCTGCAATCATGTGAGACCTTTCCAGTTGCTGCCCTGGGTACTTGTGGCACCAAAACAATACCAGGTTAATTTATAGTCTTCTGAGCCTGTGACATGGTTGGCTGAGTTATTTTATCCTAGAGGCACCATGGATTACAATCCTGCAGTGATAGCTGGAGACCCTGCAGAAATTGGTGAACTGCTGACTCTAGGTTCTACCCTCCAAGTATCCTGAGAAACCATCTGCTAATTCATGTTTTTACTATGTCCAACTATAGCCTTCACACTCACCTCCACAGGGATGGTTTCCAGATTCACAGACTCCAAGGGTCTGGTCATTGCTGTTTGAGTCTCCGCAGCCTCAAAGGCTCCCACTGGGATGGTTTGTAAATTCACAGTTTTAACAAGCTTCATTGTAACTACTTTGGTCCCTGCAAAAAGGTCTGTAGTTTCTTGGTCCCAACAAATTCAGCTGCAGACACAGAAGTTGTCTGGGTGGTTTGGCTGCACATTCTGAATATTTGTAGTGATCTTGACAAAGCTGGTTGTAGCCAATTGTGTCCTTGCATGAAGGGCCCATCATTTCTCAGTCCAGAGGAGTACAGCTGCAGCTGTAGCAGTTTGTTGCATTGGTTTGGCTAAATGGTCTGGAGATTTGTGGTCTTCAGCTATTTCAATGTGGAGAAAAGAATGGTATTGTTTTGGTGTTGGTTCTCTGTAATCACTGGCTGGACAGGATTTAGCTTTTCTTTGCTGAGGTTTATCTTCAGCAGCTGCTGGATTCTGGAAGCCACCAGCTCCAGCATGAGCTTGTCAAGATGGCTCTCACCTTATCTCTCAGCTCACCAGATTAGCCACGTGGAGGTTTTTTAGTTGTCTGCTCTTTGCTGCCTCAAATTCAACCATATTTCAACTGTCTTTTTTATGTTGACTTCTCACTGATTTTCTTCTCTTGCCAGATGCACTTTTCCTTCTGGTTGAACTCCAATTCTTAGAGAAACCAAAATATACTGCTTTCCTCTATTCTGTTATCTTGATTACCCCTTTTTAAAAATTTTTTGAAGCAGGGTCTTTTAAAGTTGCCTAGGATCTTTCTAAGTTGTTGAGGCTGACCTTGAACCTGTGACCTTTCTTTCTTCAGTTCCCTTGGATTCTAGAGAAAGCAGGCCTGGTTGATAAGCACCTTTATGACAAAACCAAAACTATCCCAAACCAATGGTGGATCTTACAGAAGAGATCACTCCAAGATGAAATTTTTCTCCTAAGTTGGAGAAATTACCTCATGACAGAACCGATGTCACATCCCTCTGTGGGTGCAATCATCTCACAGTGAGAACTAAATCATCTCAGGCAATGATGATCTTTCCAGGACAGAACTAGTCCTGAGATAATAATCAACCCAGTGATAATAATCACCACCTCATCAAAATGACTTACTCTGCCACCTATGATAATCCTCTAGCCAGGAAAAGCCCTAACTTTGCCTTTGTTACCCTTTTTATAAGCTCTAAAAGTTACTGTCAGTCCTTTGAAGATCTTTACTCACTATACCCCTGCATCTATTCTTTCCAATTTGTAAACTCTTATTAAAGGTCATTTCCTGCCCTTTATAATTACCTATTCCTGGCATATTGAAAGAGGAGGTCAATCCTGATTTGTTGGGGCCTTTGTCCAGAGATTCTGGCAGCTCAGCCTTGACTTTTTCTAGCCTAGGCCTCACTCTAAGTGAGCAATCAATCCTTCAGTAATTTATTACATTCACTGCATGGGCTAGATCATTAGTCTGAGGTGTGGAATATGCTGACTTAAGAATCTGACTATATTTACCAGATATCACACTTCCTTCATCATGGTACAAAATACAACATAGTGTCCATTCTTTGAACTGGATGCCTCACTATCTTCTTTTCACTAGATCCCTAAAAGTTGCCAATTGTATTCTCCTAAATCACTGTAGGGCTTATCTCTCATATTCCAGAGGCATATATTTGGCCAATTTTTGCTTATGCATGATTAGCATGATGTCTTTGATGTAGTCAATCATTATGATGCTGAGCAGGATGTTCAGATAGCTCAGCTATCTTTAGATTATATTACAATAGGAAGTGGAGAGTTAACACAACCACATAGAAACACTGTAAGTGACTCTCTTATTCTTTCCATGTGAATATAAAAGGTTTCTGATCCTTTTTGTTTTAGGAGTATAAAATAACATATTTGCCAAATCATAAGTCAAACACCATCTACTTGAGACCACATTAGTCTACTCTAGCAAGTTTATTACATTTCCATAGTGACTTATTTAGAGCTACCATTTGGTTGCATTAGCAGTATCTTACTGTTTCATCCAAGATAAGACTTGTTTCTTCAGGGCACAGACTAAAGAATCAAATTAAGGTTTGACAGAGAACATGGCTTCTGTAGTTATATCCATAAGGATAGCATAATTTCTTTTCTTCTCTTGGCATTTAGTGTTGACTTTGATTCACTATTTGGGGGCAGTTTCAAAGAATTTTATTTTGCCTTTCTTATAACAAATAGCTCTTATCCCACTGGTTAATGTGAGATTGCAACAACCACCAACTATACCTTCCTTAATTATACATTCTGAGACAGATGAAATATTCATGGACCCTGTGGCTTATACCCCATTTAGAACATTTTCTACTGCTATGGTTTGAATGTTTGTGGCTTCTCCACCTACCCAATTCACATAATGAAACCTAATTCCCCTATTGGTAGTACTAGAAGGTGGGGCCTTTGAGAAGTGATTAGGTCATGAGGGTAAATCCCTCACGAATAGGATTAGTACCATTATAAAAGAAGCCTAAAGGAGCTTATTTGTCCCACTGCCAGATGAGGGCCCAAAAAAGGGACAACAAAATATGAATTATAATCTGGGGCTTCACCAGACACCAAGTCTTTCAGTACTTGATCCTAGACTTCTCAGGCTCAAGAACTATGAAAAATAAAATGTTGGTGCTTATAAACTACTCAATTTACAAAATTTGGTTATAGCAGCATTAATGGACGAACACCAATATACTTCTACCCTAATAAGAGACCATGATAATGTTTTGGGATTCTGTCATCAATACCAACTCAAACTTTGCATCCAACAGTCCTCAAAACTTTAGGCATTATCCTTTACACAGTGTATAATCGCTAAATTAAATGTTTGTAGGCCCCTTTGTGGGAGTATTTATGTAATATTACCATGTCCATTTGCGAAGGTGTCACAAGATCCTTCACTTGTCCTTCATTTTAAAGATTCTGGGTTTGAAAACTGGCTTCAATCTGAAAATTGCATATGGTCATGACTTATTAGAGTAACATCTTCAGCTCCTCGTGATCCACTGTTGGTTCACATAGTCCAAGTAGAGCCATATCCTTGTTGGCAACTCTTCATTTTTTCCCACTGTGATGGTTACTTCTATGTGCCATCTTAGGTGCAACGCAGTGCTGATATTTGGTTAAACCTTGGTGTTTCTGTAAAGGAGTGTCTTGAATGATATTGACATTGAAATCAATGGAGTTTGAATAAACCAGATTATCTTCCATAATGTGGGTGGGCATTATACAATCAATTAAAGGCCTTGAAAGAAGAACGCCTGATCCAGGCATGGTGGCACATGTTTGTAATCACAGTGCTTGGGAGAGACAGACAAATCAAAGGATTATAAAGTCCAGCCTGCCAGTCTCAGCAATTTATGAGACCTGTTTCAAAGTAAAAAAATAAAAAGGTTGGGGGTACATCTTGGAAGTAGAATGTTCCAGTGATTTACTTCCTTCAACTTGGTTCCACCTTCCAGGAATCTAATCCAGCTATCACTGGATTAAACCTCTGATGAGGTCAGAGCCCCATGATTCAATCATTTTCTGAGAGCCCCCCTCTGATCCTTGTAGCACTGAGGACCACTCTTTCAGTACAGGAGCCTTTGGGGGACATTTCAGATCCAAACCATAACAGTGAAGGCCCACTTCCTAGATGGCAATCTTTTCACTGTGTCCTCACATGGAAGAAGGGGTGAACAGGCTTTCTTGGACACTGATCTCATCATGAGAGCTCCACCCTCATCACTTAATCACCTCCCAAAGACCCCACCCCTTAATCTTGGTTAGGACATCAATGTATGAATTCTAGAGGGCACAAACATTCATATCGTAACAATGATAAATTCTCTAGATCTTCCCACAGAACATAATTACCTGGTAGATTTTCTAGCCTTACAGAGATATCTACTTCAATCAACATGGCACCAACCTACCAGAGTATTTAATAACCTCTTCCACCACCTGATACAGCAATTATGGCATCTTAATCTCATTTATCATGACTGTCACTTCTTTCATGCTAAGGGGCCATTCTAATAGTAAATTTACATCATCTCCTAGAGTGTCCTTGCCAAGATATTAAATTCTGTTTTCAACCAATTTTTCTTTACCCAAGTGATAAATTCTCCCTTACTGAAATCAACAAACTCTCTTTTAACCAATCTTATAATCAAGCACCTTTAGAGTTCACACCCATGTGTACTTCACTGGCTCCTGCTGGAACACGCTAGCTCAATCTCAGGTCCAAGGAAGTAAAAAGGAAGCACATTGAGAGCAGATCCTTAAGGAAGGACATGTTGTCTTCTCAGTGAGAGGTTTCTTTGTTATCTTCAAGAAAAAAAGGTGATGGTAGCTACCTTTTAAGGAAGAAAAAAATGAGCCAATTCTTAGGGTTCAGATGGTTCCAAGAAATCTGTGAATCTAACATTTTAAATATTCCTTTTTGTCCAAAAAGTGTGTATCTCTATCTTTAACATTCAGGATATAATGTATGCTTATTGAGTCAGGTTTGCTAATTGTGTGGTTCAAGTATTCTCTATCCTACTAATTTTTAGTCTGATTTTATTAGTTCCTAAGTGATGAGTTGATTTCTTATACTGATCCAATCCTCTCTTCACACTCCAATAAAATTAGAAATCAGTAATTAAAACTCAATTTCCTAAAGTCTAAGAGAAACAACTATTCTCAGCATTATGATTTCACAGATGACTTCATGACTTTTTTCTGAAAGTATTTGTAATTTATTTCCCCATCACCAAACAAATACTTCTTGGCTGAAATTAAGTCCAGAATAGCAGCTTTCCTATTATTTACTCATTCTTTTGAGAAATGAAATTGTAGGTAAAGGAGGGCCAAAATTTTATCAAATGTTCTGCTTTCAGTTGAATAATACTTCTAACATATGTCTGCATGGTTAAAATATTTCATTGCTATTACATCAGTTTAATAATCTGTATTAAGAAAATATTATTTAAAAATAAAGTCTTTCTCACATACTCAGTCTGGCCAGTCTGTCTGCAATATGCTCTTATGATACTGTCACCTCCATTCCTAAATTTCTTAATTTTTCATCCAGATTCTCTTTGTGTTGCTCTTGCCCTCAGCTTTATGAGTTCACCTGAATATTCTTTTTCAAGTTACCTGAATTCATTATAGTATTTCATTTCTTCATATAAACCCACCATTTTTTCCAGTAACTCTGGTGTAAGCTAATGTTCCTGAAATTTTTATTTAGACTTTTATTGGTTCTGCACCTTCAACTTATTGGTAAACTAGTAACAAAGCTAAAAGTTGTTTCTCAGCTTTCTGTCATTTTCTTTTCAACAGAGAATTTTTAAAGACCTTCCTCACTATGCTTCTTCTTCCTAGGAGTCATAGTATTCCCCTCTAGGGTATATTTTTGTAATTTTTAAAACTTAGATCCTTTTAAAATTCATTTCTAATCCTGAATGTACTACTTAATAGTACTGTTTTCTTGAGCAAATGAGTGTCTTTCTGTGACTCCATTTTATAACATAAAATGAGAATAATAATAGTATCTTCATAAGTTTATTGTAAGAATTAAAGGCGTGAACACTTTCAAAATGCTGAAAGCAGTACACATAGCCAGAGCTTAATAAGAATTAACTGTTATTAAAATGACTTGTTCTTAAAAATTGATTTATAACCCTCTTGATTTTTTTTTGGCAAGTATTCTGCCAAATACATTCTTGCAAGTCTTTTCATGGCACCGTCTGTGCCTTGCTTTCTGGTTCACAGTCCAGTAAACTGAACTACTTCTCAACACCATTGGCAAAACTTCTTGCTTACTTTTCTGAGTCAAAATCATAAAATAGCAGAATCGACTTAAAAAAAAATCTGTTCCTAAGTCCTTATATCTCCTCCCTGGCATCTCAGTCAATATTAATACATTTCTCATTTTGAGGGGGACTTTAGCTAGTTCTCTCCATGTGAATCAGCAGACATGGATGAGTTCAAGTGCAAGTTCCAGATCCCAGAGCCAAGGAGCTTCCGTAACCCTCGGAGCAGGGAGTCATCAGCCAGTACAGCCCCCGCATCCTGGGCAAATACAGAATCTCTTGATAGGAAAATATTTGGGAAGCTCCTAGTGTCTAGTGTTCCAGTGTTCAAAATCCAATTGAAGCAAAGGCCGTTAATGACCATAAAATGCAATTCATTTTTCTCATGATTTTCTACTAGATCACATTATTTTACTCACTTTACATTGATTCCTCTTTATTTTTATCTCTTCTTTTTTCTATCATCTTTTATTTATTTACTTATTTATTTTCTATATTGTTTCTTCTCTTCTGCCAAAAAACACTATCAAGTTCTCTAGTATGCAAAAAAGATAGGCCAGCATCTTTTCAGCTTTTTGGCCTACGTTAGCAGGGAGATGAGCCTGCATCTGTAGTGCATTAACTTAGGGATGATCCCAAGTAGGAATCAGAGTCCTTAAATATAAGGTCCCTGGAGAAGTTACCTCAATACAAGCAAGTAGGTCTTGTTTTCTTCCTTTTTTATGTAGTTCCTGGCAGTTTCCACACAATCTGCCCTTGTAAATCTCCTAGGGCCATCTCTTATGTAGCTGTTACCTACTGCTCTGCTGTAAATTGTTAAGAGTTAAGACATCATTAACCACCCCTTAGATACATTCAAAAAGAACTTGGTACACTCTTCCCTCTTCCCCTTTGGGATGCATTTGATGCATTGATGTCAGATCATCCCTCATTTAACCCTCATTAATTCAACTATCAAAAGGCCAGATAAGGGAGTGCTATCAGAAAAAGTGAATGAATAGAAAACTGCAAGGTTCTCAGGATGTAGTTAAGTGGTGCAATGCTTTCCTGGTGTGCACAAGGACCTAGGTTCAATCCCCAGTGGAGGAGGAGAAGGACAAGGATGAGGACGAGGACCAGGAGAAAATAATACTAAAAAGAAAACATCCAGCTTCTGTTCTTCCCCAAATGTATCAAAAAAACTGGAAAAAAATACCAGAATTAATTTTACAGGAAGTCTGAAAATGAATAGAAAGTTTATAGCAACCAATTGAATGCCTAGTGAAGGAAGAGGAGATCCTGACTTCTTCTTTTTTTTTTTTTTTGGTGGTACTGGGGTTCCTGGAAGCCCTTCTACCTCTGACTACACTCCCAGACCTATATTTATATTTGGAAACAGGGTCTCTTAAGCCAGCGTGGATGGCTTTGAACCTGCGCGATCCTCCTGTCTCTGCCTCCCAAGCGCAGGAATTACAAGTGTGTGCCACCACGCCTGGCCAAGAGATCCTGAGTTTTGATAACAGAACTTTTTGGCATTTTAGTTTTGCCCCGACACCATTCCTCAACTTGGTGACATTAAAGACAATAGCCCATAATCCCAGTATAAGTTTCTAATATTGATAAGAACAGAAAAAACTTTATTCCCAAAGTGTGGTTGTTTGTTTTGACCTTACTGGGGACTCCCTGAAGGACCAGTTCAAAGAGCTTGCCTTTATGGTCACCAAAAGGGGAAAAACTCCTAAGGCTGAGGTGACTACACATAGGGTGTTTAATACATTTAAAGGCAACATTATTAGGCACTGACACTCAGATCAAGGAATAACAACTGGGAGAAACATAGGCAAATCAAAAAAACTTGAAAAAGAGGATGGGGAGTAACATTCTTTGAGGAGCAAGAGCTTTGCAAAGCTCCCACATAATCTTGGATTTCAAGAAGGCCAGGTACATTACCAGGGCTTAGTAAACTCTCAGAAAATATCTAAGAAGGTCTTAAGTGCTCATCTCTGCTTTACCCCCAGGTTCTGCTTCATGTGAACCCTAAGGCAAAGTTATAAACTGCCTGTGTGGATGTTGGAAGCATACATGGAGCATACGCCCCATCCGTGGAGCCTATATACAAAGACTGGGAG
Source organism: Muscardinus avellanarius (assembly GCF_963383645.1). Taxonomy (NCBI): domain Eukaryota; kingdom Metazoa; phylum Chordata; class Mammalia; order Rodentia; family Gliridae; genus Muscardinus; species Muscardinus avellanarius. Next base: position 54,156,970 of record NC_137786.1, on the reverse strand, counting down.
TTTTTTTCATTTTTGTATTATTCCAAGCATTTAAAAAATATCTTTGTCAGATCACCAAATACCCACTAAGTTAAAGAAATAGAGACTTCTATGGCCACACACAACAATGATACAGACTTCACAAAATTAAAAAAGCAAAATAGAAACACTTCAGCAGTAAGAAAAAATCCAACAGAGAAGAAATAACCTGGTTATTCTAGTGTGGCATTAACATTTTAAGCTGTTAAATATTAAACATAAAATTATGAATCATGAAAATAATAGTGAAATCATGGCCCATACACAGAGAGGGAACAAACTAATAGAAACTCCCTGAGAAGTGCAGACACTGGATTTACTAGTCAATGACTTTAAATCACTATTTTCAATATGAATGAGTGCTAGAGAAAGTCATGCATATAGAACTAAAAGAAAGTATGAGAACAATGCCTCAATAAATAGGGAATATCAAGAAAGAAATAGATGTTATAAAAATTCTGGAGCAGAAAAATATAATAACCAAATTTAAAAATTCACTGTACTCCTGTAATTCCAGTACTTGGGACCCCGAGGCAGGAGGATTGTGAATTCAAGACCAGCATTTGGTAATTTAGCAAGGCCTTGTTTTCAAAAATTTTATAAAGGGGGCTTGGATTTGCTCAGAGATAGAACACCCTTGGGTTCAATCTCCAGTACTGCAAAAGAAAGAGAGAGAGAGAAAGAGAGAAAGAGAGAAAGAGAGGGAGAGAGGGAGAGAGGGAGAGGGAGAGGGAGAGAGAGAGAGAGAGAGAGAGAGAGAGAGGGAGAGAGGGAGAGGGAGAGGGAGAGAGAGAGAGAGAGAGAGAGAGAGGGAGAGAGAGAGAGAGAGAGAGAGAGAGAGAGAGAGAGAGAGAGAGAGAGAGAGAGAGAGAGAGAGAGAGAGAGAGAGAGAGAGAGAGAGAGAGAGAGAGAGAGAACAGGCAAAAGAAAGACTAGGAAACTTGAAGATAGGTCTCTTGTGCTTACCCAGTCCAAGAAATAGAAGGGAAAAAAAAATGAAAAATAAATATTCAGAGCCTAAGTGACCTGTGATACACCATCAAGCACATTAAGCCTTGCAAAATGAAATCCCAGAAGAGAGGTAAGATAACAAACATTTGAAAAAAATAACAACTCAAAACTGCCCAAATCTGATGAAAGAATCAAGACTTCCAAATTGGCCCATGAACCCCAAGAGAAATGAAACCAAAAGAACTAAACACATTAGAACTACACGACAAAAACAGCGAGACTTCAGAAAGCAGAAAAATAAAAATGACTTATGTACAAGAACTTTTAATTAGATAAACAGTTGTCTCATCAGAAGACATGGAGGCCAAAAGGCAGTAGGACAATGCAGGCAGAGTAATGAAAGAAAAAATAAAGTCAATCAAGAATTCCATATCCAGCAAAACTAGCCCTTGATGCTCACACACAGAAGTGACAGAAATATAGCTAGATAACGTAGGTGGTACTAAGAAAAATAAAAAGCACAAGTGCAGTACATAGGTACATAAACAACACAGTGCACTAGACAGAACTGGTGCCAGGAGACTCGGGTTTAAATCCTGACAGTAGAAAGGGATTAACTGTGAAGACTAAAGTAACCCATGTAATCTCTACCTCAATTCCCAATTCTTTACTTAAGTAATGATCCATATGGATTAATGATAAGAGGCAGAGGGACTAAAATGTAGTATTTGTGTGATACATTATTGTCATTGCCATCATTATTATTCATATAGACTGGCCACTATTGGCCTGCTAGAGGAAGTCACAGTCATCTGTGGAAGTCACTTGATTTCAGCAGTCCTCAGCTGGCCAGTTCAACAAGGGAAAAATAACATTCAGTGCAGAGGAAATTCCTTGTGTAGAAGAATAAGGGCATGGAAGATAATGTCAGAGCTCAGAAAGATACTGTGGAAGTTAGGGCAGTGTATCTAGAAGAGACAAGAGGTGAGATGAGAAATGTGAACTGGGGCCAGCTCTTTGTAGAGAGACATTATATGCTGAGTACATTATTTAAGAATTTTAAAAAGAGATATTGCCAGCAGCAACAGCGAGTTCACCGCGCCCTCGACAGCTCCTGATTAACACACACAATAACCGTGAGTGAAATTGCAGCCCCTAAAGGAGAAATCCCTGTACTGCCTGCCCAGGGACTTTGATAATCTCCCTGGGTCTGAGATTTTGCAGTTCAACCCAGTGAAGGAGTAGCGGTGGCAGAGATTACCACAGACTCGAGATACAGAGCGCCCTAAGTGAAGTCGTAGTGATCCAGGGAAGGCACAAACTTCTGACATCATGGGAAAGAGGAACAACAATAGAGCAATGAATGCCCACAACCCCATATTATCAGAACAAGATTTCCATCCAGCAGACAACTAAGCAAAGAAGAATATGTTCATGTGTTTATTGGTTAAAATCTTTGGAGATTCATTATTTATTTTAGTCTTTTACCTATTTATAAATTGTATTGTTTGCTTTTATTGTTGCTAATTTTTACGATTTCTATTGGAATATTAATATACCTTCAGATATAGCATTTGGAAATATTTTATCCCATTTTATCAGTAACTTTTAACTCTGTTTACATTGTCTTTGGATGTACATTATTTTTTTTTAGGAAGTTTGTTTATTCTGTTGTTGCCTGTGCCTTTGAAATCATATCCAAGAAATCACTGCCAATTTCAATGTTGTGAAGCGTTATGACCCAGGTTTTCTTCTAAAGTTTATAGTCTTAAGATTTACATTTAGGTCTTTTATCTATTTTGAGTTAATACTTGTATATGGTGTTAGGCAAGAGTCCAATTTTATTCTTTTTCATGTAATTATTATTTTCAACACTATTTATTGTTATTTATTATAGATTTATTAAAGATTATTATTTCCTTCACCAAATGTTATTGGAAACCTTGTAAAAAATAACTTGACCATATATGGAAGAATTTATTTCTAGGCTTTTTATTTTACTCCACTGGTTTATATATCTGCCTTTATAGCAGTACTACACTGTTTCAATTAATGAAGCTTTATAAGGTTTGCAATCAGAAAATGTACATCTTCTAGCTTTGTTCTTTTTCGAGATTGTTTTGGGTATTTAGAGTTCATATTTCATGTTAGGATACATTTTTTTTCTGGAAAAAGATGTATGATAGTTTCACCTTTAAAAAAGAAAGAAAGAAAAAAATATCCTCTGGTAAGAAAGAAAGCAAAAAGAAATATTAAAATGTTATCTCTAAGTGATCAAAAGTTTTATATCAGACAAATGAATCTGTTATGTGAGATTATCATTGTTAATTTTGGATAAATTGCTATAATATTAGGTGTCAAGCATGGGAAGGAGGGAGGGGGAGGGAATGGTGTGGGGTAGGGGCTAACTGGGCGATGTGTGCACGTATGTCTACACAAGGTTTTTTTCCATTATGATGTATAAATACAGTGCACCAATAAAAACAATTAAAATTAAAAAAAAGAATTTTAAGAAGAGGAACAGTACAATTAGCTTTGCATTTTTCTGGCTGCAATAGGGAGAATGAATTGAAGTGGGCAATGCAGTTAATCAATATTACCAGTAGGAGGCTGCTACTTCTGTCCAGGCAGAGTGAGTAGAGACAGAGTCAATGTGACCATTGACAAACTTTGTTGATTGGATAGGATATTGGTGTGGGGAGAGGAAGCATCAAAAGGTGACTTCCAGGACTTCCGGGAAGATGGCGACCGAGAAAAGCGGGGCTTAAGAGTCCCGCTAACAACCAATCTCTATTACCACAAAAAGAGCGCCTTTCATAGCCAGAAAACACCATCACCAGAAAAACAAAAAAACCACCAGGCTCCAGAGAGAAAGCAGACTGAGAACAGAGCTCAGGGCCACAGAGGAGACACACGCGCCCGAGGACGCGGCAGCAGCCCCATACTGCCGGCGGCAGCGGCGAACTCAGCGGACGGCTACAGCAAGCCGAGGTGAGCCGATGCGGAACAGCCAGGCGGGATCTTTCGGCGCAGACAGCATTTAAAGCTCCCAGTGGCTGAGCTCAGCACACGCTGCAGGGATTCAGAGTAGAAATCAAAACCAGAGAAGAAAAAATACGCCAGCCTCATGGCCGAGGGCGTGGCAGAGGCGCCATATTGCCACCGGCGGCGGCAGCAGCAGTGAATTCACCGAGTCCAGTACAGCTACATCTACGTACTCAAGAACAGTGAGTCAAATTGCGGGCCACAGAGGAGAAATCCCAGTATTGTGCCTCCTGGGACTTGACCCAGTGAGGGAGTGGTGGTGGCAGAGATATCACACCATAGGAGAGCGTGCAACCTGGCACCCCCCGTAGTTTAAAGCAGCCTCTATCGACTCCCTGGGTCGGAGACTCTGTGATACAACCCAGTAAAGGAGTAGTAGGGTCTGAGATAATACAGACTCGAGATCCAGAGCACCTTAAGTGAAGCCATAGTGACCCAAGGGAAGAACCCAGAGAAGGCACAAACCTCCGAAATCATGGGAAAGAGGAATAACACTGAAGTAATGAATGTGCACAACCCCACAACATCAGAACCTGATAAAACAGAAAATCAGAGATTTCTAGAAGATCAAATCAGGAAAATAACTGTAGAAATAATAGAGGTGCTTCGAAAAGAACTCAGAGAGAGCCAAAAAGAGATAAAGGATGCAATTAATGAAGTAAAGGCCTCAATTCAAAGCACAAACAACCGATTAGACCACATGGAGAACAGAATCTCGCTCTTAGAAGATGAGCAATCCAAAAATGAATGCATAGTTTCTAATCTAGAAAAAGATATCCAACAGCAGGAATCTGACATTGAAGAAATATGGGCCCATCTTAAGAGAGCTAACCTAAGAATAATTGGAATAGAGGAGGGAAAAGAAAGTGATACCAAAGGGATCAACAATCTCTTCAAGGAAGTAATAGCAGAAAATTTTCCAAATATAGAGCAAGAGGTTGATACACAGATCCAGGAAACTTATAGAACTCCCTTTAGACAGGATCGGAGAAGAGGATCCCCACGCCATATAACTGTCAAAATGACCAATGTGGAAGCCAAGCAGAGAATCTTAAAGGCAACAAAAACAAAGGGCCAACTGACATTCAGAGGCAAACCAATTAGAATCACTCCAGACTTCCCAAACCAAGTCATGAGAGCCAGAAGGGCTTGGAGTAACATATTCCAAACTCTGAAAGAAAACAACTTCCAGCCAAAAATTTCCTATCCAGCAAAACTTTCTATCAAATTAGATGGAGAAATAAGAAGCTTCCATGACAAACAGAAACTGAAGGAATTTATGTCTTCAAAACCAGCGCTAGAGAAAATACTCAAAGAGATTAACTACAAAGAAGAAATAGGTAACACTCACCAGAACCAGAGAAACAAGAGTTTCCATCCAACAGACAACTAAGATTGGTTATCTGTGGAGATTCATTATTTATGTTAGTCTTTTACCTATCTCTAAATTGTATTGTTTGCCTTTATTGTTGTTAATTTTTAGGATTTCTAGTTGGAATATTAATATATCTTCAGATATAGCATTTGGAAATATTTTATCCAATTCTATTAGTAACTTTTAACTCTGTTTACATTGTCTTTGGATATACAATATTTTCTTTTACTTTTTAGGGAGTTTGTATATTCTTCTGTTGCCTGTGCCATTGAAATCATATCCAAGAAATCACTGCAATTTCAATGTTGTGAGGTTTTATGACCCAGATTTTCTCCTAAAAGTTTATAGTCTTAAGATTTATATTTAGGTCTTTTATCTATTTTGAGTTAATACTTGTATATGGGATTAGGTAAGGGTCCAATTTTATTCTTTTCCATGTAATTATTATTTTTCAACAATATTTAGTTAAAAGAGTATTATTTCTACCACCAAATCTTCGTGGAAACCTTGTCAAAAATAACTTGACAATATAGGGAAGAATTTAGCTCTAGGCTTGTATTTAACTCCAATGGTCTATATATCTGCCTTTAGAACAGTACTACACTGTTTCAATTATTGTAGCTTTATATGGTTTGAAATCAGAAAATATACATCTTCTAGCTTTGTTTTTGCTTCGAGATTGTTTTGGGTATCTAGAGTCCATATTCCATATCAGGATAGATTTTTTTCTGAAAAATAAATATATGATAGTTTCACCTAAAAAAAAGAAAAAAATATTCTCTGGTAAGAAAGAAAGCAAAAAGAAATATTGAAATGTTATCTTTAAGTCATCAAAAGCTTGGTATCAGACAAATGAAACTGTTATGTGAGATTATCATTTTTAATTTTGGATAAATTGCTATAATACTAGATGTCAACCACTAAGCCAAGCATGGGAGGGAGGGATGGGGAGAGAATGGGGTGGGGATCGGGTGGGGGCTGACTGGGCGATGTGTGCATGTATGTCTACAAAAGTTTGTATCCCACTATGATGTATGAATACAGTGCACCAATAAAATAAAATTAAAAAAAAAAAAGGTGACTTCCAGGCTTCTAGATTGTGCTCCTAGGGTAATAAAGATCTCAGGAAGAGGATAAAAATTGGGGTGTAGTTAGAAATACACATTTGAAACCTAAGAGAGAGATTCCAGAAACACACACTGGAGAGCCATTTGAATGGGTGATAGACACTGTATTAATTCACTATGTCCACCACTGTCCTAACTTCTGGAGATGCTCTGACATGAACTTGCTCTAACGGACTAACAGACTTTTGAGGAAAGGTAAGGCATCTAATAAGCAATATAAGAAATGTGATGAGTAGTGCTGTGATCAAGAAAATACAGAATAGCTAACTCCAATTAGAATTCAAAGGATGTCTCTTTGACAGTGTGACCTTTCCATTTGAGTTGCAATGAACACAGGCACAATGAATACTATGTAGAAAGGCCCACAGGTGAAGGAGCACTGTCTCTGGAAAACATGAAAGAAATTCAGGAATACTAGAGCAGGGGAGGCAAGATCTGAAAGAGAGAAGCAAGTGGGAGCAAGCTCGTTCAGAGCTTATACGTCTTGGAAAGAAGTTTGGACATGTAGGTTGGGTGCCTTGATAAAAAACTGAGTTCTAGAAAAAGCATCGGGGTTACGTAGAAGGGAAGTGAGGTGGTTTGCAGAAATCACTTACAAGGCTTTCAGTCATCCGAATGAGACTGATGGTAGTACGTATGGATTGAAAGGAGAACAGAACCGGTTTGGTTTATTACATTAATCAGAATTCTTTCAAGGAGACAGAAACCACCTCCAGAAGCTTAATTAAAAGTGAGGAACTTCTTGGCTTCGGTAACTGAACCATGCAGAGGCAGGGCAGCTGGTGGCCTTGTGTGGCTGGATGGGGAGAGTGGAGCGCTGCCAGAACCCCTCTTCTATTTTTGTCCTCATCTCTGCTTATCTTTGAAAGTTAACTGTTCACTCTTTCAGGCCCCATAGGGGACGTGACCTATTAGTGGCTCTGAATTCATGTCTTCACAGCTTTTGACTAAAGGAAGAAGGAAACCTTCTCTCTCAAATTCAGGATACATCCAAAATATAGGATCCCAGAAAAAGCTGGGATTGGCAGGGCTTGGATCACATGCTCACACCTGGACTTAGCTCTGTGACTAGGGGAAAAGGTTCTTTGATTGTCTGAGGGACTTATACCAGTGGTCGAGGAGGCCAGGTCTGTTGTCAGATCAGTGGTGGAAAGATGCTGGCAGACCTGGGCAGACACAAAGGTGCAGCAGACATTCAAGTGGCAAAATTAACTTTACTTGGTGTTTAATTTATGGTGGTGTGAGGACAGGAATGTGCCAAGGATGATGCTACCAGACGACTGAGAAGAGTTTGGGGCCATTCTCTGAGGCAAAGAAACACAGGATTAGAAGCAGGTTTGAAAAAGACAATAATATATTCATATTTGTACTTGGGAGTCTTGAAGAGCACACAACATCCCCGAAGGGTGTGGTGGGCAGCTAAAACAGCTGACCTAGATACAGATGTGGGTCTCCTGTGTGAACAGTTCACTGCAGCCCAGGAATGGGATGGGGTCTTTCAGGACGAAGGGCGAGTAGAAAGACAGCAGTTGAGGTGGAATTCTGGGGAGCATCGACCTCAAGAGGAGAAGAGAAAAACTAAGAAGCACTGGAGAGAAGAAGAAATCAGGAGAGGTCCCTATTAATGTGAAGCTTGGTTACAACAGTTAAAAGACTTGGTACAGGAAGATCAAAAGCTGAGGGAGGGAGCAGAAGAAGACAGATCTTTAGTCTCTAAGAAACTCACGATGTAAATAAGATAAAGATAAGAATACACTAGCTGACAATGCAAATAGCATGTGATAGGTACCAAAATGATTTCTAGGAGGAGGAATAGAAGGAGTCCTACAGCTTGAGTAACCAGAGGAAGCTGAAATTGAACAGATCCTAAAATATGGGTAAGATTTGAATGGCTGGACAGTGGGATGGGGGGAAGAATTATAGGTTGGAGTATTTCGTGCACAATGGAGGACCCATACCAAAAATTTAGGAGACATGCTTATGTTAGGCATTGATAAGATATCATTTTAGGGGAGTAAGTTCAGGACAGATGAAGAAGGCCTTGAATGCCAAGACCAGACACCTGATAATAACCTTGAGTTACTAGGGAGTTTTCACTAGTCTTAATACTCCCTAAAAGACATTGTCATGTGTTACTATATTTTCTTTCCAAGCATCCCCACTATTTAAACTTATTTCTGTCGCGTCTCCCTTTGCTGACTTTGTTTTTCAAAACATTCGGTGTGACTCCGACAGCTCTGGTGTTTGGGATTGTTCAGAAGCTTTCTCCAGTAGGTAGTTGTTTTCTTTTCCTCCGTCCCATTACTTCCAGTTACATCCCTCCGGGACCGTGGGGAACGATTCCACTTCTCATGTTTATGTTCTGAAGATGCTTATAGAGTTTCCACATTCCCTCTGCTTTGAGCTCAGCCAAGGTATACATGCTTAATTCTTTTAATCTCTCCCCCGAAGTCACTCCCTCTGGCCCCTTAATCATCTTAATTGCTCTTCTCTGAACGGCAGCCAGCTCATTATGTGCATCTTTCTTGGGAGGCAGCGAGGAACATAGTATTCCCCGTGTGGTCTCACTAGACTCATATATTACCTCCCAGTTTCATGGCTGGACATGTGGAGATGCACTCCCATCTCCCCCTCCACGCAGCATGCTCTGGCCTCAGCAAATCCCTTATCTCAACAGGTTATCTCCCCTTTCCAGGTGGCCCATTCCAGAACTTGGAACCTGTGTCCGTCATGTGTTCTCCTTCAAGCGCCCATCCCAGGATATGTCTTTCTCAGGAAGGTGGCCCTGGACCAGGCCTCTGTACATCTGTGGAAAATTGCAGCTGAGCTCTCATAAGTCAACCTTGGAAGAGGACAGGCTGCAGAGTGCCCAGATGCAGAGGATGTGCAGCCTTCCATGACCTCTCTGGCCTGCTAACCCAGACAGCGTGAAAGAAGGTGTAACTCGGAGGTGGCTTCTCTGTTTCCAATTATCTTTTTCATCTCTGCTGTGGCCCCCTTCCTTACTAAGTGTTTTCGTAGCTCTCAGCCATTACTGTTTAGTTTTGTGAGGATAACGTAAAACCAAACAAATTACAAATATCCTGTTTCACTGTTTAAAGATATGTTATCACCCCATGAATAGAAACCCCCAGAAATCTGGCTCCCTTTGAAAGTTCTTCTCTTTTTTTCTTCTCTTCTTAAGCTTCAAAAAAGGAAAAAAAAAAAAACGTCCTCTGCCACTCTAAGGATGTGGTGGCAGAGGTTAAATTGCCTTTGAGAAAGCCAAATGTTTGGATTTCACTGGAGGTTGACCTGGAAACCCACCTGAGGTTTTCTCTCGGTGTCTCAGGAGGAAATAAAACCCGAGATGGATGTCCTTGTGATGAGGGGAAGGGCAGTTAGCAGGTGGCTGGGTTGGAAGAGACTCCCCAGGACATAGAAAAGGGAAGTCTGGGGAGGGGAAGCAGAAAGCCAGAAAGGGAGCAGTGCCAGGTGTCTTTCAGGGGGACCTCGGCTTTCCCAGAACTTTCCAGAGATAGGGCAACTGGAAAACTGTTTTTATCTGAAACCCTTTGTGTGAGCAGCTTAGTAAACTCAGGGCCAGCAGGTCACTTGTATAGTGTGTATGGCAGGATGGACATTGTCTTCCTGCCAGGTCCGGGGACCCACGGTGGCCCGTACTGCTCCTGGGCTCCCCAATCCTTGAGCCTCTCCAAAGCTTTACATTCTGGCATACGCAGAATTGCGTTTGCTGCTGCTACCTGCTAAAGCAAGTTGCTTTACTCACTTCTACACTTAGGCACATAAAAACGAATGATAAGAGGTGGGGATGTGGCCCGTTGGGAGAATGCTTGCCTAGCATGTGCAAAACCTTGGGCTGGATTGTCATCACTGCACACATGCATATAGCAAAAATAGTTTTTTGTTGTGTTGGGAATGGAGGAAAGAAGAGGAAGTCCATGTGAAGAGGCAAGAGATAGGAAGTTGAAGGAAAGAAAGAATCTGTATAGCCCAGGTTTATGAGATAGGTTAGTCCAGACCATCACAGCCTCTATGTCTTCTCTGGCTACTGAAGGGTGCCCTAGAAAAGAGAACTTGAGAATCTCTCTTTTTGGGATTTTGAGGGGTTCCATCTTACACAGCCACAGTTTCTCCCAAGTTGGGTTATCCATAAAGTATAGGGTTGCTAGAGATAATAGTATAGCCAGTTGGATTTGAATATCAAATAAACAATGATTAATTTCAAGTATATCTCATACATTACTTTTTGTGTGTGTGTGGTACTGGGAATGGAGCCCAGGGGCATTTTACCTCTGAGCTACAGCCCCAGCTCTTTTTTATTCTTTATTTTGAAACAGGGTTTCAAAAATTGCAAAGGGCCTCACTAAGTTGCTGAGGCTGTCCACAGACTGTGATCCTCCTGTCTCAGCCTCCCAAATGATGGGATTACAAGTGTGGGCCACCATGCTCGGTTCCATACGTGACATTTTGTTTTGCTAAATATGGCAACCCTAATTCAGTATTTCTGCTTTATCTAATTCAATTCTTGTCCAGGCAGCAATCCTTTACAACAGGAAAAATTGTAGTACCACAGGACCCAATTTCCTGCTGTACTGCTGCCCACCTTTTCCCTTATAAAATTGGCACACAGTCAAGCTGGGCATGCCTGTAATTGGGAGGTTGAGGCAGGAATGTTGCAAATTCAAGGCTAGCCTGAAAACTCAGGAAGACCGCTGTCTCAAAATAAAATTTAAAAAGCTGGGCGCTGTGATAAATGCCTGCAATCCCAGTACTTTGGAGGCTGAGAGACAAGGATCTCAGGTTTGAGGCCAACCTTAACATTTTGACAACATCCTGTTTCAAAATAAAAAATAAGAAAGGCCTGGAGGTGTAGCTCAGAGATAGAATTTCACTGGACTTAACCCCCAGAACCCAAACAGAAACTAAATAAAAAAATAAAAACCTTACAAAACAAATCCTGGGGATATAGCTCAGAGATAAACTGCCCCTGTGCTTAATCCACAGTACTGCATTAAGCCACAGGCTAAGTCCTCAGGCATTTTCTGGAGAAGTCTGATGCTAAGTAGAAAGAGTAAAGGTGGGAGTGGATGGAAAATGCTGTAATTTAAGGTCTTCTAAACCAGTAATTAGAATTTCCCACGTGAGATATCATTTCTACTAAGAGCTGTATTCTTTCTTGCAGAAATTTTACAAGACATTCTGTGAACATAAGAGTTAAATAGTAATTGGTTTGTAAGCAGCAAGTCTAAGTGGCGTTTACATTTGGGATTAATAGTAAACTCCCCAGGCCTTACTGACAAAAGAATGTAGTTGCCCAAATAAACAGTTTCAATGCGGACCCAGGACTAGACTGCAGAGACACTCAGCCTCTTCAGAGCAAGGAGCATTTCCCAACTCTAAAGTAATTTTTAATGTGCTGGGAAAACATTTTCAAAAAAATGGATATCTGGGATACCATAAAAGGGAAAACAATTCTCTCTTTTGAAGTAATAAATACCATTTGTAGCAGAATTCCTTCAGTTTGCATTTCTGAGTTGCTTCCTGATAATGCTGGATTCACAGTGCCCTAGTGGTGCCCACTGCCTAGTAAGGCAGAGTCTCGAGGACCTGTGCGGGTGTGGGCTTTAGCGTGCGCCGAATGTTACACATTCTTCTCTAGTGTCACGCCGAGAACACGCCCCACTGATTGGATGACTGCAGGCTGGGGCTGGCCTCACCCCCTCAGACACTAAAACTGTGTCATACTGTCTCCCAGCGGCCATTGCTCCTTCAGCCTCCCCAAAGAAAGGGGCGGAAAAAGTTTACATTTCCTCATTTGACTAGAAACATCAAACATAAAACCTGTTGTTTTACAGGGAGGTGTCAGGAAGCACTGGGAGCCAGGTGTGGTGGTGCATACCTGTAATCCCAATACTTGGGAGGCTGAGACAAGAGGATGACAGGATTGAGGACAGTCTCAGCTACATAGTCTCTCAGCAACCTAGTAAAACCCAGTTTCAAAACACAAAATGGCTGAATGCCCTTGGGTTCAATCCCCAGTACCAAAAAAAAAAAAAAAAAAAAAAAAAAAAGGGCACCAGGAAGAGTTCCTGGGAAAGTACTGGTTCTAGGTTCACTCAGAACTCAAAAGTGTTGCTGGCTCTGCCCCCGGTGCACGCTGGCAAATGCCCACCAGTGAGGTTTTTCTCCCAGCTTCCTGGTGATGCTACGAACAGCTTTGGAGAATCCTGCTTCCCACGGGCCAGTGACTAAGGTTTGAGGAAGCTAAAGAAAGTAGGCCTTCCTTACATCACATTCTTCAATCAGTATTTGTTGAATACCTACTGTGTGCACCTCACCCCTTGCCATTCTGTTAAGGGAGGGCAACTTGGGGAAGACGCAGATGTGATTCTGTGTCTTGGTGAGGAAGGAAGAGGGTTGGGGATGAAGAACAGAGAGAAAGCGTGAGTAGGAATTAGCAAGAGTAAAGCTATCATGTACTCGAGTGTCTCTAAGTTGGCTGGCACAAAGCAAATGCTTAGAAAAAATATTTCTTGAATCTAGTTTTAATTGTGAGTGTAGAACATCTTTTATTATTCCTAAGCTTACTCTCTTTCAATTCTTATTAGTAGGACTTTCATCATGTTGTATACTAAACAAAGCTGATTTTTATTTTCTTGGATGATTAAAAATCTTGCAGCAGGGGAGGCTCATCATTCTGATCTGAACTGTGACTGCCTGGGAGCCAGTCCCGTAGCCAGAGGTGTTGTAGGTGGTAGGTATTAGAATGTGATGCCCAAGGTAGGGTTGGGTTTTTTTGAATAAATTTCCTATTTAAGTTTCCTTCTTAAAAATATTTCAGATATTTCACTGAAATCTGCATGTGGGGTTTGAGTTTAGGATGAGAAGGTAAGGAAAGCATTTAGTTAGAAAAATGGTCCTTCTTGATACCAGTGGGACTCCAGATATTAGAGGGGAAATACTAGCTAAGTTTTAATGGAAGGATAGGAGAGGAGAAAGGCCCATCTTGATTAATGAGGGTCTATACCTGAACATGTGTAAAATTATGAATAAGACATGGTTAACCTGGACAACCATTGGTGGGAGGGGGGAAGAGAAAACGGGGGGGGGGAGAGGGCACCAAATATAGTGCAAATGTATACTATTTATGTTCAATAAAAAATTGTTAAAAAATAAATAAAAATAAAAAGTGTTTTGGAAAAAAAAAAGAAAAAAAAAAAAAAGAAAAATGGTCCTTCTTCAGTGCCCCGCTCATTAATGAAGTGTGGCTATCCCATGGCAAAATGCAGGTTGTTGAATAAAGTGGATGGGCCTCTTCTTTGTCTATAACTGGCAAATAAGAACATATTTGAGAGACCCCATCAAATTCATGTGATTGGCTGCTCACTCTGCAAGAGAATGTATGGAAAAGCTTGCCCAGGTCTTACCATAAGAAACAATGCTACTGCCGGGTGTAGTGGCGCACGCTTGTAATCCCCGCGCTTGGGAGGCAGAGACAGGAGGATCGCGCAGGTTCGAAGCCAGCCTCGTGCGCTGGCTTAAGAGACCCTGTTTCCAAATAAAAATGTAAAAATAGGTATGGGAGTGTAGCCCAGAGGTAGAAGGGCTTCCAGAAACCCCAGTACCACAAAAAAAAAAAAAAAAGAAACAATGCTACTGACCATTCAGACAGATATTTATTGCATCTGGACTATGAGACATTCCCTGATGCTCCATGTGTGGAGATGGAGAAGGAGAAGTCTCTGTGTCTTCCCGTCGGGAGCTTGTAGTGCAGTTGAAGATTTGAAGCTCACACACAAGAAACAAGCATATTACAATGCAAGAAATGTTGAGAGGTCTCTGGGTCTGAGCAGAGGGTTGAGAGGTGAGCTGATATAGTAATAATAATGGATCAGGAACTGCGCTGAAGAGATGGAGTAGATCATTGCAGTTAACCTTCACACCAACTCTGTGTTATTTATATAGTTTTTTTTCTCTATTCATGAGGAAAGCTGCTCTCACATCATAGAGGATGGAAGTCACTCTTGATTCTCTTTATTTTAAATCATATGATACTGTCTTTTGGTATAGGAATATGTAATTATTTGGAATAAATGCAAATATTGTTTATTTAAAAATTAAGGAAATAAAAAGATAGTAGAAGTAACTTGGCCGAGGTCACTTTGCAAGTAAATAGCAGAGCTGAGATGGAAACATTTGTACAAGGTGGAATTTGCAATTGAGTGGGAAAACATCTCTTAACGTATGGATTATAATACTCACCTTTCAGGGTTGCCAGGCAGGATGAGTGGCAGTGGCTATGAACACTGCACATGCTGCCTGGGCTCAGTGGGAATTCAGACTGCATTAGAGGGTCTGGGGTGAGGACAGACACCTCACAGGGGGATCTGAGACATGACTAATGCTGAACAGTAGGAAATAATTTTGGAAGGGTAAAGGGAACCAGTTTCTAAAGGGCCTTAAAACCTGAATGAGAGGATGAGGTTGCTGTAGTATTAAATACTTAAACAAAAATTATGGTTCTATTCTGATTTTGTAGGAAAAAATACTCATGAATGTTTTAGAAAAATATTTTGAAAGTATAAAAATGAAAATAAAATAGTTCCACTACCCAGAGATAACTAGTAATAACCTTTTATTGTAACATGTGCTTTTCATCCCATGACAGGTGTTATAAAATATGAAATTATGATCCCAATTTTTAAAAAAAGTGTTTACATATACATAACACGCACACATACACATATACTTACATTTATTTTATTTTTGTAGTACTGGGGATTGAACACAAAGAAAAGTGAACCATGATAATTTATATCATGAGGAATCATTCTACAAATCAACTTTCTCTCTCTCTCTCTCTCTCTCTCGCTCTCTCGCTCTCTTGCTCTCTCGCTCTCTCTCTCTTTACTTTAAAGAAAAACAGAACTGGGGAATAGAACCCAGGGGCACTCTACCACTGAACTATATTCTTAACCTTTTTATTTATTTTTTATTTTGAGACAGGGTCTTGGTAAGTTGCCCAGACTGACCTCAAACTTGCAATCCTCCTGCCTCAGCCTCCCAATAACTAAGATTAAAGATGTGTGCCACCGTGCCCAGACACTTGCAATTCTTTCTGATTATACTTCATAATAAGCTGTACTTTTTCACTTTTTGTTGTAATAGTTTCCTTATCACTAAATAATTAGGAAAGAATGTTAAGTCTATAGACTATTAGCAAAGTAGAGATATCATCACAATTTTTCTATTTTTGGCTATTGAGATTGTTTTGCACTATGATGAATATTCTTGTGAATAAAATTTTAACTGCATTTTTAGTATTATTATTTCTTTAAGCTTAATTCCTAGCAATAGAGACAGTTGGTCAAAGAGTGTACTTATAAGGTTCTTTATTCATATTGTCAAATGGCTTTCCAGAAAGATTAAACCAATTTACACTCCCACCACCATTGTATGCGAGTGTCACTATTAAGGAACTCTTGCCAATGATTAGATTGTTTTTTAACTTTATCAATTTTATAGGAAAAAAGTATCTTTTTAAAATTTCTATTTCTTGAATTATAAATGAGGCAGAACAGTTTTTGTTGGGTATTTGTGTTTCTTCTTTTATTTTCTGTTTCCTTGACCATTATTCTAGAATAGTTCTGCCTAATGCAAACTACATATGTACCTTTTAAGTTTTCTCATGGCCACATTAAATAACTAAAGAGAAATAGGTAAAATAAATCTTTAAATTAGTAATGAAAATAAAATAATAAAATTTATTTAACCAAACATACCTCAATATTATCGTTTTAACACTGGTCTGCCTTATTTCAAGTGTTCTTGTGGGTAGTGGATACCATATTGGAAAGTGCAGATTCAGAACATTTCCATTATAGCAGAAGTTCAACTGGGCAGCACTCATGTAGAAAACTAGGATATTTGATATTTATTTATGAGGGAAATTGACATAATTAGTCTTTTGTCTGTTCTATTTGTTGTAATTTTTTCCAATACACTGTTTTTTTATGTTGTTGTTTTTTGTTTTCATTTTGTTTGGGGTACATGGATTAAACTCAGGGGTGCTCTACCACTGAACTAGATCCCCAACTCCTTTTATTTTTTATTTTGAGAAGTATCTTACTGAATTGCTGAGATTGGCTCAAACTTGTGATCCTCCTACCTCAACCTCTCAGGTTGCTTAAGTTTAAAGGCAATGGCTACCATGCCCAACCTTAATTTTGTTTATTTTTAAAAATTACATGTTTTTAAATTATATAAACAAATCTATCATTCCTTCCATTTGTTGTTTCTCCAGGGGATTGGAGGTAACTATTCCCAAATTATCTAATTTTTCACCTATAGTTTTTAAATGATTTAATGTAAAGGTAACTATTCCTGGAGTTTGTCCCATTTATTTATTCATTTATTTTGTGGTTCTGAGGATTAAACTCAGGGGTGCTTTACCACATAGTTGCACCCCCAGCCCTTTTTTATTTTTTATTTTTAGATAAGATTTTGATAAAATGCCGAGGGTGACCTTGAATCTGTGATCTTCCTGGCTCAGCTTCCCAAGTACTAAGATTACAGGTATATGCCACCATGCCCAACTAACTGTTCCATTTATTTTTAAATTGTTCTTGTTGTGCGTGGTGGCGCAGGCTTGTAATCCCCGTGCTTGGGAGGCAGAGACAGGAGGATCCCGCAGGTTGGAAGCCAGCCTCGCTGGCTTAAGAGACCCTATTTCCAAATAAAAATATAAAAAATAGGTCTGGAAGTGTATGCTGGAGGTAGAAGGGTTTCCAGAAACCCCAGTACCACCCCCCCAAAAAAATAATAATAAAATAAATTGTTCTTGGTTATCAAAAAGATCTGCTATTGTATATCTATTGATTTCTTCTTGTAGTTTTTAATAGTCTCTATCTTACATATTGTGATGTGTTATTTAGTGCATAAAAGTTCATGATTATATTTGTTAAAGAGTATTATTATTCTTGTTCTTTGTAATTTTTTGTTTTAACTATATTAAGTATATTAGCCATATTAAAGTTAATATTATCATCTTGGTTTTGACATCTGCATTCACCTAAGATAATAATTACTTCAAATTTATTTTTAACCTCAGTTTTATTTGCATGTAGTTTGTAATCATTTTTGCATCTATTATTTTATCTTAATTTTGTTAAATTGATCTTGCTTCTTATCACTGTTCCTTTTATACAAAACTGTCTCCTATTTTAAAGTTTTTAATTTAATTTTATTATTCAGACAGTTGATGTTTGCCTTTAAGTATTTTTAAATGCCTATATTATTGTACATACTCAATAAATATTTCTGAAAAAGGGAACAAATAAATTAATGAATGGTGTTAAGCCTGTGTATATCATAGAATATCGTTCTATTTTTGTCATTCATAAATGACAAGAGTTGAAAAAATTCCCCTTAAAAATTTTGTTCACATATTTTGAATTAGTATTTCATTCAATGTAGAAAATAGATAAAAATTACAACAGCTTATAAAAGATCATCATTTATTTTTCTCCCACACATAAGGGTCCAGAGACATGCAGTTTGGGGCTAGTTTTGCTTCATGAAGTCCTCAGAATCCAGGCTCTTTCTTGCTTTCTACTTTGCAGCCCAAGGGTGTAGAAGGTGTTTTTAGGGTCCCAAACAACCATTAGAATGCTGGCAGTAGAATGGAAAAGGAGCTGGAGAGAAGGGAGCAAAGAGAATGTCACAGCTGTTTTGTAAAGAGATTCTCATCTCCTCTCCTTGTACTTCACTGCTCAGAACTTAGTTCACGGGAATACTTACGTGAAGGGGAAACTGAGAAACTGGGAGATGCAGTCTGTATTTTTGGGAGCCATTACCTAGCTAAACAGTCCTAGTGTACACGGTCAGACTATGGGAGGGCAACCAGAAGTCTCTGCCCCATTCATAGCAGAGTTCTCTCTTTCTCCATCTGGCACATAGCATATTGCATCATGGCAGGGGTGAACTTAGACATTTTCTTAAACTCCCCAACTTGTTATCTTCTGGGAGTTGTTGACCTAAAAGGGTGTTGAAGAGGAAGCACTTATGAGAACATGAAATGGGGGTGTGGGGGCCTGTAAAGTGGTACCACTCAATGCAGTCAGAACTGCCCAATATTTCAATACTTGAGTGTCTGACAAGGAGAAGGAAGTGGGGAAGAAGTAACGATCTCTTTGTTTGTTCAATTTTAAGTGTCAAAATATGTATTTTATAGTATTTCTCAATTCAGTTCCACATTTTTAGTAGAATTTTCTCCCCATTTTTTGAAATAGGCTGGCTGACAACTTTAGTTATTCATTCCCCCCCACCATTTATGAATATTTTAGCTCACAGAATAAATTATATTAGGAACTGTTAATCAAGCTCTTATGTTAATAATTAATTTTTTTTACCACAAGTTGAAGTCCTGAGAGTCACATTTTAGGATGCTTGGCTTTTCAGAACAACTTTTGGAAATAGTTAAGTCAGGACATGGTTGCAGCCATCTGACCGTGAAGCAGTGAGACTTTTGATAGTCTAGGGATGCTAGGAATGGAGCATAAAGTGTGCAGCCACCAACCAGTTCTTCTAAAAAAAAAAAAAAAAAAAGGAGCAAGCTTGTGTAAAACATTGGACATGGTAGATGAAAGAGAGAGAAAAGAATTGGCTTTAAATTTTCTTGTTCTGGGAGACTGAAAGAATGGTATTGCCTCTGGGAGAAAATGAGATGGTAGGAAATCTGACTTATAGGAAAACATTATTTTAATTTGGAATAGGCTGAGTTGGAGGGAAAAACAATCAATTTGTGGAAGACACTGAACATTAGCTTATTCAACATCCACTCAGTCTTAATCTAATGTAAGTACTAGAAAGCTAACCCAACAAACCTATTT
Organism: Muscardinus avellanarius; assembly: GCF_963383645.1. Taxonomy (NCBI): domain Eukaryota; kingdom Metazoa; phylum Chordata; class Mammalia; order Rodentia; family Gliridae; genus Muscardinus; species Muscardinus avellanarius. The sequence continues at coordinate 54,137,561 of NC_137786.1, read as the reverse complement.
CTCTCCATTCCTCAGCAGACAGGCCATGAGCATGTGGCTTAGAGCCTGCCATTACTTGCACCTTATGAAATTTATTTGCAGAATCGAGTAAATAGGTATGCTAGCATTTTGTCACTGTGACCAAAACATCTGACACAATCAACTTAAAGGAGGAAAAGGTTATTTTAGCTTATGGTTTTAGAGGTTTTAGTTCATGGTCAGCTAGCTCTATTGGTCTAGGCTTGAGGTGAGGCAGAGTTTCATGGCAAAAGGGTGTTGCAAAGGAAGCTGCTAAGTTCATTGCAGCCAGGGACAAGATATAGTCTCCAGGGAATGCTCCCTCTCATTTAGTGACCTCCTTCCTTCCTCTGCCTATGGTCTCTACCCTCTCCCCCTAGTCCATTCAACCATCACTGGATTAATTCACGGATGAAATTAAGCCCTCATGATCCCAACACTTCCCCAAATCTCTACCTCTAAACATTGCTGCATGGGGGACCAAACCTTCAACACATGAATCTTTGGGAAACATTTTATATTCCAACCATATCAACAGGTACGTGGAAAAGGAAACATTTGAAACGGGCTTAGTAATTATGTGCTGAGAGGAATGGAGGGGTAGGAGGAGAGAGCTATTCAAACACAGCAATAAATGAAGAGTAGTATCGCTGGATGGCACAGATTTAGGTGATTTGGAAAGAGAGGGCATTTAAGGTCTGACAGTACCATTGGGAAATGAGGAGTGGTCTGAGTTCCAAATTTTACCCATTGATATTAGGATACCAAAGGAAGGTGAGAATTCACAGTGTTTTCAGTGAATGTGATAAGTTCACTTGGCACAAGGAGATTGAGACAACATGATAAACAGCTTAAAGTTGAGAAATTTTTATCAATAATGGATAAATATTTCTGAGGATACACCAATGGAAAGGAGCTGAAGGGAAGTACAGAGCCAGGAAGAGATGACCCAATATAGAAAGACTGGGGAATTCAAATGAAGGTACAGGATGAGAAGTTAGAATTCATGATGGTGATTATGGGTTTTGAAGACAATTGAATGATTGGGGCAATAACTTACTTTATATAGCCTGATTGCTGGATGTTATCTCTGTCTTCAGAGAGTCATAAAATTAAGTTCACTCTCTTTACCATGTAAAGTAGGAAATACTATATTATTTCCATGATAATCTGTGTATCATGGGAAGCTTTACTTTTTTCATTGTTGCCTCTAGATCCTATTTCCTATTTTCTATCTCTTATGAACCTTTGTTCATAAGAGAACATAAGAGAACATAAGCCTTATGTTCTCTATTTTGTCTCTGACAACTATTTCCCTCCTTTTCTGACACCCTCTCACACATTTAATGTAGACATTCACTGAAGATTCAGGAATGAGGTGTGTGTGTGTGTGTGTGTGTGTGTGTGTGTGTGTGTGTGTGTAGAAAGTGTTAATCACAACCAATATGCATAGCAGACACTTTAAAATAAAATTTTAAGGGAGAGAAGAAAATGGCATGTGGAATGCAGCACATCTCAGTGGCTATAACAAACAAAACTCAACTATCAAGAAAGTTTCTTTGCAAGAAAAACTAAGCAGCAAAGATATTTATGAACAAAACAAAAAAGGGAACCACAGCAGAAGAGAATCCAATACTCAAAACTCGAGATCTACAGAAACAACCCAAGCATATGACTGACCTGGTGTGGTAGCCAGCGCCATCTTGGGCTGCTGGACCAAACCATGCCTGCCAGCTCCACAGCCCCAAGAAATTCTGGCAAGTAAACCAAGGATGTGAAGTGCAGAAAGTGACAGCAGAGCTACAATATTTTAAGTGACCAGCACCATGCTTCAGGAATGGAAAAAAAGATCCAAAAGCCCATGAGCTCACCAGAAGCCAGCACTCACAGTGGCACACTGTGTCCTCCAGAGACACAGCCCACAGGACAGTAAGCTTCCTCTCTATTCTATCTACTCTCTTCTCTCAAAACCTTTTTTTTTTTGCTTACTGTATCTCCTTGTTTTATATTCAAGTTATTTCATATACAACCATACCTAAATACTCTATACTAACTACAAGAATCCTACTATATCATCATCTTTCATTCTCAACCAGACACAACCTTATTATACTTAAATTCTTACTCAAATTAATCATATCCTCTACTTTACCCTACTCCTGTAACCATCAACCCAACTCTTCCCCCCTTACTTAACCCTTATAATTGAAAAAACACTACTTACCCATGCATGAACCTGTTGACACCTCTAAATGCTTACTGCTAAGATTGGATCAAACAGTTATCCACAGACTCACAAACAAAAAAGAAAGAAGATGCCAAGACAACAGAAACACAAACCTGAGAATTCTGAAAATATGAGAACAAGAAAGAGTGAATAAATAAGGGAAGTCATGAATAATGACCTACAAGAAATGCAAGAAGGAGAATTCCAACCTAATCTTCAATATGATGAAAGGACTTACAGTAAGTATACAGGAAATGAGAGAAGAAATTGAGACATTAAGAAAGAATCAGAAAGAGGCCTGGAATGAAATGAAAGATTCAATAAATGAAATGAAGATAGCAATAGAAAGAAATTCTGGAAGATTAGATGAAATGGAAAATAGAATATCACTGTTAGAACATAGATTATTCAAAACTGAAAGCATAGTCAACAGTATACAGAAAACATTACAACAGAACCTAAAATCCAACAACTATGGGACAATATAAAACATCCTAACTTATGAATAAAAGTCATTAAAGAAGGGATAGAGTCACAGACCAAAGGTATCTGTAATCTCTTCAGAAAAAATGATTTCAAAGAATTTTCCAAAAATGGAAAGAGACTTGGACATCCACATACAGGAGACATACAGAACACCACTGACAAGATCAAAGAACTTCCCCACAACATGTAATAATCAAAATGACCAACATAGAGACTAAGGAAAGAATCTTAAAAGCAGTGAAAACAAAAGAACAGGTGACATTCAGGGGCAAAACAATAAAAATCACTCCAGACTTTACAACCCAAGTCATGAATGCCAGGAGAGACTGGTATAATGTAATCCAGAACATGAAATAAAACAACTTCCAACCAAAACTCCTATATCCAGCAAAGTTATTATTCAAAATTGATAGAGCCAGGCATGGTGGTGCACACTTGTATTTCCTGCACTTGGGAGGCTGAGACAGGAGGATCATGCAGGTTCGAAGCCAGCCTCAGCTGGCTTAAGAGACTGTGTTTCCAAATAAAATATATAATAGGTCTGGAAGTATAGCCCAGAGATAGAAGGCCCCTGGGTTCCATTCCCAGTACCACAAAAAAAAAATTGATAGAGAAATAAAGGTGTTTCAAGATAAACAGAATCACAAAAATTCCACGAATACTAAGCCAGCATTAGAAAAACACTTAAAAATAAATCATAAAGAAGAAAAGAGAAGCAAATTCCAGAACCAGAGAGGAGATGCATTCGATCAATGGGGCAACTAAGGAAAGAAGAAATAACATTATATTAAACAATATAGGGCACAAAATGACAGGAAGAAAAAATCATATCTCAATAATAACACTGAGCATCAAAGGACTTAACTCACCAATTAAAAGACAGACCGGCAATGTGGATTAAAAATATAATCTAAATATATGCTGCTGGCAAGAAACTCACCTTACAGGCAAAAATATTAATAGACTGAAAGTAAAAGGGTGGAAAAAGATATATCATGTTAATGTAGATCAAAAACAAGCAGGGATAGCAACACTGATATCCAATAAAACAGACTTTTAATCTAAAACACATCAAAAGAAACAAAGCAGGACACTTCCTTTTATTAAAAGGAACAATTCAGCAAGAAAATATAATGATAATAAATGTTTATGCCCCAAATGTGGGTGCACCCATATTTGTAAAACAAACCCTCAGGACATCAGATCTCAAATAGACCCCAATACAATAATATTGGGAGACCTCAACACACCACTCATGCCACTTGATTGATCTTTAAGACTCTTCAGAACTAAAGCAAGCTATAAACCAAATGTACCTAATAGATATATGCAGAATATTTCAACCAGGAACCACAGAGTACACATTTTTTTCAGCTGCCCATGGAACCTTCTCCAAAATAGATCACATCCTGGGATACAGAGTAAGCACCAGCAAATTCAAAAGATGTAATGTAATTCCCTGCATCTTTTCATATCACAATGAATGAAAGTAAAATTCAGCAATAGGAAGACCAAAATAAAGTATTTAAATACATGGATACTGAATGATACACTATTTAATGAGGAGTAAGTAAGATTAGAAATAAGGGGAAAATAAAGAAATTCCTGAAATTAAATAAAAATAGAGACAAATGTACCAAAATCTATGGGACACTTTGAATGAGGTGTTAAGAGGAGAGGTTATAGCATCGAGTGCCCACATAAGAAGAACAAGAGAGTAGTCAAGTAAATAACCTAATGACACACCTCAATATAGAAATGACATCTCAATATAGAAATAATAGAAAAACTGCAACAGTCTAATCTCAAAGCAAGCAGAAGGCAGGAAATAATTAAAATCAAGCAGAAATATATGAAATAGAGAATAAAAAATACAAAGAATCAACAAACAAAAATCTTTGAAAAAATACAATTGACAAACCCCTGGCCAACCTAACCAAAAGAGAGAATTGACTCAAATAATTAAAATCAGAAATAAAAATGAAGACATCACCACAGAGTGGGGAAATTTAAAAAATTGTTAGAAACTATTTTGAAAATTTATACTCCAATCAACTGGAAATCATGGAAGAAATTGATAGATTTCTAAGCACATATAACCTACCTAAATTGAACCAAGAGAACATAGCAAGCCTAAACCAACTAATAGCAAACAAAGTAGAAATAGCAATAAAAATTCTATCAAAGAAAAGCTCAGGCCCATACAGCTTTCCAGTTGAATTCTACAAAACTTTCAGAGAATAAGTAATCCCACTACTTCACAACTTGTTTTGGGAAACTGAAAGAGATGGAATTATTCCAAACTCCTTCTACAAGACCAATATCACATTAATACCAAAAGCAAGAAAAGATACCTCAAGAAAAGAAAATTACAGACCAATATCCTTGATGAACATAGATGCAAAAAATTCTAAACAAAATACTAGCTATATGCATTCAAAACCATATTAAGAGAATTGTACACCATGGCCAAGTTGGTTTTATCCCCAAAAGGCAAGACTGGTAAACATATGCAAATAAATAGAACTGAGAACAAAAACCACATATCAATAGATACTTAAAAAGCATTTGACAAAATCCAACACATCTTAAAAACACTGTAGAAAATTGGAATCAAAGGAATGTATCTCAACATCATTAAGGCAATATACAATAAACTCAAAGCCAACATCATATTGAATGGGGAAAAGCTACAAGAGTTTTTTGTTTTCTTGTTCCTCTCTAATCAGGAACAAGACAAAGATGCCCATTATCACCACTTCTTTTTAATATAGTCCTTGAGACTCTTTCCACAACAATAAAACAAGAGAAGGATATAAGAGAAATTCAAATAGGAAAAGAGGAATAAAAAGTATCCTTGTTTGCAGACAACATGATCCTATATCTAGAAGAACCAAAGTACTCAACCAAAAGACTACTGGAGCTGATTAGCCAATTAAGCAAAGTGGCAGGGTACAAAATCAACCTAAAGAAAACAGTTACTTTCCTATATGCCAACAATGAATCCATGAAGAAAAATAAAGAAAGCAATTTCATTCATGATAACCTCAAAACCAATAAAATACCTAGGAATAGACCTAACCAAAGATGTAAAAGACCTCTACAATGAAAACTATAAAAAATTAAAGAAAGAAATTTAAGAAGACATTGGAAGATTAAAAGATCTCCCTTGCTTATGGATAGGCAGAATAAATATCATCAAAATGGACATTCTGACAAAAATGATTATTTTTTAATATTTATATTTTTATTTATGTTTATATATTTTATTTTCATGTGGATCATATTGAAAATGGCATACACAGACTGTGCTTGGTGCTCTCTCTCCTCCCACTTCCCCCTTTCAATAATGAGTGTTCAGGTTAACCATGATACATTCATACTTTTACACATATTTAGATGTAGCTCCTCCATTAATCAACCTCAGCCTTCTTCATCTCCTATCCTTCCATTTCAGCTTTGCTGAGGTTTCCCCTCCATTATCTGGAGTCCCTCTGGTATTCCTAATAGTCCCTAGTTTGGGCATATTAGAGAAAACATATGTCCCTTTTCTTTCTGTGCTTGGCTGATCTCACTTAATATAATGTTCTCCAGGTCTTTTCATCTTCTTGAGAATGACATGTGTATTTCCCATAATTTTGCAATCCATTCATCTGTTGATGGAAACCTTGGTTGGTTCCATATTTTGGCTATTATGAATTGTGCTGCTATGAACATGGGTATGCATATGCTACTATAGTTCTCTGATTTCAACCCCTTTGGAAAGATACCCAGGAGTGGCATAGCCTGATCATATATATGGTAATTGATTCCCAGAAGACTGAGATTAACTGATGGAAAAGCTACATTCTAATATGTTTATACATGTGAGTATAACATTGTTAACCTGGACAATCAGTGTTGAGAGGAAGGAAAAATGGGAAGGGGGGGAAGAACACCAAAGTACTGTGTGAATATATGTCACTGTCAACATGATTCACATTGTGATGTGAGATTAGTGCACCAATAATAAAATATAATTTTAATATCACAGTTCTTCCTACAGGCCCCTAGTCAATCTTTTTAATTCTTTTTTTATTGGGCACCAGGTGTGGTGGCACATGCTTGTAATCACTGCACTTGGGAGGTGGAGACAGGAGGATCACGCAGGTTCGAAGCCAGCCTCACTGGCTTAAGACACCCTGTTTCCAAATAAAATATAAAAAATAGGTCTGGGAGTAGTGTAGCCCAGAGGTAGAAAGAAGGGTTCCATCCCAGTACCACCCCCCAAAATATTTTATTGGTGCATTGTAGTTGTACATCTTTATGGAGTACAAGAGGAGTAGAGGCATATATGCACACATCACTCATTTAACCCTTCTCCAATCCCACCCCATTCCCTCCCCTATCCCTCCTTCTCATGTTTGGCTTAATTATTGACATTGATATCTTTGTTAATGTACATTAGGGAGTTTCCCTCTTCATCCCAATCCCTCTCAGTTAGGTCACCTTATTTACTCATCTATAGTTTCTTTTTCTTCGTCTAGAGATCCTCCTATGATCCATTTTTCTCCCTAGTTTCTGCATATTAGAACGAGCATCCTATTTCTTATTTTTTGTGACTGACTAATCTCACTTAGCACAATGTTCTTCAGTTTCATCCATTTCTCTGTAAATAACATAATTTTCTTTTTCTTCATAGCTGAGTAAAATTCCATTGTGTACATATCCCATAATTTTGTAATATATTCATCAATTGATGGACATCTTGGCTGTTTTCATAGGCTGGCAACGGCAAATTGCATAGCTATAAACATAAATACACATGCATTCGTTTGGTAGTTTGATTTCCATTCTTTTGGGTAGATACCCAGAAGTGGTATTGCTGGATCATATGGTAGGTTTGTTCCTATTCCTCTAAGGATTTTTCATACTGTTTTCAAAGTGGTTGCACTAATTTGCAATCCCACCAACAATGTAGTAGAGTTCCCACTTCTCCACATTCTCACCAGCATTTGTTGTTGTTTGTGTTTTGAATGATTGCCATTCTAGTTGGAGTTAGGTGAAATCTCAGGGTAGTTTTGATTTGCATCTCTCTGATTGCTAATGATGTTGAGCATTTTTTATACTGTTTAAATTTCTACTTTTGTGAGGTGTCTACTTAGTTCACTTGCCCGTTTTTGATTAGGTTATTTGTTTTCTTAGTACTGAGTTTCTTGAGTTTCTTATAGTCTAAATATTAGTTCTCTTTTGGAAAAGTCGGTGGCAGAAATTTTCTCCCATTCTTTCAGCTCTCTGTTGAGGTTCTTGATAGTCTCCTTTGATGTACAGAAGCTCTTCAGTTTAATGCAATCTTATGTACTGATTCACCTTTTAGTTTCTTGTGCCTTTGGGGTCTTGTTGAAAAAGTTTTTACCTGTGTCTATGTGTTGCAGTGTTGGACCTAAGCCCTCTTCTAGGAGCCTCAAAGGTCTCTGGTCTCATTTCCAAGTTTTTGGTCTATCTTTTTTTTTTTTTTTGGTGGTACTGGAATTCCTGGAAACCCTTCTACCTCTGGGCTACACTCCCAGACACCTATTTTTTGTATTTTTATTTGGAAACAGAGTCTCTTAAGCCAGCAGGGCTGGCTTCAAACCTGCAGGATTCTCCTGTCTTCGCCTCCCAAGTGCAGGGATAACAAGCATGCACCACCCTGCCCGGTTTGATCTATCTTGAATTGACTCTTATGCAGGGTGAGAAAGTTGGGTATATTTTAATTTTTCTGTATATGATTAACCAGTTTTGCCAACATCTTTTATTTATTTTGGGGTCTTCTCATCTGTTCCACTGGACTATGTATCTGTTTTTGTGACAGTATCGTGATATTTTATTGCTATGGTTTTGTAGTATACTTTAAAGTCAAATATTGTGATTTCTCTTGCATAGGTTTTGTTGCTGAGAACTATTTTGGCTGTTCTGGTTTTTTTGTTGTTCCAGATTAATTTAAGGACTGATTTTTCTATGTCTGTGATAAATGACCTTGGTAACTTAATCAGTATTGCATTAAATCTGTAGATCACTTTTGCAAATGTGGCCATTTTGATGATATTTATTCTGCCTATCCATGAACATGGAAGATCTTTCCATCTTCTAAGGTCTTATTTGATTTCTTGTTTCAATGTTTTATAATTTTCTTTTTAAAGGTCTTTTATTTACTTGGTTAAGTTTATTCCTAAATATTTTACTTTTGGGGGATATCCTGAGTGGAAGTGTTTTTTGAATTCCCTTTTCAGTGGCCTAGCCAATCTTTTAAAAATTATTTTATTTTGATTGATCGATTGATTCATTCAGACCCCCTCCAAATATCACCATTGCTTCTCTTAATTAATAGTAGCTCCTTGACTAGAGTATTCTCATTGATTTGCTTTTTCAAATAAGCTACAGCTCATCCCATGGATTCCCGGAAGATTGTTCTCACAAACACAACCACTAAGAAATGTGTTCCTAAAGAAGTTCAGGACTGAGATGAAAGCTGAAGAATTACATTGGCAATTGAACTAAGCTACTTTAGAAAGGTAAATATTTATATAGCTATTGAAGACCTTTCAGCACAGATTACTTACATAGCCATTTGAGCTCTAAACTTTTATGATTTCACATATGTTTTGAGCTAATAAGTTAGTGCTTAACTTTTAAAAGTGAATTTTAAGCTTTCTCTTCAGAGTAAGAGGCTGCCTCTTTCCTTAGGCAGATCTGCTGTGTTACTTTGGACCAAATTTTTATTCAGGGAGTCTCTTGGCTCAGGAATAAAGACTGTGACCTGGAACCTATTCTCACCACTTAGGAGCATAGCACTGGAGCCACATGACATGGATTCAAATTCTGGTTACACCACTTTAGGGCTGTTTGACCTTGTCAATGACCTAACTTCAGTTTCAGTGTACCTCCTACTACTATAATGTGATAGGAAATCAAGACACAAAGATTATTAAACAACATCCTTTTTTTCTTTTTGGTGGTACTGGGGGTGAAACCAAGAGGCTTTCTACCTCTGGGATATACTCCCAGACCTATTTTATATTTTATTTGGAAACAGGGTCTCACTAAGTTGCTGAGAGCCTCACTAAGTAGCTGTGGCTGGCTTTGAACCTGTGCGATCCTCCTGTCTCTGCCTCCCAAGCATGGGGATTACAAGCATGTGCCACCACGCCTGGCTTAACAACATCCTTTTTAAACTGCTCACTTCTCATTGTGGGAAACAGAAAATGAAGAGTTATTACAGTACAAATAAGGGATGTGATGGCAAGTCACACAGGTGCATCTATGCTTGGACAAGAATGAGGAGTAGACATAGGGAATTACCAAGAAAATCAGAGTAAGATTCTCAGAGAAGGTTAGACCTGCCTTGGATCAGAAGAGCAAAAATAAATATTCAGACAAGCAAGCAGGTAAAGCCATTTATGGCTGAGTGAGAAGCATGAAAAGTGTCAGAGAATGGAACCTTCTCAGGCAGCCTGGGGAAGGACCAGCAGTGTGTCTTAGTGCACGGGGATGAGAAGTATTCTGACCAGGTCTGACCTTGTATGACCAGATTGTTCCTGGGTCCTTGCTCTCTCAGTTTTCTCCTCTTTTTCTAGTATCTTAATCACTTTTATCCTTTGGCTCCTTCTTGGTCCAAACCTACAAACGAAAATTACCCCAATTATGAACTAATTGTCCTTGTTTGACTAATTGTTCTTGTCCTAGTGTCCTGTTTCTCTCTTTCCCTTCATTCTTAGACTCTATTTTTTCCCTTTTCAATTCATTCCTCTGTCATCTCCTGTTTACTGGGTCTTCTATCCATCGTTTTTCTAAAATACTCTTACCATAGGTCATCAATGCCTGTGGTGGCCAGAATCCATTGACTGTTTTTTTACTTCTTCATTTGCCTCTTCAATAGTTAGCCTTTTACCATTTATTCTAGAGTTTTTTATGTTGGTATTCTCTGAAGACACACGAGCCTTCTGTGATCTGTGGCAGTTCTCTTCTTCTACCCATTCCTAACGTTTGATATTTCATAGCATTCTGTACTGAACTACTTTCTTACAATTAACATTTTCCCCTGAGTACTGATATTCACTTGAATTTTACATTATTTTAGTATGCTTTCATTGGTGCAGTAGTCTTACATCATAATGAAGTTCAGAGTGATAGGGACATGTATGCACACAGCACTACCCCCTAATTATTCTAGTGGTTCCCAAACCCTGTGAAGCCTCTGCCTCTTTCTAAGGGTTCCAATTCATATTTCTCATCTCCTACCAAGTGCTCCAATTCTAGCTCTCAGGTACCCTTTAGTGAATATATTCCATATCAAAATTATTTTCTCCAACAATACTATTTCCATTTCAGTTTCACAGTCGAAATGTGAATGGCTTGCTTCCTCCTTCTCCTTCTTGTGTTAGTCAGCTTTGCATTGCTATGGCAAAAATATTTGATGAGAACAACTTATGGGAGGACAGGTTGATTTGGGCTCACGGTTTCAGAGGTCTCAGTCTGTGTTGGATATATACCTCTCTGGGCCTGAGGTAAAACAAAACATCATGACAGAAAGGCGTGGTGGAAAAAAGTTCCAAGCCATGCTCACAGTAACTAAAAGCAAAGGGAGAGAGAGAGAGAGGCAAAGAGAGAAGGAGGGGGAGTGAGGGAGAGATTGAGAGAGAGAAAGAAGAAAGAAGGGAGGAGGGATGAAAGAGAAAGAAAGAAAAGAAAGAGGAAAGGAGAGAGAGAGAGAGAGAGAGAGAGAGGAAGAGAGAGAGAGAGAGAGAGAGAGAGAGAGAGAGAGAGAGAGAGAGAGAGAGAGAGAGAAGGAAAAAGGAAGGAAGAGCTAGAAAGGGGCTAAGAAAAAAATTAATCCTTACAGGGCCCACCTCCAGTGACCTACTTCCTCCACCTAGATTCCACCTCCCAGTAGTCAATCCAGCTATCAAGGAATGAATCCATTAAACAAATTAATCCATTGATGAGGTCAAAGCCCTCTTGCTCTAATCTTTGTCTAGAAGGCCTACCTCTGAACCTTGCTGCATTGGAGACCATGCTTTCAACATATGAAATTTTGGGGAACATTCCATATTCAAGCCATAATACTTCCCCATATCCAATCTGTCCACAGCTCCCTGTTTCTGCTTTCTACATATCTTCTGGATTAATTCTTTCTTCTCCCCTCCACCATCAGAAGTCCCAATCAGTGTCCATCTTGATCTACTTTCCAACCAATGTGCTCATTTTTCCTTTTAATATCCTCACATCTGTCTGCCACTATTTAGAATGTTCAGTCTAAAACACCAATAAAAAAAAAAAAACCACGAATCTGATCATCCTATCTGCTATTACTTAAAACAATGGCCCGGCTGGGTGTGGTGGCGCAAGCTTATAATCCCCACACTTGGGAGGTGGAGACAGGAGGATCGCGCAGGTTCGAAGCCAGCCTTGCTGGCTTAAGAGACCCTGTTTCCAAATAAAAAAGAATATAAAAATAGGTCTAGGAGTGTAGCCCAGAGGTAGAAGGGTTTTCAGGAACCCCAGTACCACACACAAAAAAAGGCCCCAAATCCATTCTGCATGGAACTTTTATATATCCAAAGCATTTCAGATGTTCACATGATACCTGTTGATTGAGAAGTTACATAAATGAAAAGCTACTTGTGATTCAGCAACAACTTTAGATTTATTTTGTGATTAATAGACATCGCATCAACAAACCATCAATGATAAAATATCTAGAATTATAAAATACAATCTGTTGACAATGATTGGTGGATCCTTGGATTCCTTGCAATGACTATTTCTCATCAGTTGAGACACATGTCTTTCAATATGACAATCAAATTAATTAGTGAGCTAGATAAGATACTTTAAATTCTTTTTTTTTTTTTTTTTTGGTGGTACTGGGGTTCCTGGAAGCCCTTCTACCTCCGGGCTACACTCCCAGACCTATTTTTACATTTTTATTTGGAAACAGGGTCTCCTAAGCCAGCGCACACGGCTGGCTTCGAACCTGCGCGATCCTCCTGTCTCTGCCTCCCAAGCGCGGGGATTACAAGCGTGCGCCACCACGCCCGGCCAATACTTTAAATTCTTGAAGTCAGTGTTTATCTCTAGTCACCTTACTTTCCTCATTTTCTCACTCCATGTCAACCCCACAAACTGCTCCTGTTCCTACTGTCCCATGCTTATCACTTTTCCAATGATTTTCTTTTCTTCTTTTTCTTTGCCTAGAACACCCTGAACTCATCCTTCAAATCCTGACCAAGAAAAGTCAGAAGAAGCCGGGCGTGGTGGCACATGCTTGTAACCCCAGCATTTGGAAGGCTGAGATAGGAGGATCAAGGTTCATAAACTAAGGTTCAGCTACTTAGTGAGGCCCTATGCAAGTCAGTGAGACCCTGTTTCAAAATAAAGAATAAAGACATTGGGCTAGGGGTGTAGCTTGGAGGTAGAATGCCCCTGGGTTCCATCCCCAGTACTGAAAAAAGAAAATCTTTTCAGATTCCTTTTGGAGTCCATTGCTTTTGCTCTTTGGGGCAACTCATAACATGTCATATGTCATTTCTAGCAAAGCACCATAACATTATCCTGGAATAGGTCGTCTTTTATCCTGGGCTGTTAAAACAGTGCTGGGTACATGGTAGAAGCTCATGTGAGTGAGGTTGGATTCACAGTGACTGTTGGAAGATCTTTGGCAGTCTCAAAAAGATCAGTTTCCCAGATGAAGGGGAAAAGCAAAATAACCCTGCCCTTGATGTCTAAGGTCTTTCCTTGTACCACCCTATTCAAGAACATGTAATAATCAATCATATATTTAACTAGAAAATTGTAGAAAGTTACAGCTGGAAAAAACTGCTGCTGTCATCCCAAATGACTTCTTCATATTACGAATCAAGACGCAGTCAGCATCCAGCCTTTCCTTTTCCAGATTCAGTAACACAGTGTTAAACTCTCTGCATATTCTGGTTCTTGATTCATTTTCTTTGGATTCTGACTTTTTGACATTCCTCCTGGGATGTAGGACTAAGTTCCTCATTTCCAAAAAGTGCAATTTTTTTTTCTAGTTACCAACATGAATGCCTGCAATCCACAGATAATTTATATTTTAAAGTGATTTTGACATGTCAGCATTCTTCATGGCCAAGTCCTCCACTGGGCAGTATCTAAGAAGGAACAAAATTGGCAGGTCTGAATTTTAACTTCATTTACGTCTCTTGCCCGGGCTCTGGTGGAGGTGTGAACGAGCAGAGAAATGCCAAGAGGCAAGTGGCCAGAGGAAGAGCGGTAACCTGGACGTTCAACTCTTGGAAAAAATGAAATCCACTAGAGTCCACGCTTGTCTTAGAGATTCGGACCTGCCTAGCTTTTATAACTTCTGAATATTACGTCTTCGATGCCAGGTGTGAAACCCGAGATGGATATTTTTTGTGGCAACATGGATGGATTTGAGTGCTTCATAAGGAACAGTAAAGTAAGTAGCTTGGGGGAGAATATGGAGAAAATTTGTCTTTGGCAAGATGCTGTGCCACTGAAGTATCTTCAAGGCACTATGTATAACATGGAAAAAAATTAAAATTTCTTCTGTTGCAACCAACCAACTACATGGCTGCTGTAAGAAAGACAGAGTGGTAGTTATTCTTAAAGACATACATAGAAGAAAATTTAGCAGAAGTGAGTTCTAATCTAGACACGCTGAAGAGTTTGTTCAAGATTTAAGCTAAATTATTGCCTCTCCATGGAGAAGAAGCAGGGACATTTCTCTGAATCTAAATGAGGAATTACTGCTGGTCATTAAAAACAAAAATTGTCTTATACCTAGTAGCCTACGGACGTGCAAGCAGCCTTTCTAATCTATGTTCCATCTCTTGGCAAGTAAATGTGACCTAAACTCATCTGTCTATTTAGATTTTATTCAAAACTCCTAATGCCACAGGATAAAAATTGTTAGCTTCCCCAATTCAAGTCTAGAGAAATTAAAATTCTGTTTACAAGGTTTGTCCATCAAATGGAGCTAGTGTTAATTAACTCTGACATCTCTAAATTTGTTTTGCATATTCAATGGCTGCTATGAAAAGCTGGTTTTGAAATCACAAATGTACAGACAACACCATCAAACAGGATGCAGGCAACACATATTTTTTTCTCCTGGGGTTGTTTCTGTTACCAATCAAACTTGCAGAAGTGAGACGAGAGCGTTTCTGACAGTAAGTCCCACAAAAAGATGCTGTTCATTTATTTTGGCAGCGGGCTGCACTATTCTAAGAAGGCAGCTGTGCATGGCAGAGGCCAGCATTATAACTCAAAATCTGTCCTGTTTTAGCATTCACAGGGCATTAGATTATGGCTTTTTACAAGGAGATGGAAGAGATAGAAGAATGCATCAAGAAATTGCAGTTAAAATAATATGGCTTATAAAATCCTTCGTGTGCAGTACAATGTTTTCAATTATTAAAGTGAGCATCACTTAAGGGGCAATTTACTTTTCATCATCTCTGCTATCATATATTCCTATCTTTATCAGCCAATTTCATTTCTTTGTAGACAGTTTTTCTACTATTGAACCTGGGCAGTTCTGATGATGTAGAATAGAAGAAAAAAATTATGTGGGAAAGGAAAAGAAAAAAGAAAAATATGGTTTTAAAATCCAAAATCTTCAGTTAACAGAGGTTAGTTATTCTTTAAAAGCCAAGGCCCATACTTTAAATTTATAATGGGCTAGCTTAGGAAATTTCTGAGGTGATTAAAACCTGAGAGAAGCTTCACCTTTTGCCAAAAGTTCTGTTCATCTTCAGGAAGATCCTCAAGAAAGGTTATACCTTTTATCAGAAGAGCCCCCACCCCAGCAGCCCCAGCTTCCTGTCTCTGCTCCCGATGAGTCCGGTCCCAAGAAGAATTTCCACCTTTTATGAACCAGAGAGCTTCAGAGAGAAGAGATCGCCATCCCATGTGACCAGGCCACCTCCTCTCTAGTAATCCCTATAATAAAGTATAGCTCAGAAGAACTCTTAGCCACTTGGGCCTTTTGGGGTCATTCTGGGCCATCTGGACCATTTTGGGCCATTCTGGGCCATTTGGGGGCAGCTCTGGGGCAGTTTTTGCAGCTCTTGTCCTCCTTCTCTCTGTGCTACTCTCATGCTTTCTTGATGGCCAGCATTTCCCCTGAACATGCATCTTCACTTTACTTGAATTAAAACTCCTGCCTTTTGGCTGGCGTGGTGGCGCATGCTTGTAATCCCAGAGCTTGGGAGGCGGAGACAGGAGGATTGTGCAGGTTTGAAGCCAGCCGTGCTGGCTTAAGAGACCCTGTTTCCAAATAAAAATATAAAATAGGTCTCGGAGTATAGCCTGGAGGTAGAAGGGTTTCCAGGAACCCCAGTACCACACACACACACACACACACACACACACGCGTAATAAATAAATAAATAAATAAATAAACTCCTGCCCTTTATTCTTGATTGATGCATGATGAAATTCTTTTTGCCACAGAAGCCAAGAACCCACAGAAGTTACCGCGTTGCCCATAACGGTTCAATAATAGTGTATTGAGTAGTCGTGAGTATGTGTAAATTTCAAGTCAAGAGATTTACATTCATAATACAGAAATTCTAGAGAGCTTTCCAGGTTATATTAAGTTCTACAAATGTCCAATTTAAACAGAATATTCCAGACATAAAGCAAGTCGACAATACAATAACTAAAGAGTGAGATTTTGTTTTTCACCTGACTCCCTTGTAGACAACACAAGTTTAAACAATCACTTGCAGAAATTTCAAGGTGCCCAGGAAATACCCAATGAATATAGCCACAAACTAGTTGGTCTGCTAAGAAAAGAATGACTTTCTTCTGGGCTCACACAACAAAGAATTTTGCACTCAAGTAATAGAATACCCAATTAAAAATGACAGTAGCCTGGGTACTATGCAGATTTGGGGGGTCAGAAGGAAAGGAGGAAATGAAAAAGTGGCCCAGACAACTTTTTCTCTGTTACACAGAGTGTATACTGGGTGCTAGTTTTCTCTACCGGTCACCAGGCAAATACCCAACTATCTTAATGTACTCGCTAATCAGCTTCTTTGACAATGTTTCTGGAATAAAATATTACCACTATCCCAGGTCATAAATACACATCTTTGCATAGATGCATGTCTTTGTTTATATGCTATAGTCTAATTCATTTCACTGTACCAAGGTAAGTACATAGTTGTGTTTGCATCTTATGGTGTTGGAATAGAGGCTTGAGTTTGAAATTGAGATCTACCTATACTGTTTTTTGTCCTTTTAAAAATTCTTCTTTCTCACATTAGCCTTTTTTTCCACTCCACTTTATACCTAAAAGAACCTGTACCTTAAACAGATGGGCATTGTTGGTGGTAGATGCTACAATTCCATGAAACCTGTGTTTGTGAGTCAGAGAGCAAACACCAGGGCTGTTGTATTGATACCACGATATGTATTCCTATTATAACACCTGGCATGTGTGGACTGGCCAGAGGGCTCCCCCAAGGGTTGCTGTACAAGATACTGTGAGGGTTGGAGCTAATTGGAAGTACAACCCTGGACTGTTTGGGAAGACAAAGTCATACTATCCTAAGAGGCAGTCACATCCCTCTGCTTTTCAGTGGGGATCCTGTTTCCTAAATAGTGCTGATGGTTTTACTGCGGACCTCAGAAGATTAGAGGCCTCTGCTTCCCGCCCATCAATCACTTAATGTCCTGAGAGCTCAAGGTGTGTTCTTTGCTAGACAGGCCACACAAGCCTCACTCCTGAATTCTTGGAGAACACTCAAGCAAGTCATCTAACTGAAAGGGTCCAATTAGTCTGAATCTATAGTGGGGGGAAGTATGAAGGAAACCCCAATGTCTTCAAATGATTAAGCAAACCAGATTGCTTATATCTGGTTGTCCTTGGCATCATGGCCTGCTCTAAAGGGGTGGGAGGGGGCTAACTAGGGACTTGGGTCTTTTTTGTAAAGTTAATAAACTAAAAAAAAAGTTTAAAAGGTTGTTTTAAAAATAAAAAGTTAAGACTATGGGACCAAGACCATTTGCGACCCACAAGGTTTATCATATTACCTTTTTCAGAAAAAAAATAAGTTATGAGGGTTCAGCTATGAGAAGTGTCTGATTTCTATCTGCCACACCACTTCTCTTTCCCTCTCCAAAGGAGGAAATGACAGAGTAGCTCCGACAACTTTTTCATCTATATTGTCAGATGACCCAGGAGATGACTCTGGATTTGACTTAAGGAGCTCTATGGGAACCTTGTGTGATTGTGGAGTTTCCTGCACCACTTCGAGTAAGCCCTCCCACAATCAAGGCTGTTATACATTGTGCTTACTAGGCAGTCAGGTGTAGGACCAATGCTTGCAAAAAGTTAGAATGAGCGCAGATGAGAAGGATGCCCTCTAACTTCCAGCCCTGCCTGCTTTTCAACTGAGCACAGCACTGTGTGTTTATCAGATGTTTTGAGCCATTTGATAGATCAGTGTGTTTCTTCCTATACCCTTCTTTAAGAGCTGGCCCACCTCCAAGGCATGGGGAAGATAAGGTTCTAAATTAATTCCTAAAGTTGCCAGTTAGGTAGAGATTGCCTTTCAATCCAGGGTCTGCCTCTTTGTTCTTTGATCTGAATCCCAGGAGTGTCATGAATTTCTCACTGGCTGCAGCTTTGTCTGAACACTGCTGTATCTACAATGAATCTCTTTGGTCTTCTGGTGCCCCTGAACCGATTACAGAGAAGTTCTGGGATGGAAGATGGGAAAGGAAAACATCCTTTGTCTTGCTTCCCGTTTTGCAAGAACACAACTCCCATGGCTAATGTGGGTAGAGTAATCCCTAGATCCCCTTTGGGTAGGCATCCCCCACATCATCCATGACTGAGTAGAAACTTGGGATTTAAATGTTCTCCAGGACTGGAATCCATCACCATTTCTTTCTGAATCTTCTTTCATCCTTTTCCATGGTGCCCTGGCTCAGGTTCTCAGTATTTCTCACTGAGATCAGAGCAATGGCCTTTTCATGAATGACTCCAATCCCAAAAGCAAACACAGTCCTACCTTACATTCCACTTCAGGGGAGATGAAAACCTGGCCACATCACATGAGAGCAGAACCTCCCGGTTAACTCTCCTTTTTCTACAGAATAAAAGCCCAGCTCTGTTGCAGCATTTTGAAATCTGCCTGCTCCTCTAGCCAATCTGCCTGCTTTCCTACCTCACCTCCTGTTTGTACCTACTCTTCAACCATGGTTATGGAGAGGCAGGTAGTTCCTTTAGCAGATTGCCTCTCTCTGGACCTTACTAATGTGGCCCCACTCTACACTTTCCCCAGACTACCTGCTTGTTTTCCAAATTGGGGTCAAGGGTCATGTTAAGGTTGGATTGTGCCCCCCCCAAAGGATGTTGAGACTCTAACCTCAGTACTTATGAATGTGATTTATTTAAAAATAGTGTATTTGCAAGCTATGATAAATCTATTGACATCTCAATCTTCTTTCTCCTTACCCCTGGTATTTTCTGATTAGTAATTTCCATCTTGGAAAGATGTAAGAATTACAGGAACAGGCAAACACAACTTATAGTCCCCACTGATAGAATGCACATTTGTATCCCATAATTCAGAAGCAATTTAGGTCTTTTGGGGGACCTGAAAAAAATCATCTTTGTGTTGGGAGATTGAAATCATTAGAGTGGGCCCTCATTCAGAAACTTGGACACAGAAACAGATATACATCAGATATATATCGAGTAAGACAATGTCTTCACATATATAAAGGGAAAAGACAGCTATATGTAAAGAAAAGACAGTTATCTACAAGCCAAGCAATGCCAGGCTAGCTGGAGGTAGGACAGAAACATGGGACTGATTCTCCTTCACAGCCTCAGAAATACACAACACTGTTGACCTCTGGAATTAAGATTTCTAAAATGAGCACACGATCCTCAAGTTCTAGCAACCTCCCAGTGATGCTGCTCCCACTTGCTACTCCATAGGGTGCTTCGGTATTCACAAGGTTGCCTGTGACTAGCAGGGCTTGGTACAGTTCTGGGAATATGATGGGTATATAATACATAGTGATTGAATGGTCAGTGAAGGAATGAATGAATGAATCTATGCTATTAGAAACATGCATTTGGCATTATTGGATCCATGATCAATCCCAAGGTATAGTGGGTGTACAAGAATTGCACCACTGAATATTTCCTAGTTTTCCCACCCTTCAATTCGCTTGAAACCCTTCCTGGGGAGGAAAGGGAGACCCACCTCATGTACTTGAAGAAATCCATTCTGGAATGCCACAGGGATGGAGGTGAAAGGGCTAATCTTTCAACTGTATTTATGTCAATTCTCAAATGCAAATGGCAAAAGCCACTTCCTTTCTCTGTCCCTCCTCCACTTTTTTTTTTGTGTGTGTGTGACACTAAGGATTGAGCACAGAGGCATTCTATCTCAAAGGTATACCCCCACCCCTATTTTATTTTTATTTTGAAACAGAATCTCACTAGGTTGATGAAAGTCTCACTATTTGCTGAGACTGTCCTTGAGCCCGTGATCCCCCTGTCTCAGCCTCCTAAGGACTGGCATTACAAATGTGCACAACCCTAACTGGGCCCTTCTCCTACTTCTGCTCCAGTGCAACTGTCCAGTATCTGGTCACTAAGGACACAAGAACAGACAGGAAATGTGTATGATTAGGCTCAGCACTGTACACCTAAATGGCTCACCAAGGAAGGGTATGATTATCCCTATTCACAGGTAGAAAATTGAGGCTTGAAGTCTTTGGTTCAAAGCATCAGTGAGTGTGTAACAGAACCAGAGGTCAAACACATTCAACTTCAAAGCCTGTGCCTTTACCCCTACACTGTAGAGAATGCTGTGAAAGCTCTGATGCTCTAATTGTCTACACCTTAGGGCATTTATGCTGCTTCCTTCTCACCTCCAAATAGGAAATGAAAGCAGTGGAGATCACTCTACAGCTCAGAGGCAATTACTCAGCTTTGTAAATCATTCCTGTTCTGACAGTCACAGAGGAGCTTTATTTATTTTTTTTAGCATCTTTAAGGAACATGATGTTTCATTTATAAACACATTTTTCAGATAACTATGGCTCTTGCCTTTATATTTTAGAAATTGTGATAATTTTGGATAGAGTAATTCTGAAACATAGTATGTTTACTTTGCCTTCTTAAATGAGTTATATCTTTTTGATGACTCCAGGGCCACTCTCAGAGGTTGTCAGCCCCAGCACTATGCTGCAATTCATATTGTCAGAAATTGCTGCAATAAATTGAACCATTAGGCCCTACATTACATAGCCTTAGAATTTGGTATTTTGAAACAATATTCAGTGTTTATAGTCTTTCCCCTCGAGTCCTCCTTTCACCTGAAGACTACCAGTTATTCCTTTTTGCTGCTATCAATGCATCTACTTATAACATTGCTTTGTGTTTAAATTGTTAGTTCATTTTTCAAGAGGGAGAAAAACTGATATGCAAATTTGTTAGAAACATATGCAAAATTAAATTGAGTAGACTACAAGTTGAAGATCTATGAGAGTTTATTCTGTGTTAATGCAGAAGATTCAGTGCCTGTTAACAGTTTTTTGTTTTGTTTTGTTTTTACCTCCCACAGGTCATTTCCAATACTTAAACATTGTATTTTGAAGTTAAGGACATCTGTAAAATGACCTTTATAAAAGTATAATGTTGTTATGCAATATGCTAGCTTTCTTCCTGGCAGTCAGTGGAAGATATATAGTCATTTCCTTTTAAGATTCTCTATTGGTCAATAGAAAAGCTAATCATAGTAAAATTTCACTAATCTAAACAACCCAAAGGAGAAGATGCTCTGAATAAATGTTTTGAAATCTAATTTCAAAATCTAAGATCTGAGAGTATAGCTCAGTCACTTACTTAGCATGCATAAGTCCCTAGGCTGGGTCCCTAGCAACACACACACACACACACACACACACACACACACACACACACAATTTAAAGTATGTTTTATAGTAATATGGGTATCTTGCTTTTCAAAACTGGAAAGTTATATGCCAAGAATATGTTTCCAAGATTTCTTGTTGGATGTATCTTATTAAATGAATAACAAAAATATTCTCCCATTGTGTTGGCTCTTGGCTGAGGTTCTTGAGAGTTTTCTTTGCTGTACAGAAGCTCTTCAGTTTCATGCAATCCCACGTATTGATTCACCTTTTAGTTTCTTGTGCCTTTGGGATCTTGTTAAGGAAGTTTTTATCTGTATCTATGTGTTGCAGTGTTGGACCTATGCCCTCTTTAAGGAGCATCTCAAGATCTCTGTTCTAATTTCTAAGTCTTTGATTCATCTTGAATTGACTCTTGTTCAGGGTGAGAAAGTGGGATTTATTTCCATTTTTTTGCATGCAGTTAACCAGTTTTGCCAACACCATTTGTTGAACAGACTATCTTTTTTCCAGTGTATTTTTTTAGCCCCTTTGCCAAAAATTAATTGTCGTTAAGTGTGCAGATTTGTTTCTGAGTCTTCTATTCTACTCCATTGGTCTGTGTATCTGTTTTTGTGCCAGTACCATAATGCTTTTTATTACTATGGCTTTGTAGTTTAGTTTAAAGTCAGGTATTGTTATTCTTCCTGCATGGTTTTGTTGCTGAGAACTACTTTGGCTATTCTGGGTTTTTTGTTGTTCCAAATGAATTTAAGGACTGATTTTTCTATGTCTGTAAGGAAAGACATTGGTAATTTAATGGGTATTGTGTTGAGTCTGTAGATCACTTTTGGAAGTATGGTAATTTTGATGATATTTATTCTGCCTATCTATGAACATGGAAGATCTTTCCATCTTTGGTTACTTTTTTCAATGTTTTAACCTCAACTGAGAGCAAACAGAATGGGAGATTATTGGCCAATTATTCCTCCAATAGAGAACTAATATCTAGAATATACAAAAAACTCAAAAAACTAAGCACAAAGAAAACAAATAATCCAATCAAAAAATGGGAAAGTGAACTAAATAGATACTTCACAAAGGAAGAAATTCAAATGGCCAATAAATGCATGAAAAAAATGCTCAACATCATTAGCAATCAGAGAGATGCAAATCAAAACTATTTTGAGATTCCACCTAACTCCAACTAGAATGTCAATCATTTAAAACACAAACAACAACAAATGCTGATGAGGATGTGGAGAAGTGGGAACTCTACTACATTGATGGTGGGATTGCAAATTAGTGCAACCACTTTGGAAAACAGTATGGAGGATCCTCAGAAGAATGGGAATGAACTTACCATATGATCCAGCAATACCACTTCTGGCTATCTACCCAAACGAAAGGAAACCAAACTACCAAACTAATGCATGCATATCTTTGTTCATAGCTGCACAGTTCACCATAGCCAAATTATGGAACCAGCCAAGATGTCCATCAACAGATGAACAAATTACAAAACTATGGGATATGTTATGTACATAGTAGAATTTTACTCAGCCATAAAGAAAAACACAATTATGTCATTTACAGAGAAATGGATGGAACTAAAGAATATTATGCTAAGTGAGATTAGTCAGTCTCAAAAAATAAGAAATCGAATGCTCTCCCTAATATGTGAAGGCTAGGGAGAAAATGAGTCATAGGAAGAACTCTAGACAAAGAAGGAGATTCTATAGATGAGCAAATAAGGCAACCTAACTGAGGGGATGGGAGGGGTGAAGAGGAAAATTCTCTAATACATATGATGTACTTTAACAAACATATCAATATCAATCACCAAGCCAAACATGAGAAGGAGGGAGGAGGCGGGAATGGGTAGAAACTGGGTAAGGGCTAATTGGGTGATGTGTGCATATATGTCTCCACCATCTTGCATCACATTAAGATATATGGATGCAATGCACCAATAAAAATTAAAAAAAATAAGGCCGGGCGTGGTGGCGCACGCTTGTAATCCCCGCACTTGGGAGGCAGAAACAGGAGGATCTCGCAGGTTCGAAGCCAGCCGCGTGCGCTGGCTTAGGAGACCCCGTTTCCAAATAAAAATGTAAAAATAGGTCTGGGAGTGTAGCCCGGAGGTAGGAGGGCTTCCAGGGACCCCAGTACCACCAAAATAAATAAATAAATAAATAAATAAATAAATAAATAATAAAAAAATAAATGAATAACAATAATATACTCTGGCTCTAA
This sequence comes from Muscardinus avellanarius, assembly GCF_963383645.1. Lineage (NCBI taxonomy): Eukaryota > Metazoa > Chordata > Mammalia > Rodentia > Gliridae > Muscardinus > Muscardinus avellanarius. The sequence continues at coordinate 54,113,689 of NC_137786.1, read as the reverse complement.
ACAGTTTGCCCAAAACTTTATGTCTCAAGTAATTTAAACTTGATAATGTGATCTTATTTACAGTATTTCCCTTCTAGAAAGTCATTTCTAAATAGCAATAAAATAAACTTTAGTTGCAACCAAAGTGAATTATCATAAATTTCTAATTAGTAGGATCCAATTTTTATATATGTTACATATGCAATCTATTTTATATGTGATATGTGTTATATAATATGGATTTATTTCATAGTTAATAATGTAGTATATAATATGAATATATTGTGTATTATATAGTTATGGAATATATAAGGATAGTGTGTATAATATATAAATACATTATACATTATACAATTTATTAATATATATTTTATATGTAATATATATGAAGATTATACCCTACTAATTATATTCATAGATTGATAGATTTAGCTGCTAAAGAGTTAGCTCAATGATCTTTTGCCACTGTACAATTTAAGGTTTCCTCTACCCTTAGAAGCAGTTTCAAAACTAAAAGGTAATTTTTTTATACCTCTTTATCAACTTATAGTCTAGTTTCTCATTTTAACAACATGAGAGAACAAAGAAAAAAACAGCAGAGGTGAAGAGTAGAAAGGAGGCAATTATCTAAAATTCATGTGGCCTACGAAATGCAGGTTGAGACAGAGCACTGGTCCTGCTCTGATGGCCTGGAACATTTTAGTCAAGTAATGAATGGGAGGTCTGGCCTGGAGGCAGCCTCTTCCTTATTATTACTTAGAGATGACCTTTAGGTTCACTGTAAAAAATAGCACTTGAAAAGTCAATGTGATTTGTTCTAGAAGAAATTAGTACTGGCAAGTTAATTCTTTGAAATACATAAACAAATCTTAAGTAATATTTTCTAGACTGGATTTTTCATTCCCAATAACTTTGAATGAAGAGATTCACTATAAACTAAAAGCACGTTGGCCTCAGCTTCTCCAACAAGTTTCTGAGTTCTAGCAGGATTTCCTGGCTTAGCAAAAGCTTTCCATAACCATATAATTATCTACTAGCAAAAACATAAAACCTAGCCGGGCGTGGTGGCACACGCTTGTAATCCCCGCACTTGGGAGGCGGAGACAGGAAGGTCGCACAGGTTCGAAGCCAGCCGTGCTGGCTTAAGAGACCCTGTTTCCAAAAATAAAACAGGTCTGGGAGTGTAGCCCGGAGACAGAAGGGCTTCTAGGAACCTCAGTACCACCAAAAACAAACAAACAAAAACAAAACAAAACAACCCAAAACAAAACAAAAAAAACATGAAAACTATGCTTTAAATGTTTCTTTTCCTACCTGTTCTCTGTTCTTCTCTTGCAACAGAAATGGCTTTTTTTGTGTGTTGTTATTTCAGAAGTTTTATGATTATTGAAATAGGCTTATATGTTGAAATTTGGAACCACACAAACAAAATAAAATATGTATTTTTAAAGATATTTACATCTAGCTGGACACAATTGTACAAACCTGTAATCCCAGTACTTGGGAGGCTAAGACAGGAAGATTCACGGACAGCCTTAGCAACTTAGCAAGACTCTGTTTCAGAATAAAATAGGGCTAGAGGTGTAGAACACTTCTGGATTCAACTTCTACTGTGCCCCCGCCAAAATTTATAGCTGACCAACTAGAACCACATCTATTAGGCAAAAACCTTCATAAAATAATTATGAATATAAATAGTTAACTCTGGCTTCTGTTGGTCATATAGAAACATTAAGATCTATTCCTTTGGTAATAATAGTTCTGTCAAAAAAAGAATTAAGAATAAAGAAAGGATGGTTTTATAAAATGTATGTTCCCATAATCTAAACACACCCTTAAAGAAACAGAACCACCTGAGTGCAAATTACTTTCCTAAACTTCACTCACTATAATCACTGTTTTACCAACTTTGTTTTATTCTTTTGTTTTAAGGGAAAGCCTATTTCCACACAGCGCTTCAAAGAACAGGAAATTCTCTATCAATAATGTCCTTTATGCCTGCTGCTTCTACACATCAAAGGCTTTGACTATCTATTTGTCTCTCATCAGAGAGATGATCTTTTCATGCCCTAAAAGGATGTAGACTGTTTCTAAACTACTGGAGAGAAACCTGCATTCCACCAGAGGAAAATGTGCATTGTATTTGTCTGTGTCTACAATTCCTGAGTCTTTCCTTTCCAAGTTGGAAATTACAAAATCAGAAAACAAGGGGGGAAAAGAAAGAAGATCAAGTTGTCAATAGATTTCCCATAGCTTATAAAAATGCCATGATGGTTTCTTTCTAACTAGAAAAGTCTCCTCAGGAAAAGATATTAATTTTATTAAACTCCCTCCTATTTTTATAGCACTGAAACTCAACTTTGTATAAAAATTAATTTGCATCAAATTACCAAGCTTCTGGCTGTTTTCAAAATTGCTTCTCAGAGAAGCTTAGACTTTTTTTTGCCGGAGCATTTGAAAATAGTTTTAAATTGAAGTTTGAGCAAAAATCCAGTATAGAGAAAATACAGTATTATCCCAGAATCCATTTTTGCAGGTGGAAGAATTTCCAGTGGTTCAAAAATCCAGCTGTGAGGCTGCCTCTTTTAATGTCACGCTTATCAATTGTCTTTGACCTTATCTTTGATCCTGGAAAATTAACCTACAACAGTCATAGGTGTTGCATGCTTTGAGTATCTCTTTTTCTACCTACTTTTAAAAATAAGCATTCCATGTATTTACTAAACTCTTCCTTGGTCTTGTGTTTTATCTCGAGAAAAGAACTTTAAAATCTTGTTGGCCCAAATAAAATACGTTTAGTTTGGCTTCAATATTATGCCAGACATTTTTTTTCTTAAGTTCGTAAGACTTTAGTGGGCCTCTGCTTCTTGGAATTCAGGGTCTTGGTGTGTATATGTGTGTGTGTGTGTGTGTGTGTGTGTGTGTGTGTGTGTGTGTTTATGTGTTAAGAAAATTCTGAGACATGTCAGTAAGTGTTGTTTTAAAGTAAATGTTTTAAGTAAATTTGATTATTTTAAGCAATCTTAACTTCCTTCTCACAACTGTGGTTATGGGTGAGACACTCATGGTCTCAGTGCTCCAATGATCCAACTTTCCAAACTGCTCAAGGATCTCATCCCCAGAGAATCCCTCTTTCCTCAAGAGAGGTTGCTCCAGCAGATTCTAAGGTCCTCGCTGATGTGGCTTCGTCAGTGTTCCCAGAGCTGCAGAAGGGCAGGGTCTCTCTCTTCTCCATCCTCAGACCCTTCATCCACGCTACTTTCTTGAGATTTTGTCTCTCTGTGAGGATCCAGTTCACTTGAACTGGGTATTTTGTTAGCTTTTTGTGGTAAGGGAAAAGCATTTCAACAATTCCCTCTTCTTACACTGGAAAATGCGTCTCATCCCTGGTCTGTTATCTTTTTCAATAGAGTGAGGTAAAGAAATGATTTATCCCCTCAACTGCATACTCAGCATTGTCTCGCTAACTTCCCTTCCAGCCTCTCCATGGGATTTGAAAATTTATATTTCCTTGCTTTTGTTTGCTGATGTAGAAAGGATTTTTATCTTCTTAAGTTTTGCAAGCTAGGATGTCTTTTCTTTAGTAACTCTTTGTCCCCTAAGCATTTTTTTAGCTTTTCCTTGAGTTTGTTCACACTTCATTTCACTTATTTTGTTTCTTTCTTTGTGTATTCTTTAAGAAGGCATTGGTTTTCAGCTCTGTTGTCTTTATTTTTTAATTTCCTTAGAATGGCAAACTGTTGTTCTCTTCCTTTCTTCTTTTGTTTTTCTTTTCCCTGTCTGTCTTCTATAGTTACTCATAGTGGCCTAAAAGATGAAGTCCAATATCCATCCCAAGGGCTCCTGCATCTTTTGTTTCTAAAAGCATCACTATTGGGAACGTACACCCAGACTGAATAGCTATCCTCAAATTAGAAGCTCCTGTTGTCATTTACCTAGTGTCATTTGTCCTTTACAGTATAAGCTTAGCTCTGTTCAGGTGAAATATAATATGTATGAAGGGGGATAAAGAAACAAATACCCCATTTTTCTCTGGGTCCCCAGCTACCAAATACCAGCAGACAGAGACTCAGCAGGGCGAGCACCTCAAGCCTAGTACTTAAGTGTTTATTATCAGTGTATGTCTATTTATTGATCCATCTCTTTAGATAAATAATTTTGTAAGAACATTGACTGTCATGAGCCAAAAAATTATGAGTTAAATTCAGTTTTAATAAAATAACAGAAATTATATTTGCAAGACATTTTCTAAGTTGCAGTTGATGGTTTACAATTTCAAAAAGAGCATTTAGCACAATAAAGTTCCAAGTCAATAAAGGAACTGGAATAGTTGAAAGATTTGAGGAGGAAGGAGACAGAAGACAGCCCAAGAGCAATACAGGATTTATTGGGATAAAACCTGTGGAAGGAGGTCTCCAGAAAGGTTAGAGCCTTTCCAGTCTGCTTATAGATTAGAAACTTATATAGGTGGATTAAGGGGAGATTCTATGAGGTAAGGAACAGGGGTGGTTAGTCATTGCTAGGGGCTGCTAAGGGAAGTTAGTTGGGTTGTTAGAGCTTTATTAAGCAGGAGTTTTCTATAAGCAGAGAAACGTGATAAGCAAGGGGCTTGTCAGGCACACCTTAGACAGGATGATGGGGACAGTTAGGTAAGCAGAGGGAAGAGTGTATTTGAGTAAGACTTGGGAATTTTCTGGTCAGCAAAGAGGCCTGAAAAATGGCATGTCTTCACAAAATGCGATCACTTTTTTTTGGAGATTCTAACAATAGTGGTCTAGGATTTGTTGTAAACAAGTTTGGTTTGTACTTGGTTAATTCAGTTCTTGTTTTTAAGATTTTTCTCATAAAGAATATATTTTATTTTAAAAAGATTAAAATATTCAGCTGATTGAAACGTTAACTGGTGGCACAGGAGAGAAATACATTGCTCAATGACAATATGGGACTTTGTCTAATGAAATAATTCATAGTATGTGATAAGAAGAAAAATGAGGAAGTGCTATCTAAAAACAGAGTTTTAAAAAGCATAGCAAAGGTTTTCCTGGCTTGCCTTGTTTCACAATTGGGTGTTTTCTGTGCATACACTATGAGGCCTTAACCCACATTTCAATCAAATGTATCTTTAAAAAGAAATGTGCATGCCAGAGGACCTCCATGCCCCCAACCTCCTTCCAGGCACTTTTGTCTGGCTTTTCAAAAGTTTTGGAGTAGCAGGAAAAGCACACAGTAGCCTCCCAGACATGGCCTATATGTGACTGCAAAATTGATCAAATATTTAAAGTACTTTTGGTAACAAAGGTGTTGAGTCATATACATTTTTTTATGCTGCTAGTCTAAGGAATACGTTTAACAATTATCTCAATATCATTCCAAGGAGCTGATATTCCTACCATTTATATGACCATATTGTGCCAGTATTTGAATTTTTAAAGCTATGTATAAACCTTTGTTACTCAAAGCATGACCTGCAGACTCATAGCGTGTCTATCACCTGGGAGTTTGTTACAAACCCCACCCGAATTTCCTCAATTTGCTTTTGAAGACTTCCAAGTGATGCACATCTAAGTTTGAGGTGCATCCAATTAGTCCGTTTATGAATAATGCTGCTATGAACATCTTCATGTGCATGCATTTTCCTATTTCTGCGTGGTTTTGTAGTATTCAATTCTCAGAAATAAATTATGAGTTCAAAGGACTTGCAGGTTTTCATGCTTTTTCAGGACCTCAGAAGGGTACTGTAAGAACCAGAGGGGTGGGTGGTTATGGCCAAATACTATTGAGGCTGCAGTTTGGTCCACTGGGCACATTCTGTTGGTTGGTGTATGATGATTGACCCATTCGGTCTCTCTGCCTTTAAAAGTCCTATAACTTAAAGAACAAGCCTCATATTCTCATGTAGAGGCCAAGCAAGAGAGGAAAATAACTTTCTGTTCCATCTCCCTGCCCCATAGACTCACGGCACTTCTTGCAGTGCCCATCAGATTGTAAGGCTGACAGCTCCTAAATATTCCAGATACAGGCCAGAGACCTCCTTAAATTTCATGTCTAGGGAATTCATTCCTGACTTTTTCTGAGTCACGAAGAGAAAGAAATGCTTCTTACAGGGGCCTTCGGATTCACCTTCCAAGCCACAGTTATTCTAGCTTTGTTCTGGCATCCCTAGCCCAAAGGATCACTGTGCTGCGTCCTTGATAGTTCCCTAAGTCTCTTTCCCTCCCCCAAAGCTGCAGATATTTCGTTTTTACAGATAATCTCAGCCCTTTAGGGGTCTGTAATTCTAGTGCTTATGCCATCCTCATTAGGTTCCAACATGTTATCCAGACTTCTCTCTGCATGTCTCCCCCAGCATCTCCAGTTTTTCAGCTGGCCTCTAGGTTGCTGTTTTTCTTGGGAACCATGTCACATTCTGAGGTTTATGATATGCTTTCCTGATAGTGATGTTGTCCAGACCCTCAGTTTGTTTTTCGGCATTCTTAAGCCTGCCCATCAAAACTGCCACACATCGGGCTTGGGCCTGCTTATCTGTGTGGCTGTCTGGAGTAGAGTCTGGCAGCTTCTACTCCAGACCTGTTGGGTTTGCCTTCACTCAGGGATGCTCACAAATAGACATCTGGATTTGTCTTGAGGTTACTGGAATATCAATATCCATCCTGACAGATTTGACTGGATCTCTAACAGGCCTTCACAATTTCTTCCCAAGATATTCCCTCCCAGTTAATTTGTTCTCTTCTGTCCATCAGTGGCAGAGGAATTGAAGAGTCCCTTCTGTCACCTACTCTGCTTATGCAGCTCAACTTGTAAGTCCCACTTTATGCTGAGGTAGTTGACTTCCATGTTCAAACATGATACTATAATGAGCATCATTTGGAACTCTGTGTGTGTGTGTGTGTGTGTGTGTGTGTGTGTGTGTGTGTGTGTGTGTGATGAGATAGAGAGAAAGAGAGAGAGAAAGACTAACTCCTTCACCTATCGTTCATTTTGCTCTGATTTAGGCCAAGTATATTAACTTTTCTTAGGATGGCTACCTTCCATTCCTTCCTTATTTTTTATCACAAGCCATTCTCCCATCAAGGAATAAAAATCTGTGCCTCTGCTTCTCTGTATCTGGGCTGGACTGAGCAGGAACAAAGTAGGTGATAAGAAGGCTTATAATTTCTTTATGGATTTCTTGGTGCTCACTCTGAGAAAATTCAGCCATGATATAAGAGATTGGACTATCCTGAGTCTACCGTGACATGAAGAAGTTCAAAGTAGCCACATGAGAAGCCAGACTGGCAGGAATGTGACCAATAAGTCCTCATGCCAGACACTGGAGTGAAGAAACCTGTAACTCAGTGGCCAAGTGTTTACCTAGCATGTGTAAGACACTGGGTTCAATCCCCAGCACTTAAAAACAAAACAAAACAAACACTCCAGCCTCTACCTCCATCCATCAACAATTCACATAATTCCCTCACATAATGACCTCAAAAAAGGTCCCTAAGTTTTGCCAGACCACTAAGTTTTAGGTGTTTGGGGCTAGTATGCAGCTATAGATCGCTGAAATACCAAATATCTCTCTTTTGTAAGGAAACTTCCCAGATCCAAATTAGTTAAACAGCTGTATCTACGATTATGTGACATGGCTTGGCATTCTGCTCTCACCTGCCTTTAAAAGATAGGTTGTGCTCAGTTATTTTGGAAAGGGTAAGGCAGCTGCTTGAATTTGCTCTCTTGAGGTGGCTTAGATGTGCTATTCTCCAGAGCTAGGCAGTGATGGACATCAATTCAATGCTGACAGACTAGCTCTGTTTTCAGAATTTATTCTTGGAGAGTCTACCTAATTATTAATATTAACTGGGTATAAAAATAGGCAAGTTGTAAAAAGTTAGAGGAAGCAGGGGTCTTATATAAAGCTCACCTAGTCCAGCCATACACACACACACACACACACACACACACACACACGCGCGCGCGCGCGCGCGCGCACACACACACACACAGCTAAACCAGATTATAGAGGTGCTTGGTGGCAATGCTAGAACACAAAGCTAGGCCTCCTGGCAGCTTCTTTCTCATACCACTGTGGCTTGTGGTTGCCGAGGAAACCAGTGTGCAACTTGGCTTTAGCTCCCCTTCCACTGATTGTGTGTTTCCTGTGTGCTAGTGATCTGTACCATGAGGCAAGCACAGTAGTACTACCTTATCCAAGATTTCACTTTCCGCAGACTCAGTTATCTGGCAGTTAACTGCAGTCCAAATACACTAGATGGAAAATTCCAGAAATACACCAGTCATAAGTTTTAAATTACTTTTATTATAGCATATTGTTATAATTGTTCTATTTTATATTAGTTATTGTTGTCAATCTCTTACTGTGTCTACTTTGTGAATTAAACTTTATCATAGATATGTACGTATATACAGGAAAAACGTAGTATATATAGAATTTGGTGTGATCCACAATCTCAGGCATCCACTAGGGGTCTTTGGATGTATCCCCTGTGGACAAGTGGAGACTACTCGGCTCATATAATCACTAGGAGGATTAAAGAAGATAGCTTATGGAAATTATTTGGCACTTGCTATACACTCAATAAATGTAAGTACCTTCTTCAAGAGCCTAGTAAAACAAATTCCTGGGATAGCCATCTCTAAAGCCTTTCGGTTGAAAGAATTTCCCCACAAACAATACCCTAGGTATGAGAAAGCCCTCTCTGGGAAGGACTACAGAAGGGAATCCAACATTCACTCAAGCTCCAACCCAGACAAGGAGACATTTAAACGACCTGTGAGGAAAGAAAGGAGCGGGTTGTGGATAATTAGCACGAGTGCATGGAATAACTCACCCTCCTGCAAAGGCAAGCAGACAGGGTTGAGTCAGCGCTGGACACGAGAATGAGAAGAGAGCAGGCCTGGATGTCTGGAGTTCTTTCTGTCAACTTCTTTATAAAAATAAGTACCTCTAGCTGTCTGTCTGTCTGCAGAGGAGACGATCCATCACCCAGTCTGTGAAAGTAGCTTTCCCTGCACCCATCTCTCCAGACTTCTGTTGTGGTTATGTGTCTCACTGTGGTTATCCCTGCGTCTGCTTCACTGTCTCCCTTGTATCATGTGTGCCGTGTGTGTAAAACTCTTTATGTGGAGTCTGGGAATGGTTTTTAATACCTTTAGAGCAATAAGCCAGAAGAACCTGCACCTTTCATACCTGCTCCTGCCATTTTTCATCAACGGGGCTGCAGAACATGTGGGAAGCAGCTGCCCGTGACGGGCTGGGACCCCAGCGAGCAAGGAGGAGCAGATGTGGAGAAAGGGTCTTTTGTACTGAACACCTGTCTAGCCATCAGGAGCAAAAGATGAGGTGTTCTAGAGGCCATGGGGTATGATGGAGAGAGCGCCAGGTGTGGACACAGCAAATAAGGGATACTACAGGTGGAACCATCATGGTGATTTTAGGTGATGAGTTGAAAAGTAATTTTCATTATTTTGCACACTGAATTTTAGGGTGAAATTGCTGTTTGAAAGATGTTGGGAGATGTCTTTGGAGGTGGATAGATGTGTTCATATTCCAGATCTACTCCTTATTGGCTTTAAAATTTGTTGTAGCCAGGCATGGTGGTGCACACTTGTAATCCCAGCATTTAGGAGGCTGAGACCAGAGAATCACCGTTCGTGGACAGCCTCAGCTACTTAGTGAGGCCCTTTGCAATTCAGTGAGACCCTGTTTGAAAATAAAGAATAAAAACATAGGAGAGGGGGTATTGCTCAGAGGTTGAATGCCCTTGGGTTCCATCCCCAGGCCCACTAAATAAATAAATAAATAAATAAATAAATAAATAAATAAACAAAATGTGTGGTAAGCTCAGTCAGGCATGGTGGTGCATGCCTGTGATCCCAGTACCTGGCAGCCTGAGACAGAAGGATTGCAGATTTGAGGCCAGGCTCAGCAACTTATCAAGACTCTGATTCAAAATGAAAAATATAGAGCTGGGGATGGCTCAGAGGTAGAATGTCCCTGGGTTTAATCCCCAATACAAGAAAAAAAAATTGTGATAAGCTATTTAGCTTTGAGCTACAATTTATCCACCCCACAAATGTGAATGACCCCAATGCCTTCTTTATAGGTAGGTTTTGCCTATTGCTCCCCCAGAGCACTGCAGATACTTCATAAAATAAGATAGATTACATTATCTTGATAAGGTTTTCAAGATAATGGGGGTGAATATAGCAGAATGATTAAAATTAGTTTACTCATTTGGACTAAATCCTCAAACCAAACAATTAAAAAGTCACTGACTCTCCTGGACCTATTAAATGGAGATCATTTTGTCTGGCTCGTTCATAGATTTGGAGTCTTCACTTTAGGCCTACCAGAACTTCCTTTTCTGAGACATGAAACTGTCATCAGGGACCTCAGGATTTTAGTCTTGGAATCAAAATTTATCTGAATTTACTTATAAGGTAAATTCAGAATAATTTTTTTACATGATGGGAACTTGTTTGAGCTTTTTCTTAAAAGGAAATGTTGTAAACATCTGCTGCTATTGTTTGTCCTTTAAAAATATTGTCGTTCCAATAAAAATATTAAAAAATCTTAAGCTTAAAATAAAATTAAAATGTTATTGTTCTGTTTCAAGTGTAAAAAGGAACTTCTAGTGCTATGTGTTTGGCTAACAGTTTGTAATAAGTAGAACAGTTATTTGTGCTTATGGATTCAGCTAATAATAATAAAAGAGTAACAACCATGTATTGAGCACCTACTGGGTGCCAGACACTTGGCACCCCTTCTGTAAGGTGGAGATTGCCATCCCCATCTTACAGAGGAGAGATCTGAAGGTCCAAGACAGTAAGTACCTCACTGAAATCCCTGCTGGTGATCAGTGGAGTTGTATTTGAATGCAGCGCAGTCTGAGTCCAAAGGCTTTCCTCTGTGCTTCCACATTACTGCTTCCAGGCTCGGTTCCATTTGTCTGACTTTCCTGAGGACCCAACAGGACCTCAGTCCCACTGTGTTTCTAAGCTGTTCAGATTCTATGAACTGTCCTTGCACCTAATCTTCAGAGAGCCCCTGCTGTTTCACCCTGAGTCCAGCCGATAGAAACTTTCTGCACGTCAGTTATCACAAGATGCTGAGTGTGAAACTTTTAATCAAGTATTTCAGGGACAGGCCACATCTGGAAACAGTTATCCAGATGTTATAAAGTACTTTGGCCTGCAGTTGCCAGATTGCTGTCCAGGTGACGAGTACAGGACACCCCGCTCCATATGTGCAAGACGGTCTGGAGGGATTGATCTGGGAACTACTACCGTTCTGCATTCTTCCCTGGGTGGGACATCAGGGAACTGTGCACACACCTGATGACTCAAAAGAATCTCTGGGCTGAAGATGATTGGCTCATTTTCTACAGGATTTCCAGCACTGTATTGGAAAGAGGAATGGAAGGCAGGAAGTGCATCTGCCACACGCCATACCATGGGTACCCTGCATCCCAGCACAAATTTAGGAGGATATATATTTGTTGTTGTTCTCTTTTCACCTAGGATGGGGAGGGGGAGAGAGAGAGACGGGGAGGAGGGCAGAGGGAGAGGGAGAGGGAGAAAGAGTACTGAATCCCAGTAGATTCAAATAAAGGATGCTACTGGGGAATAAAGAATGGAGGCAGGGCTTTTGCCCCAAGGCCCAGATTTTGTAAGAACTATGGCACCACCCAGTAGTGTTGGGGCTCCCTGTGATTCACATAATTCTATCGTAAGATGAAAATGGATGACTTCTAATAAAATTTTATGATTTAATTTAAATCTCACATTCTTTTGGTTTGGGTCCCAGTGTGCATTGATGCTATGAGTTGCTGATGAGCCCAGCCCATTGACAAGAAAGCAATATGGACTCAGATAAATAGCCTAGAAGCACAGATGTGCCATGCAAACTATTTGCATTTGAATCCTTTTTTATTTGACACCTGTGTGACTGGGGATAGGTTTACCTTAACTGAGGTTAAGACTTTATTTTCTCATTTAAAACACAGGACTAATGATAATACCAGATTTCATAAAGCACTTGTGACCATCTAGAGGATGATGTATGCAAAGCACTTAGCACAATGTAAGGGCTTGATGAGTGTTACTGTGGTGGCGATGGCTACCGCTGACCATCTGTTCTCAGAAAACCTGACATCTCCCTGTTGGTTGGAGCTCTGTTGTCTTCCTGTTAGCTGGAAGGCCACTGGCCTCCACTGAGGAATGGTAGGGATTGGAATCATTTGTGCTGAAACTCAAACAACTGGCTAGTGATTTGAGCCACAGCAAGGAAAGGCTGCCGAGGCCAGGCTTAGAGCTAGCTAGGGTTATTCACATCGCACTAGCAGACTCCACTTGCCATCTGGTCCAGCAGGCTCGATTCAAAAAACCAGCCTTTCCACAGGAATTTCACACATGCAAATGAGGATTTTGATGGTCCTTGTAAAATAACCTCTAGTTTAGTCTGAACAGTCCCTGCCACGAGAGAGCCAAGGTCCCCACAATGGGCCAAACTGACTGCACAATTGCTCTAGTCTGAACCCAGCCTCGGGAACCACAGAGGGAACAGTTTTGAGCTTTCCAGGCCTGGGGGACACTCCCAACGTTGCTGCTGAGTGACTGAGACCTTAGGTTATTTCAGTGTAGAGTGAGCCAGACAGCACTTAGGACTAGGAAACAAAAGAGAACCCACAGTCACTCCCACCTTTTAATACTGTGTTCAAGCAAATTTATGTCAGTGTAAGCTTTAAGAATGAGAATTCTTGGTCTAAAAAGCCAGCAGGACCCTTTTGAGGTGTACCCATTTATACTTTATTCTTGATACATTCAACATGTCGGATCTCCTTTACGTGTCCGTAATTCTTGACTTAACCTCCTTCAAAAGTTTTTTCTTTTAAAAATGTTTTTTTCAGGACAGTGAAATAGTTGAGCTTTTGGAAATATTTAAGCACAGTTTAGCTTTGTTTTATCCAGTACATCTGGATTATTTTTGCCCTAGGCAAAGATCCATCGGCATCACACGAAACAAAACTATGCTGTCTTCAAACTATATTTTTGACTAGAATTTCCACCTTAAGGCAAAAGATATTTATGGTTGGACACAGAAAAGACTCATTCATCCTCTTATTTCTTGGATAGTCTTTCTTTCTTTCTTTCTTTCTTTCTTTCTTTCTTTCTTTCTTTTCTTTCTTTTCTTTCTTTTCTTTCTTTCTTTCTCTTTCCTCGGTCTTCTTCCCCAATCTCAGTGACCACAGATAGCATAGTCATTCCTATTGCTTTACCTGTCACCTCTAATCAGGTGCCATCCAAATGGTGATGCTAAAAAAAAAAAAAGGAGAAAAATGATCTCCTCATCAAAGGCATTGAGCCCAGGGAGCCCACAGGATGTCCAAAGAGAAAAATCCAGCAGATCCATTTCTCCTGTACACGGAGAAACAGTCTTCAGCAATAGCTCTATTCATCTTTCTCTTGCCTATGATCATGCCTTGAAAAAGTCCTGTTTTAATAAATCATGGGTCATATATGCTTGCCAGAGAGGCTTTTCTGACTTTTTTTTTTTGTAGCCTGTGGGGTCTCCATTTCATGCTTCAATTTAACCAAGTTTTATTTACAATATCCTAATAAATTTCTAGGCTGTAGGATCATGTGGACATGAAAATAGTTTCAGGGGTTGCCCATGAGTGCTGTAATGTTAGGGAGCATATGCCAATACTTTTCTGTCAAGGATGGAAAGATCTTACTGTGTGACATTCAAGGAAGGCTTCTTGCTCTTGACTTGAAGCACTCTTGTGGAGAACCCGATACATAGGTTCTATCCAGGCCACCATTGGCCTAAAAGCAGCAGAAAAATGCCCATGCTGTCCCTTCTTCCTTTGGATAATGAGGCCTGGGGAACAAATTACTTTTATGATAAAAGTGCAAGTAAAAATTCTCAATGCACAAAAATCCCTAAGTCTCACTTGCCTGCAGGTATAAAAGAGCCTGCTCAGTATCAACTCCTCATTCTCATGCTTAAATTGCCCCTGTAGCATTCTAGAAGTCCCCGAGGCAAGCCTGTATGAGTTAATATTTGGAAATCATTTCCTATGAACATACATATTGTATATTTTTGTCATTTTTCACTTGTAAGCTTATAAATTTTCTTCAGTGGGTAGATACTTTTTATAACAATATTTTAGGGCTATATGACATTTAATCACAGGAGTGGTTTGTTTAGCCAATCCTCTATTGTTATTTTTCCCAATAATAAATCAATGATAATGTGGTGAATGTTTTCATATACATCTCTAGTTCTTTCCCTGAAATAAGTTACTGAGCCTAGAATTGGCCAGAGGGTATGCTCAACCATTAATGGTTAATGTTATCATTATTTTAAAAATATTGTAATATTAAGCACTATTAAAATTATCCAATTGGGTGGCAATTCCTCTGGAAAGAATGCTTGAAAACCCAAACTATAGGACTTTCAGCCTTTAAAAAATGTGTTTTAAGAACAAAGAATCACCTGGTGCGGTGGCACATTTCTGTACTTGGGAGGCTGAGAGGGGGAGAGACAGGTTCCAGGACAGCCTCAGTAATATAGCACAACTCTCAGCAACCTAGTTTCAAAATAAAAATAAAAATAAAATAGTGCTGGGGGGTGTAGCTCAGAAGTAGAATTCCCCTGGTCTTGATCCCCAGCACCAAAGGAAAAAAAAAGAAAAGAAAAAAGAAGCATCCCAAATTTTTCAATACAATGAAACAATTTCTAAATTTTGAAAGCTCTTTACAATCTGACCAGTTTGCTTTCTAAAATTTAAAATAGATATGGTATACTTGTGTGGCCATCGTAAACATCTATTTCAAGGACAATAATATAGGAATTATTTATTAGTCATATTTATAACAAGTCATATACGGTTGAACAGGCATTCTCAACTTTATTTGAAAGCTAAGCATTCTAGTTTGCAATTCTATGCTGGAGAGATATTTTAAGGTCCTAGTGGTCCATAAAGGATTAAGTGGAATGTATGACTTGTATCCTTCACTAGATTTTAAGAGAAAAGAGTTGTCACCAGTATATTTTGACCAAATACCTTATTAAAGACACCACCAAGAATGGAGCTTGGAAGCAAGGAAAGCCCAGACGCCCTGGCAGCTTCATCATTCTGTACTTTAATAACTCACTGGCAACATGATGAAGTAGTTTATGTTCCAGACTTTGCCTCCTGGTATCTAGATTTTTATAGGTGTTTTGACTGAGGTGTAGAGGAGGCATTTTTTTGGCTGCTGATTTCTATTCCAGATTGTGGGATGTGAATAATTTGGTAAATGAACATCAATGGGCTAGACTGTTCTTTGTTGCCATAGGCCCCTGGGCTGCCTGTTCCACTGGATGGTCACATTAATTTGCAACCACAGGAGGATGGCTGCTAGGCACATACGCCCAAGTTAAATTTCCTTTTTCAGGTTGCCCCCCCCCCCTGCCTTGGATATTCAGGTAGCCACTAAAGTCTGAGGCAGCTCTCTCTTGTGCATTCATAATTCTGGCCAAACCTAGGGCTTCCAAAACTAATACTAGAGAGGAAAGCTCCAAACCTTACTGCTTTTGTGGCTTTTTTTTTTTCTTCTTCTTCTTCCTAGGGCCAGTATTCGGCCATGTTTCCAATGATCAGTCTGTACTGCTAGTTATATACTAAATACATAAACTGTGTGTGCTCCAAATGATGTTTTTCTAGCCTGTCCACATAGCCTATTAAACCAGAGTTGGCGGTTTTCCATTCCTGAGGAGAAGCATTTGGCATAAATAATATTGTCATTTGGGAAGGCTAGACATGGTTTGAAGAAGTGACCTTGTGTAAATATTGTCTGAGGTATGACTGAGGCTAAATTATATGACAGGGAGCTAGTATAGTCTGGGCTTCAGGCCCTCCTGGTAATGAAGTTGCTTCTTGTAGTAATGGAACCATCAGAATTGAAAATGTAATCAAATACATCAGAGGCTGTTAAAAACACAGGAACTGGTTTATTTATGAGCCCCCAGGGTCCAGTGGTTGGCAAAACAGTGCTGGGATTTCTTTGGTGTTCAAATGGCTTTGTCTTTTTAAGAGACAAGATGTCCTAGAAAGTGCTTTTGTCCTTGCCACAGAACTTCCTTCTGTGTTGAGACTGCTAACCAGGGCCAAGAGCTTGTTGATTTCCCCACCCACGTTTGGGGTGGGCAGCTGGCATGAGTGCAGAGTCCTTGGTATTGCTAGGTTGTTTGTGGTTAAGCTGGTGTATCAGTAGCACAATGTGATTCTTCCAAAAGACAGCTACTTTCCATTGCTTCTTTCAGCACACTATTTGAGAATTTCATTTCCTCTTTCCTATCTTGGGTTGCTCTACCAGTCTCTTAATTATTCAGAACTCTTTCTCTTCCCTTTCTCTTCCTTCTATTAATTTATTTGCCAGATTTGTCTTTCAAAGGCATGATTTTATTTTTACCAGGCTATCTATCAAATAGTAGTTCAACAAATATTTATTGAGTTCCAACTGTATGTAAGAATTCTGCTCCCTGCTATAATAAAATTGACAGTGGATTTGGGAAAGCAGATGACTTATAGCCATACCATTAGACATAAGCCAATTGTAAGCCAGTGTGAGCATTCTGTAGGCAAGAAGCAAGATTTCTTGATAGTATAAAACAAAGGAAACTCAAGAGTGAGGAAAGGCTTTGCTGAGAAAATGATTATTGCATTGCAGAGTGAAGCATGTGTAGGTCTTAACTAGACACAGAAGGGATCAGGCAGTAGGGACAGGATGGCATGTATGGCGACTAGGGAACAGGGTGGGACACATGGAGTGTTTTCTGAACAGAAGAAGTGGGTAAGGAATGGTGAAAGAAGTATAGCACTATTTGGGGAATGAAGAGGCCAGTGTGGACGGAGTCCAGTAAAGATCATGCCAGAATGGTTGTAGAAGCCATGCTAAGAATTGGGGTCTATATCTACCAGCAGAAGGGAGTCATTAAAGAGTGTTTCAGTGCCAGGTGTGGTGATGCACACCTGTGATTCCAGTACTTGAGAGGTTGAGACAGAAGGCTGGCAAGTTTGAGGCTAGCCTCAGCTACTTAGTAAGGTTCCTCAGTAACTCAGCAAGACTCTGCTCCAAAATAAAAAATAAAATAGGGTTGGGTATGTAGCTCAGAGGTAGAATGTATCTGGGTCCAACCTCCAGTAGCAAAGAAAAATAAAAAAGAAAAGAGTGTTTCAGCAACTGGGTACAGTGGTACACACCTGTAATATCAGTATTTAGGAGGCTGAGAGAGAAGGATTACAGGTTTCAGGACATCCTCAACTTACTGAGACTCTCAGCAACTTACTAAGACCCTGTTTCAAAATAAAAAATAAAATAAAGCTGGGGGTGTGGCTCTGAGGTAGAATGCCCCTGGGTTCAATCTAGTACCAAAACCACAACCACAACCCAAACCAAACAAAACCAAAAGTGTTTCAGGAGGGCTGCAAATTGATCAGACTTGTGTTTTGAAAAGACCACCTGGGCTGCAGTGGGGAGAACCGACTGGCAGTGGCCAAAGAGATCAGATAGGAGAGATCAAAGTCAATTCAGGTGTTTGCAGTAAAGATGAAAGGTAGACATGAGTATTTTTTATATGGAGGGAAAACCCATAGGATTTGCTGATGAATTGAAGTCAAAGAATGAGGGAAAGGGGATTGTCACAGATGATTAAGAAGTTTGAATTCATGCAACTGGCTTGGTTGCTCATTTACTGAATGAGAGAATACCAAAAAGGAGGACTAAGCTGGGTGTGGTGGTACACACCTATAATCCCAGTGTTTGGTGGGACAAGACAGGAGGACTGCATGCTCAAGGACAGGTTCAGCTATGTACTGAGACTCTCAGCAATCTAGAAAGACCCCGTTTCAAAACAAAACTAAAACAAAACTAAAGTAAAGCAAAGAAAAAGTAAAGCAAAATACAAAAGTAAAAGTGTAGCTTGGTGGTAGAATGCCCTTGAGTTTAATTCTTAGTACCACCACCAAATAAAAGGAGGACTGAATTTGGGGGTGGAGAGAATCCTGAGTGAAGAGGTCTTGGAGTAGGAGCACACTCGGTGCTGCTTTTCAAGGAATGATAAGGTGAGAGTAAAGGGTGAGCATACCTAATCTGATAATATGAAATGTGAAATGCTCTAAAATCCCAAACTTTTTGAGCACCGGCATAGTTGGTGCAGTGGAAAATTCCACTCCTGATTCCAGATGATGGTTCACAGTCAAAACACAGGTGCACTTAAAGTACTATATAAAATTACCTTCAGGATATATGTATGAGGCAAATATAAGACATAAATGAGTTCTGTGTTTAGGCTTCAGTCTTATGTTCAAGATATCTCATTCTATATGTGCAAATATTCCAAAATCTGGAAACATCAGCAATCCATACTATTTCTGGTCTCAGGCATTTCAGATGAAGAATACTCAGCTGGTAGTAGTAGATAAAATCACAGAAGTATGATTTCAGAAGGAGGAAAATTAGCTCAGGTAAGGCCTCACAGGGCCCTAGAAAAGAATTTTACCTTTTAACTGAGTAATATGGGAAGCTGCTGGAGGGTTTCCAGCAGAGGAATTACATGATCCGAATTACATTTTTGAAAGATTACTATCACTGTATATGTTACTCTTTACATAAAAGACTCCAGGGCGACCAGGCCAAAATCAAGGAGGCCAGTTGAATGGTGATTTCAATAACCGAGGTAGATAGTGGTGCAGTGGCTTAGATTGGGTGGTACTTGGAAGGTAGTGTGTGCTTAGATCCTAGGTGGATTGTGAGTATGGAACTAAGAGCGTTTCCTGGTGGATTAGGTGTAGTGAGAAAGAAAGGGAAAGGACGGCACTAAGATTTTGGATATGAGCATTTAAAAGGCATTTTACTACTTACTAAGATGTAGATTTCTGGAAATTGTTTGATATTGAATGTAAAGTTTGAGGGGTCAAAAGATTGATTAGGCTGTTGGATACTTAAGCTAAAATTCACAGGAACAATTCAGAATAAAAATATAAATTCGGATATAGTTATAAAATAAATTTTGATGAAAGATACTCAAACCTATGGGAAAGTGTGAGTTCACCAAGGGGATAGTTATAAAAGAAGAACAAATGTTGAGATTCTAAGCATAAAGAAGTAGGTAATTCTAGTCAGTGGTATTCAAAGTTAACATCACCAGTAATTAGAACTAGTAACATCATACATGCCCCAGCATGACCCGCCGAGAAGGCACAACATTGCTTCTGTGGTATTTTTGCCTGCCAAAAAATTGTGTAATCTTAATCTAACCAGGAGAAAGTATCAGACAAATTCCAAGTGGGAGACATTCTACAAAATAACTGACCAGTACTCTTCAAGAGTCAAGGTCATGAAAGACTGTGAAACTCACAGATCCACAGAAACAACAACAACAACAAAAGACAAGACAGCTAAGAGCAATGTGAAAGCCCAGATCACATCCTAGAACAGAGAGGGATTTGTGTGGGGAAGTTGTTAAAATTAAAATAAATGCTGACGTTTAGTATAGTACTGTAGAAATATTAGTTTCCTCATTTTGATTGTTATATGGAGATATAAAATGATAGCAACACGGAGCTTGTTTAAGGAAACAGAGGGACATTCTGTTTCATCTTTGTAACTTTTCTGTAAGTCTAAAATTATTTCAAGAGAAAAGTTAAAAACAATTATGTTTGTGGCTTTTAGGCACATATCTCGCAAGGATGGAGTTACACTCAGTCTTCCAGTTTAGCACAGAGATGCCACAGAAATAGGAAAGCCACCGTACAGGATTTTTAAACTGTGTTAAAAACTTTGGAGTCAGGGAAGGATTAGACAAGGTATGTGGAGGAAGATGGGAAAACAGACATGTTTGTTTTAGGCAAACAGACAAGAAAACAGAATAAATACCAGGTTAGGCCCCAATTCAGGCAAACACCCAGTTACTTTCAATTATTCATCCTGTTCTCCAAACAGAGTTGACCATGAGTTAGCTCATGACTCACAAGGGTGTTAGCACATTGTAATGTCTGGCTGGGAAGATTGCTCAAATCCCAAAGGATTATCCCTGAAGAGCCTGTTTCCTCCTAAGGTCCAGACACATTGTAGGGGAAATTTTAAGCTTGTAAGCCTGAAAGGTAAGTTGTATATGCCTGATGTATATCTGACCCTCTCTGTCTGGAATGATTCCAGAACAAAGACTACAGTTTCATTGGTATACCAACCTGCAGGGCAATGACTGAAATGGACCTACAAGGAATGAAGGGAAACATTCATTCCCCTGCACCTTATTTCTCAGACAGCTCTGCCCAGACGGAGGAGAGTGTTAAAGATTCCATCACATAGATGTTCCACAGGCTGTTGGAGATGGGGCCCAAGAAATCTTCATTGTAAACATGTATATTTAGTTTTGGAAAAATTGTACAAGAAGTTCATAAAGAAGATAGAAGGATTCACTAAAGCTGGGGAGTCTGTATCCTGCCCCAAGTAGGGGTGAGCCATTGAAAGGATGTGTACCCTTCAGCTTCCCAATGTCCCCTGGGGAAGAGGCCAAGAATGAGGGGGAAAGCCTTAATACCCTGATATCCCTGCACTACCCTACCTCACTGCCTGGCATGGCAGGAAGCTGCGTGTCCCTGTGCCCTCAGGAACCCAGAATTCATGCAATACCTCCCTAATGTTTAATCAAATCCATTATTAACTGTAGCTATCCGTCAGTTCTTATCGCACAGTTGGGTTCTTTAGATAAGTATTTCTAATCTTTTCAATTGTTTCTAATCCTTCCCCATGTTTGAAGAAAGTTTTATGGGTATAGACCTAAAAGCTTAGCAGGTCTGATGCCATGGGCTGGTCAGTGGCTGAGTCAAGAGTTGAACCCAGACCCTGCTTCTCTCAGAGTCTCAGAGCTTCTCACCAACCCTGCTGCCTCCCCAGTCCTGATCAAACTTGGCACCCCAGGGAAGTCATACTCTGGGGGGCCCATCGTAGCTCCAGAGGTACCATGAAGGTGACTGACCTTCGCTCCTCAAAGACCACTGAAGCATTTCAGGAAATTTCACTGGGGATGGAAAATGAGCAGCCCAGTGGTGGGGCCGCTGCAGGGCAGTCTGCTGGCATGCACGGTGACTGAGGCCTGGGGAGGGGGGCACAAGGAGCACAAGCACATACTTGTAATTCCAGCCCTTGGGAGGCTGACCCAGGAAGATCACAGATTACAGTCCAGCCTCGGCAGTTTAGCAAGACCCTGTTTAAAAGATAAAATAAAATAGGGCTGGGGTATAACTAAGAGGCACAGCACCCCTAAGTTCAATTTCCAATAGCACAAAAAATAAGAATAAAAATATATAAAAGAACCTAACCAGCCAGGCATGGTGCCATATGCCTGTAATCTCAGTGTTTGGGAGGCTGACGGGAGGATCACAGGTTTGAGGCCAGCCTCAGCAATTTAGCAAGACCTTGTTTTAAAAATAAAAAAATAAAAAGGGCTGGGGGGACAGCTTGGCGGTAGAACTTCCCTGGTTTAATTCACACACACACACACACACACACACACACACACACACACACTCCTGGGTTCTTCATGCAGGGAACTCATGAGGTTGTTCTGTCAACCTTGGCCTGAAGCTACATTTCTGGCCAAGGCTAAAGTTTTGGGTGGCGTTAGTAAGCCTCAAAGGTGGAAAGAACAAATCATGCGGAGAGAGTCAGGTGCTCTGATGAGGGAGTGAGGTTGGCGTGCTAGCTGGCTCTCTGCCACAGACTTGACAGGTGAGGAGTAGAGAAACTTTTCCATTACTGTCAGGACTCTGTCATCTGCCCTGGGCGTCCCACAGAGAGAAAGGTAACCAGGCACAAGGCCTCGTCCCAAGCAAACCACTCTGCTGCACAATTAGAAAGGAGTTCCAGGCCACAAAAAAAAAAATGTCTCCTGACCCACTGCAGTGATAAAACAGCTCTGCTATGAACTATGTTCATTTAAGGTGAGCAAGGAGGCAAGGGCATGTTACAAATCTGAGACATTTTAAGAAGTCAGTGTTTTCCAGACAAGGTACGTGAGAAAAAGAAAAGCCAGCTTCAGGATGTAGATGTGGAGAAGACAGTGAAGTCCAAATTTCATTGACAAGGTCAACCTATCTGTTCCCAGTGTCTTCTGGCACTGGAGATTGAACCCAGGGGTGTTCTATCTCTGAGCTACCCACTTAGCCTTATTTTATTTTATTTTATTTTTGAAACAGGTTCTTGCTAAGTTGCTGAGGCTGGCTGAAAACCTATGATCTTCTATTTCAGTTTACCCAGTACTGTTATTACAAGTGGTTCCCCAGCTCTTAATGGCCTATACTTCAAACATGGTGAACAAGAAAGGACATCATGGATGTAGTGTCGCCGCACAGGTGTAATATTAGTATCTGGGAGCTGAGACAGGATTGCAGGTTTGAGGTAAGCCTTAGAAAGTTAGCAAAAACTCTCAGCAACCTAGTAAGACCCTATTTCAAAACAAATAAACAAACAAACAAAAAAACAACAACAACAAACCAATCAGACTGGGGCTATAGCTCAGAGGTAGAGTGTCCCAAGCATTCAATCCACAATACCACAAAAAAAGAAAAGAAAGAGAGCCAGGCGTGGTGGCGCACGCTTGTAATCCCCGCGCTTGGGAGGCGGAAACAGGAGGATCGCTCTGGTTCAGAGCCAGCCTCGCTGGTTTAAGAGACCCTGTTTCCAAATAAAAAGTATAAAATAGGTCTGGGAGTGTAGCCCGGAGGTAGAAGGACTTCCAGGAACCCCAGTACCACCAAAAAAAAAAAAAAAAAAAAAAAAAAAGAAAGAGAAAGGAAGCAAGCAAGCAAACTCCTGGGACGGTGGACTAGATATCTCTATGGAAAGGTCCCTCAGGATACTCAGGCTGAATTAACCTGTGCCTCCACTTGGGTTCTTTACCATTCCACCCCCATAAGCCAGTGTTTACTCTTTTATCTTTCTCCTCCTTGTCCATTCAAGTAATAGTAAGAGTAAGCACTGATAACGTGTTATGCATGTTAACTCACTTGAGCCCCCCAGCACCTCTGTAAGGCGTAGTGTTTTCATAGAACACAGAATCAAATAAAAGGGTAATCTGCTTGAAGCCACACAGCGTAGAAGCCATGGAGCCACAACTGGAACCCAAATATTGTGGCTTCACAGCCTCACCTCCTAAATGTTTCTCAGGCCACCAGTGTCTCTTTTTCCCTCTGCCTGGCCAATCCCTCTTGCCCTTCGTTCTCATCTTAGATATCATGTCTTTCAGAACACCCTCCCTGTTCCTCCGGCCTGTTGAATCTTGAATGCCACTGTGATATCCAGAACTTTGTGATTATTCATTCTCTCTCCCTCTCCTCCATCCCTCCCTCCCTCTTCCCTAGGGACTGAATCAGAAACATTTTACAGCCCCTTTTAATTTGAAGTAGGCTCTCACTAAGTTGCTGAGGATGGCCTCTACCTGTTCCCCTCCTGTCTCAGCTTCCCAAATACTGGGATTACGGCGCGCACACCACCACACCCAGCACTATTACCTACTTTGAAAAGTCTGCTGCACTCTATCTTCACCAGCTATAAGCTCCATGAAGGTAAATGCTGGGTCTTGTTTTCAATGAATCCCCAGTAAATAGCCCAGCCTTCTACAAACATTTGTTAAATGAAGTACCAGGTCAAAATTCTGACCTTAGCCTGATTCCAGGAGGGTCCCTTTTGCTGTCTTTTCCTACCTTGTATATCATGCAGAATTGCTGGGTTCATGAGTAAGAATGATATTTTAAAGAGCAGATGGTAAGGGAGTGCAGTACACAAAGGGAAGCGGCCATTTTATAAGAACAGCTTCTACTTTCCAAGAGAAACAGAATCCTTTCTGGCTTTCAGTGAAACTTCCTGTACCTGTCCACTGGCCAGAGTGCAGTGCTCCACGCCAGGCCACCTGTGCTCCTCCAGGCTCTGCATTACTCACTGGTTTGGGGCTCAGGCAGAGCTTTACTACGTAGTGTTTGACTTATCTGGGAAAGACCACCTGGATTTCAGTTTCTGGCAGTAAGACAAATTAGATACACAGAATGACTCTAGATCAAAGCAACTAAAATGAAGAAAGAAAAGACACAGATATTTATTTTGTCTGTTTTAAGCACATTGTCAAACTGTCTTCAAATTAAAGACTCTTTAATTCTTAAAGTGAAGTAACAGGAGAAACTCAGAGGTAACTGCTACCAAGGCAATTTTACCCTGAGGGGTTGTGCCTGGGCTGGGAGGCTTAAACTACTTTGATTAATGTAATAGGAAATAAATTATTGGGTCTAGTATGGAGACCCAATAAGACACCCTAGCACCAAATGGGGTCCAAAAGTCATGAACAGACAAAACAAAACAAAACAAAACAAAACAAAAATCATCACAGAAAAGGAAGAGCAGGGAGATTGCCTGTTTTGATCTATTTTCTAGGAGAAGGGACAAAGCAATTCCTCCCCAAAGATAACATAACTATAACCAGGGCAGCTAAGGTATGTATCAGTCTGAATTCATGTCACTTATGTGGCTGAAAACTTTCATTTCTGTGTGGTGGTACTGGAGATAGAACCAAGGGGCATTCTACCTCCGAGCACTATTTTTTTCTGTATTTTGAAACAGGGTCTCACTAAGTTGCGAAGTGCCTCACTAGCTGAGGCTGACCATGAAACTGTGATCCTCCTTTCTCAGCCTCCCAAGTACTGAATTACAAGTGTGTGCAACCATACCCAGCTTAAAACTTTGGAGTAAAGAATTTGACTTCAAATAGTATCAGGTTAATACCCCCAGGATACAATTTTAATCTTCTTGAGAGGAACTCAAATTCAGTCCAGGCCTCAAAAACTTTCGTCAAGAAAGTTTCAAGGAAAAAAAGCAACTTACAATAAACTAAAATTCAAATAACACTAGGAAAACAGGACACAATGAATTAAAAAAAGACAGAAAAATGACAGCAGAGGCAAAACCACAGTTCTCAGCTAGAAAACCATTAGACATAGAGTATTTAAAAACTATGTTTAATTGGTTCAAGAAATAAAAGACTGAAAACACAACACAGATGGATTTGAAAAAGAATCATAAAAGACCTTATAGGAATAAAAAATTAATTGAAATTCAAAACTCAATAAATGAATTAAAAAGCTATTAAAGCTGAAGAGAAATTGGGTGAAATGGAGAAGAGATGTGTAGAAATTAGGGGTGTAGATATAATTCAGTGGCGGAGTGCAAGACCCTCAGTTCTCTCTTTAGGATGATAAAAAATGTTAAAATTACTTAGGATGCAACACAGAAAGATAAGTAGATGGAAAACATGAAAGAAGAATTAAATGGAAATAGATTCAAGCAACTTATTTTACTTTAATTAGAGCATAAAGGAGTAATAAGAACACAGAAGAGACTATATTTTTAAAAACCTGAGGTTTTTTTTTTTCGGAAGAATTTAAAGACTACAATCTTCAGATCTAGGAATCCTAATGACATAAAAAAGTATTAGAGGGGGTGTATTCATTTTGAGTCACCCCTCCCCCCCCCATGCCATTTTGGCATGGGGCTGTATTTCTATTTTCTGTATTTCTATCTTTTTAATAAACCTCTTTAAATCTTTAAAAAAAAAGTATTAGAGGAAAAAACCTACACATAAACAAACATATTACAATAAAATGGCAGGCTGCTACTACTACTAATAGTAAATTATGAAAAGTTACCAGAGAAAATTGTGAAGCCACTTTGAAAAACAGTATGACAGATCTTCAAAATGTTAATCATCAAACTACTATATGACCCAGAAATCCCACTGCTAGGTTTATACTCAATAGAATTGGAAACATATGTTTACATAAAGCTTGTAGATTAATATTTGTGGGAAATAGAATCCATGATATAAACAAACACCTAATGGTCTCTTGCAAGGCAAATTTCTTACTTTCTACAAAAATTAAAAAAAAAAACAAAGATGGACATTGAGCTGAAGGTTTGCTTAGATTTTATCCCTGATGCAATCCTGCCCCATGCCCTGATTGGTGAGGACTTGGTTACAACTCTGAGTGATTGGCTAGTTTAAAGCACAATTCTGCGTGATCAGCTAGTTTAAAGACAGGCAAGAGTTTTGACTTTTGAGGTTTGACAAAGAACCCAAAAGATTATATATAAGCTACAATGGCTGCCAACTGACCAACCTGTGTGATAGAAAAGATTTTTATACTTCTTACATGTTCATAGTGGAATTATTCACAATAATCCCAAAGTGGAAACAACTTAAATGCTCATCAAATGGTAGACAAACTATGGTATATCAACACAATGAAGAATACACTCAGCTACAAAAAGGGATGAAACACTAATACATGTTGTAACATGAATGAACCCTGGAAACATTATGCTTCAGTAAAAGAAGACAGTCACAAAAGCCACATAAACTGTGTAATGTCATCAATATGAGCTGTCCAGAATAGACAAACCCATAGACACCGAAAATAGATGAGAGGTTGTACAGGGTGATAAAATGTCCTAAAAGACAGTGACCATAGTCATATAACTTTTTTAATGTTTTTTAAACTTTTTATTGGTGCATTGTAGTCATACATCTTAATAGAGCACAAGATGGTGGAAGCATACATTTGCACATCACCCAAATAGCCCTTACCATTCCCTCCCCTTCCCTCCTTCTCATGTTTGACTTAGTAATTGACTTTGATATGTTTGTTAATGTACATCATGAACATTAGAGAATTCCCTCTTCCCCCCTTCCATCACCTCAGGTTACCTTATTTGCTCATCTATAGTATCTCCTGCTTTGTTCTAGACTGTCTCCTAAGACCCATTTTCTCCCTAGATTTCGCATATTAGGGAAAGCATCTGATTTCTTATCTTTTGTTACTAACTAATCTCACTTAGTATAATGTTCTCCAGTTCTATCCATTTCTCTGTAAATGATGTAATTGTGTTTTTCTTTATGGCTGAGTAAAATTCCATTATGTATATATCCCATAATTTTTAAATCCATTCATCTGTCTGTGGACATCTTGGCTGGTTCGATAGTTTGGCTATGGTAAACTGTGCAGCTATGAACATAGATACACATGCATTCGTTTGGTAGTTTGGTTTCCATTCTTTTGGGTAGATACCCAGAAGTGGTATTGCTGGATCATATGGTAAGTTTGTTCCCATTCTTCTAAGGATCCTCTATACAGTTTTCCAAAGTGGTTGCATTAATTTGCAATCCCACCAACAATGTAGTGGAGTTCCTACTTCTCCACACCGTCACCAGCATTTGTTGTTGTTTGTGTTTTGAATGATTGCCATTTTAATTGAAGTTAGGTGAAATCTCAGGGTAGTTTTGATTTGCTTCTCTTTGAGTGCTCATGATGTTGAGCATTTTTTTCATACATTTATTGGCCCTTTGAATTTCTTCTTTCATGAAGTGTCTATTTAGTTCACTTGCACCTATGGTCCTATTGTAGATTGCCTTTATGATGTTGAGGTATGTTTCTTCTATTCCGATTCTCTTTTAAAAAATTTTTTTTTGTATATTGTATTCATACTTTTTTTTTTTTTGGTGGTACTGGGGTTCCTGGAAGCCCTTATACCTCCGGCTACACTCCCACAGGCTACACTCCCAGACCTATTTTTATACTTTTTTATGTGGAAACAGGGTCTCTTAAGCCAGTGCGGCTGGCTTCAAACCTGCATGATCCTCCTGTCTCTGCCTCACAAGCGCGGGGATTACCAGCGTGCACCACCACGCCCAGCTGTATTTATACATCTTAATGGGATACAAGACTTGTGTAGACATACATGCAGATATTCTCTGAAGTGCTTTTAGGATAAAGGATATTGGATTTTTGTCAAATGGTCATGTGATTTTTGTCTTTGGTTCTGTTTATGTGATGAATTACATGGACTGATTTTAATATGTTGAACCAGCCTTGCATCCCTGGGATCAATCCTACTTGGTCATGGTGTATGATTTTCTTGATGTGGTTTTGAATGTGTGTTGCTAATATTTTGTTTAGCAGTTTTGCATCCAAGTTCATCACAGATATAGGCTTGTAGTTTTTCTTCCTTGAGCTATCTATTTAGTTTTGGTATTAATATGACATTGGCTTCATATACTGTATTTGGGAGAGTCCTGTTTCTTTCTGTTTTATGAAATAGATTGAGAAGTATCAGGAATAGTTCTTTTATAGAGGTTTTATAAAATTCATTTTGGAAACCATCTGGTCCTGGGCTTTTCTTTGATGGCAGGCTCTTTATTGCTATTTCAATCTCTTTTATTGCTATTGGTTGGTATATATTTTCCATATCTTCTTGACTCAGCTCAGAAAGGTTGTATTTATCTAGAAAGTTTTAATTTCTTCCAGATTTTCTATTTTGTTGGAGTATAGTATTTTAAAGTAGTTTCCGATAATCCTCTGGATTTCTACACTGTCAGTGGTAATATCTCATTTTTAATCTCTTGCCTTCATAATTTGGGTTGATTCTTTTTGTTGTTGTTGTTGTTAAGTTGGCTAGTGGTTTATCTATCTTGTTAATTTTTTGAGAAACCAGTTTTTGGTTTTTTTGATTTTCTGTACTGTTTTTTTATTCCCTACTTCATTGATTTCTGCTCTGATTTCATTAATTTCTTGTCTTTTACTGGCTTTGTGGTTATACTGTTCCTGATTTTCAAGGGCTTTGAGGTGTGTCATTAGGTTATTTATTTGGTGATTCTCTGTTCTATGTGGGCACTCAGTGCTATAAATGTTCTTCTTAACACTACCCTCACAGTGTCCCAGACATTTTGATACATTGTATCTCTATTTTTGTTTGTTTCTAGGAATTTCTTGATTTCACTCCTTATTTCTTCTATGACCCATTCTTCATTCAGCAGTGTGGTGTTCAGTCTCCACATGTTTATGTGGTTTCTCTGGGTCTTCTTATAATTGATTTCTAGTTTCATTCCATTATGGTCTGAAAGGATACACAGAAGTATGTCACATGTTGTGAATTTGCTAGTGTTCACTTTGTGGCCCAGGATGTGATCTATTTTGGAGAAGGTTCTATGGGCAGCTGAGAAAAATGTGAACTCTGCTGTAGTTGAGTGGAATATTCTATATGTGTCTAACAGGTCCATTTGGTTGATGGTGTTGTTTAGGTATGAGGCATCTTTACTGACCTTTTGTCTAGATCTGTCTAACAGTATGAGAGGGTTGTTAAAGTCTCCCAGTATTACTGCATTGGGACTTATGTAGAACTTTGTCACAAAGAGTTTGTTTTATGAAATTAGTTGCATCTGTGATTGGGGCATAAATGTTAACTAGCATTATTTCCTTTTGCTGGATTGTTCCTTTTATCAGTTTAAAAAAAACCTGTTATTTCTCTTTTAATACATAGGCTTGAAGTCTAACTTGTCTAACATCATAGTTGCTACTCCTGCTTTTTTCTTACTTTCTTTTTCTTTTCTTTCTTTCTCTCTCTCTCTCTCTCTCTCTCTCTCTCTCTCTCTCTCTCTCTCTCTCTCTCTTTTTTTTTTGAGTCCTATTGGCATGGATTACCTTACTCCAGCCCTTCACATTTAGTTTGTGACTATCTTTACTCATAAGGTGTGTTTCTTGCAGGCAGCCGGTAGATGGATTCTGGTTTTTAATCCATTTTGCCACTTTATGCCTTTTTATTGGGGAATTGAGGCCATTTACATTCAGTGTGATTATTGAGAGATGATTTTTAATTCCTAACATATTGAGATTTAACTTCTGTTTGAGGTAGTGTTTGTTCTTCTTTGCTTAGTTATTTGCTGAGTGGAAAGTTTTGTTTCCCTGGTTGTGGCATGCATTACTTATTTCTTTTTTGCAGTTGATTTCTTTGAGTATTTTCTCTAGTGCTGGTTTAGAAGACATAAATTCCATCAGCATCTCTTTGTCATGGAAGCTTTTTATTTCCCCATCTAATTTGAGTGATACTTTTTCTGGGTAGGAAATTTTTGGCTTCAAGTTGTTTTCTTTCAGAGTTTGAAATATGTTATCCCAGGTCCTTCTGGCTTTCATGACTGGAGTGATTCTAATTAGTTTGCCTCTGAATGTTACTTGGTCTTTTGTTTTTGTTGCCTTTAAAATTCTTTCCATGGCTTCTACGTTGGTCAGTTTGACTACTATGTGGCGTGGTGAGCCTTTTCTCTGATCTTGTCTAAAGAGGGTTCTATAATTTTTCTGTACCTGTGTATTGACCTTTTGTTCTATGTTTGGAAAATTTTCTGCTATTACTTCTTTGAAAAGATTGTTGATCCTTTTGGTTTCACCTTCTTTTCCCTCTTTTATGTCAGTTATTCTTAGGTTAGCTCTTTTAAAATGGGCCTATTTTTCTTCAATGTCTCATTTATGTTGTCTAATTTTTTTTCTAAGTTATATACCATGCATTTATTTTGCGAGTGATCGTCTTCTAGGAGCACCTTTCTATTCTCTATGTGGTCTTATCAATTGTTTATAGTTTGAATTGATGCCTTCACTTCAGTGTTTGCATCCTTTATTTCTTTCAGACTCTCTAAATTTATTTCAGAAGTACTGTATTATTTCTACAATTACATTCCTGATTTTAACTTCTGGAGTCCTCTGCAATTCTGTGTTGCCAGGTTCTGTTATTGTGGTGTTGTGTGAGCTCATTGCCTCCTTGTTATTCCTCCTTCTCATGATTTCAGAAGTTTTTATCTTTTGCTGTTGGTAGATTTCTCAGTCTCTAGGTGTCAGCTGGTTTTTCCAAGGGCAAGTTGTGTTGTATTTAACAGTGAAGGTTGAGTGAGAAGGGAAGGAAAGTTGTAAATGCAGGAATGGGGTAAAGCCACAGATAGGATTAAATAGAATGAGAATATGAGTTTGCTAAGGTAGTATATAGTAGAGATTATAGATAGTGAATATTTAGTAGTATAGTAGTAAACAATGTAAATTTTTTAGTATAGTGCTATAAAGTGGATTTAATATGTGATAAAGAAGAGAAAAAATGAGAGAAATATAGAAAAGGGATAGAGAGAAGAGAGTATTTATGTACTTCTCCCAAGGGAAGAAACTTGGGAGAGAAGTTGGGAATAGAGCAATCAAACAAGCATACGCACACAAACAAAAATAACAAAAACAAAATATTGCAACCATATATATATATATATGAATATTCAGTAGACTGGCCCTCTTCAGTCTCTCTCTGTGCAGACTTCAAGTGCCAGTGGCACCTTTCCTGCTACAAGCCTGGTTCTCTGAGTCTTTCTCAGTCTATGCAAATGACTGGTATTAATGAGGCTGGATCTACTGTTAAGCATAGCCTTTTCACAGATGTGGAGTCTCAGTCTATCACTACCTTCACAGGTGGTAGATGCCTCTGAGACCAAACTCAATGTAAGAATGTCTTTTCTACATAGGTAGGGCCAGTCTGGTCTAACTTCTCCCCATTCACCACAATTGAGTGGTCTGTGATGATTGCAGAGATCTTACTAGTTGCTTCTAATGTTAAGTATAGGTCTCCCCACACACTTTCTATTGATGCAGAGCCTGAGTCTGTTCAAGTCTCTGCTATGTCCTACAGCAGACTCAATCCCCACCTTTGTCAGGTTGAATCACAAAGTCTCAGACCCATGGAGTTTATCGCAGCTGTGTGGGTTCCTGGAGCCACCATGCTGTGTGTTCTCCTATGGGATGGCGGCTTCACTTATGATGTTGCTGAGTGCTGTTCTGGATCTCTGGAGAACTTGGTGACCTTGGCCTTCAGTTCTCCAAGTTATAGCTGGTGTTTGCACAGGAGAAACTGATGGTTTACAATTCCAATGACCTGCAGCTACTTACAAGTCCTTGGTTGTTTTTCTGTTTGCCTCTGCAGTCGGGTGCAGTAAGTCAAGATGGTACTGCCATTATGCCCATGGCTGCAAGAAAGGTGGGTTTCTTTTCTCGTGTTGTTGAGCACTGCTCTGGACCTCTAGAGGGCGTAGTGAGCTCTGCCAGCACTGCTGGAAGTTATAGTTGGTGTTTGAGCTGGAGGAACTGATGGCTTAAAATTCCATTGATCTGCAGCCACTTATTTTGGTCCTTGGTTGTTTTCCTGTTCATTTCTGGAGTCAGGTGTAGTGAGGCAAGATGGCACTGATGTAATACCCACAGCCACAAGGCAGGCATATTCCTTTTCTGCTCTGATCAGTCTTTCAGCCTTTTTTATTTTTCCTGCCGCCTTTGCTCTTTTTAAGGTTGTGGTATTTTCTGGCTTTTGTAAGAATGCTGTGTTTGAGGCAATGGAAATTGGGTGTTAGCAGGACTGATATGTGCTGCTTCCCTCAGTTGCCATCTTCCCAGAAGTCTGCATAACTCTCAATATACTAAAAAATACCGAGATGTACACCTTAGAAAAGTAAATTAATGGTTTGTGAGCTATATCTCAATACAGCTGTTCTTTAAAACAACCAAAAAGATAGGTCTCCTTCAGAAAACCAGTAGTTAGAATGATAATTGACTCTTTTTAGCAGCAACAATGAAAGCCAGAAGACAGCAGAATAGTATTTCTCGTGTTCTTCTTTTTTTAAAATTATTTTTATTGGTGCATTGTAATCGTACATCATATTGGAATACAAGACTTGAGAGGATATACAAGCACACATCATCCAACTAGCCCTCATCCAATCCCCATCCCATTCCTTCCCCGTCCCTCGATCCCATGCTTGACTGGTGATTATCTTTGATATATTTATTTATGTACCTCATGAGTTTTAAAGAGGTTCCATCCTCCCCCATCCCATCCCCTCTGATTGGTCACCTTAATTGTTTCTCAATAGGGCCCTTTCTACAACTCGACCTCCTCCTGTTACCCATTTCCTCCTAGTTTTTGCTAATTAGGGGAAGCATCTGGTTTTTATTTTCTGTGATATTTCTCTGTGCATGCCACATTGCAAGTTGCGATCCCACTCTTGACGGCCCCAGTAGTGGCCTGGCCACCCGGAGGACTCTGATCCCGACCTCACTGGCTCCAGCACCAGCCTTGCCTCATGGAAGGCTCTGATCCCAGCCTCGCTGACCCTGGCACTGGCCTAACCCCTCGGCAGGCTCCAATCCTGGCCTCAGAGGCCTCAGTAACGGCCTTGCCTCATGGCAGGGTCCGATCCTGGCCTTGCTGGCCCCGACACTGACCCAACCCCTTGGCAGGCTCCAATCCAGGCCTTGGAGGCCCCAGCACTGGCCTTGCCTCACAGAAGGCTCTGATCTCAGCCTCGCTGGCCCTGGCACTGGCCTAACCCCTCGGCAGGCTCTGATCCTGGCCTTGGAAGCCCCAGCTCTGGCCTTTCCTCATGGCAGGCTCCAATCCTGGCTCCACTGGCCCCAGCATTGGCCTAACCCCTCAGCAGGTTCTGATCCTGGCCTCAGAGACCCCAGCACCAGCCTTGCCTCATGACAGGCTCCGATCCCGGCCTTGCTGGCCCCTGCACCAGCCTAAGCCCTCAGCAGGCTCCAATCCCGGCCCTAGAGGCCCCAGAACTGGCCTTGCTTCATGGCAGGCTCTGATCCCAGCCTCAGAGGCCCCAGCACCGGCCTTGCCTCATGACAGGCTCCAATCCCAGCTTTGTTGTCCCCATCACTGGCCTCACCCCTCGGCAGGCTCCGATCCGAGCACCCACTTCACCCAGCAGGTTGTCCCACATTGCCAAGGGTGCATGGTGGTAGTATTCTGCCTCTGGGGTTATTTCTTCAAAAGTTCCAGGTGTATTGCATCAGATCTCTGCCTCCCCTGAGTACTTGCCACTGCCATTGCCACTGCCTCCACCATTTCAAATCTTTCCCAAGCTATTTTCCCACACTGCATGTTGTCCAGTATTCCTAAGCATGTGCAATGGTAGCATTCAATCTTTGGGGTAATTTCTTCAGAAGATCAGGGTGGGTTGGATCAGATTTCTGCCTTTCCCAAATACAAGCCTCCACCACCATCATGGCCACTGCTGCCAACACCGCCTTCCTCCTAGGTCTCCGCTAGACTCTCTCCTTACAGGTGACGTCCAGGATTCTCAATGATGTAGAGAAGAGGCAGCCCTCCTTCGCGAGGAATTTTTCCAAAGGTTCCAGTTCAGTTGGATATGTTTTGTCTGCATCTCCAGTATCCTGGCTGCCACCGCGGCCATCTTGACCCCTCTCCAATATTTTTCTTTTCCTTTTTTTTTTTTTAAATAAGAGAAGACGGTATGTGTGGTTTGAGGAGGTTGTGGGATCAGGCACTCAGTAGCAATGAAATTTTTTCTTTCCTTCCTTCCAAGAGCGGAGTCCAACAGCCTCACCACGCAGAGCAGAATCTGCTGTTCTAAGGGCACCATGGCCTGGCCCAGCACAGCAGTGCTGGGTTCCTCTGTACCTTGTGGCTGGGCCTCCTGTTTGGTACCGGGCCTCCGGGAACTCGGGCTCAGCCTCTTGTCCAGCATCATGCCTTCCCGGGGGTAGGCCAGCCCTCTGCCTGGGGCTGGGGCCTGGTGGCCTGGGCCTCCGAGCCCTTCCAGGGGATGCTGGCTGGCCCTATGCACACCCCCTGCCCAGGGCCGGGGCCTGGCCTCTCATGTTCTTCTGACTTCAGATTTTATAAGTAATCAAATATTGTCTTTCAAGAATAAGAACACTCCAAGCAGTAAGATTTTATCACCAAATACTCTTATTAGTGGGTCTTTGAAAAAATTCTTTTCAGACAACAGGAAAATAATCAATTACATGGAAAATCTCAGATTAATTTGGCACTGTTGTGAAAAAGCAATTTATGGACAAGATTCTTTTTTTTTTTTTTTTTTTTTTTTGGTGGTACTGGGGTTCCTGGAAACACTTCTACCTCCGGGCTACACTTCCAGACCTAAGCCAGCAAGGCTGATTTCGAACCTGTGTAATCCTACTGTCTCTGCCTCCCAAGCGTGGGGATTACAAGCGTGTGCCACCACACCTGGCAACAAGATTCTTGACAAGGGAATTAATGTGTATATTGCACACATTAAGCACTCTAAAAGTCAAGAGAGCTTTCTGAAATGAGTAAAGAAAAATGATTTTAAAAAAATAAGAGAAAGGTACCTCCTAGATTTGGCTGAAGGGCCACCCAGGAGCAAAGCACATGCTGTGAGAACCAATGGAAAGGAGCCTGAGCTGCTGGAGCCTATTCTCTATGAATTCATGGCATAATAAGTGTATAAATGAATTAAAATTCCCTGGGCTGTAAAGTTGCCTCAATTGATTTTCAGCATTCACATTTATTATTTTTATTGCTGAATTGGCTTATTGTACATTGGTATACTCAATTGGTTGGAAAATGACCAAATATTATTTATGAAATATTTATACTGATTTGAAGATAGTCCCTAAATTATCACAGGGAAAACCATACAAAAATAATTGGAAGGTAATCTATTAGTTACAGTTAATGTACTATAATAACATAATTATAAATAGCTAGATTTTAAAGATCAGAAATTTGTCTGTGAAGCCTACTACTTAAAAATAGATAGCATCCTGTTTTTTGGGAGTTACCAGTTCTAAATTACTTTGCTATTAATGGAGCAGGGCTCAGAAAACAATAGCATAAAAACATTCATCTTTGTCCTATAATTAAATACCAGAAAACTTAGCAAGATCCTGTCTCAAAATAAAGAAATAAAAGAGCTAAGAATATAGCTTGGAGGTAGAATGTCCCTGGGTTCAATTCCCCATGCCATAAAAAAAATAAAAAATATCACTACATAATCATAAAGGATGTAAAGCAAGATGGAAGAAGAGAAGTTTTCAGCATTTATCCCCCAAGAAAATAAAAATTTAAACAACCATCTACTCACAAACACACCTTCACAAGAGCAAAGACATTCAAGTGAAAGATTACAGCATGGGTGAAGCACAAGAATATGAAAAGACGCATTGAACAGGTTTGGAAAGACAAGCTCCGCATTACCAAACCACATGGACAACAATACATTCCTCATTAGTGCAAAGTGAATTGAGCAAATAGAAGCAAATTCTAAAATTCACATTGAACCACAAAACAAAACAAACAAAAATTCTGAATTTCAATTTAGGTATCAAATAAAAAAAAAGACTCCCATATTTAAAACTTCTTTATAACCTAGGATTCAAGAGGAATTAATAATAAACATGAGAAAAATACCTAGAACTAAATGCAATAAAAATACTCACATTTAAACTAATGGGCTACAATTAAAGCTATAGTTACGGGAAAGTTAATTTTTTTTTTTTTCCTTTTTTGGTACTGGGTGTTGAACTCATGGACATTCCACCTTTGAACTACAACCTCAGCCTAATAGATAATTGCAATACAATATACCAATAAAAGTACAAAATAGTTAATTTATAAAAACTTTAAGCCGGGCGTGGTGGCGCACACTTATAATCCCAGCGCTTGGGAGGCAGAGACAGGAGGATCACGCAGGTTCAAAGCCAGATGCGCTGGCTTAAGAGACCTTGTTTCTAAATAAAAATATAAAATATAAAATAGGTCTGGGAGTGTAGCCCGGAGGTAGAAGGGCTTCCAGGAACCCCAATACCACACACACAAAAAAACCCACACAACTTTAATTACATTATGAAAAGCTTAGAATTACTAAGGTGATGATCTATCTAACTTGATAAAGTAGAGAAGAAAAAGAGAAAAACACATTCAAAGGAAGCAGGTGAAAAAAAGCAATACAGTTAAGAGGAAAAAGTAAAGTACACTAAAATCAATACTCAAATAGGTTCTTTGAAAGAACAGACTAGGCAAATTTCTGAGAAAATTAAACATTTCTGGCTTTAGAATTATAAAGAGAGGCATTACTATAATATATAAAAATTGAAAATTATAAAAAAATTAACAGGTCAAAACAAGACATCTTGAATAAATTTGTAGCAATACATTTTAAAATGTAAATAAAATGGATTGAGTCCAGCTGGGCGTGGTGGCACATACTTGTAATCCCAGCGCTTGGGAGGCTGAGACAGGAGGATTGCACAGGTTCGAAGCCAGCCTCAATTTAGTGAGACTCTGTTTCCAAATAAAATATAAAATAGGTCTGGGAGTATAGCCTGGAGGTAGAAAGCCTCTGGGTTCCACCCCTAGTACTACACACACACACACACACACACACACACACACACACACACAAATGGATTGCATCCCACAAAAATATAATTTATAAAAACTGATTTAAAAAACAGAAACTCTAGCAATCTTGGAAAGCCCTCATGGGAGCTGGTAGCTGCTGGTGTCTACTGACTCTCAGAGACCAACTCCAGCAAAGAAGCAGCGGAATCTTGTTGAGCTAGTGATTGCAGAGAAACAACACCAAAAGCAATCATTGTTCTCCCCACACTCAAACCTCAAGATATGAGGTATTCTTTTTGGGGGGAGTCCTCAGCTCAGGAACTCAGGATCTGGAGGATTCTTGGCTAATGTGACAGAAAAGAATTTCAGCATGTACCAGTCAGAGACATGGACAGAGGTTTATTTGGGAAAGGGAAGGAAATGCACATTCAAGATAGAATGCGGGCCACCTTGAGATGAGGAATGCATTTTGGGGAGTTCAGGGTTCTCTGCTTGTGGGGAACTTTTATGAGGGGTGGGCTAGAGAAGGTATGTGAGAATGAGCTCAGTCCAGTAGTCCCTAGGCAGTTTATGGTGGGCAGGTGGTCTTGTCAGCCTTAGGGTGGATGAGCTCAGTTCAGTAGTCCCGAGGTGCTTCCTGATAGCCTGGTGGTCTGGTCAGCCTTAGGGTCTTCAGGCTGATTGGGCTCCTCATTAGCTGATTGATGGATAAGCTGGAATATCCTAAATTGTAGGTTTCTCAGAAATATTGTAGTTAACTCTAGGATCTACAGGTTTCCCAGGAATTTGGGGGAGAGTCAGGGCCTAGGAAAGAACTGGTTTATGGATTAGAGGCTGAAGCACTTCAGTTCCAGGTTCTTACATTAAAGCTTAATGTTACTTTTTCTTCCTGTCTGTCTCCTTTCTACCTACTTATTCCTTCTATCCTACATCATTCTCAGGCCACCCAGCCAAATTACCCATTGAGTCTCATGTCTACAGCTGAACTCTGAAGGACTAAGATGACAGGACCTTCCTGCAGGGACTCCAGCATCTACATCCTGCTTCAGCAAGACCCCTGTGAATCTTGAGACCAACTAGCCAAACTACCCAGAGAATTCATTTCAGTGACTACACCTGAACCAGGGGGAATGAGAAACTACAGATATTTTCTTCAGGGACCTAATGGTGCTCATCAGCCTCTGTGAGTTTACAAACCATCCCAGTCAGAGCCTGCTCAGCTACAGGAACTTAATTGGCAAAGAACAAACACCTGCATGTAAGGTTTGCCAGTTTCACAGACACGCGAGATCATCCATGCAGGTAACATAAGTCTTTATTAGTCCACTTGTTCCGAGCAGCTCCCTCCCCCACCCCCGTGTCGCAGGTGCGGGGTGGGGGGTGGGGGACACATGTGGAAGAAGGCCTTCCACGAGTGTAGGAATCTCTCTGTCCCACCAGCTTCTTCTGATCCTAGATCGGCTTTCCGTGGGAACATCCTGGGGCCTCGCAGGGTAGGCGGGTCAGCCCCGCCCCTGCCCCATATGGGGAGGGTCCAGAACCTAACACTGCAGTGTCTGTGAGTTTTCAAATCAACCCTGTGGAGGTGGGGGCAGAAGATATAGTCAGATACAGTAAAAATGTAAACTAGCAGATAGTCCCTAGGAACACTTGGGCAGGCAGAACCTGGGGTTGGCAGTATGCCCCAACCCTGCAGGGTCTCCAGTGATCATGGCAGGACCACTATCAGTGGTGTCTATGCAGTGAAATAATTCAGCTAACTGTGCTGCAGGCTCAGAAGGCTATAAATTCTTGCCCAGTGGTGATTGGGCACCACACATACCAAGACCAGTGTTCAGCAAGTTCTCATGTAATTGCAGCTTCCCAGAGCAGCAGTGGTGTCCCAGAGGATAAATATCTCAGCCACCCAAACTCTAGGTTCAGAGCAGTACAATTTTGCCCTTCTGGAGTTTGGGCTCTAAAAGCATGGAGAATAGAGGGCAAGGGCCTAGCACATGTGATAGCAGCTGTCTTTGGAGTAATTTTACTCAGACAGCCACAATGCAGGCTGCAATCACAAGACTCTCTAGGCCAGCAGAGTTTGTGCCTCGGGGTCATGCAGGCCAGTGGATGACTGTTCTCCAGGTAATCACAACCCGCAGATCAGCAGTAGTGTCCCTGGGCCATCAAAGGTCAGCCAGCCAGGCCACAAGCATGGAATGTCATAATATCTGGCCCTGCTGAGCTTATGTCTGTGAGGTATAGGATGACATGATAAAATAAATGCTCTTGAGACTTTATTTCTAATCTTGAAGAAGTGAGAAGGGAGAAAGGCAAGAGAGACAAACTCCTGGAACTCCTGGAACAAAGAACAAAGCTCTTCCTTTTATTGCAGGCTTACAGAATTAAGGCTGGGTCATCAAATCATTGCCTCTGACTATGGAGTAGAGCATAAGGTTAGGAATGCTTTAAAAGATAATTTTTATCTGGCAGGTTTTGCAAGAGCAGCAGAGATTGCTCTCTCCCGCAGCCTCCTTGAGGTGGTCTTCCACCATTAAGCAGAGCAAGCAAAAGGTAGTAAAACAGGAGTAAATAGCTTAGATAGCAAAGAGGCATCAGTTCCCTCAAGAGAAGCAGTCTTCTGCCAAAGCAAGCAAAAGGGTATAAAACATTAAGCCAATATTTTGTAGAATTAGAACAGTTTCCTTCAGTACCCAGGGAACACAGAGGCTGATGTCCAGTTCCTCAAAGAGTTTTATGTGTTCACAACTAGCTGAGAAGTGATGATGTCTCTGGGGTATTAAATCTCAGTCAGCAGGACACAGGCTCTGAACAGAACATTACAATCTTTGGCCCAGCTGATTATTGGCCTGGAGAACATAGAGGCCTATAGCCAATCAGAGACTCCTGTTTGCTTGTACTAAAAATTGTGTCTTGTTAAAGAGGTTCTGGGAGACTAACTCAAAACTCTAATTATATAATACAGAATCATTGAGGCAATTATATACACCCAGTATAGGCCTTAATATAAAGGGCTAACAAATAGGTATAGGGTTTCACATGAAGAAGAAAAGGCAAAACAAAAGAAATACAAAACT
The DNA here is from genome assembly GCF_963383645.1 of Muscardinus avellanarius. NCBI lineage: Eukaryota > Metazoa > Chordata > Mammalia > Rodentia > Gliridae > Muscardinus > Muscardinus avellanarius. Next base: position 54,073,544 of record NC_137786.1, on the reverse strand, counting down.
GAGAATTTTGAAAACATAAGAATAAAGGCCAATGAAGAAACAATAAAGCCCCACAACTCAACAGCAAGAAAGATTACTGATAGTGAGCTGCAGAAAGTGCCAGAAAGAGAATTTGGAATTTTGATTTTCAATATGATCAAACAACTTAAAAATTAAATCAAGGAAAGTATTACAGAAAGTGAAAAACCATAAATAGAGACATTGATACTCTCAGTAAGAATCAAAAAGAGGCTCTGAGCAAAATGAAGATAATAAATGAATTAAAACACTCAATAGAAACTGCCTCTGGCAGATTACATAATGGAAAATAGTCTCACTCTTGAAAAACAGCTCATTCAAAACTGACAACTCAGTCAATAATATAGAGAAAACAATATGTCAACATGACCAGAGCATTCAAGAAATATGGGATAATATGAAATGACCTAACCTACAGATAACAGGCATTTTAAAAAATCTAAAACACAAACCAAGGGCATTATAAATTTCTTCAGAGAAGTAAGATAAGAAAATTTCCAGAATGCTTGTAATCCCTGCACTTGGGAGGCAGAGACAGGAGGATTGCACAGGTTTGAAGCCAGTGTAGCTGGCTTAAGAGACCCTGTTTCCAAATAAAAATGTAAAAAATAGGTCTGGGAGTGTAACCTGGAGGTAGAAGGGTTTTCAGGAACCCCAGTACCAACAAAAAAAGGAAGAAGAAGAAGAAGAAGAAGAAGAAGAAGAAGAAGAAGAAGAAGAAGAAGAAGAAGAAGGAGGAGGAGGAGGAGGAGGAGGAGGAGGAGGAGGAGGAGGAGGAGGAGGAGGAGGAGGAGGAGGTAGAGGAGGAGGAGGAGGAGGAGGAGGAGGAGGAGGAGGAGAAGAAGAAGAAGAAGAAGAAGAAGAAGAAGAAGAAGAAGAAGAAGAAGAAGAAATTTCCCAAATATAGGAAACAAATTAAATAACCACATATACAGGGGACATTCAAGAAAAACTCCTCCATGTCACAAAATAATCAAAAAGATAAGGAAAGAATCTTAAATGCATCAAGATCAAAAAAAAAAAAGGCCTGATATTTCAGAGTAAAAAAGATTAGAATCATTCTAAACTTCTCAACCCAAATTATGAAAGCCAGAAAAGACTAGTATGATGTAATACAGACTCTGACAGAAAACAACTTCCAACCAAGACTGTTAAATCCAACAAAGATATCTTTCAATATTGAGGGATAAATAAAAACCTTCCAAGATAAGCAGAAACGAAAAGACTTCATGACTACCAAACCAGTACTAGAGAAAATAAATAAATAAAAGACAAAGAATAAAGAAAGAAATATCAGAACACTGATGGACAACTAAGTGAAGGAGGAATAACATTATGTCAAACAGAAAATATATAAAAAATTATAGAAAACAAGAATTATCTCTCAATAATAACAATGAATGTCAAAGGTATGAACTCCTTGGTTAAAAGGCATAGACTGGCAATGTGGATTAAAGAACATAATTCAATTATATTCTATTTGCAAGAAGCTACTTCCAAACAAAAATATCCATAGGCTAAAGGTGAAAGGAAGGAGAAAGATTTGCCATGCAAATAGAGACTGAAAACAAACAGGGGTGGCAATGCTTATATCTGACAAAGCAGACTTTAAGCCTAAACTTGTCAGAAGAGATAAAGTGGATCACTTTACTAATAAAAGGAACAATACAACAAGAAGATATAGTGGTAGTAAATATTTATGCCCCAAATATTGGCACATCCACTTTTACCAAACTCTTTCAGATATTAGGTCTCAATTAGACTTCAATACAATAATATTGGGCGACTTCAGCACACCTCTAACACCACTAGATCAATCTTACAGACAAAAAATGAGTAAACTCTTCAGGACTAAAAAATACTATAAACCAAATGGACCTAATAGACTTATGTAAAATATTCCAACCAACAATATCTGAATATACATTATGCTCAACTGCTTATGAAACTTTCCCCAAATTTCACCATATTCTGATCTACAACACAAGTGCCAGCAACTTAGAAAAATGTTATAAAATTCTTTGCATCTTTTCTGATCATAATAGAATGAAAGGAAATCAACAGCAGTAAGACTACAAAGAATTACATAAATATATGGAGACTGAATGATACATTTTTGAATGAGGACTGGACCATAGAAGAAATAAGGCAAGAAATTTAAAAAGTTTCTAAAATTAACTAAATATTAGGATACAACATATCACAATTTATGGAAAAGTTTGAAGGCAATTTTAAGATAAAAATTTATAGCACTGAGAGCCCACATAAGAAAAACAAAGTTACCAAATAAACAACATAATAACCTCAAGGCCCTCAAAAAACCAGGAACAGTCTAATTTCAAAGCCCATAGAAGACAGTAAATAATTTAAATCAGAGCAGAAGTAAAAAATAGAGAATAAAAAATACAAAATATAGACAAAACAAATATCTTGGGTTTTTATAAATTTTTTTATTGAAAATAAGTGGTATACATTTAAACTATACTTGGTGCCCTCTCTCCCCCAACCCCATTTCCCCTCCTTCCCAACAATGACTGTCCAGGGTAACCATGCTATATTCATACTTTTACACATATTCGGATATAGACCCTCATTAACCAAGTTCAGCTTTCTTCCTCTCCTATCTTTCCATTCAAACTTTGCTGAGATTTCCCTTCCATTATCTGGAGTCCCTCTGGTATCCCCAGTGCTCCCTAGTTTGGGCATATTAGAGGAAAGATACATCCCTTCTCTTTCTGTGCTTGGCTGATCTCACTTAACATAATGCTCTCCAGGACTTTCCATCTTCTTGCAAATGACATGATTTTGTTCTTCTTTATAGCTGAATAGAATTCCATTGTGTGTATTTCATTGTGTGTAATATTTAAAAATATTAACAAGATTGATAAACCCTTAGCCAACTTAATAAAAAAGTATCATTTCAAATTATTAAAATAACAAAATACAAAAGGAGATATTCACCACAGACAGTGGGGAAATCCAGAGTTTCATCAGAAACTATTTTGCAATAATAAACTCCCTGGGTCTGAGATTTTGTGGTTCAACCCAGAGAAGGTGGGGCTGGGGTCTGCCATTGGACATAGCAGAGGCTCAGACAGATTCAGGCTCTCATCAGTGGAAAGTATAGGGGGAGACCTATGCTTAACTCTAGACCTAACTATTAGGATCTCTGGGATCATCACAAACCACCCAATCATGGTGAATGGGGAGAAGTCAGACCAGCCCAGCTGTGGAGAACAGAGACTCTTACATTGAGTTCGGTCTGAGAGGCATACACCATCTATGGAAGCAGGGAGAGACTAAGAGTTCAAATCTGTGGAAAGCATGGAGGACGTCCTGTTCTAAGCACTAGATCCATGCCCATTGATACCAACCATCTACATAGACTGAGAAAGACTCAGAGAATCAGGCTTACAGCAGGAAAGTTCCTGGTGGCACATGGGATATGCACAGAGAGAGGCTGCAGAGGCCCTGTCTGCTGAATAGTCATTTGTTTCTAGAGTTGAATTAATTTGTTGTTGAAGTTGTTTTGGTTTTTTGTTATTTTGTGTGTGTATGAGTGTGTATGCCTGTTTTTTTTTACCCACTTCTCAAAACCTCTCCAAAGCTTCTTCCCTTATACAGAACTACTCTCTTGTATCCCTTTTCTTTTTTCTCTCTTCCTTGTCTTGTATTAAATCCACTTCATATTACTTGCCAGAAACTCTACATTGGTTATCAGAATATTACTACATTCTTAATATCTTTAATCTCTAGTATATAATTCCTTACCAAATTTATACTCTAATTATATTTGATCCTATCTGAGGCTTTACCCTATTCTTCCATTTACAACTTCACTTCCCTCCTCACTAAACCTTCACTCTTGAATACAATACAACTTGTTCACCCATATACCAGGTGACATCTAGAGACTGAGAGAAATCTACCAAAAGCAAAAGATAAAAACTTATGAAATCATGAGAAGGAGGAATAACAAGGAGGCAATGAGCTCACACAGCACCACAATTACAGAACCTGACAACACAGAATTGCAGAGGTCTCCAGAAGTTCAAATCAGGAAAGTAACTGAAGAAATAATACAGTACTTCCAAAAAGAATATAAAGAGAATATGAAAGAAATAAAGGATGCAAACATTGAAGTGAAGGCATCAATTCAAACTATAAAAAGTTGATTAGAACACATGGAGAATAGAATCTTGCTCCTAGAAGATGATCACTCCAAAAATGAATGCATAGTTTATAACATAGAAAAAACAATTTGACAGCATGAATTGGATATTGAAAAAATATGGGCCCATTTTCAAAGAGCTAACCTAAGAATAATTGGCATAAAGGAGGGAAAAGAAGGTGAAACCAGCTTCCGGGAAGATGGCGACCAAGAAAAACAGCGTTTATGAGTCCTGATAAAACTTGATCTCTGTTGCCACAAAATCAGTGCTTTTCATAGCCAGAAAACACCATCAGCAGAGAAATAAAAAAATGTAAACACAAGGGACAGAGAAAAAAAAGACTAGAAGAACAACCAGAAAACAGAAATCAAACCCACAATGTATCAGCAGAGCCACGCTGGCGCCATCTTCCCTCACAGCATCAGGCTCCAGAGAGGAAAGGTAAACAAGGAGCTGAAGTGAGCAGCTGCGAATCATTCAGGTGTAATTTAGCATTTCTTTCAGCGCAATGAATGTCTAAAACTCCCAGTGGCCAAGCTCATCACGCCTTCCAGAGACTCAGAACAGAGCTCAAAACCAGAAAAGAAATATGCCAGCCTCACAGCCGAGGGCGTGTCAGTGGTGTGATATTGCCAGCAGCGCCAGCCTCATGGCTGAGGGTGTGGCAGCAGCGCCATATTGCCAGCAGTGACAGCAAGTTCACCACACCCAGCCACAGCTCCAGATCTGTGCGCACAATAACCGTGAGTGTAATTGCGGCCCCTAAAGGAGAAATCTCTGTACTGAACTCCCAGGGACTTCTGTAGCTTTGATAATCTCCATGGGTCGGATATTTTACAGTCCAACCCAGTGAAGGGGTAGCAGTGGCAGAGATACCTCACCCTAGTGGCAGCTCACAGAAATTCAGAGATCTCCAGAAGATCAAATCAGAAATGTAACTGTAGAAATAATACAGGACTTTTTAAAAGAATTTAGAGAGGCTCTAAAAGAAATAAAGGAAGCAATCACTGAGGTAAAGGTCTCAATTCAAAGTATAAACAATTGATTAGATCACATGGAGAATAGAATCTTGCTCCTAGAAGATGATCACTCCAAAAACAAATGCATAATTTCTAACTTAGAAAAAAAATCCGACAGCAGGAATCTGACATTGAAGAAATATGGGCCCGCTTTAAGAGAGCTAACCTAAGAATAATCAGAATAGAGGAGGGAAAAGAAGATGAAACCAAAGGGGTCAATAATCTCTTTAAATAAATAATAGCAGAAAAATTTTCAAACATAGAGCAAGAGGTTGATACACAGCTCCAGGAAACTTATAGAACTCCCTTTAGACAGGATCAGAGAAGTGGATCCCCATGCCACATAATTGTCAAAATGACTAATGTGGAAGCCAAGGAGAGAATCTTAAAGGCAACAAAAATAAAAGGCCAAGTGACATTCAGAGGCAAACCAATTAGAATCACTCCAGACTTCCCAAACCAAGTCATGAGAGCCAGAAGGGCTTGGAGTAACATATTCCAAACTCTGAAAGAAAACAACTTCCAGCCAAAAATTTCCTACCCAGCAAAACTATCTATCAAATTAGATGGGGAAATCAGAAGCTTCCATGACAAACAGAAACTGAAGGAATTTATGTCTTCAAAACCAGCTCTAGAGAAAATACTCAAAGAGATTAACTACAGAGAAGAAATAGGTAATACACACCAGAAGCAGAGAAACAAGATTTTCCATCCAGCAGACAACTAAGCAAAGAAGAATATATTCATGTGTTCATTGGTTAAAATCTTTGGAGATTCATTATTTATTTCAATTTTTACCTATTTCTAAATTGTATTGTTAGCTTTTATTGTTGCTAATTTTTAGGATCTCTATTTGGAATATTAATATACCTTCAGATATAGCATTTGGAAATATTTTATCCCATTTTATCAGTAACTTTTAACTCTGTTTACATTGTCTTTGGATGTACAATTTTTTTTATTTGTTAGGAAGTTTGTTTATTCTTTTGTTGCCTGTGCCTTTGAAATCATATCCAAGAAATTACTGCCAATTTCAATGTTGTGAAGTGTTCTGACCCAGGTTTTCTTCTAAAAGTTTATAGTCTTAAGATTTACATTTAGGTCTTTTATCTATTTTGAATTAATACTTGTATATGGTGTTAGGTAAGGGTCCAATTTTATTCTTTTATATGTAATTATTATTTTTCAACAATATTTAGTGAAAAGATTATTATTTCCTTCACCAAATGTTCTTGGAAACCTTGTCAAAAACAACTTGACCATATATGGAAGAATGTATCTCTAGGCTTTTTATTTTATTCCACTGGTTTATGTATCTGCCTTTATAGCAGTACTACACTGTTTCAATTATTGTTGCACTATAAGGCTTGAAATCAGAAAATGTACATCTTCTAGCTTTGTTCTTTTTTGAGATTGTTTTGGGTATTTATTTTTATTTTATTTTATTTTATTTTATTTTATTTTATTTTATTTTTGGTGGTACTGGGGGTGAAACCCAGAGGCTTTCTACCTCTGGGCTATATTCCCAGACCTTTTTAAAATATTTTATTTGGAAACAGGGTCTCACTAAGTTGCTGAAAGCCTCACTAAGTAGCTGAGGCTGGCTTTGAACCCGTGCAATCCTCCTGTTTCGGCCTCCCAAGCACGGGGATTACAAGCATGCACCACCACGCCCGGCTTGTTTTGGGTATTTAGAGTTCATATTTCATGTTAGGATAGATTTTTTCTGGAAAAAAAAATGTATGATAGTTTTACCTTAAAAACAAAAGAAAAAATATCCTCTGGTAAGAAAGAAAGCAAAAAGAAATACTGAAATATTATCTCTAAGTGATCAAAAGTTTGATATCAGACAAATGAATCTGTTATGTAAGATTATCATTGTTAATTTTTGATAAATTGCTATAATATTAGATGTCAACCACTAAGCCAAGCATGGGAAGGAGGGATGGGGAGGAAATGGGTGGGGATTGGGGAGGGGCTAACTGGGCGATGTGTGCATATATGTCTACACAAGTTTTTATCCCATTATGATGTATGAATACAGTATACCAATAAAAAATTTTTAAAAAACCCCAAAAACAAAACCCCAGAAAGCTCCCTTTCCCCTTTTATCTTGTAAGGGTATAGCAAGAAGATGGCTGTCCATAAATGAAGAGGGCTCTCACCAGATGCTGAATCTACTGACTTCTTAAGTGTTGGACTTCCCAGATTCCTGAATTGCAAGAAATAAATTTCTGTTGTATATAAGCCATGCAGTCTATGGTATTTTGTTATAGCAACCTATAGGGACTGGGATGGAGCCTGGAACAGCAGCCTCTGAGAAAGCAGGGTTCTGCCCATATGACACTGTGAGATGACAAGTCTGTTGTTTAAAAGACAACCAGTGTGTGTCGTAGTTTGTTTGGGAAACCCTAGAAAGTGAATACAAATGGACAGATATAGAAATGAAAAGAATAGCTGGGCGTGGTGGCGCACGCTTGTAATCCCCGCACTTGGGAGGCTGAGACAGGAGGATTGCGCAGGTTCGAAGCCAGCCTCAGCTACTTAGTGAGGCTCTCAGCAACTTAGTGAGACCCTGTTTCCAAATAAAATATAAAATAGGTCTGGGAGTGTAGCCCGGAGGTAGAAAGCCTCTGGGTTCCATCCCCAGTACCAAAAAAAAAAAAAAAAAAAAAAAAGAATATGGCTTCCTTCACTCTAGGAGCTTAGTGTCTTTTAAGGCAGTGGAGAAAATGGACTATTTTAAGCAGAATGAACTAAGTTAAATAGTAAAAAATAAAGTGTCCCAGGCTCTGAAGGTTACAGAGCAAATACTTCTAACTGTAGACCACAATATAAAGCTTCATATTTTATTTATTTTTTTGTTTTCCATATTGGTTCATTTATTCACAGGGGTCTGTAGAATATATTCAATAAGTGTATAGGCTGTGGAGTCAAATAAATCCAAGTTCAAATCTCTGATCAGTTGATTTTAGTTATGTGGTATTAACAAAGTTAAATATCTTCATTAAGACTAATTTTCTCATCTATGAAAGGAGTATATCACTCCTAATTTACAATAATTATACAGATTACAAAACATACGTGGACTCTTACATATACACTGGGTCTGGTCCCAGAGGAATCTGCCCCCTATGCAGACAGGTAAAGATATGGGCTCAGCATTTGTGGAAAGCATGGAAATCTGTGCTTAACACTGGATGCAGCCCCAGAGATGCTGGCAGCCTGCATAGACTGAGAGAATCTGAGACAGGTTCCTTTTGAGAGCATAGAGACCCAGGCTTGCAGTGGGAAAGGTATCAGTGGTTCCACAGAAAGAGACACCAAGACAGGGTTCCAATCATTGAAGGAGACCAAAAAGTAGGGTTATAAACTAACATCATTATTATAGGTTTCAGAGCAAATGAGAGTGCTTGGAACATGCTTGAGAATGTATTATAGAATGTAAACTTTAAACAGCTGAAAGAATCCATGCAGACCCAGGAGGACAGCAGGAACCAAGTCTGCTCAGTATTCATATATTTGTAAGGTTTTATTTATTTATTTATTTATTTTGGTGGTACTAGGGTTCCTGGAAGCCCTTCTAACTCTGGGCTACACTCCCAGACATATTTTTATATTTTTATTTGGACAGGGTCTCTTAAGCCAGTACGGCTGGCTTCGAACCTGCGGGATCCTCCTGTCTCTGCCTCCCAAGCGCAGGGATTACAAGCGTGCGCCACCACACCCGGCATGAGTTGTATTATTTTGTTGTTGGTTTTGGTGTGTGTGTGTGTGTGTGTGTGTGTGTGTGTGTGTACACATGTGCGTGCACGCGTGTGTACTCGCTTATTTGTTTGCTCTCTTCTCAGCTCCTTTTACTTCTTTTCTCATACACATCTACTCTCTTCTCTTGGTCATTTTTTTCTCATTCTTTTTCTTTTCTTTTGTCTTATATTAAATCCACTTCATATCACTATACTAAATAGTCTACATTGGTTAAAAGAATCCAACTACATATTTACTATCTCTAATCTCTACTAAATATTACCTTATCAAACTCAAACTCCCATTCTATATGATCCTATCTGCTACTTTACCCTATTCTTGCATTTACTATTTCATCACCATCCTCCTCACTCAACCTTCACAACTAAATACAGCACAACTTGCCCTTGTTTATACCAACTGACACCTACATAGTGAGAGAAAGCTATGAAAGCAACAAAGATACAAACTTAAGAAACCTGAAATTATAAGAAGGAGAAAGAGCAAGGAAGCAATGAGCTCCCATAATCCCACAATAACAGAAACCAACAACACAGAATTGAAGAAATCACCAGAAGAACAAATCAGAAAATTAATATCCTGAAGAGGAATCAGAAAGAATCTCTGAAGGATGTGAAGGGTGCAATCATTGAAGTGAAGGCATCAATAAAAACTATAAGCAATAGATTATACCACATGGAAAATAGAATCATGCTTTTAGAAGATGATCACTCCAAAAGTGAACATATAGTATATAATTTAGAAAAAACAATTCAACAGTATAAATTAAACACTGAAGACATATAGGCCCATCTTAAAAGAGCTAACCTAAGAATAATAGGCATAGAAGAGGGAATAGATTTTAAAACCAAAGAGATCAACAATCTCTTCAAATAAATAATATCAGAAAAATTTCCAAACATAGAAAAAGAGGTTGATACAGAAGTACAGAAAACTTATAGAACCCCTTTTAGACAAAATAAGAGAAAAGGCTCACCACACCACATAATAGTCAAGCTGACTAATGTAGAAGCCAAAAAGAAAATCTTAAAGGCAACAAAAGCAAAAGACCAAGTGACATTCAGAGGCAAACCAATAAGAATTACTCCAGACTTCTTGAAACAACTCATGAAATCCAGGAGGGCTTGGAGGAACATATTCCAAACCCTGAAAGAAAATAACTTGCAGCCAAAAATATCCTACCCAGCAAAACTACCTCTCAAATTTGACAAGAAAATAAAAATATTCCACAACAAACAGAAGCTGAAAGAATTTATGTCTTCCAAACCCAACACTAAAAAAATACTCAAAGAGATTAACTACAAAGAAGAAATAAGTAATAAATGATAGACCCAAAGAAAAAATTTTCATCAAACAAACAACTAAGCAAAGAAGAATAAACACTACCTCAAACAGAAGTTAAAACTCAAAATGTTAGGAATTAAAAATCATCTCTTAATAATCACACTGAACATAAATGGCCTCAACTCCCCAATAAAAAGAGATAAGGTGACAAAATAGATTAAAACCCCAAATTCGTCTATTTGCTGCCTGCAAGAAATGCATCTTAGAAGTAAAGAGAGTCACAAACTAAAGGTGAAGGGCTGAAGCAAGGTAATCCACGACAATGGAACTAGAAGACAAGCAAGAGTAGCAACTATGATATGAGACAAAATAGACTTCAAGCCCAAGATTATCAGAGAAGTTGAGGCAGGTCATTTTTTATTGGTAAAAAGAACAATCCATCGAGAGAAAATAACAATAGTCAACATTTATGCCCCAAATATAAGTGTACCCACTTTCATAATACAAACTCTTTGAGAAACTAAGTCACACATAGATTTCAATACATTAATACTGGAAGACTTCAACACTCCTCTCACAATGCTAGAATGATTTTCTAGACAAAAGGTTAGTAAAGACCTGAAGAATACCATAAACTAAATGGACCTATTAAACACACAAAGGATATTCCATCCAACTACATAGGAGTTTACATTTTTCTCAGCTGCTCATGGAACCTTCTCTAAAATAGACCACATCCTGGGCCACAAAGTGAGCACTAGAAAACTCAAAAAATGTGACATACTCCCCTGAATCTTTTCAGACCACAATGGAATCAAACTAGAAATCAACTATGAGAAGACTCAGAGTAACCACATAAACATGAGACTGAACATCACACTGCTGAAGGTCACTGAAGAAGTAAGGGGTGAAATTAATAAATTTCTAGAAACAAATAAAAATGGAGACATAACATAAAACCTCTGGGACACCTTGAAGGCAGTATTAAGAGGAAAATTCATAGCACTGAGTGCCCACATAAGAACAGAAAATCACCAATAAATAAACTAATTGCACACCTCAAATCCCTTGAAACACAGAAACTGTCTAACCCCAAAGCCTGTAAAAGAAAAAAAAATTAAAATCAGAGCAGAAATTAATAAAATAGAGAATAAAAACCAATACAGAAAATCAACAAAACCAAAAGCTGGTTTCTCAAAAAAAAAAAATTAACAAGATGGATAAACCACTAGCCAACCTAACTAAAAAAAGGAGAGAATCAATCTAAATTACAAAAATAAGTGATTAAAAAGGAAGATATTGCCACCAACAGCATAGAAATCCAGAGGATTATCAGAAACTACTTTGCAAACCTATACTCCAACAAAATGTAAAACTTAGAAGAAATTGACCTTTTTAAACTGAGCCAAGAATATATAGAAAACTTAAACTGACCAAAAGCAATCAAAGAGACTGAAGCAGCAATAAAGAGACTACCATCAAACAAAAAGCCCGGGACCAGATGAAGTGAATTTTACAAAACCTTTATAGAAGAGGTAATCCCAACACTCCTGAAACTATCTGTTTCATAAAATAGAAAGAGGACTCTCCCAAATACATTCTAAGATGCCAACATCACAGTAATACCAAAACCAAATAAATACAGTTCAAGAAAAGAAAACTATAGGCCTATATTGTTGATAAACTTAAATGCAAAACTGCTAAACAAAATACCAGCAACACTTATTCAAACCACATCAAGAAAATCATACACCACAACCAAGTAGGGTTCATTCCAAGGATGCAAGGCTGGTTCAACATACAAAAAACAATCTATGTAATTCATTACATAAATGGAATCAAAGACAAAAATCGCATGATCATTTCAATAGACTCTGAAAAACGCATTCGACAGAATCCAGCACCCATTTATGATAAAAGCACTTCAGAGAATCTGAATAGAAGTAACATATCTCAACATTGTAAAGGCAATCTATAATAGGCCCATATCCAACATCATACTAAATGAAAGAAAAATGTAAGAATTCCCCTAAAAACAGGAACAAGATTATCACAACTGTTCTCTTCTTTCTTTCTTTCTTTCTTTCTTTCTTTCTTTCTTTCTTTCTTTCTTTCTTTCTTTCTTTCTTTCTTTTTGTGGTACTGAGGATGGAACTCAGGGGCATTCTACCTCCAAGCTATACCCCCAGCCCTAGTCTTTAGTCTTTTTATTTTTCTTGTTTTGACATTTTATTTTTAACATCCCTTTCTATCATTTAAAAATATACACTCTATGGTTATTTCTTTTTTACAGTTTTTATTTTTTAATTTTATTTATATGCATAACATATAAAAAATGGTATACATTTAGACTGTGCTTGTTGCCCTCTCTACCCACTCCCACCACCACCCCCGTTCCCCTTCTCCCCAACGAGTGTCCAGGTTAACCATGATACATTCATACTTTTACACATATCCGGATGTAGCTCCTCCATTAATCGACCTCAGCCTTCTTCCTCTCCTATCCTTCCATTCTAGCTTTGCTGAGATTTCCCCTCCATTATCTGCAGTCCCTCTAGTATCCCAAAGCTCCCTAGTTTGGGCATATTAGAGAAAACATATGTCCCTGCTCTTTCTGTGCTTGGCTGATCTCACTTAACATAATGTTCTCCAGATCTTTCCAACTTCTTGTGAATGGCATGGTTTTGTTCTTCTTTCTAGCTGAATATAATTCCATTGAGTGTGTTTTCCATAATTTTGCAATCCATTCATCTGTTGATGGACACTCACAATGGTTCCATATTTTTTTTATTTTTGAAACAGGGTCTCACTGAGTTGTGAAGGACCTTGCTAAGTAGCTGAGGCTGTCTGTGAACTGAGATCCTCCAGTCTCTGCCTTCCGAATGCTGGCATAACAATTGTGCGCCACCACACCTGGTTACCATTTCTTTTCTTTTCTTTTCTTTTTTGGTGGTACTGGGAGTGGAACCCAAGGGCTTTTCTACCTCGCAGACCTATTTTATACTTTATTTGGAAACAGGGTCTCACTAAGTTTCTGAGAGCCTCACTAAGTAGCTGAGGCTGGCTTTGAATCTGTGTGATCCTCCTGTGTCAGCCTCCTCAAGCACTGGGATTACAAGTGTGTGCAACCACACCTGGCTTACCATTTCTTTCTTTCTTTCTTTCTTTCTTTCTTTCTTTCTTTCTTTCTTTCTTTCTTTCTTTCTTTCTTTCTTTCTTTCTGTGGTACTGGGGTTTCAGGAAGCCCTTCTACCTCCGGGCTGCACTCCCAGACCTACTTTATGCTTTTTAAAATTTGGAAACAGGGTCTCTTAAGCCAGGGCAGCTGGCTTCGAACCTGCATGATCTTCCTGTCTCTGCCTCCCAAGTACAGGGATTACAAGTGTGCGCCACCACGCCTGTCTTACCATTTCTTTTTAATATGGTACTTGAGACTCTAACCAGAGCAATAAGGCAAGAAAAGGAAATCAAAGAAGTACAAATAGTAAAAGAAAAACTAAACCTCTCTCTATATGTGGATGACATGGTACTGGTCTTAGAAGACCCAATAAAGTCAACCAAAAGGCTTTTAGAACTGACCAACAGATTCAGTAGTGTCTGCATATAAAATCGATCTTAAAAAAAAATCTGTATGCCAACAATAAACCTACTGAAAAAGAAATCCAGAAGATACTTCCACTCTTGATATCCCACAAAAAGTAAAGTAATTAGAAATAAACCTATCCAAGGAGGTAAAATACCTCTAAAAGAAAAAATATAAAACATTGAAAAAATAAATTGAATAAGATTTTAGGACATGGAAAGATCTTCAATGTTCTTGGATAGGCAGAATAACCATCATCAAAATGGCCATTCTTCCAAAAGTGATCTACAGATTCAATTCAATACCCATTAAATTACCAGCATCATTTTTCACAAGCATGGAAAAATCAGTCCTTAAAAATCATTTGGATCAGAGAATGAAAGTAACATATGTATACCCATGTTCATAGTAGCACAATTCACAATAGCTAAACTATGGTACCAACCTAGGTATCCATCAACAGATAAATGGATTACAAAATTATGGGAAATATGCACAATGGGATTCTACTCAGCAATAAAAAATATAAAATTACATCATTTGCAAGAGAATGGAAGGACCTGGAGAACATTAGTTAAGTGAGATTAGCCAATCACAGAGAGTGAGGTTTTCATATGTTTTCTTTAATATGTGCAGATAGGGAGTAATTGGGATACAAGAGAGACTCCAAATGATGAAAAGAAACCTCACGGAAGCCAAGGAGGAGATATAAGGGTAGGAGTAGAGGAAGACCTATGTTCATTAACAGAAAGACTACCATAGACTATGTGTATTCGTGTGATATATACAACACCAATCTGCGTACTCCATATTGGGAGAGAGGGAAATGGGGAGGGGGACACCAAGAGCTTGTGCATGTATGTCATTGTCAATATGATTTACATTATGATGTGAGACTAACAAACGTACAAAAAATTAAACAAAATTAATTTAGAACAACAAAACCCCCAGAATAGCTAAAGTAGTTCTCAGCAATAATAACCATGCAGAGATCATCACAATACCTGACTTCAAACTATATTACAAGATAATAATAATAAAAACAGCATGTTACTGGCACAAAATCAGACATACAGACCAATGGAGCAGAATAGAAGACTCGGAAACAATTCTGCACACTTACAGCAATTGATTTTTAACAAATGGGCCAAAAACATACACTGAAAAACCAATATTCTGTTCAACAAATGGTGTTGGCAAACTGGTTAACTATATGCAGAAAAATGGAAATAAATCCCACTTTCTCATTCTGCACAAGAATCAATTCAAGATGGATCAAAGACTTGGAAATCAGACCAGAGAACTTGCAGTTCCTTGAAGAGGGCATAGGTCCAACATTTCAACATATAGATACAGGTAAAAACTTTCTCAACTAGATCACAAAGGCACAAGAAATTAAAAGGTGATAAATACATGGGGTTGCATTAAACTGAAGAGCTTCTATACAGCAAAGAAAACTATCAAGAACCTCAACAGAGAGCTGACAGAATGGGAGAACATTTTTGCCAATATTCCTCTGATAGAGCACTAATATGTAGACTATACAGAGAACTCAGGAAACACCGCTAAGAAAACAAATAACCCAATAAAAAATGGGCACTTCAGGGGAAGGCCCGGAGCTGGGCTGGGGGTGGGTGGCCCAGCCCACTCTTGGGAAGGCCTGGTTCCAGGCTGGGGGCGGGTGGCCTGGCCCACTCCCAGTTAGGCCTGGTGCCGGGCAGGAGGCTGAGCCGTGGGTACCAAGGAACTCAGCGCTGCTGTGCTGTGCAGGGCTGTGATGCACTTAGAACATCAGATCCTGGTCTGCGTGGTGAGGCTGTGGGATTCCGCTCTTGGAAGGGAGAAAAAATTCATTGCTACCGAGTGCCTGATCCCATAACCTCTTCAAACCACACATACTGTCTTCTCTTGTTAAAAAGAAAAAGAAAAGAAAAAGGAAATGAAAAAAGAAAAGAAAAAACATTGAAGAGAGGTCAAGATGGCTGCAGCGACAGCCAGGATTCTGGAGATGCAGACAAAACATATCCAACTGACCTGGAACTTCTGGAAAAATTCCCTGCGAAGGGGGACTGCTTCTTCCTTACATGCTTAAGAATCCTGGACATCATCTGTAAGGAGGGAGCTCAGCAGAGACCTAGGAGGAAGGCGGTGTTGGCAGCAGCAGCTGCGGTGGCAGGGAGGCTTGTATTTGGGAGAGGCAGAGATCTGATCCAACCCACTCTGATCTTCTGAAGAAATTGCCTAAAAGGTGGAATGCTACCGTCACGCATGATCAGGAATAGTGGACAACATGCAGTGTAGGAAATGAGTTTGGGAAAGAATTGAGATGATGGAGGTAGCAGCAACGGCAGCGGCCAGTACTTAGGAGAGGCAGAGATCTGATGCAACACACCTGGATCTTTTGAAAAAATAACCCCAGAGGCAGAACGCTACCACCATGCATGCCTGGGAACTTGGGACAACATGCTGTGTGAAGAGGATGCTCAGATAGAAGCCTGCTGAGGGGTGAGGCTGGTGCTGGGGACAACGTGGCTGGGATTGGAGCCTGCCATGAGGCAAGGCCAGTGCAGGGACCTCCGAGGCTGGGATCAGAGCCTGACAAAGGGTTAGGCCAGTGCTGGGGCCAGCGAGGCTGGGACCAGGGCCTACTGTGAGGCAAGGCCGGAGCTAACTACAATGCACCAATATAAAATTTTAAAAAAAGAGTGAACTGGAGATTTGTGGCATTAATATATATTTTCTTTGTAATGTAAGTCCTATTATATCTTGTTTAGCAGTGCATCTGGAAAGTTGTAATGTACTTATATAATGTAGCTAGTCAATAAATGATATGTAATAAAACATGACATATAAGATATATAAATATATGTGTGTATTCATATATCTGTATGTATTATAGTCAGCCCTTTATAGTCATAGATTTCAAATTTGTGTATTAAAACAATTATAAAGAATATTTGAAAAAACATTCCATGTGTACTCAATATGAACAGACTTTTCTTTCTTGAAATTATCTTCAAGACACAGGATGATCAAGAGTCACATTGCAAAAAGTTTTCTTTGCCAATCTGAGAGTTGGGACATCATTCAGAGCTTTTGAAGAGGCTTTTGCATTTTAATAATGTATAGCAGATAAGGGAGGGACATGGTAAGATTTGTGGGGAGCCGAGAAGCAATGTCCCTAAAAACCACCCTAAGCTTCCCCCAGGCTGCAGCTGTACTCTGGATGACCGCAACTTGCTTTAAAAGAAGAACAGAGAGCAGTTATCACTGAGGCAAGGCCAACAGAATGTGAGCAGTTAAAAATAAGTTAGGGACTAACAGTTCTCTTCCTGCCCTCGCTCTGATCAATGTAGCTCATGGCCATGAGAAAAGTTAGAGCAAACAATAAGACTTTCATACTGCAAAGGTTTATTGAAGGTTTAACATTCACCAGATGTAACATTGTGTGCGCAGATATCTGACTGTTCTAACATTCCAGCAAACTGTGTACGTGACATCCGTGCCTTGCGGCTTCCCGCCACTTCCCCCTCGGGGCTGTGTGCAAAAGGCTGTATTGGCAACTCCTGATTGGTCGCCCTGGCTCCACTCCTCCTCCTTAGCCCTTCTCCCCTTCCCCCAGCCTCTCACTGCATAAAAGGCTTGCCCCAACAATAAAGCTTGCTTCAGATCCTCATCCTGTGTCTGGAGTCATCCCTTCCCTACTAACCAATTTGCTTCCACAGGTACTCAGGAGAAGTTTCTCACCCACCACGTTGTGCGGTTGCCTTTTGGACAGCTCTCACTGCTGGTCAGCGAGAGCTCGGAGCCCTTTGGGGCTCCCCCCGCGGGGAACCGCATCTGGCGCCCAACGTGGTTGTCATCCTTCTCCTTATCGACCGACCACGACCGTTTTGTCGAAGGCCAGCACGCCACGGTAAGCCCTTTCGCGTGCCCCTTCCCCGTGCGCACCCTCTTCGCGACTCCTGTCGCTACTCGTCGGTCTACGCCTCTGGGCCCGCCCTGTCCATTTTCGGACGCTTTTGTTCGCCGGTTGGCCACTTTGTTCGCCCTTAGGCCCCTTTTCGCCTTTTGGCCACAATGGGCTCCGCCCTTACCACGGAAGCCCGTTTCCTCCGGTCCCTTCAGGATGAACTCCTCTCTCGCAAGATTCATGTCTCCAAGGCTGATCTCTGTCAATTTCTTCTTACTGTTCATAAAGCCTCTCCTTGGTTTGTTTTTACTGCCCCTAAAATCGCCCGCTCTACCTGGCTCACCATTGGCAATGATCTCTCCGCCTACGGAGACAAGCTCAATGACCCCGCCTTCAAAGACTGTCTCCTTAAATACTGGCAACTTCTTGATGGCATCATCACTGCCGCTCCTGTCTCCTCTGCCTGTGCCGATATCCTTGCTGCCGCGGAGGCTGTCCTCGCTTCGGCCTCCCGCTCTCATACCCCCGTCTCCCCTCTCCCCCCCCTTGAATCTTCTGCTTCTCAGCCCCCGCCCTACGTCCCCTCCTTCCCCACGGCCCCCGCGGTATCTACTGCGAGTCTCAGTCGCCCTCCCTCGCCTGATACTCTTTCGCCTCAGGACGAGGCTACCCTGGAGGAGGCAGCTGCTGCCTATGACTCTCGGCTTCAGCCCCCTATCGGGTCCCCCGCTCCCGCCCCAGCCGTCGTCTCCTCCTCCCTTGAAACCACCCTTACAAAGTTATGCTCCTCTCTTGAACGCCTTCTCTCCCTGCCCCGCCCTTCCTCGCCGCTGCAAGCCTTCCCTGCCATTCTTGCACCCCCCCCCTCGCCTCCTCCCGCCTCCACCCGCTCTCCCGCTCCGTCCTCCTCTTCCCACCCTATGATCACCCGTTCCCGGGGCGCTGTTGCCTCCGGCGGCGCCGCCCCTCTTCAGCCTTCCTCCTCCGGTGACCCTGTTCCGCCGCCGCCTCCGCTCCCGCCACAGCCCCCTGCAGCCCCTGCGGCCCCTCCGGCCCCGGAACCTGAGCCTGCTTCCGATTCGGAGGAGGAGGTCGTTGATGGCCCCTTCGGCCCTCGCCGAGCTCCCGGCAGCCTCCTCCGTGAGGCCGTCTCCTACCGGGAGTTGGATCAAGCCTCCCTTAAGGAGGTCCGCAAGGCGGTCCTTGAATACGGCCCACAGGCCCCTTACACCCTTTCCTGCCTCGAGACTTTGTCCTTCGGCGGGAACCTCTTCCCCCTCGAATGGCGCCTTACTGTCCGCCGCTGCCTCAAGACTGACCAAATCGTTCTTTGGGAGGCAGAGTTCATTACTAACTGTAAGGAACTCGCCCGCGGAAACAAGGATGAATTCCTTCAGATTTCCGGACAGGAACCTTATGATACTCTCCAGGCCCAGCGCCGCATTTCTTATCACCTACTCAATCTCACTTCTCAGGCTGCTCTTCGTGCCTGGAAGGCGCTTCCTTCCAGCAATCCCCAACTCCCTCTTGCTAAGATCTTGCAGGCAGATGATGAACCCTATCATGCTTTCATTTCCCGCCTCTTGGAGGCCTTTGATCGCACCACGGGCATCACTGATACCTCTAATCCCTTCATTAAACAGTTGGCTTTTGAAAATGCCAATCCTGCGTGTCAACAGATCCTTAAGGGACCTAAGCCCTCTCGCACACTGGAAGAGATGATCTCTCTTTGTAAAAGCGCTCACTCCTTTGCTACTCAGGTTGCGGGCGCCCTTGTCGCCTTTCAAGGCCAATCTTCTGGCCGAACCTGTTATTCTTGCGGCAAGCCTGGCCACTTTGCAGGCCGCTGCCCTGAGCGCCATGCTCCTGCCCTTCTTACGAGTTCCACCACTCCTAGGCCCTCCTTGTGCCCCCGCTGCCGCCGCAGCCGCCATTGGCAGGCCTCCTGCCGATCCACCACTGACGTTGAAGGTAACTACCTCGGCCCGAACCCCCGCCTTCAACAGCCACACACAACCCATCCTCAGGGAAACTCCTCCAGGGGCTGCCCCCAAGCCCCGCGCTCCAAGCCTCGTCACATCAACTTTGTCCCAGCCTCGGGGGCTCAGACTGGGACTCCGGCCAAGCATCAGGCCTACCTTCAGCAGGCCCCATCCCAGGCCTTCGCCCCTCAACCGCCTCCCTCCTCCGGGCCACCCCCGGCTCAGCAGGACTTGACTTGTGTGCCTCCTCCCCCCACTTATTAACTCCCCAGGGCGGTATTTACTCCATCCCCACTGGTATCTATGGTCCTCCTCCCCCTGGTTATTTTTTCATGATTATTGGCCGCGCCTCCTCCACTATTGCTGGGCTTATTATCCAGCCCTCTGTCGTGGACGGTGATTATTCTGGTGAAATCTTCCTCAATGCGGTCGCCCCCTATCATCCTATTCAAATCTCTCCTGGCACTCGCATAGCCCAGGCCCTGCCTCTACCCCTGGCCGTTGCGCTTCCCGCCCTTCCTCATTCTCGAGGTCCTACCAGGCCTGGTTCCTCTGATGTTTATTGGATTAAAACTATCTGTGAAGAACGCCCATCTGCCATTCTTTCCTTGACCATCCAAGGACGCCTTTTCCATGGCCTCCTGGACACAGGTGCTGACACCACTTGCTTTTCACCGCTCGACTGGCCCCCGGATTGGCCTACTACTCCTTCCCCCTCTCCTATCTCCGGCGTTGCGGGCACAGCCAAGCAGGTCCACCTCAGTGCCCACCGCCTTGTATGGCAGGACGAGGATGGTGATACCGGCCTCGTTCGCCCATACATTATCCCCGATCTTCCTATTAATCTGTGGGGGAGAGACCTCATGGACCAAATGGGCCTTGTTCTTCTTAAATGTCGGGATAAAAAAATTCTTAACCAGATGCTTGCCTCCGGCTATGTCCCCTCAAAAGGACTCGGAAAATACCTTCAAGGTATTACCAAGCCCATCACGGCCACCCCCAACCCCGGTCGCCACGGCTTCGGCTACTCTTCCTCCCTCTCGTCTCCCATTCCTGATAAATCCTTATCCTCCTCCATATATGCTCAGTTTACCTTACCACCGGCATCTTCAGCTCTCCCCACGCTCGCTCCAAACCCTCGTCCCTCTTTGCGCATTTCCTGGTCCTCTGATGACCCGATTTGGGTCGCTCAGTGGCCCCTCACCACCGAAAAGCTCGCTGCAGCATCCGCCCTCGTACAAGAACAGCTTGCAGCTGACCACATTGAACCCACTACCTCTCCCTGGAACACCCCCATCTTTGTCATCAAGAAAAAATCAGGTTCATGGCGCCTTCTGCATGACTTACGCCGCATCAATGCCTCCATGAAGCCCATGGGGGCCACCCAGCCTGGTCTCCCGGTCCCTACAGCCTTCCCTGCCGGCTCCCATAAGATTATCTTAGATCTCAAGGATTGCTTCTTTTCTATTCCTCTCCATCCTGCTGATTGTCCTAGATTTGCCTTTTCCCTCCCTCCTATTAATGCGTCTGGTCCAGCTGCTCGGTATCAGTGGAAAGTCCTTCCTCAGGGTATGGCTAATAGCCCTACTCTTTGTCAGGTTTACGTTGCCTCATATGTGGATCCCTTCCGTTCCCTGTATCCAACTGTCTCTTTCTATCACTATATGGATGATATCTTGCTCCTCGGCACTGATCCTGATGAGTTGCTCCATGTAGCATCTCACCTTGTCTCCTCTCTTAAGGCTCATGGTTTTGCCATTTCGCAGGACAAAGTCCAACTTCATCCTCCTCACTTGTTTCTTGGTTTTGAGCTGCTCCCTTCGTCTGTGCGCACTCAAAAGTTGCAGCTGCGCACCTCACATTTGAAAACTTACCATGACTTCCAAAGACTCCTCGGGGACATCACTTGGCTGCGCCCATATCTTAAACTCTCCACGGGAGACATCAAGCCTCTGACTGACATCCTCCAGGGGGATTCAGACCCTACATCCCCTCGTTCGCTCACTCCTGCTGCGAAGGAGGCCCTCCATCTCGTGGAACAGGCCATTTATGGTCAGTCACTTGTCTATTATGACCCTCGAAAGCCTCTCCAGCTTATTGTTTTGGCCACCACCTTTGCCCCCACTGCGGTTTTTTACCAGTCCGCCCCTTTGTATTGGATTCATCTCCCTGCCACCCCTCCCAAGGTTCTTGCCACATACCCTGACCTTATCATTTCCCTCCTCAACCATGGGCTTACCCTCTCGGTAAAAATTTTTGGTATTCATCCTCATTCCATTATTCTTCCTTACTCCCCACAAAACTTGCAGTTCCTCCAAATTACATCTATCGATTGGGCTTTGTTTCTCACTTCCTATTCTGGTACTCTTCTTTCTCATTACCCCTCTGATAAACTTATTCAATTCCTCAATCGCAATCCTGTTGTTTTTCCTACCCTCTCCCGCTCTGTACCTATCCCACAGGCCACACTTGTTTTCACAGATGGTAGCTCCTCGGGAACTGCCGCTCTGTCCATTTCTGGTGAGATTTCCACGTTTAATACGCCCTATACCTCGGCTCAACATGTTGAATTGTTTGCCATCCTGCAGGTTTTTCAACTTGTTGCCGCCCCTTTCAATTTATATACTGATAGTGCTTATATTGCGCACTCCATCCCTCTTCTTGAAACTGTTCCCTTTATTAAACCTACCACAACTGCCTTTAAACTCTTTTCCTCCATTCAACAACTTATCCTACTTCGCTCACACCCTTTCTTTATTGCCCATATTCGGGCCCACACTTCTCTGCCCGGACCCCTTGCTACGGGCAACGCCCAGGTAGACACGGCCACTAGGCCCTCCTCCATTTTAGCCATGGCAGCCATTTTCTCTTCTCCTACTCCTTCTCCTTTAGAGCAGGCGCAACGCGCTCACGCCCTCCACCATCTCAACGCGCAAACACTGCGCCACAAGTTCCGCGTTACTAGGGAACAAGCCCGACTTATTGTTAAGTCCTGTAAATCCTGTCTCTCTCTCTTGCCTGAACCTCACTCGGGTGTTAACCCCCGGGGCCTCACCCCAGGAGCCCTCTGGCAAACAGATATCACTCACTTCCAGCCTTTTGGCTCCCTCCAGTATGTTCATGTTTCTATCGATACGTTTAGCGGTTTCCTTTGTGCCTCTCTGCACACAGGAGAGGCAGCTAAAGATGTTGTCGCCCATTTTCTTCACTGTTTTTCAGTTATTGGCACACCGAAAACGATCAAGACTGACAATGGTCCAGCTTATATTTCTGATAAACTCAAAATCTTTCTCTCTAAATTTGGAATATCTCATACATTTGGAATTCCCCTTAACCCACAAGGCCAAGGCATCATTGAGCGAGCTCACTCGACATTAAAAAATATGCTCCACAAACTTTCCACCCAAGATCTTGTTTTTCAAGGGTTTAAAATAACCCCTCGGTTACTGCTTAACCATGCACTTTTTGTGCTCAACTTCCTCTCTCTTGACACAGAAGGGAAGTCAGCGGCTGACAGGCTGTGGCATCCGGCCTCAGCCTCCTCTTTCTCCACCGTTCTGTGGAAAGATGTTCGCACAGGAGCCTGGCTTGGCCCCCACCCTGTGCTGATCTGGGGCAAAGGTTATGCCTGCGTTCACAACCCTGACACTGAAGAAACCCGTTGGCTTCCTGAAAGACTTGTTAAGCCGTTCAACCCTCCCAGGGAACCGGCCCCTGAGGCCTCTCCTTCTGTTCTCTCCACAGCTCCTGCGCAAAATGAGGCCTCCAACTTGGACCCTGAGGCTCCTGTCTTTGCTCCTTCTCCGAACTCCTGATGTGCACTACGCCCGGCAGTCTTCCCCCTATGCCCTTTATAATTATACCTGGCTTATTGTGAACGAAGCCGGTGACATTGCCAACAGTACTAGCCTTCTTTCCAATAAAACCCCCTTTCCTACCCTATATGTTGACCTCTGTGCGCTAGCCCTCGGCGCTTCATACTGCTGGGGCACTGAAAATTCTTTTCTTCCTCGCGCCGGCCCCGTTAATGATTACTCCAGTAAACAGGCCTGTCAGGGTTCCCAATTTCGCTGTGACCGCCCGAAACAACGCGATCAACTAGCTGCCGCCCCCATTTATCTTTGCCCCGGTAATCACCGCCCTCGTGAGTCTGCCGCCAATTGTGGCCTATTGTCTGATTATTATTGTGCCGCATGGGGATGCGAAACCACCGGCGATACCTATTGGAAGCCCTCTTCCAAGTGGGATTTCATTACCATACGCAGGGGACGTTCCGTCCGTGGCCCCCAACGCTGTTATGCTACTCCCGCACCCTCTGATTGTCTCTGCGCTCTTAACCCCTCCTCCTGGTGTAATCCCCTTGTTATAACCTTTACAACTGCTGGTAAAGCCCATGACTGGTCTCGACCTGTGCATTGGGGCCTACGATTGTATAAATCCCTTTATGATCAAGGACTCTCATTTTCTATCCGACTCCTGAAAAACCCCCCCTATAGTTTAACGCCCTATGGTCTAGGACCTAATAAAGCCTTAATTCCTCCATCTGTTCCCCTCACCCCTCCACCCCTCGTTGCCCCCATTACCCCTTCCCCTGCTCCTTCTCTTTCCTCTTCCAGTGATTCTCCCCCTCCCTTTTCCTTTCTCACCCCTGTGCCATATCAACTAACTCTTCCTCCAGGAGCCCCCTCCGATACCGCCCGTTTGCTTGATATTATGAATGCCTCTGCCATGGCTATCCCCGATCCCGCCTATAAGCAATGTTGGATCTGCTTTTCCCCTGCCCCTCCCTTTTATGAAGGTATCGCAGTCCATGGTGACCCTGTTTCCTGTACAGATCCTGCTTCCCTCCCCTGGGATGTTCACAACGCTCATGCCATCACTGTTGGTCAGATCATCGGCTCTGGCCTCTGCCTCCATCCCAATGGTACTAGAATGCCTCGCACGATGTCATCCACCTGTAACGCTTCCATGCTCGTTTACCCCTCGCCTCCCGATCGCGAGAATTACCTTGTTGCACCTAATGGGACCTATTTTGCCTGTGCCTCGGGTCTTTCCCCACATATTGTTATTAATGATTTCTATGCCTCTAACGACTATTGTGTTCTTATTCTCCTGCTGCCACGCCTCTCCGTCCATCACACTGAGGACCTCCTCGTCGCCCGCATGACCGGCCCGGGCTACTCTCGTATCAAACGGGAACCACTCACGGCCATCACGGTGGGCCTCCTCCTCGCAGTTGGAGCTACCGGCGCCGGCACGGGCATTGCCTCCCTGGTAGAAACTCAAGGGCAGTTCCGCCACCTTGAGGTCCTGCGCAAAAAGGTTGATGAGGATCTTGCGGAGCTCAAACAAGGACTTAAACACCTAACTAACACTGTTAATTCTCTAGCAGAAATGGTCCTCCAAAATCGTCGCGGTCTCAATCTGGCATTTTTGAAGGAAGGGGGGGTATGCGCCGCATTGAAAGAGGAATGTTGTGTATTCAAAGACGAAACAGGTCTGGTTCGAGATAGCATAAAAAGAATAGAACAAAGTCTTGAGGAAAGACGTAGAGAGATTGATCAGAGCGAGGGCTGGTACAAGAACTGGTTTTCCACCACTCCGTGGTTATCTACACTGCTCCCAGCTTTTCTGGGACCCTTCATTGGCTTTATGCTGCTCATTTCCTTTGGCCCCTGGGCCTTTCGCCGCCTCACCAGCTTTGTCAAAGGCCAAATCGACGAAGCCACAAAGAAGCATCCAACCGTCATGTATCAGCAGCTAGGGGCCACAGAAGATGCCCCCTACCCAGAACCAGACACAGCAAAGGAAGCTGCCGAAGACTCTCCCCCTACACCATCGCTTGCTTTCGAGCAGTTTGAACGACTGGAGAAAAAATCTCCATCCTGCAGCTCGCGAATGGCGAAAGCTTGGCGTGATTTCAAACGCCGCTGCAACTGCTGAGCACTACCCCTGAGGGGCACCTCCAACAACTCCTCGCCGTCTCGCCGTCAGTAAATACAGAAGGGGGAGATGTGGGGAGCCGAGAAGCAATGTCCCTAAAAACCACCCTAAGCTTCCCCCAGGCTGCAGCTGTACTCTGGATGACCGCAACTTGCTTTAAAAGAAGAACAGAGAGCAGTTATCACTGAGGCAAGGCCAACAGAATGTGAGCAGTTAAAAATAAGTTAGGGACTAACAGTTCTCTTCCTGCCCTCGCTCTGATCAATGTAGCTCATGGCCATGAGAAAAGTTAGAGCAAACAATAAGACTTTCATACTGCAAAGGTTTATTGAAGGTTTAACATTCACCAGATGTAACATTGTGTGCGCAGATATCTGACTGTTCTAACATTCCAGCAAACTGTGTACGTGACATCCGTGCCTTGCGGCTTCCCGCCACTTCCCCCTCGGGGCTGTGTGCAAAAGGCTGTATTGGCAACTCCTGATTGGTCGCCCTGGCTCCACTCCTCCTCCTTAGCCCTTCTCCCCTTCCCCCAGCCTCTCACTGCATAAAAGGCTTGCCCCAACAATAAAGCTTGCTTCAGATCCTCATCCTGTGTCTGGAGTCATCCCTTCCCTACTAACCAATTTGCTTCCACAGGTACTCAGGAGAAGTTTCTCACCCACCACGTTGTGCGGTTGCCTTTTGGACAGCTCTCACTGCTGGTCAGCGAGAGCTCGGAGCCCTTTGGGGCTCCCCCCGCGGGGAACCGCAAGATTGGGATTGTGACATAGTGCTCTAGCATCACAGTGGAGAACGGAAGAAGAAACCAGTAGAGAGATGGTTAACACATTAGTCAAGACCATAAACTGGAGATTAGAACTGAATCAGTGATGAAGGCAATAGACTCAAGATGTAGAAGTGTCAGTTGACATCTGGGATATGTTGTGGCTAACAGGAATTTCTTCAACACTCTTTCTATATTGGGGACTTTCCCAATGTATGAGTCTTTCTTCCTCAAGGAATAAACCAGAAACTCTCTCTCTCTCAGACCCACGGCAGATGGATGCAAGCATGCAAATTGGGCCCTACCCATAAAATGCCACCAGGGCTTTTTGAAAGAGAGTAATATGAAGGAGATATCCCATAGGATGCATTCTGAAAAGGATAGGAGTGGCACAGTGCATTTTAAAAGACAAGGATCCTAACAGCTGGTTTTCACCCCAGAGTTGCTGTGCAATTCTCAGTAGCAGCTCAGTTTTCACTAGACAGCCTATCAGGGTGCTTTGGGCTTTGCTCCTGTATTCTCATGGGCTCAATAAGTCTTCCTGAAGATTCTGTAAACTACCTAATAATTTATATATTTTTTCTTAAACTCGAGTAGCTTTTGTTGTTTGCAACTAAGATCAGTAGAAATAACAAGATTCAGTGATCAACTGGGATGAAAAAGAGGGTAAAATTTAGAATGACACCCATATTTTTCTCTTGGGTTCCTGAGTGGTGGTAGTGCTGTCAGTAAAGCTTGGCTGGGAGGTAAGGGCACTTTGTGAAAGGGAAAGAGAATTAACAATAAGTTCAGTTCTCACTATTCTGAATTTTAGTTTCCTTTGGAACACATGGGTCAAGATGGTGATAAATTTGAATCATGATATCAGCAAGGAAGGCTAAAAACAGATTTAGGAACTGTCAGAACAAATTTATTTAATTAGTATTAATCAAGACTTACAATGTGCCAGACAATGAGAAAATAGCTATAAATAAGACAAGATCCCTGCTCTTGTGAAACTTATAATCTAATGAAATAAGTCATAAATAAATAAACAAATAAATTTGGAATATGACCAAAGGCCAGACATGATGGTGCATGCCAGTAGTCCCAGTACTTGGGAGGCTGAGACAAGAGCAGGTTTGAGGTCAGCCCATGCAATATAGTGGGACTCTCAGCAATTTAGTGAGACTCTTCAAAATAAAAACTAAACATGGGGCTGGGGGTCTAGCTTGGAGATAGAATGCCCATGGGTTTAATCTCTAGTGCCAATTAATAAGTAAATATAATCAAAGAAGTGATAAACATTCCAAAGCAAATAGAGCAAAATAAATATACAAAGGGTGATGGCTGGAGGTGGGGTTGAAACAGCTATTTCAGAAAGGATATCAAGAGTAATTCCTCCCTAGGGAGGTAAGAAATGAGTAGAAATATAGAGTGACCAGGGCATGGTGGCACAGACTTGTAATTCCAGCATTTGAGAGGCTGAGACAGGAGGATTGCGGTTTGCAAACAGCCTCAGCTACTTAGTGAGGCCCTTTGCAACTCAGTGAGACACCGTTTAAAAAAAAATAGGGCTGGGGGTGTAGCTCAGAGGTAGAATGCCCCTGGGTTTCATCTCCAGTACTGCAAAAAAGAAAGAAAAGAAAGAAAGAAAGAAAGAAAGAAAGAAAGAAAGAAAGAAAGAAAGAAAGAAAGAAAGAAAGAAAGAAGTGAAGGGGAAAAGGAAAAGAAGAAAAGAAAAGAAAAGATAAAAATAAAAGAGAATAAATATAGAGTTAGCCCTACAAAGGCTTGGGGACAAGGAAATCAGTCCAGGCAAAGGGAACAGCAAATGTGAGGAGAAAAAAGAGTGCTGAGTGTGTGATGAACAGCAAGGAAGGTGATGTAGCTTGAGCAATGTGAGCAAGAGAAAAGTGAAGATTTTGAAGTAGTGAACAAGGATCAGATCCATAGAGTCTGTATGATTAACCACAAGGAGGAATTTTTGCTTTATTCTAAGTTTGGCAAGGAACCATGAGAGCATTTTGACTAAGGACAGAAATGAAGTGACATATTTTCAAAGATCAAAGATCTCACTGTGGAGATTCTGGGGTTCAAAAACTAGAAGGTAGATTAGTTGTGAGGCTGAGACCACAGCCAAAGCTGGAAGTGATGGTGGCTTAGCCTAGAGGTGATGGGGCTAGTGGTCTTGTGGTTGAATGCTGGATATCTTTAGAAGGTATGCCCAGAGAGACTTGGCAATGAGATTGTTAGGGAGAGAGAAATGTAGGATCACTCCTGTGGTTTTGGCCTAAGGAGCAAGGTGACCAATGATGTGACTTATTGAGGCAGTTGAGGGCATGTTTAGGGACTGGGGGTGGAAATCACGTACTTGAGATTGGATTTCAGTTGGAAATGCCCATTAGACACAACAGTGGACAGGCTGGGGCTAGATTTATCAATTTAGGATTTAATCATCTCAGAGAAACTAGGGCCACAGAACTGGTTGAGGCCATGAGAGAACAAGTGTGACTAGAGAAGGGAACTTAAGGGCTTACCTTTTGGGTCATGCCCTTGAGTAGAGTTTAAGTGGACTTTAAGGATCCTGCTTTTAGCAGGGAGTACAAAGAAACCAGGAGGCTGTTGTATCTCAAATACCAAGTTGGAAAAAGAGGAGTTTCAAGATGGAAGGAGAACTTAATGAGTTTAATTTTGCTGAAAATTTGAGTAACTAAAGATCTAAGAACTAACCAACAGATTTGGTAGCATGGAGGTTGCTAGCTAGACCTTGAAAAGCAGAGTGTAAGCAGAGTGCCAGGATGGATAAATTACCTGGAGTGGGCTAGTGAGTTGAGGGAGCAGACAGTGGGCCCAGCAAGTACAGGGCTCCAACAAGGGATAGCACAGAGGGGCGGGATAGGTGGTGGAGGCCCATTTGGTAGCTGAAGGTGAGGACATAGGATTGAAATGAGGAGTTGAAGATGGAAGCTTTGGCAACACTACGAAACAGAGACAACATCTTCAGAAGATAATTTGGAATAGAGTAGCTGGGTATGAAGAGAAGCAGAACAGAATCATGACCCGGAAGCCTTGCAAAAGAGGCAAGGCTGAGAGAAGAGGCCATGAGAACAGGGAAGTGGTGCGGGGGACGGGTGCAAAGACCTCCAGAGCTGCCGTCCAGAAGTTCCTGATGACCTCAACAGGGCCATGCCAACAAGGGTGAAGGTGCCAGTGAGGCTGTGACCCATCAAGGAAGAAATGGGAGGTGAGGGATGGAAGGTAAGTTGAAACCTGTCTTTGAGAAAGAAGGAAAAAAAATTTTCACAAGGAGCCATGAGCGGGGGCAATTTTTAGTTTTTAGGAAGAGGAATTTCATTAGAAACCTATGCAGAGAGGAAGGAGCCAATGGAAGTACAGATGTAAAGGGAGATACCAGCAGAGGAAGGAGGGGATGCAGTCTAAATCACAGAGCAAAGGGTTTACCTGGAAGGGAGACAACTTTCTCCCTGAGCTGAGAGGAAGCAGGTGAGGGTGGATAGAGATGCAGATAAAAGTGCAAAGGAGAGATAAGAGAATCTTATGTGACTGTCTTTATGTTCTCCCTGGAGTGGGGCAGGAATCAGTGATAGAAAGAACATGGCAGAGACCTTCTAGTATGTTCACAAATGGCATAATCTACCTTCCTTTTTGGTGTTTGTATATCCCAGAAAACTTCCCATATTCTCATCCAACAAGCTGTTTCCCCTCTTTTCCCCCATAAATCCCTTCTCAAATCCCACCTGGAGCCTTGTCCAGGGTGAGTTATGGGTGGAATCTTTATCTTTCCTCTCTGGCACAAGTCTTTCCCCAGGCGGATTGTGCTGAGCCCACCACAAGTAAAACACAGAAAATAGGAAAAGCAGAAAACCAAGGCAGAAAAACTTATAGACAAGTATACCATGATGCATTATAAATTTTTTAAGAAAGTTGTGTGAGTATGTAATATATGTGTGCCACATATTTTAGGATTTAAACTTCCGTAAGGCAACAACTGTTTCTGTTCTTTGTTTCTTTAGCAGGCAGTTTAGAAAAATGGTTAGGATCATGGCTTTGGAACCCCACTTTTTGGGTCCAAACTAGAAATTAGTAATGTAGGGAGTTATTAAATCTCTTAGTGCCTCAGTGTTTTCATTGATAAAACAAAAACTGTAATAGAACTTACCCTTTGGGACTACTCTGGAGAGCAAGTGACTGAATGTATGTAAAGTCTCTTGGATAATCATTGTGTTGAAAGTAGCTGGGACTGCTAGCTCTTAGTGTCATGTGTTCTGTAAGCATGTAGGAATATTGTGAATTCCCCTCCCCCCATATGATATGCTCAAGAGGAGACTAAAACACTACTATTAAAATGTGGTAGGGAAGGTTGGGTCCTGGATCTAGCATTTTCTAATATTAGATTCTTTTTTATCCTACCAAGTAACAGTGCTGCCTGGGAGCACCCCATGTCAACTGAGGACAAGATGGGTGGTGGTGAGTGGGGAACCTCTTGGCCCTCAGTGCTGACTCCCTTCCTGAGATGCCTCCTCTCGACCTGGGCTCCCAGTGGTCTGCTGTGCTTCTTGTCCAGCTAGGTTCCCTCTGCCTCTCCACTTCTATCTCAGTAAGTTCTTATGCCACATAATATATTCCTCTCTATCAGCTTGACAGGTAACCCATCTCAAGTTCTAGCTGTTCAGGTGAGAGCCTTTGCTGGCCAGCTGACCAAGGACTGATCTATCATCCTTCCTTCCAGCCATGTCTTCTTTTGATGGGGGCCAAGGGCTTGGTGGTGGTGAGTACACTAAGCAAGGGTGAGGAACACAGAGTTTGCAATGGACAGAGAAATGGGACTTGACAGGTACAGGTCCCCAGGGCCCAGCCTAAGAGCTTGAGCTGTTGTAAGAGGGATGAGTGATCTGAATTCTAAACCCTGGAAAATAGGAAATGAAGCTTAGTGGATGTGCACACACTTGTATGTAGCTTCGGATTCTAATTTCTTTGAAGAGAAAGGATGAGATCTCTAAGTCTGAGAACAAGAACAGCAAAACTTATTTGAAAACAGCTTTGATGTTGTGTTACTATCTGAGATAGGCACCCTTGCCCTGATGCTAGATGCATGTAGTTTTTATTTAAAACACACTCATACACACACACACACACACACACACACACACACACACACACACACACACGAGAACCTGAGACAGGAGGATCACATGTTTAAGGCCATCAGCATACAGTAACTTAGTGAGATCATGTTTCAAAATGAAAAATGAAAAGGGATAGGGTATAGCTCAGTGGTAGACTTCCCCTCATTTCAATCTTTAGTACCACCACCACAACAAAACAAACACATAAAAAAGACCCCATGAGAGAGCCTAGCTGTTGTCACACTTTCGGTGCTGCAGGGTCCTCTCCAGGGACTTCCTCTCAGAAGTCGCTGTACAAGACATGGCTCCCTTTTCTATCCCTCTCTCACTTTCACTGTAAGGAGAGGGGTTCTTATTCAAGCATTTAGTTGGGGGAGAGGTATCTTACAAGTGGAAATCTCACACTTTCACTGGGTTGTTGTGTAACCAAGAGATCAGCCAATACAAAGTTTCATATCCTCTGCCTGAAGAGTCAGGACAGTGAAATGTAATGCCTGATTTCCACCTGGATACTAAGTGGGGAAAACCTAAGAATGATAAAAGGTGTTTGGGGACAATTGGAAAAAGTTAAATATGGATTGTGTATTAGATCCTCATACTCAGTGTGGGCTATTGGCCAGCAGCAGCAGCAGCAGCAGCAGCACTGCCTGGGAACTTGTTAGAAGAGCAGAGTTTCAGTTCCAGCTCAATAATTTATATATGCATTAAAGATTGCAAAGTACACTGGCGTGGTGGCGCACACTTGTAATCCCCGTGTTTGGGAGGTGGAGACAGGAGGATTGCACAGGTTCGAAGCCAGCTGCACTGGCTTAAAAGACCCTGTTTCCAAATTTAAAAAGTATAAAAATGGGTCTGGAAGTGTATCCCAGAGGTAGAAGGGTTTCCAGGAACCCCAGTACCACCAAAAAAAAAAAAATTGCAAAATACTATTTTGGGTAATATTATTGTATCCATGTTACATTTTTTGCATATGATATGATAAATTGTGGTGTGTGTGCATGTGTGTGTGTGTGTGTGTGTGTGTGTGTGTGTGACACAAGTACCTTCTAAGTAGAAGAATTCAGAGGCATGACTATACCCATACAGAAAATAAAGTCTCCAAAGGAACCAGGATCCAAATTCTTGGGTGGTATCATGTATTGTCCTTTGGAGCCATTAGTCTCTTAGACTGGGTATGGAAAGCGTGAAGACATCTGCTATACCAGGAAGAGGAAGAATGTTGGAGTTTGACCAACCTCCACGAGATAAGGCCCCCAAGTCCCAAAAATTTATCAGAATTTGTTCATGCTGTGGAGTAGCAAGTCAACAAGGGTAGGAGTTCAGGAGTGTCCCCTAAATTGAGTAGGGACTTTTTTTCTCCTTGTGAGATAGAGTTAGGATTGAAGAAATAAAAGAAATAGGTAGAAAGGAGATATAAAGGAAAACATACCTTTTGTAGCTGGGTGTGGTGGTGTAATCCCAGTACTTGGGAGCCTGACACAGGAGGATCTAGGTTCACAACCAGCCTCAGCTACTTAGTGAGGCCCTCCTTAGTGAGACCTTGTTTCAAAATAAAAAATAAAAAAAAACTGGGCTGGGGGTATAGCTCGAAGGTATAATACCCCTGAATTCAATCCCCAAAAAGAAAAAAGAAAAAAAAGAAAATACACCTTTCATATGGAAGCCTGTGGAAAAATTCCCCAATACCCTTACTCCTAAAGCCAAGCGTATTACGCTTTCCCCCACCCTGCCCACTGGCTGCCCCAGCAAGGCCTATTAGTCCCAAATGTCTGAGGGATTTACAGGTCTTTACTAATTACCCTGAGCACTGTTAGTTACCTACCTGTCAATACTTTAAGCAAAAGAGATTAAATTAAATAGTGAAGGCCCACCAGGATCAGAAGGTAACCAGAATACCCTAAACCATCTTGTGACTCCCCAACTAATGTCATCCTCACCCACCTCCTCCTACCCACCTCTCATGAAAGTCTCCTATAAAAGAAGAGCCATGACCTCCCCCCCAGATCTGTGTCTCACTCTGGAAGTGACCCACATTTCCCCTTGAATGTGTATTTCTTACTCTCTTAAATGAATCTCTATGTCTCTGATTGACTTGTGCTGAAATTATTTTCTGTCTCATAAGCCAAGGGCCCCACTGGCCCCAAGTTGTGTTTCTTTCTCTCCCTAATCAGGAACTTCTGCAAACCCATCGTGGAGTTAACCCATCCTCTGTGATAGGACAGCACAGTTTAAAATTCCTTTTTTCATATGTTATAATTCCTTTTGGCATGTCATAGCCCTTTATAAAAGCCAGACACACCACTATAATTTTGTGCACTGGTGACAAAAATCTGCTCAGCACTTGTGGCCCTGGGTGGAAGTCTTTGCAGAGATCCAGAGTGTCGCTCTAGAAGTGGAGGTCACTGAGTTCAGGGCTGCGTTTTTTAAAGAGAAGGTAGGTGTCACCAGCTCTGGGTTCTCATTTGAAGTATGCCAGTCTCCTCAGAGGACCTGAGTGCCATATTCAGGGTTACTAAGTTTTGCTGGGACTTTACCAAATTGCATAAAAGGAAGTGATGAGGTTGAACCTTCCCCAGTCCCTGTATTTCTGTAGCTCTAGAGGATATTGACTCATGGCAGGACATTTATTTCAAATAAAACCCAGCACAAACCAAAAGACTGGAGGAAGTATCCCCACCCACTCGCATTTCCAAATTCCATTCAGGTTTGGAACTTATTTGAACAATTTTCATTTTGAAACATGAAAGGGTGGAGGAATCCAGCCTCTTTCTGCTAACAGTAGACAAAGATAAGCATCTCTCCACAAAGGTACAAGATTATGTTACCCTTCTGGAATCCTGGTAGCCAATTCAAGTTGTTTTTTAGCACAATGCTACCCATGAGGCCTAAACCAAAAGAACCAGACATTCCAGATTGACTCAAATAATTCCATTTTTTAAATGTAATGTTCTGGCACTTCCGTGGTTTCCATATTTGTTCCAGTTTTCATCACACCCTGTGATATTGAGTGGCAATATCAGGAATAAACTGTTTTCTTGGTAACTCACCTGCCTTCCTACCTTGAGTCTGTCAGGTATAGGATGCAGTTGGTCAGGAATTAAAAGAAAACAAAATTTCCATTCAAGAATGTCATTCTCCTTCAAGAAACAGAAGAGGGAAAATTGTTCTGTGGTTAACTGTAAGGAAGAGGAAATCTCCAGAAAAGAAAAAAAAAGCAAAAAACAAAAGAAGAACATTTTCAATGGAAACTGGATCTTCAGTGAACTTTTCATTTCTGCATGATTAGGGAGTTGCTAAGTGCCAGTATCAAGCCATTTCTAATGTCTCACTGTGTCTTATCCAAGAACAGAGGAGGGGAAAGAAGATGACATTATTGTTGAGTTATATGACTTTCAAATACACAGTAACTTGTCCCTGAAGGCAAGTTATAATGCTGCTAGACACCCAAGCTAGGAAGAGTTACCTCCTTTTCATTTTCTTCAGATCAGTTTAGAAACAGTCACAACTTAATGCTGGGAAGCCCATCCCATAGCCCATGTAGTATAGATGTATTTTCTCTAACTCCACAAAACAAGATTTTCCAACCAAACTGGGAAAGAAATCTCCTGCACTGCGTCTGGTCTGCACCGGCCAGACTTTATCAGTTTGTGGTACTCTGTGTGATGATCACCCCTTGCCAAACATGCTTGTCTGAATTATTCCATAAAGCACACTTGATAAATGGGCTTATCAAGACCATTATGTCTTGAAGAACTTAAATTAGTCCCAGATGATCTTTTTTGAGATAAAAAGTAAATTTAAATAAAATGTCAATGTAAACCTATTTCCAATTCAGAGTTCCACTTCTACCAGTGAAGCACATCCTGACACTAAGTGCTATATTTATTTTTGACATTTATGACTTTTGTGTTTGTTGGAAACAAACAACATCTCAGGTGGCTGTATCTGGCTTTTATATTTATGACTCTTTTGTATTTGTTGGAAACAAACAAGTTCTCAATTGTCTATCTGTAAAATAAAATAAGAACAGCTGTTTCATAAAGATCTTGGGTGACTAAATAAGATAATAGACATAAAAGGTACCTAATGGGTGTTCCATAAATATTATAACTTAATTCCTTTGGCTCCGCAGTAGATATACCCAGATTTGAGGGGTTTATTTAACTATATTGATTTCTATTTTAAATGAACATATTTATCTTTTATTGTAAGATAATGAATTTCAACAGCAATTCAGAACAAACTTTGTGTACTAGGTAACTTTTAAAATTTAGCCTGGAAGGAAGCATAGCTCCACGGTAGTGTACTTGCCTAGAAGGTACAAGGCCCTAGGTTTGATCACCAGCCATGTAAATTAAAATAAAACAAAATAAAATTGAAGGTTCTTTCTGACTTGCTTGAAGGGCTTCTGCTTTTCCAGTTCTACTCCACATCACTCTTTTCAGGCTCCCAATTCAACCAGCCCAACAGAACCCTATACTGTCCTATGCTCCTCACAGTTTCTTATACCCAGAAACCTTCTCTTCACTCCGTGTGTGTGTGTGTGTGTGTGTGTGTGTCTGGGGATGGAACCCAGGGGCATTCAACCTCTGAGCTATACCCCTTGGCCTATTTTATATTTTTATAGGGTCTCACTAAGTAGCTTAGGGTCTCACTAAGTTCCAGAGGGTCTCACTAAATAGTTGAGGCTGTCCACAAACCACGCTCCTCCTGTCTCAGCCTCCCAAATGCTGGGATTACAAGCAAGTGCCACCACACCCGGCTTTCCACTCCTTTTATTATCATCTCATTTTTCTTTTAAGACCCTGTTCAAGCATCTTTTCTTCTATTAAGTCACTTCTAGTTCTTTTCATCTGAAAATATTCTCTCCCTCATACTCATTCTCATGACATTGAGTATTTTTGTATTTTGGTACTGGAGGCTGAACCAAGGGGCATTCTACCTCTGAACAATACTCCCAAACCATTTTTAAAATTTTTATTTTGAAACAGGGTCTCGCTAAGTTGCTGAGACTGGCCTTGAACACACAATCCTGTCTTTACATTGAGCATTTTTGAAGACAAATACCACTTTAAATTTTGAAAAGGGCTAGAATTATGAAAAATCTGTAAAAGCACATAAAGAATTCTCACATATTCCTATTCCTTATTTAGTTTCCCCTGATGCTCACACCTTACATTGCTATGGTGCATTTGCCACAACTAAGAATTCACTATTGGTATATATGTAGCTGACTATAAACTATACACTCTTTGAAGTCAGGCCCTGTGGCCCCTAACTTATTGATTTTTGTGATATGTAGTCTATGCTTACTGTTGAGCACCAAGTGGGCACTAAAAGTGTTTGCTGGATGAAAAAGTAATTACTTTGTTTGCCTTCATTGCCAACTTCAACCAAAGTTCCCAGCTCACCTTTTTATTGTAAGTAAACTTATTCTTGAAGTAGGACACCCGTACTGAAAAGTGTGATTATAACTGCGGAGCTCCCTGAATTTTCACAGAGTGAATACATTTATATAACTAACACCCAGTTCTTCAAATAAACCATTTGAAAAACTTCTTGCCTTTCAGAAGGTCCTCTCTTCACTCCTTCCAGTAACTACTGCCCTCCATCTTGACTTCTTATATTGCCCTCACTTTTATTTTAATAATGAGTCAT
Organism: Muscardinus avellanarius; assembly: GCF_963383645.1. Classification (NCBI taxonomy): domain Eukaryota; kingdom Metazoa; phylum Chordata; class Mammalia; order Rodentia; family Gliridae; genus Muscardinus; species Muscardinus avellanarius. The sequence goes on along the minus strand of NC_137786.1, from coordinate 54,036,309 downwards.
GGTCGTGTTTAAAATATGAACCACTTTTACATTGCTGTTATATCTATGAAAAGTGGCGTGAATCTATTAAATAATTCTCTGCTTGATTAAAGGAAACACAATGCAGTAGATTTTCTGACAACCAAACAATGCCCATTGTCTGTAGTTTATATAGTTCCTGCATCGAGGCTCAGCTTGGGGTTGGGTGTGCCCACTTTGGATTGAAGGACAATCCCAGTTCTGACAACATCAGTCAAGCCAGTGTAGGAAGTAGGGCATAAACCATTTTTGTTTGGTTCCCTTAGAAACACACAGAACAAAATAAAGTTTGCCAAATGGAAATATACAAAACCACTGAGGAAATAAATGTTATTTTTAAGTTTCTAAAAGGCTATCACAAATAACTGGGAGGATAGTGTAAAGAATTAAAAAAGTGAGTGACCTTTGAATGGGACAACACAGCAGGGACAAGAGCCTAGAGAATGTTGTGACTGTAAGGAAGGCCTGGGGGAGCTGGCCTTGCTGCAGTAGATGCTAATAGAGCTGGCTCTCCCCCAGTCTTGGGTGATCTGGAGAACAAGAAGGAAACCATTCTGCCAGAATGGAAGCAGTAAGAATTCTGAGAGACTCCAAGAACCAAGCTGACTTGGAGATCTGGGAGCTGGTGGACTTGTTGCTGCAGTCACAGCTGAAGTGTCACCCTTAGAAGGCTGGGTCTCCTCTACCCCTGTTAGGGCCAATCTTCCTCTGTGAAGATATGGAGACCCACATTCTAGGTGAAGACCACAGAGGCAGGCCAAGAGGATGAGGACGGTAACAGCTGCACTGTCATTAGAGAATGTTCTTTCCAAAAAGGGACAAGGAAGACGGGCGGGCGTGGTGGCGCATGCTTGTAATCCCAGCATTTGGGAGGCTGAGGCCGGAAGATCGCGGTTCATGGACAGCCTCAGCTACTTAGTGAGGCCCTCTGCAACTCAGTGAGATCCGGTTTCAAAATAAAGAATAAAAAAATAGGGCTGGGGCTATAGCTCGGAGGTTGAATGTCCCTGGGTTCCATCCCCAGACCCGCAAAAAAAAAAAAAAAAAAAAAAAAAAAAAAAAAAAAAGGGGGACAAGGAGACTGGAGGTACTTATTTTGAATTTAGAGAGAAGAGAAAGTCACCACAGACTGTCTCTTCCTCCTGGACACTCATTCACTGCTAGTTCTTAGACAGCTCAAGAGTTGGCAGCTTCTTTGCAAAATGTATGCCAATTATACAAATTTGTCTACTTTGTGGTCCAAATCTAAATCATGACAAAGTGGTCACTTAATCAGTCTAGATTTCCTCAGAGATCTACTCAGTTTTGAGAGAACTGGCCCAGCCGGAGACAGAGTTTGTGTTACACTCTCTCATAAAGGGAAAGTCATTCCAGACCAATGAAAGAAGGAAATGCCATGAGAGTGGGTTACAGACTGTCACAATTCCTAGCTGTGAGAGGGATCTACGGTGTTTTGGTATTAAAACAAGAAGGAAGGATGCGCTTTACTGACCAGACTAACCAGCGATAGAGTATATAATAAACTGGAAAACAAGACACAGGAGGCTGAAGAATCTCCCACCATTCTCTTCCACTACCACAACTTTCAGTCAAGGTGGGTTGAAGAAGATAAAAGAAAGAAACTCATGCAAGAGATCAGAGAGAAATTTTGATGGCTCATGACCTTTGCTTATCCTACATAGCTGGAATCATATACAGAAACCTTAAACCACTTGTCTGTGAAGTAGGATGGACTGTTAGCTTTCTATTTCTGTGACAAAATACTTGAGAGATATCAACCTGATAGTATTACGGTTTGGTGTAAGGGTTACCATTTGGGGGAACTGTCCCCGGGGACCTTTATTAGGCTCCTGGAAACAATTCCCATAAAACCGCGGTTTCTTGTCCCCACTCAGGACAGATGTACACTGGTCAGGACTCTTGCTGAAGATTTAAATGAATTTATTAAAAAGATAGAAATACAAGCCAGGTGTGGTGGCAAATGTTTGTAATCCCCGCGCTTGGGAGGCAGAGATAGGAGGATCACACAGGTTCAAAGCCAGCTGTGCTAGTTTAAGAGACCCTGTTTCCAAATTAAAAAGTATAAAAATAGGTCTGGGAGTGTAGCCCGGAGGTAGAAGGGTTTCCAGGAACCCCAGTATCACCAAAAAAAAAAAAAGAGATAGAAATACAGAAAGCAGTTACAACCTCATGTTACTCAGGGATAACATGAGGGGGTGCTTCAAATGAAATCACTGACCCACAAAACCCAGAACTGCTCTTTTAGCAAGACATCCTCCATCTTGTTCTGCGTAATTCTGACCTAGGTAAAGTCCATCCCCTTAATTTCCCCCGCCTAACTTTGGTCTATGCCTGTTTCTCCTTTCATGAAGGTTCCCCCAGGTTTCTCCTTTCTTGAAGGTCAGGAAGATCCCCTCCTCCCCTTTTCTTAACTAGATATCAATTATTATGTAAACCTGTCTTTAGAATGAGGAAGTCCTAGCTCCCCTTCTCTTTCTACTTGCTAATTACTTTTAGCTAGGATATTTTACATTATAATAGCTGCTTGCTTCCTGGCTGAAACGAAGTCCTTCCACAGGTCTGCCCTTCATCTTCTACAAAAAGATTCTTGAAATATATTTATTAATAATCAGAGCTTTCTCAAATTTTCCTAGGCCATTCCCAATACTGGTACAGATAGAAAAAAAATTATTTTAGCTCACAATTTCAGTGGTTTCATTCTGTGGTCCTTTGGCTCCTTTGTTTCCGAGGATAGAAAATCTATCTTTTAAGGTTATGCCTCCAAGACCCAATTTCTCCCACTAGGTTCCACTCCCAAAGTTTCTACCATCTCCCAATAGCCCTTTAAGCTATGGATCCTTCAAAAGATTAATCCTTTGCAGTCCGAGCCTCACAATCCACTCGCCTCCCCAAAGCCCTTCCTCTGAACATGCTACATTGGAGATGGAGCCTCAAACATTTGAGTTTCCAGGGGAAATTTAAGATCCATGCTATAATAGACAGGGACTCTGGAGAAGGCAGAAAATGCACTAAGAAGTATAACTCTTCCTTCACTTGGGCCTAGTTCTTTTTCCTCTACTTTTCTAATGTTTTAGAGTCAAGAGCATTTTTCTCAATTAAGACATTGGCTTGTGGCTGACAGAACTAACAGTGAGTGCTGGACATCAGTGTTCCAAAACTCAACAGCCATCTATCTTCATGGGGCCAGGCGTGGCTTCTCCTTCTCTCTAGTCTTCTGTGGCCTGCCTTCATACTGCAAAGCTCTCCCCCACTCACTCAGACACCAAAGCTCATCTCCCAACACTACTTCTCTGCTGTCAGCAACATGGAAAAGAGCAGAGACTTTGAAGTTCCAGTACCTCTAACGTATACTGTGTCAAAGACTTTGTTGGGGCTTTTGTGTTCTACTAAACTATCAAACTCTGGCAGATATGGGGAAGGGTGATAGGACTGTCTACCCACTTCCTGTTAATGTACTTTAACAAACTGGAGACAGAAAAAGCTCCCATAAGTGAACATAAGATTTAAGTGCTTTGATGGTACAGTTTTAAAACATTTAAGCAATGTTTTTGTTTGTTTGTTTGTTGTTTGTTTTGGTACTGGGGATTGTTATGGTGAAATATGTTACAGTGTGGGAATATTATGGTTTTGGGGAAACTGTTCCCGGGGACCCCTGTTAGGGTCCCGGACACAATTTCCCTCAACCCACAACAAAACCCAAAACAACCAAAACCAGAAAAACAGAAAAACCGCGGGTTCTTGTCCTGAGCTAAGGGCAAAAACACGTTAGCTCAGACTCTTGCTGAAGATTTAAATAAGTTTATTAAAAAGATAGAAATACAGAAGACAGTTAAAGCCCAATGCCATTCTGAAATGGCACCGGGGGGGGGGGGGGCGATTCGAGTGAATACACCAATGGGACACACATAGGCTGGACTTTTTTTATACCCGTGACCTCCATCTTGTTTACGTAATTCTGGCTAGTAAACATCCCTGTAAGGTTCCTCCCCCAGAAAGGTGTGGCAAGGTGTCTCTTTTCTGGAAGGTCCACCCCTCCTCCCGGCCTAGCTTGCTTATCTAATCATGTAGTTCTGTCTTTAGACAGAGAAAGGCCTACTTCCCCTCTCCTACTGACTTGCTAATTACTTTTTGCTAAGTCAATCTAAGTTTCAATAGCTATTTGCTTCCTGATGGAAGCCAAGCCTTTCTCCAGGTCTGCCATTTTGACACAATTATTTCTGAAATATATCTACTAATAATCAGAGCTTTCTCGAATCTTCCTAGGCCATTCCCAGTACTGGTACAGGGATAAAATCCAGGGACATTGTACCTCCTAGCTACACCCCCAGCCCTATTTTTTTAGTCTTTTTATTTTTGAAACAGGGTCTTACTGAGTTGCAAAGTGCCTCACTAAGTAGCTGAGGCTGTCCACAAACTGCCTCCCGAATGCTAGGATTACAAGTGTGCACCACCACACCCGTCCCTAAGCAATGTTTGATTTTAAAAAATTACATAAAATATTTCTGCTAAAGAAAAAAGAATAAAGTGAAAATTTTAGAAAATGACTTCATCCAAGCAATGTTAAAAACCCAAAATTTTGTAGCAGAGAAGAAAGAAAAAAATACTACAAAGAAAAAAAGTCTAAAAAAATATAAAAAGACTGCATGAAAATTAGAAAAAGTTGAGTCTGGAGGGTATGACTTTGGGTGATTGCTTCTGATAATTCCCCACCTTTTTTTTTTTTTTAGGCTAGTGCTGGGGATTATTCCCAAGGCCTTGGCCATGCTAAGCAAGCATTCTACCACTGAGCTATGCCCCAGCCCTAGTTCTCTACTTTTTAAAGAGCATGTCAGCCGGGCGTGGTGGCGCACGCTTGTAATCCCCGCGCTTGGGAGGCGGAGACAGGAGGATCGCGCATGTTCCAAGCCAGCTGCACGCGCTGGCTTAGGAGACCCTGTTTCCAAATAAAAATGTTAAAAATAGGTCTGGGAGTGTAGCCCGGAGGTAGAAGGGCTTCCAAGAACCCCAGTACCACCAAAAATAAAAAATAAAATAAAATAAAAAATAAAAAAATAAAAGAGCATGTCATACTATTAAAATTACAAAAAAAGAAAGAGAGCGAGAGCGAGAGCGAGAGCGAGAGAGAGAGAGAGAGAGAGAGAGAGAGAGAGAGATGAGCTCCTGCATTTAACTGATCAGCAAAAGCAGTAAGAGAGGGTCATGGCTGCAGGTCACTCAGGTCTTGGTGAGACCCCAGGGTGCTGGAGGGCTCAGATTTCTCAACAGCCCCTCCCAGCCACTTGGTCCCCTCAGGGAGGGCTAGCACTGGCCCAGTGCACCAGTGTGCAACTGGCCTGAAGCAGCATCCTAAGGCCACAAGCTCCTGGACACAAGCCAGATCCCTCTCCACCCTGGTTCATTTTGTACTGGCCCTGGTTGCACACAGACTCACCGTGCTCTTAAAGATGGCTATCACCACTGTGGTGAGACAGTTGTTTGGCCAAGCCCTTTTCCAGTACCCAAGCCCAAATGGATGAATTAAATCCTGGACGGTTCATTGGAAGACACTTTGACAGAGAGGCAATGATTCTTCAAGTATGGGGTTTTACAGCCACCTATTGTAATGAGATCTGCCTCCTAGTCAAAGGTTATTCATGATTTTATTTTTATTAAAATCGTCTTAACGATATCATCTCATTGTTAGGACACAACAGTCTGGAGCATTGGAAAGTAACAGGGAGGCTTTCTCAGTCTACAGCAGAAGAATGGCGGGGTGGAGATCCAGAGCCAGCCTGGGGGTCACCCTCCCCTTCGCAATCAGGGATAGTAGGAAGGACAATAGGGATCTCGCAGGGGACTGTGATACTGTGGAGGTACTCAGAGGGAGTATAAACTCTGATGTAGCTAATCAGTCTTTCCTTGAAGAAAACCCTGAGAGAAGTCACACAAATTGATTAAATCTAGGAGGGAAGGAGGACTTCAGAACCAGTAAAGGAACCTGAGTTATCCCCACCTGTCTGCCTAAGTGACCTAGCTGAATTTCTACCCTGCTCTAATCTTGTTTTTCTTTGAGGATAGGATGCCTCCAGGCCAGAAATTCTTCATCAGGTGGGCTAGCATAAACCAGCTGGGTCTAACATGGCTGCCAGAATCACCTGCAGAAAACCTCTAATTTCAGTACAATCTCATCTTCAGGCTAAATAGCATACATCCCACCCCCAGAACCAAGAGAGTTGATGATGGCCATCACAATGATGGGAAGGAATCATAAAAGGAACAACAAGAGGAGGCCTGATGTCCTGGAAAATCTCTGCCTGACTCCAAAAAAGACAGGAGGATTCCTCCCCTTTATTAGCTTATCCCTCCCCCTGAGTTCATTTACTCTATATCATCCATAACTTCCTGGCCCCAAAAGGTCAAGAGTTTGATATGTGAGTCTGTCTCCCACTTCTCCTATTCTTACATAAGAATAAAACTCTGCTATTCAGTCTTACTGGTTCCACAATCATGATAGGGAAAAAGAATTCAGAGTGGGGTCAGATTGGTAACATCCAGTGTTGCTCTTGTGAGCAGTTTTTGCAAAATCTTCTGAGAATTTTGGGTGAGACTAGACAGATTTTAGGCTGAATTGAACATGTGAAGTGGGGGATCACTGGGCCCTGATCAGCAGGAGAAGGTAGGAGAGAGCAGACAGTGAGTGACATCACCTTTCTGCCTTTAGGACATTTCCTCTGGCCACAGGTTGTTACACTAGCTTGGCCTGGTGGTCCGTCTTAAGGGAGTTCCCACTTGAGACCCTGCAGCTACGCACCTGAGCTGCCTCTCCTGTGTTTGTTTTCTAGTGGATTAGACAGATGTTAAACAGTGAACCACAGAGGCCCAGTGGCCCAGTGGGCAGGGTAGGAAAGTACCTGGAGCCTGCAAGAGGGAGTTTGGGTGCAGGTGGGCAGAACTGGCTTCTGCTGAAAACAGCCACCCCCACACAGACTGCTCTGCTCGCTGGTGTGAGTCACATAAAGGCTTGTTGCAATCTTCCCTTTTCATTTTCTTTCCCTTTTCTTTTCTCTTACAAAAACAAAGGGCTCACTAGGTTTACCAGTACAGTAAGTGATAGAGCATGCCAGAGTGCATTGGTAGGGGGAAATAAAAAAAGCCTTTTACCTGCTTTTGATCGCTGTTGGAATCTCAGGTCTTTAAATCTTTTGAACTCACATCCATTGTTCTGGGTGAGACTACTTGCTACTGATTCTGCAGCCCCCAGTTTCTCTCTTGATTGTATTTCTTTGGCTCAGAGATGATGTCCTTGCTCTTGTGGGCTTGAGTGGTGGGATGTAGGGCCTGAATCAGCAGACTGATTCCTGATGACCTGTTTGGAGTACATGGTAACCAGCATCAACCAACCTGGTTTAGAAGAAATTGCAGGTTTATGTAGTTCAGGAATGATCCAGTTCCAAAAGGGAGGAACAGATAGGGATGTTTGGTACATACTCAAACAGAGCTTCTCAAACCAAGCTCATCACAGAATCACCCAGGAAACTTAAAAATACAGAAGCTCATCACAGAATCACCCAGGAAACTTAAAAATACAGAGAGACCTGGGTTGGGAATAGGGCAGACATCTGGTTGCTTTTCAAAGCTCCGGGGTAATTCTGATATCAACAAGGCCATTGGCTGATAGACTTAGCTACTTCAAATCAGAGGCAACAACACTCTTGTGCTGGTGACATGGTACCCCCCACCCAGGGTAGAATTGCTGATAAGAGCTTCCCAGATTCTGGAGCTACATTGGCCCCATTTTCCAAAATTCTAGCTTTGCTGTTGGGGATAGCTAAAGATTTAAGACTCAGAGTTGAGGGGGTCTGTGATGAAGATGAAAGCTTATGATCTCCTAGTGACTCGAAGGGAAAGGCTTAGCTAGTATGGAGAAATGTACAGAGGAGCGTGTGAGGCTCAGCTCAATGAATCAGTGGTGCAGGAGACAGAAACCTGAGAATCCATGGCAGCTGTGCAGCTCTGCTTTGTCATCCACCTGCTTGGTTCCCACTCAACCAGCAGCGAGGAGCTGGAAAGTCATTTTATGGGAGTCTAGCATTTGGGGTAAGGCAAGCATTCTAAACTACTCCAGCTTTGAGTGAAGAGGGAAGCAACAACAACTATTACTGAAATTAATGCTCTGGTGAACAGCATTTACTGAGCACCCTGCTAATCACGTAAGCATTAGGGGATCTAATTCTCATAATAGTCTAGTTTACAGATGAGGCAAGGGCAGCTTAGAGAGCCCAGGTACATCTAAGGACTCCCAGTTAGTTGGTAGCAGTCAGTACTTGAATTCTGAGTGTGGGTTTCCTTAGGCATCTCATTTCACAGGCCTGTTTAGTTCCAGAAGGGAGTTGAATACAACTAGCAGAGTTGGGGGGTGGTGGTAATGACAACAGCTTAGGGAATGAATAACAGTAATGCTAAAAAAAAGATGCAGAGTGATTAGTTTTAAAATATCATACATACTTGGGGTTGCTGTTTCAATTTGGCTGTTCATAGTTTGAGATACTAATAGGCCCATGACATTTTAATATTAATGTTAGGGATAGGTCAGGACATCATAAGCCAAGGCACTGGACCTCAAGGATGCTTGTTAAAATCATATTTTAATAAATAACTATGAATACCTCTCCAGAATTGTTTAAAAGGAAACCAGTAATTTTGTTGGTCTAACTCGTCCATTATAGCAGTGTCTCTAAAGTTTGGTTTGAAGAGATTGGTCATGACTTGAAAATCTTGTTGTCCTTAAAATCCAGGCTTGAGAGTCCAGTGAGAACAGAGTAAAGGATATGACAAAGCACCCCGTGGAGGAGGTAGGGGAGGAGGATGACAGAAATCTATGTACGAAAATAATCACACCTCAGAGATCTTGGAGGATCTGTGAGCACTGCCCATTACTCACCAGTTGTAAGATCTCCCAGCATTAATCCATCTGGCAGAGGGAAGGACATTACCAAATGACTACATTGCCTGCTGGCTTCTTCCAAACTCCTGGCTGGAAAATGAGTAAATATTCACTGGAAGATGAAATTGTTTCCTGTATAGAATCTACCTCATGGAGATCCTTCAGGCAAATAAACCAGGATTTAACTTTTTTTTTTTTTTTACTCCATTCCAACAAGTTCTGGAACATCTAAGTCCTGTCTTGAAAGCAGTTCCCTTATGGTTTAACCACAGACATGCCAGGTCAGTGATCTCCAGGGCCATTTTCTAGCCCTATAGTAATTTAATGAGTGACAAACCTTGCCCCCTGAGAAGGGGGGGGGAGGAATAGCTTTGTTCTTGAAGGTTATTTATATTTTTGGTTAATAGTTACTTCATTTCTAATACATATGTGGTTGAAGGGAAGTCCACTTGTAAAAGAGCAATCCCCTGTTTTTAGGATAAGACTTTACTCACTTAGAGTCAAATGCAGAATAAAAGGTAAAGAGGGCAGTCTTCAGATGCCGGAAGACTTCTTTGGCCACTGCAGATTTAAAATCGGCTGCTTCTTCTTAGAGAGCTTTTGCTTTTTTTCTTCTTCAATGCTGAGATGGATCCTAGGGTTATGCACACCCTAAGCAGGTGCTGTACTACTGGATGGTATCCCCAACACTTATGTTTTTTTTGTTTTTGTTTTTTTGGTACTGGCGATTGAACCCAGGGGCATTCTACCTCCAAGCTATACCCATAGGCTTTCTCACTTTTTATTTTTATATAGCAGCTTACTAGGTTGTTGAGGGCCTCATTAAGTTGCTAAAGTTGGCCTTGAACTTTCAATCTTCTTGTCTCAGCCTCCCAAGTACTGGAATTATAGGAACATACCACCATGCCTGGCTCAGGTGGTTTCTTGATGGGATTGTCAAGAGGTAAAATGAAGCTTTCTTATTAATCAATAAGCCTCAGGAGACATTAAATATTTTGGATACTTATGGGTGGGGTTGGGGGTAAACATACCATTCTAGCACATTGCTAATCCTTGTTCGCATAGAGAGATTTTCTCTGGAGGCCTGCATTATGCACACAGAGCGAATCACCCAGGAAGTAGAGGCAAGCTATGGGCCATCCAAGAATATGGCTATCTTCTCCTATACAGCAGGTCAAGGTGACCTCATCAATATCCTATAGAGGGGAACATTTGCTACTCAAATAGAGGCTGACTGTGCCCCAATTTTTCTTTCTCTTCTTTTTTTTTTTTTAAAAAATTGTACACTCCTAGAGAGAATTAAGGACGCATTGAAACCAAAAGTTTATTGAAATCACAAATTTTAAAATGTAAACAGCAGTAATAAACTAGATAAAGGCTAGGAGAAAGGCCTTTTTTCCTCCTTTTATGAGGTGGCCATTAGAATGTAGACTCCATGGAGAAGCATCTTCCCCAGAGCATTTCAAAAGGTCAGGGGCCAGAGGCAGAGAGCTGTGGTCCTGAGCTGTGACTTTTCTGAAGGCTCTTTAGTTACTATTGAGTCTGAGCTCCTAGGACTTTTTCTTAAACAAATCATGAGCCTCTGGGCGTGAGATGGAACACGGCTCATGTTACAGATTCTTGATACTAAACCTGAAGACCTGTGCCTAAGAAGTTTTTGCAGGAAGATAAGTATTTACAGTGTTTGCCATGGCACCAGGCAAATCATACTGAACAGGCAGCACTGACTTGTTACACACCTTGGCTCCTGGGGCCATTTTACCTCAGGAAGGATCAACTAGAATTCTAGGGATTGGAGTCCATGAACAGAATCCACAGACATTGGATTGGATGGGGAGGAAAGACATTGTTGGTGGGAAAGAGTTAGGATCTAGAGGTTAGTAGAGAGTTCTAGAAAGACTGGCTGGGATTTGGCAGGAAGAATATCATGAATGATCATTGGAGAGTAGCTTCTACCGAGTTTCACTAGAAAGAGAGGTGGGGACCATTTGGGCCACTTGGGGTGTGGAAGGCAGACAGTGAAGGAAGAAGGGAGAAAGAGCCGTGTATAGAGCACCGTGCAAGGGGCCGTCACTAAATACATGCTTCACATAATAAGTGTTATGGTGCTGGAACTGTTCTGGAGGCTCTGTTGGGCTCCTGAAACTGTTGCGGTGAGATGTATAGAGGCACGGGTTCTTGTTCTATGTTCTATGTATAGAAAACACTAGCCTGAACTCTTGCTGGACACTTAAATGAGTTTATTATTACAAAGATGGAAAGATAGGACCAAGTTTAATAAAGCCCTAAGCCAGAGGTAGTATAGCGGGATGACTTGAAAAGAAGTCACCCAAGTCTTTTGGATACAGAATAGCTTTATACCCAGTGTTCTGACAAGACTAGATCTTCCCTTTCTCTGGGGCAGGTCTTTCGATGTGGGGATTCCTTCCTGTAGACCTGCCCCGTCTCCTGCACAGTTGTTGGACACACCCCAAAAGGTGTTAGTCTGGGATCTCTTGGAGGCTCAGGGCATCCCCCACGTCCTTTGGTTTATCTTTTAACATGTTAAAGACCCTGGGCTTCTGGGCTTCCTCTTTTCTCTTGCTATTTACCCTTGGCACCATCTGGAATTCTGCAGCCTTTTCCCTGAAGCTTCTGTTTTTTTTAAATACTGAAGTTATTTTCAGATGCATTTTGAAAATATTTACCAATACTGGCACATTGATACATTTTTAAAACCCTTTCCCAATACTGGTACAGTCAGTAACATGGATTTGATATTTATATTGACAGATTTCTTTGCAGATTCATTAAAGTGCCTTGTTCAAACAAAATTAATATATTGCCACAGAGTTGTTTGTGTATGTGGGAGAGGGGTAGGGAGATTAAATCTAGGTGGGCTCTCCCACTGAGCTCCATCTCCAGACCTATTTTGTTTTTTATTTTGAAACAAGGTCTCTCTAATTTATCATGCACTGACCTCGAATCTGTGATTCTCCTGTCTCAGTACCAGGATCTAAGTTCCGGGATCTAAGTACCGGGATCACAGATATGCACTGACCTCAAATCTGTGATTCTCCTGTTTCAGTACTGGGATCTAAGTACCGGGATCTAAGTACTGGGATCACAGATATGTGCTGACCTCGAATCTGTGATTCTCCTGTCTCAGTACTGGGATCTAAGTACCAGGATCACAGATATGCACCACTGCACCCTGATTTACTGCAGCTTTTTGATATATGGAAGTAAGGCACGTTGGGAAATGGGTTCTTTTTTCTAGTTTACACAAAAGGCACTGTATTGGCTAGCAATAGCCGTGGGGGGATGTATAGTATTCAAAAGCCATGTAATGCAATAAATCACATTAAAGCAGTAAAAACAATGAAGCACCTTAAAGAAGAACCTTTTCATCTTACTCTTATCAGTGTTATGTTTCAGATGGATGTATTTATTGTTGATATTTTAATGTGGGTGATAAGAAAGAGATCAATAGAATAATTCTTTCTCTCTGTTTTAACAGAACACAAGTACTTTATGTTCTGAAAATTCCCAAGGGTTTTCTTTCGCAACCCGATCTTGCCCAAACTCCCTCCTGCTATGCATGATACCATTTGCCGTGGTTGTTAGATGGGATTTGAAAATGTCTGGGGAATAAATATGTGAGAAGAAATTGCTACTGAAATCAAAACTACTTGGTTTAGGTATGAAATCCTTGATGTGTTTCAAAAGTATCACTCAAAGCAAGTTAAATGCAGATTTGATTTTCATTTGTGGCACTTTTGGCAATAAACAGCCTCCAATAAAATTCTCCAATTTCTTTTTCTTTTTCTTTTTTGGGGGGTAGTTTAGGAAAATAAGTTGAGATAAAGGCAAATGAAATCACAATACCAGAAAAAATAAATCCATTCATCTTTCTTGTAGGTATAGTTTGCGCTGCCAAAGAGATTATGTGTAGAGAACAAACACTCTAATCTTGATGTTATAAATTGAGGGCGTTCTACTGATTAGGTTTTTGAATAATTAGTTTGCTATCTACTAACCATGAGGTATTTTTCTATAAAACTATGGCTATGGTGAAGGTGTATTCAAACACCTGGATAAATCATTCATTGTTCCAGCAAACCCAGGTTTTTTCCCCCATCTGATAAATAAGTGACTGGCTTAACCTTGAAGCACTGGAAAGACTTACCGAGATCATTAATTATGTTTTCCCTGCAGGGAGCGGTGGTGTTCAGGAAGGGCTGTAGCAGGCAGTGCTGGGAATGAGAGCAGGTAGGCCCTCCCCCAGCTTCTCTTCTCAGCTTCTCAGGTTGATTGCATAGGTGTGCATGGCTTTATGCAGTTTCTGCAAAAATAATTTGCATATTGAAGCACATGGCGAATTTACCTAGAAGCTCATTTCATAAAATAATATTGAAGGGAATGTAATCCTCGGGTAAGAAGGCAAAAAGAAAACAAAAGGTCTATTTTGGCACTTTAGAGTTCTATGTTCATTGGATGTTTTTTATTCTTTAGCTTTCTGCCTTAGGGCATCACCTGTCCAAGACAGATCTTTAGGGAGAAAAAAAAGAACCAAAACAAACCCACAAGAGATTCCTGGACCCCCATGTATACCAGCGGACTTGTCATTTCTGAGGCTTGGGAAATTGATTTTCACAAGATTCCTGCCCCCTCCATTTCCTCCAGGGTGGTTCTGAAGCACAATAATACATTTATAATCTCATATTTCACGTTCTTCTGGCACATGTGTGTATATGTGCAGGTGTGCCTGTGTCTGTGTATGGGTAAATGTGTGTGTGTGTGTGTGTGTGTGTGTGTGTGTGTGTCAGAGAGAGAGAGAGAGAGAGAGAGAGAGAGAGAGAGAGAGAGAGAATCATTTTTGAATTCAGTACCAAACCATGAACATTAACCTCTGCTGAAGGTTTTTTCTCTTTTGAAATGAATAAAGAAGTAGAGAAAACATGGGTGTGTTTATAAAGGGCACACAACTGGTTGTGTGGGTTGATAGGGCTGGGGCTGAAAATATTTGAAACTGCAAATTTGCAAAACCATGAATTGCACGGCTATTTAGAATGCTTTTTAACAAGATGGAACACACCGTGTGTGTTAGCTTTCTGTGACAGATATTTGAGATAAATCAACTTAAAGGGGAGGGAAAGTTTCTTTGGCTCATGGTTGCAGTCTGCGGTCATTTGTCCAGGTTGCTCTGGGGCCTGTGTTGCTTTGGGCAGCACAGTACACTGTGGTAGGGAGTTCATGGTGAAAGAGGCTGCTCCCTCTTTCTTTCAGCAGTCAGGAGAAAAAAGAAAGATAGGAAGTAATTAGGGTGCCAATATGTCTTTTAAAGGCACATTCTCCATCAGCCGTGGGGGCGCACGCTTGTAATCCCAGCATTCAGGAGGCTGAGACCAGAGGATCCTGGTTCATGGACGGCCTCAGCTATTTAGCTGGGCCTTTCACAACTCAGTGAGATCCTGTTTTATTTTATTTTATTTATTTATTTATTTTGGTGGTACTGGGGTTCCTGGAAGCCCTTCTACCTCCAGGCTACACTCCCAAACCTATTTTATTTTTGGAAACAGGGTCTCTTATGCCAACGCGGCTGGCTTCGAACCTGTGTGATTCTCCTGTCTCCGCCTCCCAAATACGGGGATTACAAGCATGTGCCACCATGCCCGGCGAGATCCTGTTTAAAAAAAAAAATAGGACTGGGGTATAGCTTGGAGGTAGAATACCCCTGGGTTCCATCCCCAGTACCATAAAAAAAAAAAAAAGGCACAATCCCAAATACCTATCTTCCTTTCACAAGTGCTCACCTAAAATAGATTCTACCACTTCCTACTTCCTAATAGCACCACAGGCTGGTGACCCAGACCTTAACACCTGGCCCTTGAGGCACATTTAAGATCTAAGGCATAGCATCCTGTCATTAAACTAGCATAGTTTAATCCTAACAAGTTGGGGTCTGTGACTACTTCTAAAGATAAACTAGATTCTTAACAAGTAAAATACTTAAAATTAAAAAAAATCTAAAACAAGACTTGTATACCCCAAATTTTTAGAAATTAGGGATTTGAAAAACATTCTAAATACTTGAATTCAGCTTTTAATTCTTCACTATAAAAAGGTTTTCTAAATCTGGTATGATGGCACCACCTATAATTCCAGTCCTTGGGAGGCTAAGACAGGAAAATCACAGATTGGAGGCCAGCCTCAGCAACTTAGTGAGACTGTATTTTCAAATACAAATTAACATGGGGCTGAAGGTGTAGCTCTGAGGTAGAATGCACTTAAATTAAATCCCTAGTACCACACATACACACAAAGCTTTCTAATGTGAATCTGTCAATAATATATTTGCTATGCAATTTCCCTTAGTCTTACTTAATCTAATTTACTTATACCCCTGTGCATCTTAACAATTATGCCCTGGGCAGAAGTTAACATTATTAAAATATTGGCTTTTAGACCTTTCACTGAAGCTGTGTGTATATGATAGACTAAACTTAGCATTCTTGATCTTTTTGTGGAACTGGGTTTAAAGGAAAATCAGCTTAGGCAACTCTAAAACACTAAGTCCTGAAGGTAGGGTTTTGTCTGTGGCCTCAATTCCCCCGGTTTCAGGTCTGGCAGTGAGTGGCCTCTGGCAGGTAGGCTGGGGGAGGCGTCTCTTGGGGAACCCCTCTGGGTTCACTACTGCGGGAGGCTCCGGCAGCTGCTTTCCCAGGCCTCAACGTTTCCAACCTGGGGTGATGTGCAGTTTCACTCCCTTGTCTAGCCCATCATGACTTCCTGTTCTTTTTCTGTAATGTTTTTCAGATCCGCTTCTTCCTGTTGCCTTCCCGAGCCTGATTCTGGTCCAGGCTCTAATTACCTCACACACACCTGCACTCCCCTAATATCCTCTTTCCTGTCTACAACTTTTCCTTTCGCTGATTTTTTTTTTAAATTCTTCTCACTCAGAATCCTCTTCCCAAAGCACCATTTCTATTACACTCAAAGCTCTCCCAGCAGCTCCCAGTTGCATCCAATCCAGGTCCTCTGCTCAAAGCCCCCTCGCACTGCCCAGACCATCTATCTCCTTGCAGCTGGACCTCACTCCAGCCAAGCAAACGTCCTGACACTATGTCTATATGATGCTACAACATCTGGTTAATCCAGTCAACTCTGTCAAATATTCAGTTAATCATCTGGATGTTTTGTCTACAAGATGCCAAACATCTGGATTGACTGAAGAGATTCAGTATATTGATGGAAGTTTTTCTTTTCTTTTTTAAGCTGCATTGACCAGATGTTTTGGCATCATGGAAATGCATTGCTGTCTCCTACATTTGTCTTAATAGCTTGTCTGGACAACCTTCTCTCCATCTGGACCATGACCTGTCTCCTCCATGCCATGTTCTCCTTTCCTTCCAAATTATGGTCAAAATTCCCACTGCTACAAAGCAGTCCTAGATTAATCCCACTAACTTCATCTCTTGGACTATTCTGGCATTCACTTAAATTTTACCTGCATAGTTTCAACTGAAATCTATGCAGGTAAAATTTCAACTGAAATTTCAACTGAAATCACTGTTTTATGTTGTTACTTTTTGTTCCTGTCCTTCTCTTTTGTGCCATGAGAGTATAAATTCTATAGGCAGAGACAAAGTTTACCATCAAGACAATCTGGCCTGTGTAATGAGAGCTCAGGTGGCCTTGTGATGGAGGGCAGAGTCTCCAAAGTCAGTCTTGTTTTATATTTCTGCTCCTTCACTTACTGTGTGACCTGGGCAAGTCATTTAGCCTCTCTAAGCGTCAAATCTCTTCCTCACTTGTAAGGTGGAGCTAAGAATAGAACCTGCTTCACAGAATTGCTTATAAAGATTAAATGAGTTAATATCAAGAAGTTGCTTAAGAGGGGTGCCCTGCATACAGTTTATTAAATGCCAGCACTTTTCATTACAGGGGTTTACCTTTGTAACCTGGTTTTACTGTTTTGACCGTGGCAGCATCTTGATAGGAAGGTAAGACAGCTAGCTGTTCCTGTCTGAGGAAGAAACAGATATCCAGAGGTTCTACATTCTGTCTGTTCAACCAGGTCCAAGTCTGCGCCTTAGGGCATTGTGTTCTACGTGACTTTTCTTACATTAGCTGCTGCCACTCTAGACTTCTTTCTAGTCTCAGGAATTAGAATATTGCTTTCTACAAAGAGTGGGTACTCAAGGAAGTCACATAGGTAGAAATGTGGTTCCTTCAAATTTGGTGGTCCTGACCATTTTTGAGAGTCTTAGGTTAAAATGGAAAAAGAACATGTGGTGAGCTTTTCCTCTGGCCACATTTATTCTGTTGTTAGAGCTGTCCCTGAATTGAGGGGGTTTTCTTCTTTCATTTTTAAATGCAAATATGACAAGACTAAACTTTTAAATAAAATATGTACTGACACTGTGTTGGAGCCCTATTTTTGTTTTTCTAAAATGTACTGGTTTTTATTCATTAATTCAAAAATATGTATTAACCAGGCATAGTGGTACATACCTGCAATCCCATTACTTGGGAGGCTGAGGCAAGAGGATTACAAGTCTGAGGCCAGCCCTTGCAACTTAGAGGGACCGTGTTTTGAAAATAAAAACTAAAAAAAATGTGCTGGGGATGTAGCTTAATGTAGAATGCCCTTGAGTTCAATACTCAGTACTGTAAAACAAACAACAAACAAAAAAATGAATAAAGGAATATTTGTTAAGTGTTTTCTATTTGTTAGGCATGGTTCCAGGCACTGGGGCAGTAGTGAAGAAAAGTAGCAAAAATGCTTGCTTTCCTGGAGTACCTTCTAAGGTGAAGGACAATAAATAATAAGTAACCTTCCTAAGGCTCAGTTTCCTCAACTGTAGGTGGATAACAAGAACTACTTCATAGGAATGTTTGTAAAAATTAAATAATAAGGCAAAGTACTTAGGAGTTAACAGTACTACCCAATACCACTGAAGAGGCAGATGGAGGGACTGAATGTGTGAGAAAGGGTGAGTTGTGGTTTTAAAGTACACGGATTACTGCTGGCCTCATGGAGAAAGTGCCATTTGAGCAGAGAAGTGAAAGAGCTGGGAAGTTGGCTATGTGGGTGTCACGAGGAAAGACTGTTCTATGTGGAGGGGACGGGAGTGCTAGGGCCCCATGATGAACCACACCTGACTCTTTTGACAAACAGCTGGGAGGACAGTGTGGGTGATACAGAGTAGAAGATGGGAGGGTAGTAAGAGAGGAGGGGGTCCAAGATTGAGGAGCAGGGAGGCAATTACACAGAGCCTTGTGGGCACTGTAAAGATTTGGGCTTTTTCTCTGAATTAAATAAGAGCTTAAAAAGGACTTGGGCATTTCCTCTGAATTAAATAGAGTCTAAAAAGAGAAGCATAACAATATGACTTATGTTTTAAAAGGTTTTGTTGACTCCTATATTCATAATAGTTTATAAGAAAACACTGGTGAAGGCAGGGAGACTACTTTTGGTGCTGTTCTAGTAGTTCGCATGAGAGTTGGTGACCCCTTTGACTAGGAGGGAGCAGGAGGGAGGGTATAGGATGGTAAAACTCTGGATCTGCTCTGAAGGGAGAGCCAACAGGACATCATAACAGACTGGATGTATGACATAAAGATGGAAATCCAAGCTATCTGGCCACTAGAAAGCATGGCATTGCCAATAACAGAGATGGGGAAGTTGCCAATGAAGCAGGTTTGGTAGAGGCAGGGCTAGGAAGTTCAGTTTCGAACATCCTGGGTTTGAGAAAAAGGAAATTGCATCCTGAAAGGGACCTAGGCTCACATGATGTTATAATATCATTCTTCTATATTAACTCAGAAACCACTTGTTGAATTCTTTGGTTGTGTGGGAGACAGTACCTATTCTTAATCAATTTATCCATTGACACCAATAATATAGTATTATCGCAAGCCTTCAATAAAATATTTCCCCTCAAATTGCAAATTAAAGATAAACTGGTACATACCACACAGAAAGAAAACCCACAAATTGCAAGTTTGCTATAACTGTTGAGAAATAACCATAGAACATATATTTTAAAGGAGTTATTTATTTTCTGTATGTGGTAACCTTTATTTCAAATATATTGTTTCTAAAGTATTTGAGTATCACAATAATTCTCCAAATAGAGTAAGCTCATAAGATGGGAAAGTTACCTGAGAGCTTCCTGTTTTCAAAATTACCCTGGTTATTTAAAAAGTGCCAGAACTTTACCAGCAACTATCACTTTTGGCATCATGAGGATAAGAAAATAATAATTTCCTAAAATATCAAGATACCTTCTTTTTGGTGCTGTGAAGAAAGCCTCCAGAACATGTTTTTGCTGATCAAGTAACATGAATTAATACCATGATCTAATCTTAAGGGAATAATTCCCAGCAGATGTGGAAAAGAGACCAGACTCTTGTCTGGGTTTTCATTTAGAAACTAATTTTTCCTCACCAGGTAGGATTTCCCACCCCCTAATTCCACATACCATTTTTAAAAAGTTAAAACGATAAATTTGTACATTATCACTTATATAACTAAATTATGAAGTAATTACTCAAAATAGAAATATATATAAAGATTGTGACTCTGATAATACTGTTGTGTGAGTTCTTTAGTGTCAAAGCAAGAATTGCCATTTAAAGCTTTGAGCCAAAAATCAAACCAAATGGGAAAAATAACTAGGTTTCTACTGGAGCTACCTTTGGTGGCTTGAAATGAGTCAGCTAGGGTGAGGGTACTTACTTCTATACATCATGGAAACACCTGTTTTTATGATGTATGGACGTATCTGTTTGTATGTATGTATGGAAGGAAAAATGCTGCAGATCAGCTCCTTCCTTCTTTCCTTCCTCTTTCTTTCTTTCTGTTTACCTGCACACTTTCTTTCTGTTTACACCACTGAACACTGAAAACACCTCTCCACTAGGATTAGAGATGCTCTTGCCACCTGTGATAGCCAGTCACCTATGGCTTAGGTGAGGGGGGATTGGGAGGACTTAAGGGTCATTCTTTCTACAAGCATAAGACTATAACATCTGCCTTAGTAAGATACGACGTTCTACTATTTCTCTTGGAATTTGGTCAAGTCAGTTTAAAAAAGGATTTCTCTAAACTCTGGTTCCTGACCCACTTCTCTTCACTGAAGCTAAATGAAGAAAAATCAACTATACTTGGGATAGGAAAACCTCCTGCTTTCTAGTAAGCAGAAATGGTGTCACCTGATAACTGTCCAATTACTGGAGGAGAGTCACAGCACAGGAGAGCAGACAGGCTCTTGTTTTGTGAATGACAGTGTTAAAGAATGTAACCCCTCTTAACTTCTCTACACCCTGAACATACAAATTGCTTAGACAGATACAACCCTCAGTGGTAACTCACTTCACACCTCCGTTTTCTTTCTTGTTATCACCAAGATTAAACAGCATGTTTGGGCAATATTCTGCATTTATCTTACTTTTTCCATACAGGGCACACTGACACAACACAACAGGTTTATGTACCTCACACGTTGGATCTTATCAAGAAACTCGGTAATGACAGTTTGATAAGAACACCCACCATAGCTTATTGAACCTGTTCTAAAAACAACAGCAGCAAACCACTCATCTCCTCACACTTTTTCATGACCTTGTTCTATGGTGTCCCCATTTTTAGATGTCAAAAGATGCATTACTGACTGTGTGGCCTCAGAGAACTGAGGGCATGTGACTATGTGCATTCTGATACTATACCATTAACAATTCTAGAGAGATCGGCATTTACTTCTACTGCCTATTGGAAAAGGGTAGTTTTAACTTGTACCTTGCTAACAGCTTTAACCAAAGGGAAAGAAATGTATTGTCACAGGAGACCAAAAACTGCTCAAAGTTGCTTTTCTCTCTGCTCTACAAGATGTTCAGTGCTGTCGGTGAACCTAACAGACTTTACTATCTCAGGAAGACCTCCTAGAGCAGGACACATTAAGAAAAATGTAAAATTAGAGTAAAATTTCAAGGCTACTTTTTAAGCCTTTTTTCATATTTTTTGAAAGTTATTTTCTTTTTCATTTTTGCAGTAAATTCATTTGGCCCAAAAATGCTCATGTGAAATTTCTAAAGACTTCACTGTGAGTGCATTTAATATGGTACTTAACAAATAATTTAACTATGCTCTTACACTTAAAAATATCTTTGTTACTAATATTAGTTAAATTCAGTGAATTTTGTTATCATGGTAAAATTTTTCTGATGTGAATCAAATCTTCTGGGGCTTCAGAGCTCTTGTGATTAAAGCAGGATGAGGAACATTTAACCGAACTGAGGTTTTATTTTTTCCTTCAATTATCTTTTAAAAACTACAAATATTATATTCTGACCTATGCTCTACGTCTATGGGTGTCTCTGTACTTGTGATAAATTGCATAGGTAAAGGTTGCAATGTTCTAGGAGGGATGATTGAGAAAAGAATAGGGTTATTTTTAACACAAACTCATTAAATGGTAATACATTATAAAGCCAGCAAAGACTGAGTTTGGAAAACAAAATTAAAACCAATAATATAACTTTTGCTGGCTTATCTTTGGTTGGCTTTGAGTCTGATCACCTTGCAGTTGAATTACCTGACATTTTTCCAGAGTTCCCTATCATGTCCCTTCTTTCTAGTTTTTTTTTTTTTTGTACTGGAGATTGAACCCAGAGGGATTATACCTCCAAGATAGATGCCTAGCCCTTCTTATTATTTATTTTTAAACAGTCTTGCTAAGTTGCTGAGGCTGGCCTTGAACTTGTGATCCTTCTATCTCAGCCTCCCAAGTACTGGAATTACAGATATGTGTCACCATGCCCGACTATGCTCCTTCTTTTTGAAACTTTCTCTTTCCTGAAGCAAAAAAGGGAGTTCTTTCTAATACTGAGAGTCCTTCTGTCTTCTTACCTCAGGTTCTAGATATATTTATAAAGAAAAAAAATGAAGCATTTTAGGCATACCAAAATGTATTAAGAATGAGAAATGAATAACTATCATCTAACATAAGAAGCAAAACATTACACAAGGGTAGGCCCTTTGTATCCCATCTTCCTCTTAAGAGGAAACCACTATTTGTACATGTTTTATGTTGTTGCTACTTATGTGTGTACTCATAAACAGTATATAATGTGTTACCTGTTTTAAGTTTTTATATAGCTGCTTTCCTTGTTTTCACACTATTTTTAAGATGTGCTACTTATAATTCTGATTATTGACTTTTACCTCTGTAAAATATTCCATAGTATGGATGGATGTACAACTTACTTATCTATTCGCTGAATGATACTTTAATGTATAGCTTAGTATCTTCTAGTTTCCTTGAGCAATGTGTGAAAATTTCTTTAGAGACCTAGGATTAGAATTTTGGGATCCCAGGCTATGCACAGCACTAGATACTGCCAATCTCCAAAGCAGTGGAAAAACAGCGATAAGGCTCATCAATCTATTTAATGAGACCTCAGGGTTCAAAGTTTAAGGTCTGGGAGAAGGGTGGTGGTGGTAGGTAGAAAGGCAAATATTTATACTTCTAACATGTGCTCAAGTGCTACTGTTGTATTGTTACATCTGAAATTACATTTTGAGAAGCCGTGCTCTATACAAAGCCTATTGAAGCTGGGCATGGTGGTGCACTCTTAATATCCCAGCATTCGGGAGGCTGAGACAGGAGGATCTAGGTTCGGGGACAGCCTCAGCTCCTGAGTGAGGCCCTTTGCAACTCACTGAGACCTTGTTTCAAAATATAGAATAAAAAATAGGGCTGGAGGTATAGCTTGAAGGTAGAATCTCCCTGAGTTCCATCCCCAGTACTGAAAAAAAAAAAAAAAAAGAAGAAAGCCTATTGTACTAGAAAGATTAAAAAGAAGCTTAGGCATGGTTGCATACACTTGTAATTCCAGAATTTGGGAGGCTGAGACAGGAAGATTGCAGGTTCGAGGACAGCCTTAGAAAGTAGTGAGACTTTCATTAACCTAGGGAGACCCTGTTTCAAAATAAAAATAAAATAGGGCTGGGGATGTCATTCAGAGGTAGAATGCCCCGGGGTTCAACTCCCAGTACCACATTAAAAAAAAAAGATTAAAAATAGGTTATATGTTGAAAGAGAGAGCTGATGAACACTATCTGAAATGATGTGGCTGATGAGGTTTTATTAGTGACTGAAATTAGCCTGAGGAGGTACAATTTTAACATTTAAATTCTATAAATGACTCAATATAGGTAATATAAATACCCGACAAGAATGACTGTTTCCAAAGGCTAAATTCTCAGTAAGTTCTACTGCCAGATGGGTCTGTGCACGTGCTCCTGCCTTTGCCATGCTAGAAAGGGCAGAGGAGTTGGGCAGGTGGCCCTGAGTCAGGCTGGGTATATAGCTAGCTGGGCTGACAATGTAAAGAATGTTGGGCTGTCTCTACTGTATCCATAGAGCCTAGGCACTGGCCTGATGTGAACATTCACGTCAGGGTTCCTCAAGATTTAAAACATAGCCAGGCGTGGTGGTGCATGCTCGGGATCCCATCATTCGGGAAGCTGAGACAGGAGGATCGTCGTTCGCGGCCAGGCTCAGATACTTAGTGAGGCCCTCTGCAACTTAGTGAGATCCTGTTTCAAATAAAGAAAAAAAAAAAAAAATAGGGCAGGGGTGTAGCTCGGAGGTAGAATGGTAGAATGCCTCTGGGTTCCATCCTCAGACTCACCAAAATAAAAAAAAAAGATTTAAAACATAAGGCTATTGATTCTTACTGGCTTGATTATTTTAAAGCTATTTATATGCAAAACAAAACCATCAATATTTATGTTATTTTTATTATAATTTATCATTTTAAAATATATTCCAAAGTTAGTGACAGGAAGGTTCCCTTAATTTTTTTTTTCAAGAACGTCTTATAAAAAACCTTGAAAAGGAAGCTTCCTGTATTTCAGGATGAAAAGGGTACAAACAGGCTTATAGTCTGCAAATGCGTAACATGTAACCTGGAAAGAAAATGATTTTATTTCAGATTAAGCAATACAAAAGGTCAATTAGGAGAAAAGCATGTGCCAGTAACCAAAAGTATTTGCTCACATCCCCACAATTTACCAAACAAGATATTTGTTTTCCAAAACCAGACAACAGGTTCAAAAATACTTTTCACACCCCAAAGTGATGCTGTTGGGAACAATGGCCCCCACAAGGCCATTTATTGCAGGTGCATTTCCAGCGTGTTTTCGTTATCATAGGCTCATTTTATCTTCTTTCTTTTTTCTCTCTCATGAGCTTTTTGCTTTCTTCTCTTCTCCTTTTATTTACTGGATTCCGAGGATCATAGATTTCAAATGTGTCTGAGTCTTGCATGCTTGCATCTTTTACTTTTCTGCTTTTATCCTCAAATTGAAGTACATGCGACATCCTACAGAGGAGAGAGATGGTTTGGTGATTTTGGTATAAGAACCAGAAGTAGAAATTCTATACTCCATAATCTGGCATAATGAACCATAAGGTACAGAACACCGAGATGGGTGGTTGTGGACTGGTGCTTATACCACATGGAAAGAGAGTTTTCAGAAAATGCTTAAATTTGAAAAACAGGTCTGGTATTTGTTCTGTGGGTTTAGAGTTTGAGTAATGAGTCTCTGCCACAGTCTTCAGTGGAGGTTCCTCTCCTGGTAAGAAGTTCAGAGTCTACCCAAAAGGATTCTTCCAACCACACTTGGGGAACACTCTGCCACTGCTTTTGAAGAAGGCAGTTGCTAAATTATACAGGGCCAGGACACAGACAATAAACTGGTCCTATCAGATTTTTAAAATTTGTTTTGTTTCCATTAGTTTACTGGGTATATATTAAGTATATATCACTGTGCGCGCGTGCACGTGCACACACACACACAGAGGAAATATATTATTATGAACATTTTAAAGTGATATCCATATAGTGATATGATTCCCTTTTCTGGGGAGCTGCTAGGTTAAAAATATTTTTTCATTAAAGCAAATTAAACTTAGGGCACAACTCCATGACTTACTTTCTCCTCCTACTGTTGATTACAAGAAATGTGTCCTGCATTCCTACTTTAGCAAATGATTGCTGGCCTTAAGATATCAACATGTGCTTGAGTCCTAAGTGGTCATAAGCTGGCTATCCTTAGAAGCAGTGAAATATGTAAGTGATCAGCTGTGCCCCCATTAGAAGGTGTCAGGAATAAATAGGGATGCCGAAAGACCAGACTACGGGTCAGTTGAATAAATTTAGAAAGATAAAAGTTCAGTTTTTACACAAACAAAGCAAAACAAAACTCTAAGGCTTTTCCTATTAGTTGGTTAAAATATTTTTATATTTCTTCATCAAGCAGAAAGAACTAAGCTGTGGATAGACTTAATACTCTGCATCAATTCCACTGCCCATTGCAATTTTCAGATGAAATTTAAATATGATGTTATTTTCTTTTGCCCTATATAAGCAGAGATTGGGTAATAGAAGAAATTCTTCACTTTCCTTCAGTAGCACAAATAATGAGTGACATTTATTTGTATGGCAAACTCTTATGGATATATCCACATTTTAAGAAATCCTAGTAGATTTTTGGAAGGGAAGTAAAATGTTATAATAGTAGCAACACTACCATTTGTAGGCCCTTAGTAGATGCAGAAGGGCTGACAAGTTGAAGCTGATATTTCCTTCTCTCTCCCTTCTAATTACATGAGAAAGAAAGCTTATCAAATGAAGTCAGTATGAGTTATATATGGATGTCCTAGAACCTACTTCAATTTACTGCATTTACATTTCTATACTTTATATTAATAGTACACCAGCAGTATCAGATTTCATAAGTGAAATCAGAATTCACGATGTGCGTGTCACACGTGAGAGTTGCTGACATTTTAGACCTCTGTTGTTTAACATTCTTATTTAGAAAATGCACCATATAACCATTGTATATTTAGATGGATTCCCCAGTTTTTTTTTCTTATGCTTTCAAGTTTCCTATAGTGTCAGTATTAGCTTCTGAGAATGAAACAATCTCCAATACTTAGAAAAAGGGCTGACTGTGCCATAGCTATGCTAATGAGTAAACATTAGAACCAGTTGGAAACACAATCAAACTGGATTAACTAATTAGTGATGGCTCACCTAGGTCTAAATGATCAGTGACGCTTCAGTAAATACACCTTGTAGAGCCACCTAGTCAGCACCAGCTTCAGGCTTTTTTTTTTTTTTTTTTTTTTTTTTGTGGTACTGGGGATAGAACCCAGGGGCCTTCCTTTGGGCTCCACTCCCAGACCTTTTTTATATTTGTTTGGAAACAGGGTCTCACTAAGTTGCTGAGAGCCTCACTATGCAGCTGAGGCTGGCTTTGAACCTGCGTGATCCTCCTGTCTCAGCCTCCCAACTACTGGAGTTACAAGCGTGCGCCACCACGCCTGGCTTGGCTTAGCTTCAGGCTTCTGAAAGCTGGCCAATGAGTACAGACTCACTGCTGTGTAGATGGAGCCTCTGAAAGGCAGCCAATCAGCAACCGTGGCTTTCAAATAATGGTGTTTCTGAGGATGATGTAAATCACTAAACAATTCTGACTCCCAAAGCGATACATAAAATTTGCAAACTACTTTTCTCTGAAAGAAAGTACCTAAAATCTTGAGAAGCTGAGGAAGGAAGATCACAAGTTTAAGGCTGATTTGGGCAACTTGGTAAGATGTGTCTCAATATAAAATTTACAAAAAGGGGGTAGAGGGAGCTCAGTGGTAGAGCACTTGCCTTGTATGCATTGGCCCTAGCTTCCATCCTTAGTAATGGGGGAAAAAGCTTAAAGGCATAGTTTTATTACCTAATTCATTACTTAAGTAGTAGACAATGAACTCTGCATTCTGTTTCAGACAGTGAGGGGTTGTTTTTTCTTCAACACTTCTTACAATCTATGCTGCATTTCCCACAAAGCACTCTCAACGTGGGTGCATGGCCATCGATGGGAAACAGGTTTAGAAGAGTGGACAGACAGTTTTATTAAAAGCCCTTTACCACGAGGGAGCCCAGACCCCTGAACTGCATTTCTGTTAAGTTTTGAGAAGCTTTCCAAGTGCCTAGTATTGTGCTGATACTTAAGCCGACATCAGCTGGAATCATGTGCCTTTTATAAAACAATTTTATCAATACTCTTAAATTGGCATTTAAAAAACTCCACTGTTCTAGTTAACATGTTAACACCTTTGCACATATACATCTATTTTAAATATGACCCCATTATCTTCCCCTTAATACAATTTTTTTTGTAATTTCTATTTCTAGCAGTAACTGCCCATGTTTCAAAAACTTTACTAGTTATCAGTTAAAAACACAAAAAGGAACCTTTTTCCTTTTGATGCCATAAAGAGTATTTTGTAACTATTAGATTTAGTTGGCTCTGGTATGAGAAATGAAATCTAGACATATGAACGATAGCACAAACTCTACAAGAAAAAACAGATTTTTTTTTTTTTTTACAAATTGGAAAAAACAGAAAGCTGTAAAATAAAGGAGCTGTCTTTTTCAACTGTTTGTGTCATACACTACTGAACTATACAGGTCCCACATTTTGATTAATAACAAACCTAATCCCAGAGGAAAGAGGGGCTATCAGCTTACAAACGACTTCAGATTAATATCATAATACTTAGCATGGCTGGTTACTTGACCATAATATTAAATCTTTATTAGAAATAAGAGCATAATCAAAAAGCTTCACCCATTTATCTTTCAACATGCTTCGGTCACTTCATTTTAAAAAGGAAAACAAAACAGTGATTATGATTTTCAGCATAATAAACTCCTGATCTACGTGCCTCCATAAATCACAGACTGCTGGAATTGAAAGCACGCCTGCACTCCACAGTCTCCTGTGAGGATTCGAATGCAGGCTGAGAGCAGACTTAACTCTAGTGCAGGGGGGTCTGGCAGTTGACAGCCTTGTATATCTCACTAACTCAGTACTACCCACTTTGTGGCTGGTTACAGCCTTGGCCCAATAAGAGCAGTGAGTTCTTTGGAATTAATTACACACTAATTGTTTGCATATGAATATTTTAGAACTTGTTTGCTTGAAGGCACAGACAAAAATTTAGTTGTGATTAATAAAAATAAGGAGGTTTTCTATTTACATAGAGGTTGTGTTAGATTGGAATTTTTTTTTTTTTTTTTTTTTTGGTATGGGACTGTGCAAAATAATTAGCAAAATAGCTGATTCTTCACTAACTAGAATCCAGTCTTTAAAGCTCTCACACAATTGGGAATAGATTTAGGTCTGACAGTTACTAATATCAGTGGAGAATACCAGAACACAGTAAGAACCCCAATATGAAACTCCAGTATTAACAATTAGTTTCTGATGGGCACACCTTTAGTTTATTTATACTGAGATAATGTAAACAGCTCCCCTGATCAGAGGGAATTCTCTAAACCACTCCTTTCCATTTCTACATCTCTGTCACCTTAATTTAGGAACTTTTTCCTTTGAAAGAAACATCGATATTTATGATCTTTATTTTAGATTGTTGCAGGTGCTCTAATTGTTTTACATGTGTGCTTTCTCCCTCCTCAAATACTTCTAAAGGCTCTCAAATAATCTTTCTTACACCTTTCTTTTATAGCATTCCTTTGGAAACAACTGACTCTTGTGTTAGACTGAAATATCTTAGTCTGACCCTTCAAACTTCTACCCGGTTGCTTCTATCCCCCCAGCTTTATTTTTGTTTCTTTCACTGACTTTCACCATTTGTAATGCCTGTTTACTGAACTGTGAACAGACTGTCTGTTGTTTGACGCAGTTTGAGTCTTGTTGGTAGTTGTGTTTCCTGCACAGAGCATAGTGATTTGTGATGGGAATGAAGCCTTTAGACGTGTGTGCTGGCCAGGACTACTGGCTGGTACTCGCAGGTTTGCTAAACTAACACTTGACCTCCTTTTGTGATGAGGAACAGTCATTTATTTTAATGATAAGCTCCCTAAACCATCTACCTCCTCTGCAGAAAATCTGAAGTCCACCTTTATACGACCTCTTACGGGTCAGCGCATCTAATGGCTGCTTTTGTACTGCATTCCTATCAGTGACCACAAGTTCTTAGTCCTCAGCAGATTGCAGTGGGAGCATGCCTCGCATTCGTTTCCATATCCTCTAACATGTAATGTAGAAGTAGAGAGAAATTTTACATTTATTTATTCATTTTTAATTTTGAAGTTTGCAGGTCTGGGGATGGAACTCAGGGGCATTCGACCTCCGAGCTACACCCCCTGTCCCTATTTTTATTCTTTATTTTTTATCTTTATTTATTTATTTATTTATTTATTTTTTTGGTGGTACCAGGGATGGAGCCTTTCTACCTCCAGGCTCTACTACCAGACCTATTTTATATTTAATTTGGAAACAGGGTCTCTTAAGCCAGCAAGGCTGGCTTCGAACCTGCGCAATCCTCCTGTCTCCGCCTCCCAAGCACACGGATTACAAGCATGTGCAACCATGCCCGGCTTTATTCTTTATTTTGAAACCGGGTCTCACTAAGTTGCAGAGGACCTCACTAAGTAGCTGAGGCTGTCCGTGAACCGTGATCCTCCGGTCTCAGCCTCCCGAATGCTGGGATTATAAGCGTGTGCCCCCACCCCCGGCCAGAATTTTTTTTTTTTTAAGCAATGTTTATTGAAGTGTAGTTCTAGAGCCCTTGCCTCAAATGCAGGTTGCATGTTAAAATCCCTTTGGTAGTATTACTAGCCATCCATGCCAGGCTTCTGTCCCCATCCAAGAGCTTTGTGTGTGTGAGGCCAATACTAGACACTGGTGACACAAAGTCAAATAAGGCCCAAGCCCCATTCTTCTGTCGTGAACTGTCTATTAAGGAGAACAGGCAGAAACCACAACATGGCAAACGCACATTTTGGAACTGCCTACAGAGTGTGAGAAGAAATCCACACTAACTAGATGGTCAGGTAGGCAGAGAAGAGGTAATTCCATCACTCCCTTTCTTTTATATGTGTCTCTATCTCTGTCTGTCTCTCTTGTGGTGCTGGGGAATCAAACCCAGTGTGCTGCATATGCGAGGTTTACCACTGAGCTACACCCACCAGCCCAGTGCCCCATCTCCTAGGCAATCTCTAGGTCTGAAGGTGGAGAAGCTTATAACTGGTCCCTCCTTGACCAGAGGTAACAAACTTTCATTGCATGAGGATGATTTAACTTTGGGAATAAATCAAAAGTTAATTGAGTGCTAGTAAGGAAGATCAGACTGGGTTGCTTATTCTGGAGTAGAAAACTTTAAAAATTCAGAACACAATTACTTGTGAGACTCCCAGGCTAGCCAGCATTTCTAAAACAGAAGTTCCCCAAACATCGTCAGCAATGTGAGCACATCTTGGGAGAAAAGATTACTTTTTAAAACAGCACTATTTTCTGCTACAAAATTCACTACTTTCTGGAATCTCAGTCACGATTTTTCCTTGCTCTTCCTCAAATGAAATGAGGATGCTACTTAAGATTCCATTCAGCTGCAGGTCCACCATGGGCAGAACCAAGGGCCATGGCTTCTCTAAGGGTGGGTGTCTGGCAATCTCCTCCCAAGCATCACATCACTAAGCATTGCCTTGTGGTGGATGATAATACCCAGGTCTTTGTGTGTGTGTGTGTGTGTGTGTGTGTGTGTGTGTGTGTGTGTATTTTGGTGGTACTGGGGTTCCTGGAAACCCTTCTACCTCTGGGCTACACTCCCAGACCTAATATATATATATATATATATATATCTATATATATATATAATATATATATTTTTTTAATTTGGGGTTCTTAAGCCAGCAAGGCTGGCTTTGAACCTGCGTGATCCTCCTGTCTCCGTCTCCCAAGCCTGGGGATTACAAGTGTGCGCCACCATGCCCGGCTTGTTATATTTTAAAAACTGCAGCAAATCAAAACATAAAACCCTTCCACTTTAAATTCTTTTTTTTTTTTTGCAGTACTGGGGATAGAACCCAGGGGCACTGTACCTCCGAGCTACACTTCCAGCCCTATTTTTTATTCTTTATTTTTTGAAACAGGGTCTCACCGAATTGCAAAGGGCCTCACTAAGTAGCTGAGGTTGTCCGTGAACTGCGATCCTCCATTATCTGCCTCCTGAATGCTGGGATTACAAGCATGTGAACCACCACAGTCGGCCTTCCAGTTTAAGTTTTTTGGTGGTTCTCCAGAGTGCAAATAAAGAAACCCAAAATTTTATGTGCCTTTTATAATCTAGCCTTTGCAGCCTTACCAAACTCCTATATCACCTTCTCCATGTACATCTTATGTTCCAGATATCTCAATTTATTTGCAGGTTCCCTAAAAAGCCTTGCATTCTTCTGCCCCCTTGCTCCTGGTGTTGTGACCAGCCACCTCTCTACATCACAGGCTTCTCCTCTCCCTCCCCTAAAGGTGGCACCCCGATTCCTCTCCTGGTCTGACCTGCTTTTTCTTCAAAGCCTAAAAACTTTCTTCTGGGCTCCCAGCGGATCCTGTACTTGGCTCTAGCATAGTTTTCCTCACACTCCAGCGAACTGCTGTGACCTTCACTAGGCCCCAGGTGCTCTAAAGAACAGTGGCTCTGCTTCATTGGCTTTGCATCCGCATCGTCCAGCGATGTTTGGCAAGAAGAATGCTCTCAATAAATACTGTAAATAAGTGAATGTTTCTGGGAAGCCAGTCACCTCCAAAATGTTTGACTAAAATTCTGGGTCTTCACATCTCTTCTTGATAGTATTAAAATACAATTCCACATTAGAGAGCAAATATGTTTATCAATCCTAGGCAAGTAAAAATATAAAAATAACTATATATATGAGAAAAATTTATATTTATACATACATATATATATATATATATATATATATATATATATATATATATATGTAATTTTCTTTGGTACTGGGATTGAACTCAGGGGCATTCTACCTCTGAACTACAGCACAGCCCTATTTATTTTATATTTTGAAACAGGGTCTTGATAAGTCACTGAGGGCCTTGTTAAATTGCTCAGACTGGCCTCAAACCTTCGATCCTCCTGTCTCGGCCTCCCAAGTACTAGGATTATAGGTGTGCACCACCACTCCTGGTATAACTCACCTTTCAAACTCCATAATCCTAGAGAAAAGGCTAGAACTCAAAAAGCTGAAACAAAGTATATTCCACCAACCTAAACTTGTGCTGTGCAGTCTAGCACTTATCTTTCTCAAATGGGCCAGTTAGACTACTTTAAGATGAACATTTGCCTTGGGGAGGCCTGGCTTTGAGGTGAGGGAAAAGCACATACTGTCCCCAGGCAGCCTTCCGCTTTGTGGGCTGAAAGACCTTGCCGCTCTGTGAACGACATACACATAATTTGTCTGTGCACTGAGTTGACAGTTCCTCATTTCTCTCTTAAGTTAAAATTCTTAAGAAACCAACTAAATAGTTTCTGATTATTACTTAAGCTTGTCAGTCTAAGAAGCTACAGATCACAAACTTAGATGGTCTGGTTTAAGTTTTTCTTGGGGGAGTGTGGCTTGAAAGGAGACTTGTACTTGAAAAGCAAAAACAGCCGGTTTTGTTTTAAAATAAAAATTTCAGCAAGACAAAACAAGCTTCAAGAGCTGCCCACGTTTAAGTCTTTGAAAAGACCACACTGTTCTGTACCAGAGATGGGCTGCAACATACTTTGGTCCACATCACCTCTCCAGAATACTCTACCACCTTTTGCCCACTGGTGGATGTCCCTGGTCCTTTCAAGCCCAGATGAATTACCATTTCCTCCTAAAAATCCTACAGCCCTAGGCCTCAAGATCTGCTCCGACCTTTGAATTTCTGTAGTACTTTTTATGGAAACCTTTGTGGACTAAAGTCAGAAGCCCTGAGTTTGAGTAGAATTTAGTTACTGTGACCACAGGAAAGTCACACTGCTTCTTGGGGCTCCGTTTCCTCCCCCGTGAGGAGGGGATGGTAAGGTTTACTCTACTTACTTTGTGTGGTTAGCGTGAGGACCAAATGTCATGCCTTCAAAAGGTCCAAATATTTATTGTTGCTTCAACTTATTTTCAACATGAATTCTGGGAGAGATACTTCAGTTCATAACAGAGTATATATGTGTTGCAATATAGACAGTGCTTACTTAAATGCTTATCATTTTAATAATTTTAGTACTTTTATAAGATTTATTTTAAAGTGCTTTTATAGCCAGGTGTGGGGATGCATGACTGAGTAATCCCAGTATTTAGAAGCCCGAGACAGGAGGATCGCATGTTCAGTGATAGTCTCAGCAAGTGGTGAGACTCTCACTAACCTAGTGAGACCCTGTTTCAAAATAAAAATAAAATAGGGCTGGGGGTATAGCTCAGAAGTAGAATGCCTCCAGGCATTCTAGTGCCACAGGCACAAAAAAACTGCTTTTATGTATATCATCATAAATACATAACTAATTTCTCCTCAATTAACCTTGGAGGCTTGTATTCATATTTCTAAATTTGTTCTGCTTAGACTAGACTATAAACTATTCAAAGGGCATAAACTATTTACAGAATTAAAGAATTATAGAAATGTTATTTTATTTTTGCAATTTCATACCATACTAAACATTGTTTTTATATTTTTATTTTTGCAAGGTAGGATAATCCTGAGAAGCAAAAAGAAAAAACAAAATCACACACACAAAATTGCCTAAAACTCCATGGCTCATCAATAACTACTGTAGATACATAGATGTATCACTCCCTTAATTTTTTTCTATGTAGCCATGTACGCATTTATTAAATATGCATATATATTTAGAGGCATGAATTTTATTTATGCTATTATCCATAAATAATATACACATAAATAATTTATATTGATAAATAACAAAATGTTATTTATGTTGTATTTTCATTTTTAATATTTGATATATACATAAATATATACACATATATATGTATATTTTTGGGGGGTCTGGAGATTAAATCCAGGGCCATTCTATCTTTGAGATATACCTCCAGCCCTATTTTATTTATTTTTTTATTTTGAAACAGGGTATCGCTAAGTTGTGAGAGCCTCATTAAATTCTATAGGCTGGCCTTAAACCTGTGTTCCTCTTGTCTCAGCCTCCCAAGTACTGGGATTACAGGTACACATCACCATGTTCTGTTTGTTTTATATATAGATATAAACATTATATATATTATATTATATATATATTTAGATGTATACATTTTATTATTTACTATTTCTATCCAACTATACCATAATTCCTTTTGAGGAAGAACTATACTTTTATATCATTTTATTCACTGTCTAGCATTTGGTCCTATGGCTAATCTGCTGATGTAAGATTCATAGGATTATTCTCATCTCCATTTCTATAACCAATTCTGTGAAGAATATTTATGTGACTCAATATTTGGATTTTCTTAATTGAAAAAAAAATTTCTTTTAGCTTGCCCTGCATTCTTTCTTTTGGTACCTACTCCTTTATTTCCTTTCAGATATGATTCTTCTCTGTTCTTAGTCCAAGCAGTTGGGGTGGGATGACATCCCCTTTCTTTATCCTGGGAAGGGCTGCCCAGAATAGCTAGTGACTGAATCAGAGCATGGACATTTGAACTCAGGAAGCACAAATAGAACTGGCTTGGGACTCCCCCCCCCCCCACAACTACTGGGTTAATCATAATCGAAATGTGAGCCCGAGCATTGGTAGCTATCTTTGTCACCCCTGGAGAAGGCAATGAGAAGGCTTCCTGACTTTGGTTGAACTCTGATTCATCCATACCCGAACCCCATTTCTTAAGTTTCCTGTACTAATAATTTCCCCATTTTTAAAGATGTTTCTGTCGTTTGCAATAGAGAATCTTTACTAATGCTTAGGATAAATTCCTGTCACTATAATTTTTAGTACAAAGATTCATATATTTTTAGGCTCTTCATTTACATGATACACATGCCCTCGAGAAAGGATGTAACAATTCACACTTTCCTGAGTAGGGTGCTTTATTTCACTTTACCAGTGAAATTGATTTTGTTTTTATTATTTTTTTCATGTTTTTGGCTTTGTAAGTCTTCTTTAGTTAGATTTATGTTTGTGTTCTCTGCCCATTAAAAGGCCATATTAATATTTTCCTTATGGATTTGTGAGACTGTTTCATATATTAAAAATCTAAATTCCCTTTCATCATATATCTTGGAAATATCTTTCCTACTTTGTCATTAGTCCATTAGTTTTATTTTAGTCGAAGTTCACCTACCTAACTCTTTTCTTCTTTCCTCCAACCTTCTTTTCCTTCCACACTCTGTTGCAATCTTTTCTACAGTTATAGTGAACAGTGTCTTTTCTCTGGTCTTCTGTTTTTAAGGTCATACTGAGGAAGTCTTTCCTCCTACATCAAGACCAGGTAAATATCCACCAATATTTTTACCCATCACTATCAGATTTCTGTTTTACATTTGTTAATTGCTAATTAATTTAAAAGTTTCTTTTAGTATACGGGGTAGACAAAGTTCTACTTCTATTTTCCTTAAATTACTGCCTCATTGTCCAAACTTCATTTCTTGAATAATCTACCCTGCAGAGTAACTCACTGCCTTAATTATTAGAGTTTTATAGTATATTTTGGCATGTGGTTAGGAAAGATAGCTTCTTTTTGTTTTTGAATACATTTCTCAAAATTAATTAATTAATTAATTATTTATTGCAGTACTGGGGATGGAACCCGCATTCTGCCTTTGAGCTAGACCCCCCATTTTTAATTTTTATTTTGAAACAGGGTCTCACTGAGTTGTAAAGGGTCTCATTAAGTAGTTGAGGCTGTCTGTGAACTGTGATCCTCCTGTCTCAGTCTCTCAAAATTTGTTTTTAATTGACTATTTAAGAACAAGTTTAGATTTATAAAAAAAACTGAGCAGACAGTATAGGAGGTTCCTGTTTACACCAAAATCAGTTTCACAAGTTATTATCTTACTTGTATGGTATATTTGTTACACTAATGGCCAATATGGATATGATATTATTAAGTAAAGCACAGCGTTTATTTAGATTTCCTTAGTGTGATGGACTGAATCATATCCTTGGAGAATTCTTATGTGGAAGCCCCAACTTCCAGGGTAACTATATTTGGAGACAGAGCCTTTAAGAAGGTAATTAAGGTTAAACAAGGCAACAAGAACGCAGTTAGGCATATCTGTAATCCCAGCTATTTGGGAGACTGAGGTAGGAGGATCACACATTGGAGACCAGCTTGGGCAACTCAGCAAGACTATCTCAAAATTAAAAACAGAAAGGGTGGATGAGTAATCTAACTCATGTCCTTATAAGATTCAGAGCTATCAGGAGCACAGGTGCACAGAGAAAAGGTCATTTGAGGACACAATAAGAGGTGGCCATCAGCAAAGCTCACCAAGCCCAGCCGTGTCAATTTCTTCTTTTAGGGCTTCTGGCCTGCAGCTCCGTGAGAACTTAAGCATCTGTTGTCAAAGCCACTCATTTGCAGCATCTTTTAGCAACCCTAGCACAGGAACACATTTAGCTTTTGCTCATTCAGAATATCTCATTATGTTTAGCTGCCATTCTTCCCAGGCTATCCTTGGCTTGGACATTTCTCAGAATGTCCTTGTTTCTGATCATCTTGGAGTACTGGTCAGCTATTCATTCGGATGCCATACCATTGCAGTTTGACATTTCTGTTAGGATAAGACTTGACTTATGGGCTATTGGGGGAAAGACCACAGCTATAAAGTAGCATTTTAATTATATCCTATGCAGGGTATGCAGTATCAACATGGTTTAGGACTGCTGATGTCACCTCAATGCCTTGCTAAGCGAGTACTTTTTAGGTTACTCCACTGTACAATTACTCCCCCCACCCCATTCTCCGTACATTGTACTTTTTATACATAGCCATACGTAAGGGGTGAGGATTATGCACCTCCTTCTCTCTGTCTCTCTCCCTCTCTCTTTCTCTTGTGTTGGGAATCTAACTTAGGGTTTCATTCATGCTAGTAAATTGCTCCACCACTGAGCTGCAGCCTTAGCCCTTCCTTATTCTTTTTATTTAAAAGTTGCTTTCTGAGTGTGGTGGTCATGCCTGTAATTCTAGTATTGGGAGGCTGAGACATGAGGACTGAAGGTTTAAGGCCAGCCTCAGCAACTAAGAGCCCTGTTTCAAAATAAAAAGGCCCAATTAAAAAAAAAAAGAAGTGTAAATATTTTTTCAATAAGAAATAGATAGCAATGATCACAGTAACGCATATAAAGAGACAGAGATAGTCAAAACACAAATAAGTCTAGAGATCAACACATGTTAAAAAAAAGTCCTGGAAAAATGATGTCGCTGGCACTGTTCATGTCTAGCAAAGCAGGGAGGCACAGGGCAGAGATGAGTAAGAAACAGAAGAGGCCAAGAGAGAAAAGGAAATCAAGAAGCCAAGTAAAGATGAAGGAAGACTTAAAGTATGCAACAGAAAAAGTCACTTAAAGTAAACAGAAAAATGCAGAGATGATAAAAAGTAAATAAGCCAAAAAATTTTCAGAAGAGGGATTTAAAAATTGACAGGAGAAAATAGGAATAAAAGATTTAAACTACCTGAGCAAACAAAAATAAAGATAGGGAAACACAGTATTTGGAAAAGCAAGTAAGAAGGAAATAGACACAAACTTTTGAAACGAGAAAACAAAGATGAAAACCAGTGGACTTTCTTTTACAGTTCACCACTAACATGGAAAAAAATCTCCTTTGTTCTGAATTTTAAAGGAATGTTAATATTGCCCCCTCAGTTTGGGGTTTTTGAAAAGCCAACTCTAAAAAATGTCTTTTGTTTCCCTTAGTTAAGAAAAAAATCCTCATATTATAGAGCAAATATTCAGTACTGTTGGACTAAATGTGAAAGATGTAATTTTCCAAACCTCTCTAGCAACAGGGGAATGCAGTTTCTTGGCTCTCTTGCCTATCTAACATGCTGGACACTCAACAGGACACAGGTGGAAGGATTTAAGAGGCTTTCCAGAAGAAATCTGTAATATGTGTTCTTACACCTGCCCCGGGGTTTAACCAACGACTCAGCCAATAACACCTAAGCTGTGGCCAGTGGAATACGAGCACAACATCAGGAAGATGGAGTTCCCAATCAGAACCTAGTAAGCAGCTGGGGCACATGGCGAGCTGCCTGTCTCTCTCAAATCAGTTCCGTGAACAAAGCAAACTTCTCAAACATGACAGGAACTTATTTCAGGGCAAACGGTATAAAAGCACAGAAAATACAGAGGAGCTTTCTTCACCCACAAGAAAAGAGCAGAAAGAAGGCAACTTCGGGGATTGGC
The DNA here is from genome assembly GCF_963383645.1 of Muscardinus avellanarius. Classification (NCBI taxonomy): domain Eukaryota; kingdom Metazoa; phylum Chordata; class Mammalia; order Rodentia; family Gliridae; genus Muscardinus; species Muscardinus avellanarius. The sequence continues at coordinate 53,998,086 of NC_137786.1, read as the reverse complement.
CCTGAGAACACAGAATTAAAATAATCACTGTTCCAGGGTCAGCAACTCTGACAAGGACCTATTTATAAAGAGGCACATTGGTCTTCTGCAGCATTATTTATAGTCCTGTATAAAATGAACACTAACCAGGGGACCTGCTCTATAATCATATTCCTTCTTGCTTCGTTTTATCACTACTTTAGAACCTGGCTAAGAGAGGGGAATGAAATAAAAACATTTACATTATACTGAGCTTAGAATTCTATGCTCTCCAAAATGATAATACTCTTTTGCTTTATATTTAAGTTGTATTTACAGTGGTTGCTCCTTCATATGTGCTCCTCTCAGCCCCCATGCGTCTTCCTAGTATTAACCTCAAGAAAGAAAAAAAAACAAAACTAACATTCCAATAATGAGGGATTAGTATTCACTAAAGAAACCTACACTTTACATATGTCTTAATATGTCTTATTTTAGAATATTAAGAGCACAATAGAAACTAAACTAATACCGATCACTGTAATTATGAGTTAACAAAGAAAAGGTCATAAAACACAGTAAACTACTAAAGAAATGGTATATATTCCAATCATCATCTTCATAGATCTACTGAAAGTGGTTAACTTTTTGTTTAGTGGTATGAGGGATTGAAACCAAGAGTATTATACCTCTGAACTGTATCCATTGCCCTATTTTATTTTTTTATTTTGAAACAAGTTCTCACTAAGTTACAGAGCCTGGCCTTGAACTTGGCTCCTTTGGTCTCAGTCTCCTAAGAACTGGGATTATAGGCTTGCATCACCACACCCAGCTGATAGTAGTTAGCTTTTAAAAATAACAATGACAAAACATTTATTTGGTACTGATTGTTCCAGACACTGTGCTAAAGCCTTTAAAAATAGTATTTCATTTAATCCACAAACTGATCTACCAAAAAAGGTGCTATTATTGTCCTCAGTTTACACTTTGAGGAACAGGGCTGGGAAGGTTATATAATTTTCTCAAGCTCACACAGTTAGTGAGTTTCCAAGCTGGAATTCCAATTCAGGTTGGACTCTGAATCCCATGCTCATAACTACTCTACTATTTATATTCCTATGAATAATTATGGGTAAATGTGGCAAGAACTCCTTGTTCAAGTTAAACAAACTTTTAAATAAGTCCAAATTTTACTTCTTCAAATAATACAGAGAATATTATATTAGAGATATGAAATTTCATATCTATAAAGATTTAAAAGGTGCTAGACAGTTTTCAACTAAGTTTTCAAAGTCCTGAAGTTGTTGGGCTTATCACTGCAGCTTAAAACAACAACAGTACTGCTGTATTAGAAAATATGAAAACTATGCAGGCTAGCTTGGTTAGAGAAATTGTTGTGTGGGGGGAACCTCTGATGACATTCTGTGAAGAATGCCATGAAATACTGAAGCATTAAGTTTCACCAAATATGCTAGTAATGCTTTTTTAAAAAAAAGCAGAAAATGTGATATTCCATGTAAACAATACAAAAATCATAGGAGCAATAGCCAAAATATGGAACCAACCTAGGTCTACATCAACAGATGAATGGATTACAAAATTATGGGAAATACACACAGTGGAATTCTACTCAGCAATAAAGAAGAACAAAATCATGCCATTCATAAGAAGATGGAAAGACCTGGAGTGAGATTAGCCAAGCACAGAAAAAGAAGAGACATAAGTTTTCTCTAATATGCTCAGGCTAGGGAGTATTAGGGATACCAAAGGGACTCTAGATAATGGAGGGGAAACCTCAGAGAAGTCAGGAAGGAACGGTAGGGGAGGAAGAAGGCTGAGGTTTTTTAATGGAAAAGCTACATTCGACTATGTGTATACATGTGAATATAACCTTGTTAACCTGGACACTCAGTATTGGGAGGGAGGGAAAAGGGGAGGAGGGGGAGGGCACCAAGTACTGTGTGAACATATGCCCTTGTCAACATGATCCACATTATGATGTGAGACTATAGTGCATCCATTTAAAAAAAAAAGGGATTAATAGAATGAAGCTACTGAGCCACGCAGGACTGGTTGTTTCTGAGCTCTACTACCTCCTAGCTGTGAGATCTTGTCCACAGTTTCTTTTTTTTTTTTTTTTTTTGGTGGTACTGGGGGTGGAACCCAGGGGCTTTCTACCTCCAGGCTATACCCCCTATTTTATATTTTATTGGAAACAGCGTCTCACTAAGTAGCTGAGGCTGGCTTCGGACCTGTGCGATCCTCCTGTCTCAGCCTCCCAAGTGTGGGGATTAGAAGCGTGCGCCACCACGGCCAGCTTGTCCAGTTTCTGTGCCTCAGGCTCCTTCCATGTAATATGGACACTGTAGCAGCATCTAATTTACTGGTTTAAAAGAGATTGGTGCTTTTTAAGTGCTCAAGAGATTAGCTTCTTTAACTTTTGTTTTTAATGAAAGAACACTCAAGCACAATAGTTTTATATTGTGGCCAAGTAAATTATCTCCACACAAACAACAAATCATCATTGTTACATTTAACCTGATTATCTGCATTGATACCAGAGAGGAGAAGGGATATTACTAATTCAAAATGGCAGGTAGTTGAGATGATTTTGTAGCTGGTATTTGGACCATCCTAGATGTGTACTAAGGAATCACATCAAGTAAAATAGAAGGAATTAAAATGGTACCTATTTTGAAACTTTAATTTTTTGCATTTTTAGTGTACAAGGAAGATGGAAAAACTTCTGACCAAATTTCTCATAAAAACATTTATATACCTATACCAGAAAATAGCAATCAAACATGCTAGATTTCATTCTTTTTTATTCCTCCTGCTACTTATTTTCCATATGTGATCTTTTCCATTACTTTGAAGTGTTTGTCTAAAGACTAATTATTTCCTTCTTGGCACTGGGGCTGCAATTCAGGTAGCAGCCACCTGCTGAATAATGAAGCCTTTTTATTGAATCCATGGCCTATTGTCTACACTTTTTCCAGGTGTGGATAACTAAAAGAAAATAAGAATGTAGCATATTATCCACTCACTCAAGCTTTGAAACTAAAAATATAAATGTAGAACAATAAATGTCCAACTTTCTACACTGCTACAATAATTAAGTAGTGGGGGTATTGGCTTACAAAAAGAAAAAAAAAGTAAATATTGAAATTGTCCCCAAATCTATATATAATCACAATTTACAAAAGACATATTCAATATTAGTGGAGGAAACAGAATTATTCAGTTGTGATGAGCAATATAGGAAAAAGGTATAACATTGACCTAATACATTAAATCAATTCCAGGTAGGCTTTTGATAGAAAATAAAGATAAAAATAAAAATATTCTGGGCATGGTTAAGCATGTAATTGCAGTACTTGAAAGGCTGACAGAAAAGGATTATAGATTGAAGGTTAGCAACCACAATTTAGTGAGATACTTTTTCAAAATAAAAAATAAGAAGGATAGAAATGTAGCTCAGTGGTAGAGTGCCCTATGTTCAATCCTCCAGCACCACAAATATAAAGTACTAGAGAAAGATATATTTATACACTCTTGGGATTTTTAAGACCTTAAGAATAGTAGCAGGCAGAAGTCATGCAGAAAAAGACTGACAGATTTGGCAATGCAATTATTTAAAATTCTGTTTTTTTTTTTTAAACCCAAATCTCCATAGGGCAATGACAAACTGGTGAAGCTATTTTAAATAACAAAAATTAATATTGTTAATATCCTTTCCATTTAAGAGCTTTTGTAAGCAAAACAAGAAATATATAAATACAATAGACACCTAAAAACCACCATCACAATAATGAAATATAAGCAACCAGTTAACATATTGGAAAAAGTTCAACTTTTCCATGAACAAGGAATACAAATGAATACAAGGCAGAAGTAGACAAAGACGAATAAATCTGTTATCTGTAATCTTATGATACAATACACACATACTTAGCTAATACCCAGGGGGTAAGGAGAAGTCAGGAGCTTCCTGCATTGCTGGTATAGGTGTACACGACTCAACTTTCTAGAGTGTCATTTAGTGAAAGTGTTGTGTTACCAAAGGCGTACAGGAACTGATAGAAATCAGGAAGCGGCTGGGAGGTACTAGTTAGACAGGGGTTTGGGAAAACTTTCTAGAGTGATGTTCTATGCCTTGTTTTGGTGGATTTACACATTTTGACAACTGTATATAATTTACTTCATCAAAGTGAACACATAACAACTGTATGTTTCTTGTTTATGAATTATATCTTAACTGAAAAATTTTTTTCTACAAGTTTACCTGATTCAGTAGTTTAATTTATTATTAGCCAAATAAAATAACAATGCATTTATAAACATTTAACTATTATTTTATTCAGGAAGAAAGACTATAATTAAAAGTAAGATTAATTTTTCTAAAAGAGGGCACTGATTAAATTATGCTATATCCTCATGATAGAATATTATATAGCTGTCAAATGAGGTGTTGTAAAAGAATATTTAATGATGTGAAAAATGTTGAAAATATACTGAAAAGAGAGACAGGAACAAAAAGAGTATGAATCCATTCCTGGGGAAAGCATTTTTATATACATGTCTGGTAGTATAAATAAAAATATTAATGATAATTATCTGTGGGATATAAAATTATTAGTGATTTTTCTTTCTTTTCCTTTTTAAATGTTTTAATGCTGAAATGTATATATAAACACAAATTGTTACTTGAAAAATTAGTGTGACAATTAGAATTAATTTCATTTAAAAACTATAAAAGGAACTGACATATTACTTTAAATTACCTGTCAAGAAGTACAAACAACTATGTAGAAATTATGCATCTTTTTAAACTAAATTTCACCTGGAATCTTACTATTTTTTTTCTTTTTTCTTTCTCTTTTTTGGTGGTACTGGGGTTTCTGAAAACCCTTCTACCTCCGGGGTACACTCCCAGATACCTATATTTTATATTTTTATTTGGAAAGAGGGTCTCGTATGCCAGCGAGGCTGGCTTTGAACCTGCACAATCTTCCTGTCTCCACCTCCCAAGCACGGGGATTACAAGCATGCACCACCATGCCCAGAGTCTATTTTTTTTTTCTTTTCTAGTCTGCTGTTAAGTATCCTCCCTTTTTCTCAGATATAATAAAAAAATTAGAAAGTTTGCTAGTGATTTCTTGGGTGCCTGTACACCACAGTAACTTTTCTTTTGCACTGGCTTTATTGCTACCTATAACCATGGTGAAATCACTTTTTGCTCCATTATGTCAAGTCCAAGGACCTATGCTCCTTAAACTTTCTTGCCATTAGGAGCAAGTGACTTATGCATGCATAGCTGGGTTTTTTTTTGGGGGGGGGCAGTACTGGAGATGGAAGGCAGGGGCATTTTACTTCTGAGCTATACCTCTAGCCTTATTTTTTATTCTTTATTTTGAAACAGTATCTCACTGAGTTGCAAAGGGCTTTACTAAGTAGCTGAGGCTGTCTGTGAACCATGATCCTCCTGTCTCAGCATTTTTTTTTTTTCTGTTCAAGAGGTTCCTGTCAGCTGAAAAAAAAAAAAAAAAAAAAAAAAGAATTCTGGAGAGAGTCCACAATCTATGACTGTATATTCTGAACATAGAAAAGGTAATCTGCTCTCCTCCTCTTTCTCTATGAATGCTAAATTTGCATTAGCTAAACTATGCCAAGGTCAGCATTTTATAATCTGGATTCAGCTAAAGAACATTTTTTTTTTTTAAAAAAAGCAAGGCTACTTTTTCCCCTTTTATCAGCACATTATAAAATAGAGCCACTGATATTAATGCAAATTTAATGAACATGTCTACACTCCTTCTGGCTCACTGATAATGCAAGGGAAGCAAATTAACATTTGCCTTTTCTTTATATATTATTTTCCTTTGAGGTTATTAGATTGAGAGAATTGTATAACCAACATTTTGCCAATATAATTTAGAGCAAATTTAACTTAGAATGCTTAGTTTGTATTGCTTGAATAGAATGTCAAGTCTTACCAATACTAGCCAGGTATCATGCTTTCCCCCAAGTTTCCAGGGCTTTTTGTAACAGTCAGGTACTGTGTTGAGTACCTACTTGAGTTATCTCATTCAATTTGAATAATAACTCTGAGGGAAGTATCATTATCTCCATTTCACAGGTGAGGAATGCAGGTTTAGAAGTTAGGCTGCTTATTCAGGTCATTTAGCAGTCATTGTCAGAACAGGGATTTGAACTCATATGGTCTGATTAGCCTGCATACAATTATTTGAAAATTCAATATATACATGGATGACAGAAGTTTTATTTTGTGTGTGTGGTACTAGGGATTGAATCCAGGGATTCTACCTCTCAACTATACCCTAGCCTTATTTTATTTTTTATTTTGTCTCACTAAATTGCAGAGGCCCTCCTCACTAAGTTTCTGAGGCTGGTCTTGGACTTATAATCCTCTTGTCTCAGCCTCCCAACTACTGGGATTATAGGCATGTGCCACCATGCCTGACTTGACAGTGGTTTTGATCTCAGAACTCTTAGTGGAATAAAAGAATAATTATTTTAAAGAAAGCCTCTATGACGGTTCATTTCTTTAAAAGAATGTGCAAGGCATTGTAGAGGTGAGAACAGGTGATATATGTTGTAACCTGCTTCAGAGCATAGATATTATTATTTAGAACCAAAGGCCTCTGAAAGTTCAACTTTTCATCCTTGTCCTCATGATTGCTTCTTCCTAATGGAATCACTGAGTAGAAGCTGGTGTTCTGGAAGTAGCATGAGATCTTAAGTGTGACAAATAGCTCCACCATTTATACCATTTATTACCACGTGATTTTGGGCAAATAACCTTATTTCTTTAAACTCAGTTCTTCATTTATAGAACAGTTATAATAATTTCCAGATGGAGTTGTGAAAAAAATAATAAGAAAACAATCAAATGAAATAAGGGTAGCTTTTTAAATACACAGACCGAATTAATCTGTCCTATTTGAATAAACTGAAGCCAAAAACACTGTGCTGCACCATTAATGCCACTGAAAGGTTTTAGTCTTATTAGATAATATTCATACTAAGCCTAAGAATTTAGTTTTTTTTTTTTGCTATAAGCGCCACATGTCTTAAAGTACACTTCAAGAAAAAAGAGTATTTAGAGGACTTAATTGATAAACAAGGGGCTGTTAGATAGCAGCAATTTAATGAGTACAAAAGGTTCATCATCTGAATGTAAGAAACAGTACAGTTTAACTATAGGCTAGAAATGGAAGAACGCCTCCAAGTAAGGAGGCACCTAAACAAACAGAAACTAGAGCACCAAGAACGGCTACATAAAGCACAATTACATTAACTCCTGAAAAGATTACTCCCCAGTGCTGATAAATGAGTAACTGTCTTGAAGTTGATTGATTACCTAGTTGAAATTCTAATGTTAAGGGGTTCTTAGTCTTGGCAAAAAGAACATGAGGGAGTATTTTATATCTAGTGAATAAAAGATCAACTTTTTCAGAGATTACTTGGTAACAAGATTTTATAGTAAAATGTACTTTCCTTTTGACTCCATTAACTACCAGTATTGTTTTGTTCAGATTAACTGAGCCAAATACAACTTATTAATTTGATTTAAGGCTTCAAGTATTACCCTATGAACCCTCTCTCAGCTGGGGATCTCTGTATCCCTCCACATCCAGTGGAAATCCAAATTCCTTTTCATATTTCTCCTAATTGTCTTATGATTGCAGCTCTCCTTTGCTTCTTGTACTCTAACCTTTTCTGGTCTCCACTATACTTACAGAATTTGAGTCTCAGGTCTCCTAAGTTTCAAGCAGACACCATTCATATAAACACAACTTCAGTGAAAACTATTAAGAAATACTGGAGATGGGTTTTGCTAGTTCATAAGCAAGGGCTGCAAAAAGGGGGACTTTAGGCAAAGGAAATAGGTGAGCAAATATTCATGGGTGAGAAGGGTCGATGTGTGACTAATGGACCATGCACAGATCAGGAAGCATATTGGAGAAGTTTTCATCAAAGTTAAGACCCGAAGAAAGTAAGCGTTGGGCAGGTGAATCAAGGCAGAGGATGAAGGAAAGAGTAGCCAGGCAATCCACACAGAGGAGGTAGCATGGACAAAGGCCCAGAGGATATAATGACTTCCGTGTGACTTCAATATGATAGACAAGGGCAGAGGAGGAAATAGAGGCCTGATTTTGGAGAGCCTTGTAAGCCAGGCTAAATGGATTAGAGAAGTCGTCATGGCTGCACAGTGATGAATGGACTGAAGAGGAGCCTAACTACAAAAAGGAGTTCAGCTGGGGAGCTGTCATGGTGATCCAACCAAGAGAGAATGGCTGTTTGAACTAAGCATAGACGGCAAGGAATGGATACATTTGTGTAAAAACGTAAGGCATAATCACAATATTAGGTGATGAAATTAGTTGTGGCAAAGTGAGAGAGGAAATAAAGATGGTAACTAGGTCTATGGTTTGAATAACTGGATGAAATGGTATATATTTAAATACAGAAGGAGCAAGTTTAGGGTTGATACGTTCAAATATGTGGAGGTTCTGTCTAGGAGATATCCAAATGTGTAGGAGACATCCACATAGGGATGTTTAGTAGAAAGCCAAATATTTGGCTGTTTGGTTTAACAAACAAATATGTGCTGGAGGTAAAGATCTGTCAGGGAGCTGTGGATGAAATCACTTGGGGAAGGTAAAGTGGATGAGATCACCAAAGGAAGAGGTGTGAGGTCCCAGAATTGAAGAGGAGAAATGATTGGGAGGAGAAAATCATTCACTGATGGGTCCTAGAAGGATGTGGCTGAAGAGATGAAAAAAAAAAAAAAAATCAGAACAGGCTGCTCTTACAGAAGCCAGAGGAAGAGAATATTCTGAGGAAGAGGGGGTTAATCTGTCAATGCAGTCTCTAAACTAAACTGTGCCCCTGGTCTGAGAAGACTCCCATCGCTTTTAAATAAGAAGGGTGGGAATGCTATCAAGCAGTAGTGTTCTGTGAATGGGATGTGTCAAGTTGGTAGAGGCCGTGGAGGAAAACAACAAGTGTATAGTTTTGTGCATAAGATGAGGAAAGAGGTAAGAGGAAGATTGTTGTTTTAACTTTTTGGTAGGAAATAGGTCTAAGTTTGTTTAAATGATGGTAAAGTGAAGTCAAGGAAGGGGAGAAAATACAAGAGAAAGAGAAGACAAATAACTGCTAAAGCAAGCTTCCTGGGGAGAGAAGGAATGGGCTCAACAATGCAGGGCAGACTTCAACCTACTGGAGCAGGAGGAAGAGATAAAGATTAGCCCAGATTACCTGAAAGACTGTTAGTATTAAAGAAGGAATTAAAAAAGATAAATTCAATAGCTTTCTAGATTTTAGAAGAAAAAAAAAAACAAGTAGAAAACATATTAGAAAAACAGCTCCCAATATTACCAAAAATGTAGTGTCTGGTAATAAACCTAATGAAAAGGCTTAAGACATTAAGAAAACTGTATTATCTTTCTTTAAAACTGTTAGAAGAAAATACAGTTGTTATCTTTATGGGTTTGGAGATAGTAAAGGATTTTTTGTGTGAGATATAAACAGGCATAAAGCATAAACAGGCATAAATCATAAAGCAGTGAGGTGAAGCTATGTTACTAGTGACAGCTTATAATTAGGTCTGATTCAGCTGGTCCAAAAGCCAAAATAATCCTTTTCTTTATCATCTAAATTATCAATACATCACTGTTTTGGATACTCTAATAACTGGCATTTGTTGTTTCTACACTATGCAACTTCAGAGGCAGACTTCAAACTTCTTGAAGCCATGTCTTGGTTCTCAAATCTCCAGTCTCTAGCAGGAACAAACTGGTTGACTGATAGATAAGACTGATATTTTAACATAAGCCAAAGTATAGTAATAACACTGAAAGAAAAAAAAAGTCCAGATACCAAAGTTCTGAGTCATTTGATTATATTAGGAGAGTTTTTCAGAACCAAAAATAAGACTAGTTAAAGATGAGGCTCCTGAGAAGAGAGGTTATGTTGAAACTTGTACAGTTTTATTAAAAACAGAAGCAAACAAAACTTTGTGTGTACTTTTACAAATTTCACAAAGGCAAAGCATTTCTTCTAAAATGTTATTCTCTTTCACCAAGCACTGCAAAGAGCCTAAATTAATTCTTGAGATTCTAACTGCCCTAAAGGCAAGTCTTAAATGATATTTACTTGAGATTATAAATTGAAATGACATTTTGGGAGGGCTATTTGAAAATATTTAGCAGAAGCCTATCCTGCATACTCGCTGACTAAGCAATTCCAGTTTTAGAAATTTATCCTGAAAAAAATGGGCAATGACATGGATGTTCTTATTGGCATTGTTCATAATGCTAAAAGCTGGAAAGAGACTAAATACAAAATAACATGGTCAAGTGAATTTGTGGTTCATTATATAATGGAATATCCCATAATGCAAAATATTAAAATAATATCATAAAATTACATATGGTAAGAAGTAGTCAGTATATATTGCTGGCTGAGGAAAAAAACAAGTTATAAAAATAGTACTATTGATCCCATATTTGCTTAAAATATGTGCATAGACATTCTTGGAAGGATAGACATTAATATGTATAAATTAACAATATAAATATATAGTTTTATATATTTAGTATAAGTTGATATGTAAAAATTAACAGTACTTACTGAGTTTTCGATCACTGGTGATTTTTATTTACTTCTTTTGAAAGGATTTATAGTCTAATTATTCTATAATGAATATCTTTTACTTACACAATGGTTATTAAAATATTTACTTGAGGCAACCATACAATTATTAGAGTTTTTCAAATTCTTATAATACTGAATATTGTGTACATGGAGAAAAAAGATGGAAGGGAAAAAAAGAAGGTAGGCAGATCATCATAGTATTTATTATTTTACCATGCGTATTTGTTAGGAAGTTTTAAGACAATCCTAGACTTAACAATCTGGAAAAAAATTTTCCATAGAACATGTTAATGAATAGATAATATTCACAAAATTTTAGTCTACTCTCACAGATTTAATTTTTGCAACAATTCTTTTTATCTTTTTTGTTTTCTCTCCTTTCATTTTAATACTTTTGGCAAAATTTGGGCATTTTTGTTTGTTTTAAAATTTTTATTGGTGCATTATAGTCATACATCTTAATGGGGTAAGAGATGGTAGAGGTATACATGTACACATCACTCATTTCAAAATGAGTGATTTAATTTTTTTTGTGTAAGGAGCAGGTGGTTCTCTTTTATGTAAGTCCCTCTACTGCCTTGTTAGCTACAGCTCTCTCAAAACTTTTTTTTTCTGAATTAATCAAACTTTATCTAACCAAACCCAAACTGGCATATGGACTTCATCTACATGTTCATATGAAGCCTTTGGCTGCTGCCTCCTGCCATGTGTCTAGTCTGTTTTATAAAATCCATGCTTAAAGAAGGGTTGTATAGCTGTGTGACTCTGTAAAGCAGGACGAAGGAACACAGTGGCAAAGTGATTACTCTGGCTTCTAAGCTAGAATCTGGTGTCATTACTGACACCACATATTGGCAGTATATATCTGGACAAGGCAAGAATTGTAGTAATTTTGAGTGGAAAAATTTCTACCATGCATTTCAGCTGAGATCGACTAGTAACACTTCTTTAAATGCCTTGTTAGACAGTGAAATCTGGGAATAATTATCAAACACCATACATGCTGTTTACAATAGAATCATATTTCTTTTCTTTCTCTTCCCCTTCCATTTTTCTTTTTTTTTTGCATAAAAAGTAGAATGCTGCTGAATGGTACCCAAATGTCTGTTGTATACCATGCCAATACAGCAGCTCAGCCAAAAATGCAAATAGAATAGTTTGCCAAGTAAAAGAAAACATAACAAATTGGTAATGGTTTCTATCTTGACAGAAAATGAAAATGATCCCTCAATGTGTGGCCACTCATGCGGACACATAAAAATGTCTTAGAAGCAATCATTTTACCTCAGATAACAGACTCTGACAGTGTAGTACAGCATACTGGCTGACTTTTACTCTTAGAAAAGTGGCAACCACGACCTACAAAATAGTCTGGGAGCCATGTAATTTATGCATAACACACATGCACATGCCATGCACTCATATTTGCTATAAGTCATTTTGAATACAGGATTCCTTTCCTGGGTAGAATATATTTTACAAGAGGATCTAAAATCACCAGAGATTTGATAAAGCTAAACTAGTTTATTTATGAACAGGAATGATGTTGCTTATAAGGTTACAAAACTTTAATGGTCCATAGTACAATAAAAAGGTATTACACAAGGGCCCTGTGTATTCTATATAATTTTTCACCATGCCTTGAACACAAAAATACTTTTACTATATGTTAGATAAAAATATAAAAAATATTCTAGAGGTGCAAGGATATTGTAATTGAAAATTAGGAGACTGCAACTGAAGGTTAAAATGAATTCCCTGAAAACATGCGAAAGGCTGTTTTAACTTATTTCCCCTCCTTTACTATTTATTTTTGCTTCAAATGGAGAATTAGCCAACATCACTGACCAGTAGCTTTTCCTCCCTCCATCTGGTGAAGTTTTACCATTTGTTTAACTTTTAGATGAGAATATTAGATGGAGCACTGATTGTATGATCAAATCCCATCAAAAACAAGGTGGACAATTTTAAAAACACATGATTTATACCTGAAGATAATGAAGAATTCAAATGAAAGAATCCTGAGCCAAAGGGCTAGGAAGAAATTTGGGAAGTTAAAAGGCCTTGCCAAGTTGAAAATAAATTTGAATCTTATGGGTTATGAGTCTCAAATGAAACTTCTGGGGTTTGAATTTGTTGGTGACTTTCCTGTTCAATAAAAAAGGGCTTAAATGGCTTATAAAAAGGTTAAAAAATGTATTGGGCATCAAACTGTTCTTACAAAACACCATCTTGATGAGTTAAGTGTAAATGAATCAGAAACACATGGGTCATATTTCCTTCAAATATGCATATGGATTCAAAAATACGGGGAAGAGGACTTGGCAAGACATTTTTGTGTGTATGTGTGTTGTGGCTGAACCTAAAACATTTGAAAGATATTTTGAGACACTGAAAGAATCCAAAATAAAACTAAACCTGTCCAGTCATATAAAAAAACAGAAGGTTCTATGCAATGTGCATTTATCTCTATGGGTCAATCCACATTCACTGAGCCTTTGTCTGGCACGTAACTATGGGAGGAGCCAGCTTCTGCCTTGAAGCAACTTTGAATTTAAGTATAAAAAATTTTAAGTAATAGAAGCCTGTCACAAGAGATAGAGGATTTTATAAAAATTGGACATCATTACCCAAATCATATGGCAATTACACATTAATTGAGAAGTACCCAAGTGCTTTCAGGGCCTTAGGTTAGGTAGGTTTCATTCACTCGAACCTTCATGAACATCTCAGCCTTTTTAGTTAAAGTTATATACAATGTAGAATCTTATTTAAATGTTTTCTGAGTAAGTAGTTTCATGTCTTCTTAAACATGCATCTTAGCCCTCCTACCTCCACTCTCTAGATCTGTGAGTGCTGGACAAATCTTGCTGACTGGTTTCCTGGAGAATGGGAGTGTTGAACAGTTTTGAAATAGTGGAGATGCTGCTCGGCAGGGAGCTCTGAGGCCAGGATTCTGGGTTGGAGTAATGGCACATGTGACGATTCAGAGGCTTCAGAGGGTGAGTTATGAGTGGGGCGGGGGGACACTGGCTCACTTGCTGCAACATGCTGAGCCAGGGTGAAGTGGGAGGTGGAGGCATTAGGTGTGGGGAGGCCTAATATACTGCATGTGCAGTCAACTTGAGGACATGGGTGTGATAAGGGAAAACAGGATTCTTATTCATTCTCATTCTCATTCTCATTCATATTCATATTCTTTCTCTCTTGCTCTCTCTCTCTCTCTCTCTCTCGCTCTCCAAAAAAAGGATAAATTTCCAAGCACAGGACATGTACATGCCATTAATTTATCAGTGTCTTTAAGAGCTGAAAAATATCCAAAGATAAAAATAAAATTAACTACATGTTGCTAGGTTTCTATAGATCATAAACTTGAAGAGGAAGTTAGTAGGATTATCAAATAGATCACTGTTTTAATGTGTTTGTGGGAAAGTGCAAATTTTTATTGATTTATTATCTATAAGGTTATTTCCTAGCTGTTTAACATGAGTCTTATCTTTTCTACAATGTTAGAATTTACTTGAAGCAGAAATGGTGTTGCTGGGCGTGGTGGCGTACGCTTGTAATCCCCGCGCTTGGGAGGCAGAGACAGGAGGATCGCGCTGGTTCGGAGCCAGCCTCGCTGGTTTAAGAGACCCTGTTTCCACATAAAGTTAAAAACTAGGTCTGGGAGTGTAGCCTGTGGGAGTGTAGCCCGGAGGTAGAAGGGCTTCCAGGAACCCCAGTACCACCAAAAAAAAAAAAAAAAAAAAGAAATGGTGTTAACTATTTCTTGTGCCTGGCTAGCACAATACTAAGAACACACTAAGCACTCAATAAATGCTTGCCTATTTATTGCTTGTTGTGTTTATTTAATTCACTTTAACATTGAACTGAAATGAAGAAAAAGGGTGTCAAGGCCCTGTAATAAAGATAGTAAAATCTGAGAGAAATTAAAAAAGATGATATGGTGAAAATGTCCCCACATGCTCCCAGTCTAAGCTCAATCACTCAGAATTCGTACAAAGAAATCAAAGCCCTTACCATCCTTCATCATCTTCTACTTCTGTCTCAGAAATGTCATTTTCAGGAGTTTCAGCAATTGCTTGAGTGAGTTTAGATTTAAACTGGTTCAGCAGCGCAAGGGTCTGAAATAACAATTATACTGCTAAGCTGTCTGATAAAGACAAATATAATTCTGAAAGAGACACTTGAATAGGGTAGAAAAGAAAATATCCTACTTGAATGTAAAACACTTATATAAATGTTTGATTTTTGAAGGAAAATGACAAAACTACCTTCAGGCCACAACACTGATATTACAAATAGTATTTTCCATTTAAAGAATTTCTAAAATTATAAAAATATCAATACTGGGAAAGTGGAAAGGATAAATTCATTCATTGCTGGAAGATGGACAAATGAAAATATCTTTATAAAGCAAGCTGTTGATATGCATCAGAAACTTTAAGATGTTTATTCCCTCTGATTGAATAATTTTAATCCAAGGAATATATTCCAAAAATGTAACCTGAAACATGGAAAACGGTTTATGCAACAATATTCATATAAATGGAAAATATTAACATGTTAAACATCTATCAATAAGGAACTAGATGAATTTGGTAAAAGCAATAAATATGCTATCACATTGTTATTAAAAATAATATACATAAAACATTGCACTCTATTTTTAAGTGAAAGAAGGAGGATATAAGTGTCAAGGTTTTAAAAAAAAGAACAACAAAAAAAGGAACATTGCTCTGAATTCTTATTTGGTTTTCATGTCTTTTGTGGGCAAGATCCAGAAACAAGTGGCTACAATTTTATAATCCATGATCTCTGGGCTATACTCACTGGTCTACTCCAAACTGAGGAGAACAGAGGCTAGGAAAAAGTTCTCTAGTTTTAAAGAGTACATCCTTATGAAGTGGGTTAAAATACTACCTGAAAAATTAAGGGATTGATAATGATTTTTGTATGTTGAATTCAATACTAAAATCCTTATACTTCATGAAAAAAAAAAAGATGTGTGAATGAATGACAGTTCAAGTGGCTAGGCCTGGTATGGCAGCATATGCCTGTCATTCTAGCAACTTGGGAGGCTGAGGCAGGAGGATCACAACTTGGAGGACAGACTCAGCAATTTAGTGAGACTCTATCTCAAAACAAACAAAACAACAACAAACAAAAACAACAACAAAACACATGTGAATAGAAAGTATAGTAAAGAATCATAATTAATTCTTAGTTTCCAGAATTTTTTAAAAGAATATTATTAAAATTATAGTTTATAAAAAATTAGGTTTGACAGTCTAGAACCTGAGCTTAATAAATAAGAGATATAAAAATATCTGCCAGAAACAAAGGCAGTTAGTTCTACAAAATGATAATAAAAAGTACTTCATACATTTCTGCAAAATTTAATGCCCACATAGACAATTGCTGAAAATATACATGTTACCATAGCTGCTAAATTCCAACAGAATATCATCATAGGCATTCTGAGGACCGCTTGGGGGTTAGAAATCAGACGTTCTCTTTTTAGAGTAGACATTATAGAACTAAGCTCTTTAAATAATGTTACCAGATAAAACCTGGATCTTCCTGAGTTAAAAGTGGCAAAGCAGTTTGTTTTTACAGCCAATTACTGTGCTACTGGCATTTGCGTGAAGGGGAAGGGGAACAGAAACCAGAAAACATCCTCTTGGCCTTTCATGGCTTCTCTTATATTCAAGATTGGACTCTGTCTAGCTGCATTCCAAAGCAAGAGAAGGCACAGAGCAGAAAAGAAAACATCACAAAAATCCCAGGGTACGTTATAGGGTGAAGAAGATAGCATCTACATGGAGACATTTCTGCTTGGCATCTGTTGAGGAATTACTCAGCCTTCTGGCTTTTGCTGAAGGAACGAATGGCCAACCACTTAGAGCATTGCTCTTCAGCTCAGAGAGAGACTTTTCCATGTGGAGAAGTTACTTGGAAAGTGCCAGCCTTGGCAGACTCTGTCCAAGCCTATCTGCACTCCAGACTCTCCTGACTGGCCTCTGTGCCTTCTGTCCTAACCTAGGTGCAATCCACTCTTCATACTCTTGCCAGGTTGGAGAGATCTTCCTGAATTCAAAATGAGATCTTGTCACCTCCTTTTGTCAGTGGTTCCTCACTGCCTGTAGGGCCAATTAAATTCTGATCATGGCTGGAAAATACCTTTTATGAGCTGACTCCTGATTACCTCTTCAGCCTCATCTCTTTCCTTCTATTAATTTTACAATTACACTTAGCACTTTTGTACTCTTTACAAAGAGGGCAAAAATTTTTCATATACCGTTCCTTTTGTTTAGTCATATCCTGCCTTTATTTCATCTGGTTGTCTCCTTTTAAACCTTCAAAACTCAGATGATAAGTCGTTTTCTTAGGGAGACCTCAGATTCTTAGGCCATGTGTAGGTATTACTGCTACACATTCACATAGTACCCTGTATGTGTCCTTTCATAATGTTCAACTTCTTTTATGGATATTATTTGTTTAGCTGGGTCTTTTCCTTGATAATTCAGAGAATGCAGGAATGTGTTAGACTGCTGACCACCGAATATAGTGATAAGTATTTGATAGGTTCTAAAATTGTTTGCTTAGAAGGGAAAACAAAACAAAACAAAATAAAATAAACAACCATGAACAAGTATGATTGTCAATATTTTTGGTAGTAGAGTTATTATAGTTAACTATACAAAAAACTTTGTGACTCCATGAAAACAAGTTAATAATGCACTTTATCTTAATTTCTTTTGGTGTGCCATTTCTTTTGAAAATTGCATATAAATTAGTACCTTGTAATTAAAATTTCCTACAGCAGACTTCTTATTGAACTTTCCCTATGATTATTTTCACGCTAAATACTGACTCATGATCCTTCTTTACCTGTAATTAGGTGTCATTTATAATATAGTTTCTGATTAGACTAATTTAACCAAATAAGCTTGGGCTTTTTAATTTACTATCATTTTGCCTGTTATGTCTAAAATGGCTTTATATATACAGCACCACCAGAAATAATTGATTTTGGTTTGTCCCCTAACTTTTCAATGAAGGTCTGCTGAAGAGATTTGTTTCGTTAAGTGCCAAGTACTCCACGGTACACACAGCTGGCTCCCAAATTGTTGTAGTAGTTCTATCTCTTTTTATTCTTGATTTCTGAACATTTTCTCATATTGCTACCTAAAGATTCCAGGATTACTTTCAATAAGCAGGACTTTTATTACTGAAGACATCAACTTGTGGACCAAATGCCTTATTTCCAGGCAGTGTACAATTTCAAGCTAAGCTGGTTTGTTGGCATGTGATACACTGGGCTAGAAGATATTCTCTCATTATTTGCAACTGCTACTTCTCCATTGCTGAATTAAATTTCTGAGGATATGAGGTTTTACAAAGTTGTTGGCTTGACAGAGAAGTACCAGGTTGAAATGAAAGTTTCAGACTTTATCAAGTAAAGGCCTAGAGAGAACTCCAGAATTTGGATCCTTCTCAGAGTTGCACAGTCCTTGGCACCCTTATCCTATATAAATATATCTTTTCATTTTTAGTGCTTTCCAGATATATAATCAAATCAGGCTTTGTTTAGCAACACTGGCAAAGCAGGAAAAGGTCAATGAGTCTGAATGGGTTTTGGTTTTGCAGTTACCTGGTCTTCCCGGGAAGTTCCCTTCTTCGGCTGTTGTTTCCTCAAAGCTTCATACTTTTGCTTTTCTCGTCTGTATTCTGCAACAGCACCATCCGGAGCAGCTTCTTCCTCTGAAGAATAGTAGAATGTTCTTAGAATGGGTAGTACAAAGACTGTGGATTCATATGCATGCTCATATCACTAAAGAGGAATTCCAATAAACTTCAACTTGATGGCACCATAGAAAATAACGTATTTAGTTGGGCGTGGTGGCGCACGCTTGTGATCCCCGCGCTTGGGAGGCAGAGACAGGAGGATCGCGCAGGTTCAAAGCCAGCCGTGCACGCTGGCTTAGGAGACCCTGTTTCCAAATAAAAATGTAAAAATAGGTCTGGGAGTGTAGCCCGGAGGTAGAAGGGCTTCCAGGAACCCCAGTACCACAAAAAAAAAGAAAAAAGAAAAAGAAAAGAAAATAAAATAACATATTTAACAAATAAGTAGGATAGATGTCAGGAATAGAAAAAATAGTTGGTTTTTTTTTGTGGTACTAGGGATGGAACCCAGGGGCATTCTCTCTCTGAGCTATACCCTCAGCCTTATTTAATTAATTAACTAATTAATTAATTAATTAATTAATTTTTTGGTGGTACTGGGGTTCCTGGAAGCCCTTCTACCTCCGGGCTACACTCCCAGACCTATTTTTACATTTTTCTTTGGAAACAGGGTCTCCTAAGCCAGCACGCGCGGCTGGCTTTGAACCTGTGCGATCCTCCTGTCTCTGCCTTCCAAGTGCGGGGATTACAAGCGTGCGCCACCAGGCCCGGATCCCCAGCCTTACTTTGTATTCTTTATTATGAAACAAGGTCTCACTGAGATGCAGAGGGCCTAAGTAGCTGAGGCTGTTCATGAACCATTATCCTCCTATCTCAGCCTCCTAAATGCTGGGATTACAAGCGTGCACCACCATGTTTGGCAAAAATAACTTTTACTAAATCAGAATTTAGAAATCAAATCTATGGGTTTGATCCTGCAATGATTCCATGTGAAGATTAGTTAACAGTTTAGAAAATAATTTTGCCTCAAAATGCCTTAAGTCATTAACATTTAACATACCTTATAAGTTTATATAAATACTAATGAGCCGGGAGTGGTGGCGTATGCTTGTAATCCCTGCACTTGGGAGCGGAGACAGGAGGATCATGTAGGTTCGAAGCCAGCCTTGTTGGCTTAAGAGACCCTGTTTCCAAATAAAATATAAAAAAAAGGTCTGGGAGTGTAGCCCAGAGGTAGAGGGGTTCCATCCCCAGTACCACTCCCCCCCAAAAAACCTCCCAAAAACTAATGAAAAATTGTGACTAAAAGCAAAACAAGTTAAAACAATAAGAACAAAACTCCCAATCTATCTTTTCTTGTCTTTGGCTGGCAAACTGAGACAAGTGGGATATGATCAAGAATGCCAGCTGTCTTCCCAGTCAAACCTGAGCTTGTTACTTGCCGAACTATTACCTAATTTGAGGAACTTTATAAATGTGACATGTTAATAGTGAGCCACTTTGTCCAAGATATTTTCTCGATAAAAAAATGTGTGAACTTAGAAATAAGTCGTCTTTTCATAGTTACCTAATATAATTTTGATGGCACATGAAAGGAATAATTGGTTTTATAAACACTTTTATATGGACTTTTTAAAGTACTGTATGTACAATTCTTCTTTCAAGACTAACAGTTGTAACTGCCAAAAACTAAGCACATTAATGAAAAAGAAACTGTTAAGTACAGAAATAATATGTGGGTCTTAAAAGCCCCTAGTAAAGAGAGGATATTATAATTGGTGTATATAAAATGGTTCTTGTAATGGGTTTTAAAATTACTTTCTAATTTTTCTTTTGAACTATATCACTGAATTATCTTTCTTCTTATGCTATACTAGTTGGGTTCGCACTGTCTTGAATGTAAGACACGCACTAATCTTCGCACCCTTACGTGAGGCGATAATGCTTTCTTTCCCAGTCTCTGCTCTCCTGGTTCCTTTGCCACACGCATCTGAAGTGCTTTCCTTTGGTTTCTAGCTATTGCTCTTTGAACTCATCCTGTTCTTTTGATCCCCTAGCCTTTGCATCTGCTGTTTTCTTCTTTTAGGAATACTAAAAACATTCCATTTCTTCATTTTCCAATCATTTTTCCTTGCTTAAATCCCACTCATTCTTTAGCTGTCAGCTTGGGAAGTGCTTTATTCTGGAAGCCTTTTCTGACTACAATCATGAAGTCAGGCTCCTTTAACCTTCCAGAGCCCTTTTAACACTGTTCAGACTTTAATGGTAATTTTCTGTTTATTCTTTTCAAATCTTCACTGGACATTAAATTCCTCTAGGAGAAATCATATTTTCCCAGCAAAGAGGGCAGTGCTTGGCACATGATAGAAGTTCAATAAATAGTCAAATAAATGAATGAAGTAATAATGGTATTGGAGAAGGGGAACATAAGAAGGTGGTAGGCCAGTTTGACCTTCCCAACCCATCAGTTACACCAGAAAATGAAATGTACCTGGATTCTTTTGCTCCATTACACTCAGGTAGCAATGGTATTTCTTTTCTGCCATTTCTTTATTTTGCAATTTTGCAAAATCCTAAGGTAAATTCTGATGAGTATTCTCAGAACTGTCAAATGTTTTAATGTTTAACAAATATGAAAGAGAAAAGATAAGTTCCTAACATAAATTTTAGCTACAAAGGATTGAAAATTTTTATTTGTGGTGAGAATTTTAAAATAAATGGAGAGACTGATAGAGATGAATTTAGCTAGTCAATGTCAGTTAAGCCAAGCTTGTGACCTTCAAAACAGATTCAACGGTGCTTATTTTAGTGTCTTTAACATACATTCCCTTACACATGGTCCCCTTTAGCAAGGACCAACTCCTTGATTTCACTTTTTGAATGTGTAGGAAACAGATAAAAGAGGAATCCATTTCAAAAAGTCAAGGATAAAGCCCTGGGTGGTGGCGCACACTTGTAATCAATCCCAGTATTTAGGAGGCTGAGACAGGAGGATCAAAGATTTGTGGCCAGCCTCAGCTACTTGTGATGCCCTCCATAACTCAGTGAGATTTTGTTTTAAAATAAAGAATGAAAAATAGGGCTGAGGGTGTAGCCCACGGGTAGAATTTCCCTGGGTTCAATCTCTAGTGCCACAACAAAATCAACAACAACAACAACAACAACAACAACAACAACAACAACCACCATATCAAGGATAGGTATTTAAGTACAAATTAAAGCACGGACATTCTATAACTACGTTGTTTAAAATATTACAGTCACTTGAAAACTTAGAAAAAAGGAGTCACCTCATCTTGGAAACTGGTAAAGACAAAATTTTGAAAGTAGCTATACTGAGGTATTCTTTATATATAGTAAAATTCATTTTGGGTCCACAATTTAATTGCTTGGTTACAGTAAACGGTAACAGTTCCACTGCAATCAAGATAGGGAATAGATCCACTGCCTTAAAAAGTACTAAATATACCTCACAGTGAATTTTTCTTTTCAGGCACTACTGATCTGCTATCAACATAATTTTGCCATAACTAGAAACTCAAACAAATGGAGTACACAGTCTTTTATGTCTGGCTTCTCCTACTAGGCAAATATTTTTGAAATTCATCCATGTTTGGGGGTATTTCTTTGCATTATTGAGTAATATTCCATAGTCAAGGCATACTCTAATTTATGTATTCTTTTTATAAGTTGATGAATTTTGAGTTGTTTCCAGTTTTTTTGTCTTCTATAAACAATACTTCCATGAACATTCAAAAGAAGTCTGATTTTCATTTCTCTTGGGTAAAAACCTAGGAGTGGGATCATTATACTGTTTTACAAAGAGGCTGCCCAAATCAGCAGTGTAGGAGAATCCAAGTTGTTCCACAACTCCACACCTCTATCTGGTATTATCATTTAACTTCAGCTATTCTAGTGGGTGTGGAATAGTATCTTGTTATGGTTATCTCATTTTTATGATGACAAATGATAGTAAACATTTTTATGGGCTTTATTGGTCACTCATGTGTCTTCTTTGGAATTGTTTGTTCAAATCTTTTATTAATTTTTGCCTTATTAATGTATCAAAAGAGTTTTAAAATATATTCTAGGTATTAGCACTTCGTCAGATATATATTATACAAATAGTTTTCCTCAGTCTGTGGTTTGCCTTTTCATTTTCTTGACTGTGTCTTTGAAAAAGCAAAAGTTACATCTTGATAAAGTTTTTTATTGATATTTTATTCTATATATCACCCTTCTTTTGTGTTACCTACGAAATCTTTGCTTGCTCCAAGGTCACAAACATTTTTTCCTTAAAAGTATAAAACTTAAGCTATTCGTTTTAGGTATACGATTTATTCTGAGATAATTTCTATATGTACAGATTTCAATTGTTCCAGTATCATTTGTTACACAAAAGGCCTTTCCTCATTGAGCTACCTGGCACTTTCCTTGAAAATCAAATGATCATATATTTGGTATGTATCTATTTCTTGGTACTGTCTTCTATTCCAATAATCTATGCCTCTCCTTTTGTCAGTGGTACACTATTTTGATTACTATAAGTTAATAGTAATTCTTGAAATCAGTTAATGTAGAGTTTCTAACTTTTTCAATATTATTTTGGTGATTTTTGTACTTTTGCCTTTTCTTATACATTTTAAAATCAGCTTCTGAATCTGCTAGGATTTTGACAGCTGCTACAGTAAATGGATAAATTAATTTGGAAAGAACTGCAATCAACAATACTGAATCTAATAAAGTTAGATTAAATCTGTCTTTAATAATTACCTTGGTTCCAGCCATCATACCCAGTGGTAGTGCTGGTTATGGAATAGGAATGGGGAATAGTTTTTATCATTTTTTTTAACTAGCCCAGATCATTAGGTATGTTTTGGAATATGTATAGTTAGTTGCAGAATGACTGGCTGATATTCATTCTAGAAAATAAAATATAGCAAAAATAAAGAAAAACCAGGTTTTTTCTTTTCTTTATTTGGTACTGGGGATTGAACAGAGGTATTTTACCTCTGAGCCACACACCAGCTCCATTTTTTTTTCTTTTTTTAACTCTGAGACAGAGTCTTACTAAGTTTCCAAGGGCCTCCCTAAATTGCTGAGACTGTCCTCAAACCTGTGATTCTCCTGTTCAGCCTCCCTACTGGAATTGCAGGCATGTACCACCAGCTTGGTTAATAATCAGTTTTTACAGAACGGAAAACATAGCAAAATCTCTCCTCCACAAAAAAATCATAAAACTATAAGCTATGTGAAATGTATTTAATTTTTACACACAGAGTGAGTGAGCACACCAACTCTCAACTAAAATGGGTTTGTCAAAAGTTTTTCGTAAAATTCAAACCCAAGAATACTTACTTTAAATATAAAAGTGAATGAGTTAGCCATGAAAAATATATCAAACTTTTTGTTTTCATTTTTACTAGAGGTAGATTATAAATAAACGCATCTGAAAAAGTTATTTGTAAAAAAGCAAAAACCTAAACAATTTTTTTTTTTTTGGTGGTATTGGGGTTCCTGGAAGCCCTTCTACCTCCGGGCTACACTCCCAGACCTATTTTTGTACTTTTTTTATTTGGAAACAGGGTCTCTTAAGCCAGTGCGGCTGGCTTGGAACCTGTGTAATCCTCCTGTCTCCGCCTCTCAAGCACGGGGATTACAAGCGTGCACCACCACGCTTGGCAGCACAATTTTCTTAATTATGGAAATTTCCAACATAAAGAGAGATTGGTATAATGAACCTCTTTTTCTCATGACCTACTGTCAATATTAATAACCTATGGACAATCATATTTAACTCAGAAGGTATTCTTGGGGCATTAAACTAGCACTCTAATAGGAACCATGAGTACCTATGTTTCCTGTGGTGGATACAAAAAGGAGGACATAGGCTCTTAAATTCTATTGTAGAAGGGGCTAGTGAGCATGGCATGGTTAAAACATAGACTTCAGATGACAATGATATAATATTTGGTTCTATAATGTTCTAAACGTGGGATATAGAGAAAAGTTCTATCATCTTTCTGTACCTCAGTTTTTTGAGCTGTAAAAACAGGATAATAATACCTATTCTGTTGTGAAGATTAAATGAAATACTGTCTGATACATGGTGAATGTTTAACAAACGGTTACTAGTAACACACTCAGATTAAAAATGTTAGGGTACCAAAATATACTCACACCTACTGTACATTTCTATGTTAACACTATATATGTTTTTCTTTTGTTATGATGGCCTTCCATAAGCTTTCAAGGGATACTGCATGCTTTTACTCAAGTTGGGCCTATATTTATCTTTTTCTTCATACAAATATACTCCTTTTATATAATGGAATACATTACTTTAAGGGAGGGAAAGGGGAAACTATTTTCCTCCCAGATTATGAAGCTATCTATATTCTAAAAATGGTGATAAGATTTTCTTGGTAGAGATCTCTAAGTTGAATATTTTATTTTATTTCCCTCCTGCATTTCCCCATTTTAACCTATATGGAAAAGTTAATTAAGACAACTTTAAAGCTCGGTGTGATGGTGCTTGCTTGTAATCCCAGTACTTGGGAGGCTGAGACAGGAAGATCCGGGCTCTCAGCCAGACTCAGCTACTTAGTGAAGCCCTCTACAATTTAGTGAGACCCTGTTTCAAAATAAAAAATAAACAATGGAGTTGGGGGTGTATCTTGGAGGTAGATGCTCCTGGGTTCAATCCCCAGTAGTGCAAAAGAAAAAAAAAAACCCAAAAAACAAAAAGACAACTTATATTTTTCTCAATATTTATCAAACCACATTCCTTTTATATTTCTAGCTGTGGTAATAAAAGTATAGGCATACGGTTCAGGTATACCTGGACATATCTGCCCTGATAATATCTTAATACTAGAGCATTAGTCATCCTTCTTAAATGTAGGCATAACCAGCTTCATAAACGTGTTATATATAAAGCAATTAGTGGTGGTGATGACAAACATCTAACAGCAATGAGTAAGATTCACTCATATATTTTAGAATCTGTTTCATTCAATCTCTTTGGTAACAGGAGCACATTTAAAATGATGAAGAGAAGATTTACTCTGATGTATAAAATAGACTTTGAAAAGTGTTAATGAAATAGTTGGATAAAATTGTCAGGTTTTTCATTTTTACTTAAATGATTCAAGATCAAATAACCTGCTTCTTTCTCTTTCCACAGGGTTTGAGTACTGTTTCCAACATGACTTGCATCTACCCCATCTTTAACTATATTTGTAGCAAAGCGCAAGTTCAACTAGTTTTAGCAGATGGACTGAGAACTACACAGCATTCTAGAATGCTGTCTGTCTCAATTGCTAGATCAACTGTCATCTGACAATGTCTTGGGCTGTAATCTTATCCTGACTGCAACTTTTGGCTTCCCAAGGGGGAAAGTGTATAAAAATCAGACTTTTAACCCTCTGGTCATGAGTGAGATCATTTTGACTTCAACACTGCTGACTGAATTTTGTAATGAAAGTTAAGAACTCAAATAGTTGGTGCCTCAGGGTTAAATGGGTAAATCATAGGCTGTGCTCTATCATTACAAAGCTTGAGATGTTCTGCTCTTCCTAGTAAATAACGCACTAAAAAGATCCACGGATTCTTAGGTTGTTTAGGAGGTACTTTTATTGGATTTGACTACCTAGATGTATTCTGAGCTTTTGAGCACGGTTATTATTTCTTTAATTCCAATATGATTTATCTTTTTAAAAACACTTGATAGAAGTATGAAGAAGTTCTAGTTACAGGTGAAGTGGTAAGACTTGAGAGAAACAAGTGAATTATGCAAGTTTGGTGTTAAAAAAGGACAGATGTTTGGGTTGGTGTTTTAAGGGTGGTCTCATTAATATGCCTGTTTCCAGGATATACAATTTTAGCTGTGAAACATGTAGTATTTTGGCCTGAGCTGATTTTATCTTGTGATAATTTTCTCCAAACAGCTATAAAATAAAAACAGATGTTTTTGAAAGTACTGATGAAGAGTGACTTGAAGCTACTTTGTGTCTGTAGGCCTACATGAAAGATTAGTTGATTTGATGGAATTTCAAATAATTAAGATGTCATATTTTACTAAATGCTCTTTACAAATATATTCTCTTGGATAGAATTAAAAACAACAGCCAGGTGTGGTGGCGTACGCTTGTAATCCCAGCATTTGGTAGGCTGAGACAGGAGGATCAGGGTTTGAGGACAACCTCAGCTACTTAGCGAGGCCCTTTGCAACTCAGTGAGACCATGTTTCAAAATAAAGAATAAAAAATAGGACTGGGGGTATAGTTTAGAGGTAGATTGCCCCTGGGTTCCATCCCCAGTACTGCAAAAAACAAAACAAACTCCCAAATTAGACTATATCTTATAGAAATAACATTCATTTTAAAATTTAAAAAAGAAGTGTTCTCCCTGTACAAACTAATATTCAAAACTGCTTCACCATAAATTGGACTCCCTCTCAGACATATCAATTTGCTTATTAATTTCATTTGTAAAAATAATGGCAAGATTTCGTTGACAGCATTCATAGAAATTCCAGGCTGAACAGGCTGGTCAGGTCATTTATTCTACGCATTTGGCCAATGCCAATAAAGAGTGCATATGTGAATTATTATCATAATTCTTTGCATCAAGAATTATGATAATAAAATGTTTGGGAAGACTAATTCAATGCTGCAAAACTGTGGTGAGAAAAGTTGGCCTCTCATATTTTTCATAATGTAGATGTCTTATAGTTCTTTACCAACATGGAAAACATATCAGGTAAATACAGAAACACAATCATCGTATGTTAATACTTTTTTCCTAGAAAGTTATACATTTAAAACATCAAGGTCAGAGAAGCATAAGCAGTTAGTTATACCACCTCTGGGTAAGCTCATTGGCTGCTCTAGTTTTTGGTTTTGTGAGAATTTTAAGTTACTTGCTATTTGCTTTAAGAATATCTTTCCAACCTTCTGTTTTCATTCTTAGCCAAAATGAATAGGCAAACATCTTGACAACAGCTGCAAGTTCTCCTAATCTTTCATTATATAAACCTGTGTTACCAGGATTAAGCCTGCTAAAGTTCCATCTAGACTGCATGGAAATTAACTCAAACATTTTACATGGACCACAGAGCCAAATGCAATGGCATCTATGACACAAGCCCAGCTACATAAAAAAGCTGGTCAACTCTTCTACTTTCTAACTGGGCACATCACATTAGTATAATGTGTGATCAACTATGAATAATCAAAGGACATTCATTTTTCATGCTTTTATTTTTCATCAGTGTACTATGAGTAATTTCCTTAGATCTATGTTTTGGTTCAGTAATTCTCTGTTCAATTATAACTGATCAGTTTTTAAACCATAAACTGAGTCATTAATTATAGCAACTCTTTCTCTTTATAAAAATTCTATTGGTTTCTTTTCAAATTTACCCATTCATTTTTCCAAAGCCTTAGTCTTTTATTATGATTTTTAGTCTTTTAAAAATCTCTTTATTGAAAATACACACTATTTTGTATCTTTCAGATTTAAAATACATATTATGTTGTATCTTTCAAATCCCTCTGTTAATATCTTCTGATTCTCCTCCTAGAGTAGTTATTTCTCAAAATGTTTTCTAATTCCTTATTGTGAGTTTATTTTCAGCTAGGGCTGAGTCTTCATCACACTTACAGGAATTCTTGGCACCCAAGACTGTGTAAAGGTTCAAAGATGTTTTGCATTTGTTTCTGCCAGACAATCAAGGGCTTCCATTGGTCCAGGGCCAGTTTTTAAAATTTCTTGATTTAGGATTTCCATACCATGTAAGTAGTGTATATTCAGTCTTTATAGCCATGCCTGTTAGAGGTATAGAGTTCTAATTTTTTTAGTGAGAGACTGTTTCTTTCCCACAAGTAGCTCTGAAAAATGGCAAGGTTCTTTACGGCCTTCCTGACCAGGTGGACTTTTTCTAGTTCCTACCTCTAGGCATCTTCCATCCAACTCCTGCTTCTCACTATTGGAACCTACATCTAGGTCCAATAACCCCCGGGCAACCATAGCATCAACTTCATTACTTAAGGCTCCTGTCATGCCTTCTCTTTGTTTCTGATACCTAGGAATCTCCCTCTCTCTCAAGGTGGGATAAGAATTTAATTCTAGATTATATTTTAACCAATGCTTCTATATGATTGTAAAAGAAGGAAGATCTGTGTTATTTCAGCCCATGTTGCCAGAACAGGAAGTAGCACATTCATTTCTTATGTGCTTGGATCCTCTTGAATAAACAAAAATTGAATTAAGCAACTGGATGATTTTAGTGACATAAAACTGGCTAATGAAATGCACAAGTTTAAAAATTCAGTTTCTCTAAGTACAGAGTGCTCTATTTTTATTATACATCTTAATATACACTGGGTGATAATTCATAAATAATGATGCAATATAATGGTTATTATTATTAACTAAAATTTAAAACTATTAAGAGTAAAAAAGAAAAAGAGAAAAAAGAACATTTACTAAGGATCTACTATACCTTAGGCACTGCTAAGGTGCTTTGATTATCCATAAAGAAAGTAGCCATAAACCTACTTTATAAATGAAGAAACAGAATAGGACCACAATTAAGTATGATACAGCTCTGTTCTACTGTCTTCAATTAAAATTTAAATTCAGAAAATAAAATTCACTAGCTGTATTCCACATGACTGCTACTCTGAGAGATCCTTTGATTGAAATAAATGTAAAACATATATGATACAGTCTTTTCACTCCAGAAATTAAAGTATAAAATGAACCTAACATGAAAATTATTAAGATGTCAAGCCATTAATTATCATGAAAGTGTAGGTTTTGGATTCATGGGTATAATATCAGCAACCTAGAGGGCTTAAAGATTACCTATGAGCCAGGCATGGTGGTGTATACCTCTAATCCCAATACTTGGCAGGCTAAGACAGAAGGATTGCAGATTTGAGTACAGCCTCAGCAATGTAGCCAAACTCTTAGCAATCTAGTGAAACCCTGTTTCAAAACAAAAAATAAAAAAGGGACGAGAGGCATTATTTTAGAGTTAGAATGCCCCTGGGTTCAATCCTCAATATTAAAAAGAAAAAATTCCCATGTTATGACATTAAATTTTTAAAAAATATATAACTACTTTAAAAATATACTAATTACTATTTGGAACATGCATTTATTAGAGAGTCAGAGCTAGAGGATACCTTGAGAATCTTCTAACTTCTTAGCTCATAGATAAATTAAGGTATAGGTAAGGGAAGTGACCTGACCAGTGCTCTATAAGGGTTGGCAACAGAGCTTGAGCTAAAACGTAGACTCAACTCTTAGATTAGATGACACACGGTAGAAGTCTACAAGTCGGGTATATACCATACTTGTGTTCCTGCATAGTATAGTGTTCCTAAGCCCTCTCTTGATCACAAACTTAATGCTTGTCCCACTCCAGTCTCATTGGCTACCTAGCTAATAAATCAATGGTATCTATCCACAAATCTCATTTTACAGATAAAAGAGCTTATATCTATTTCCTTTAATATCTCAGGAAAGAGCTCCAGGAGTTGTCAGCTCAATGTAACTGCAAATTCATCCACTAAAAAAATGTATTGTGTGGTTATTACATGTCAGAAGCTATTAATAAGATTGCTTATGAATGATTTAAAGTGCATTATTTCAAGAAAATTTTTGCAAAATTTTCATAAGTGAAAAATTTTATATAAAGGTGATGTAATAATAGTAAATGTCACTTGCGTAGCAAAAGGGATATATTTTAATACAGAAAAATTGATATCTACTTGTATTTTTATCATATATTCTAGAAACTACAAAATATATTTCTATCCAGACTTTTAATATATAGTATCTTTATTAGTTCCAGAAAAGTGCCACACTTAAGAAAAGCTAATATAATACCTAATATTTTGTGTACCTAGTTCCAAATAATAGATGAAGTGCTTTTTTAATCTTCATAACCAACAACCTATAAGGAAGGCATGTTATTAACCCTATTTACCAACAAAGAAACTAAAGTAGTAGTAAGAGTAAATAATTCATCACAGGGATTATAAATCTGGGACATAAACCCATGTAGTTTGGCTTTATAGTACTAGCTCTTAACTAGCCTAGTTTTTTTTTTTTTTGTTTCATGTCTGTGATGCTGAGAAGAAAATATTTCAATTGGACATAAAGGTGGCAACAGATAATACAGCATGTCTTGATGAAATAAAATCCTATAAAAAAGGATACCAAATTTCCCCTAGAGCGGAATATACGGTACAATGCCTAATGAAAGAATAAATAAGTAGCAGGCCAAACAGTAGTAGGTTTACTCAAGTAAGAATCCCTTATGGTCTTTACTTCATTCTCCTTTATTAATCAAATCTCCCTGTCATTTGAACCTTTAAACCTTTAAACTGCATTGCAGTTTTTAAGTACATTTTATCAAAAGTGCTGTGTCTATATCACCTCTGAGGCTATAAACTCACATGGCAAGGACTACCTCTTTGTGGCCTATAGACCTTGCTTATATTATATGCTCAATAAATAGTAGGTAAGAGGACAAATAAACAGACTGGTAACTTTTAGGTCTGAATTACAACAGTGCCTAGAATGACTTTATTGCTTTTACAGGATGCTTTTACATTGTTGAGGGACAGGATAGTTGCCCAATTAAATTGAGCTACAAAAAAATTAAATAATTTCTGACCCTTGTTAAATAGAGGTGAGAAAGTTGGTGAAGTCAACTTTAAGGCAGTCATTTCTGACTAGGTCACTGTGCACTGTTTTCTGGGTAACAGAAACTCTAAGAGTTGCAGCCACTCACTGAGGTTCTACCATCTCCTTTACCATCTCCCTTGAGGAGCTACTGGGATAACAAGGCCTCTCCCAGTCAGAAGGCCTTTTCTTTTGTTTGCTTTATTATGAAAATCTTAAACGGGGCAGGGTGGCACATGTTCATAATCCAATACTTGGGAGGCTGAGACAGGAGGAATGCAGGTTCTAGGACAGCTTCAGCAACTTAATGAAACCCTCTTTCAAAATAACATATAAGGGTGGGGGGATAGTTCAGAGGATGAAGGCACCCAGATTCAATACCCAGCACAAAAAAATAAAACAAAACAAATCTTAGGGAAATAATTATAATGAGAATAGTCGGTGACTAAAATGCCAGCCCATCTGAAATATATTCTTTACTATCATTTTTCATAATTGCAACCTGTAATATTTATCATGTATTCAGAGGTTAAATTTTTACCTTTTTTCTTGGTATGTGTGTATGTGTGGTGCTGGGTATTGAACCCAGGGGCATTCTACCTCTGAGTTATACCCCAGTCCAATTTTTTAAATTCTTTATTTTGAAACAGGGACTCATTAACTTGCAGAGTGACTCACTAAGTAGCTGAGGCTGGCCATGAACCAAGATCCTCCTGTCTCAGCCTCCCAAATACTGGGAGTACAAGCATTTACCACCATGCCTGGCTAAATCCTTACTTTGTTTTAAAGATATATGTTCAGATGGTATCTTCAAAAAGTGAATGAAAAGAAAATCAGTCTCTTCATTCAATGAAACTGCCAAAATGAAACTTATTCATAATAAAATCATTTAATATGGGAGTGCACAAAAAGTATATATATACACTAAAAGTTCAATTTTTCTGTACTATGGACTATAAGAAACCTACCATTTATTTATTCTGTTTAATCAATTTTCAGTTTCAGTATATTTTCATACTACAAATGGAACAATACTGGCTCCATCTGGTGGTCAATAAGCCTCTATAGTTTCATGAAAATTAGTTGAGAGTGGTTAATTTAAGAGCTACTAGAAATATTCGTGAACACTGAGCTATGCCTTGACATTGAATACTATCATGTGCAATTCAGCCCAGGTTAGATGGAAGTGTTAATTTTTTTCTCTCTATAGTTTACCCTAGCTTAATTGCTTCATATTACCTTGGGGCTTTAAACAATTCTCAGAATGAAACAGTACAGAATGTTTTCCTATTGGCTAATTTTGAGAAATGTGCAGGGAATAAGTTGTTTCAGAGAATAAATAACACAGTTTAAGCTTAAAATTTAAGATTTTCACACTGGATTTCATTTTGGAATATAAATTGTAAAAAGTCACTGATTTTCAGCTGTATTTTCCATTAAACACTTCCAAAAGACTAGGCTGCGAAAGTTCATATCTTGAAGTCATACATTCTACTAGATGCTTCATCTTGATTTTTAAATTCTGTATAAAGGAATATGTCTGGAATCACAATGTAAAATATCAGTTCTTTGTCATTAGCCATTGCTCTTTTCACAGATCAAAAAGACAGGTTCAGAGAGGTTAAATGATTGTGCTGTGCTGGAAGTGTTAGGAACTAGATTTTCTGAGAAGCCAATGTTGAACATGACCATGTGCACTTTTGTCTTGTAGTGTATCCTTACTGTAAATATGTTTTATTACAATCTGATAGCCATCATAGAATTACATATTTATAGCATACTGTGATAGTTTATGAAATAGAATGTACCCTTAATATAATTTTAATTCTCTAGATTTTTTTTTTTTTTTTTTTGTACCAGGGATTGAACCCAGGGGCATTCTACCTCGGAGCCACACTCTCATCCCTATTTTATTTTTTATTTTAAAATAGGGTCTTGATAAATTGTTGAGGGAGTCACTAAATACTAAGGGTGGTCTTGAAACTGCAACTTGCAATCCTCCTGTCTCAGCCTCCCAAGTACTGGAATTATAACTGTGTGTCACCATGCCTGGTTAGTTTTAGATTTTTTTTTTTTTTTTTTTTGTGGTACTGGGAATGGAACCCGGGACATTCTTCCCGAGCTACATCCCCAGCCCTATTTTTTATTCTTTATTTTGAAACAGAGTCTCACTGAATTGCAAAGGGTTTCACTAAGTAGCTGAGGCTATCCTCGAACCATGATCCTCCTGTCTCAGCCTCCTAAATGTTGAAATTACAAGCATGCACCACCATGCCTGGCAGTTTTAGAAATTTTTCAGGGGGTCTTTTTTTTTTTTTTTTTTTTTTGTCTTTTTGGAACTGGGGATTGAACCCAGAGTGCTGCACCTGCAAAGCAGGTGCTTTGCCACTGAGCTACATCCCGGCTCCAGTTTTAGAAATTTTTAAAAATTTGCTTTAAAGCCCCACACCTACCTAAATACAAAATGTTTCTCTTTTCAGGAAAACATTGCTTTGAGTTTATAATCCAAATACTTGTCTTATTGGTAATAATTTACAGTCATAATAACATAATTTAGGATACTACAAAATATACTAAGAATCAATTCACATTAATTTAAGTAATCTTATCTAATATGTTTAAAAAAAGGTTCTGAACAAAAAAACACTAAATTGGTTTTATTTGTTTTGTTTTGTTTTTTTTGGTGGTACTGGGGTTCCTGGAAGCCCTTCTACCTCTGGGCTACACTCCCAGACCTATTTTTACATTTTTATTTGAAAACAGGGTCTCCTAAGCCAGTGCGTGCGGCTGGCTTCGAACCTGCATGATCCTCCTGTCTCTGCCTCCCAAGCGCGGGGATTACAAGCGTGCGCCACCATGCCCGGCTTACTAAATTGGTTTTAAACTGGGCTTCTATGCTTTACCATTTACTATAGTAAATGTTGGGATCAAATAATATCAGACTCTCTGATAAAAGTGTGTTTACCAAGTGTTTCTCTATTCTTACTAATGATTCCAAGAAGCAACTGTAATATACAAGTGGTTATTGAGGTTTAATGAGAATTATTATGTGACAGTAATTGGTTTGGTTCTGGGGGCTCCAGCATTTTACCTGTCAGCTGCAGTATTGCTACTCTTGTTCAAATTCTCCTCCTTTTCCCTCACATAGTCCTCTGGACTAGCACACATGTTGATTAATGTTGCCTTCTCATCCCTGAACAAAGCACACTTTGTATTTCACAGATGGTATGACCCACAATTCTTTTAGTTTGATGGTTATTTTGACACCATCCCCATGTTGTCCTGTCACTCTGGATATGGAGAGTACAAATTATGTATACTGTCCTGTAGCGACAAGAAAAAAAGCCCTGAAATTATTAAATATAAAAGATTTCAGGAAGCCAATCAGGCAGGAGACTAAAGAAAGAACTTCTACTGTAAACTGCCTGAGGCTATGATTACACTAGCAAATCAAACACTGCAGAATATCTGCTTCTAACACTACCTAAAGGAAAGTTCTACTGTTTTTAATAAGCTCATGAGATAATTTTCTCCAAGTAGTTATAAGAGTTTGCAAACCAGTTCAAAATAGCCCTTAAAATAACTTGCATGTGTGGTATGGCAGAGTATTTTCTTTCTCCTATGTGATTGCAGAAACAGAAGCAATAAAATGGATTCTAAAACACAAATACAACCACTATTTCCAGCACCATCACCGCATTTTAGGACCCAGCAGGTCAGAGGCACAATTCTAAGAACACCATGCAGCTTTCTCCCTTTGGATCTCTATTTTATACACAAGGAAACACAGCTTCAGAGAGGTGGAGTCTCTTGCCCCAGGTTATATAACTAGTAAATGACTAGAAAGGATTTGAAATCAAGGATGTCAGACTTCAAAGCCCATGTCTTTTCCACTCTATTACACAGCAAGCAGTTAGGGTTGGGGGTTTGGTGATGCTGTGCACAGCGGGGAGGAAAACAACGAGGGTTCCCTATGTCAGCTCTGTGGGGGAACAAATAACGTGAGCAAGGTCCTGATAAAGGGTTTAGTAAATTCCTGCAAAGGAGGGAGAGGGATGAAATGGCTGCGTAACTGGGCCTTGACAGAGAAACAAGCCATAGGAGGTGGAAGAGACATCATGACCAACGGATGAAGCCACACCGTGCCGATGCACATGAGGAAGAGGGAAATTGCTCTTTGAAAATGAAGAATGAGTGAATATGTTTTGGAACAAAAAAAAGAGACATGAAAGTCCATGATCATGAAAGTCCATGAGTGCCAGATTAAGGAATTCAAATTATATTTTGTAAGCAATGAGCAGCCACATTTTATAACTTTCTGGTCTATATTGCAAAGAAATAATTCATAAATGTTTGAGCCTTTTATAAAACCAAAAGAACTGTGTTGAACCACCCTAGATTGTTACAATATTTGAATCCATTTCTAAGATTTTTTTTTAAGGGCTATTTTCTTATTAGCTTGAGTTGGTTCATAAGGTGGGGGGTAAAATTCCAATTTCCTGAGGCCCACACTTTTTTAAATCAATGAACAATGCATTCCTCAGTAATTGAGAGAGAGAGAGAGAGAGAGAGAGAGAGAGAGAGAGAGAGAGAGAGAGAGAAAGAAAGAAAGAAAGAGCGAGCGAGCGCGTGCGCACCTGTCTCCCAAAATACCGGGACTTTTTGCTGAGTAATTTTAGGAGGAATTTCAGAGAATATCCTAGTAAAATTATTTCTCCATATCTATCAGAATATTCTAATTTACATGGGAAACTATGTGCAACTATGTTAAAGCACCATGTTTAGCTCTTTCTGGCTGTGTTTCATGGTCTTAGAATTGCCTACCTGCCTAGACCATGTTCTATATTGAGGTATACAGATTCTAGTTTAGATTCCATCCTTCTTCACCAATCGCTACTTTTCACAATAGCACTAACAAATTAAATTTTGAGATGGAGTGAAGATAGGAAAAAAGTCACCAAACTATGCACCATCTAAAGTCTACTTCTATCCAGTGGGCCTCTGGGACCTGGGGCTCAAGGTGAGTTGGTAATGCTATGAACTGTAGGTCACCACTCAGTCTGCTGATTCTGGCATCAGGATAACAGGTCATGTTGCTTGTGGTTTATTTTATTTTTTAAGAAAACAATGTTTTGCAGTTTTACAGTGGAAAGAATATTAGACAGAAGTTCTGAATCTTCCTTAAATGGGTAGAGCAAGTACTAAATATTTTTAATGCTTTGGTTTCTTCATCTATAAAATAAAATGGAAACTATAATACTTGTTTAATCTACTTCTCACGACTGCTGCAGAACTAAATGTAATGAAGCATGTGATGGGACTTTGTAAAGTGCTCATGTTAAATAAATATGAGGTATTATTATTTGGCAGTGAGTACTAAACACTGTATTTTATGTCTATAAGGGACTTTATAGTTATGACTTCTTTCAAATAATTACACCTTACTTAAAGAAGCAAGGAATAGATACAAGAGTTTTCATTTTAGCAATATACTTGTTTGAATAAAAATATTTCTGTATATTAAATCCTATTTTTAAAGCACCAGTAAAACTTATACATTGAAGAAATGTAGAAGATTCTTTGGTGAAGTGAGCTATCAAAACTTAATTTACTCTTTTTGGTAGTTGGAAGCTCAAATATAGAATTGCTTATCATGGTTTACTATAATTCTGAATTTGCTTACAGATTAGACAGTATTTGCTGGCACAGGGACTGTGAAAATGCTTTGGGACTCCTAGCTTTACTTACAGCTAGCACTTTTGTATGCGATGTTTTATATGCATCTGGCAGAACTCTAAGGGCTTTAGGCATGATAATTCATTTAAATATAACAGAAGTAGTTGCTACTGGAAAGGCCAGGGTTTTTATACTTGAAAACCTACCTTTTTGGTAAAAGCTAAATACTGTAGGAAAGCATGTAACAAGCTCTGACTGAAAAGGCTATCAAAGTTAGATGGGAAATTGTGAGCTTCTTGAGGACAGAAAGTTTTCTTTCTGCTTCACCAATTTATGTCTTCAGCCTTGAGTGGTGCCAGAGCCAGCTTACATTGGAAAAGATTATTTGAATGAATTATTTTTTAAACAAGAAAGGTGATATTTTTGCAGAAAATATACTCTCAGAGAAAGTAATTGAGAAAAAGAGTAGAATGTTGAGTGTGGTGGTGTGCACTTATAGTCTGAACTTCTTGGGATGCTGAGATGGAAGATGGGGCCAGCCCAGTTCAGGAGCTTGAGGTCACAATAAGCAATATAGTGAGACCCTGACTCACAAGAAGGGAAAATGGAAGAAAGGAAGGAAGGAAGTAAAAAAGTAGGGAGATGCTAGGGTAAGATGAAAACTAGCTTTCTTTATTCCAAACCTTGGGTTGTGGTCATCACATGGCATTTTAGAATTAATGTCTCAGTATTTCTTATGAGGTCCAGAAAACCAAAAGAATTCTTAAGAAACAATAGAAACATAATGCTCAAAATGGTGTCTTGTCAGCTAAAGTTAAGTCTCTGAACTTAATTACAAAAACATATTTTCTGAGAAAAAAATTAAACCTTTTTTGTTTTGAAAAAGTATTAATTCCTGCCATGAGGTAAGGCCGGTACTGGAGCCTCCGAGGGCAGGATCAGAGCCTGTCAAGGGGTGAGGCCAGTGCCAGGGCCAGCGAGGCTGGGATCGGGGCCTGCCATGAGGCAAGGCCAGTGCTGGGGCCTCTAAGGCTGGGATTAGAGCCTACCAAGGGGTGAGGCCAGTGCCGGGGCTAGTGAGGCCGGGATTGGGGCCTGCCGTGAGGCAAGGCCACTGTTGGGGCCTCTGAGGCCAGGATCGGAGCCTGCCGAGGGGTGAGGCCAGGACTGGAGCCTTCCATGAGGCAAGGCTGGTGCTGGGGCCTTGGAGGCTGGGATTGGAACATGCTGAGGGGTGAGGCCGGTGCAAGGGCCAGCAAGGCTGGGATCAGAGCCTGATGTGAGGCAAGGCTGGTGCTGGGGCCTCCGAGGCTGGGATCAGAGCCTGCTGAGTGGGGAGGCCGGTGCCAGGGCCAATGAAGTCGGGATTGGAGCCTGCCATGGGGGCAAGGCTGGTGCTAAGGTCAGCAAGGCTGGGATCGGTGCCTGCCATGCGGTGAGGCCGTAGCTGGAGCCAGCGAGGCTGGGATAGGAGCTTGCCTTAAGGCAAGGCCGGTGCTTGGGCCTTGGAGGGTGGGATCAGAGCCTGCCGAGGGGGGAGGCTGGTGCTAGGGCCAACAAGGCTGGGATCTGAGCCTGCCATGCAGTGAGGCTGGTGCTAAGGTCAGCAAGGCTGGGATTGGAGCCTGCCATGAGGCAAGGCCCATGCTGGAGTCAGCGAGGCTGGGATCAGAGTCTGCCAGGTGGCCAGGCTGGTGCCAGGGCCTTCAAGAATGGGATCAGAACTTGCAATGTGGCATACACAGAGAAATATCACAGAAAATAAAAAATCAGATGCTTTCCTTAATATGCAAAAGCTAGGAAGGAATGAGTAATTGGAGGAAATTCAGTGGAAGAAAGGGCACTATGGAGGAGCAATTTAGGTGACCAATCAGAGGGGATGGGATGGGGGAAGATGGAATCTCTTTAAAACACAGGATGTACATAAACACATATATCAAAGCTAATCACTAAATTGAGCATGGGATCGAGGGAGGGGGAGGGAGTGGGATGAGGATTGGATAAAGGCTAATTGAATGATGTATACTTGGATATCCTCACAAGTCTTGTATTCCATTGTGATGTTTGACTACAATGCAACAATAAAAATATATTAAAAAAGAAAAGGTATTAATTATTCCTTTAATATAAAGATTGGTTGGTTTTGTCTGATAGATTTCATAAACTGAATTAGATATTAAAACAATCTTACAATTTTTCTGGGTGAAGCAAAAAATGTAACACCCTCTTATTTTGGATTAGAACATAATTATAGACACATTCTCACTGATTAACTTTTAATCTGCGGCTTAGTCATTAAGCAAAGCAAACACACTGAGTGGACTAGGTAGAATGTTTTGAGCTTGCAACTTTGAGTTCTATTTTTGGCTTCACCACTCAGTGTGGTGGAGGCTCCAGTCTGCTCCACAAATGCCTTGTCTATTTTTTCTAAGATGGAAAGCACATTATTAATTATTATTACCTTCAAGGTATGTAATGAATTAATTCATGTAATGCACTGTTACTCAGAATAATAACAATGGGACCAACAGAAGAATAAGTAACCAACTTTGAGAGATATTTCGGAGAAACTTAGTTTATCAGATGTTTCCCAATTGTCTTCTCAGCATCTTCACAAAATACGCACAACAGACTAGCAAAGCTTTTAGCAGTTGTAGAGCAAATGTTGCAACCATTTTCTCTTCAGCCATAGCCAAATGGGTGAGCATAAACATAATTATTCTTTCATAAGTGCCTCATATGGCAACTTACCACAGTATGTAATAAAGTATAAGGCCTCCTTATGGGTTTTATAGGAGGAAAAATATGAAGGACTTATTTTTGGTGATTTTCTTTAGCAGACTCAAGGCAGTCTCCTGAAGTTTCAAATAATACCACAACTAAGATGTTCAGAAATAAACCAGAAGAGTGGAAAAAAGGAAATTAATGCTGCTAATTCTTGGTTGAGATTATTTGAAAGTAGCCCAAACTGTTAAGCTGCGTCTAAAGAGAAGCATACTAATATGGTACATAGTATGCACTGCCAAATAGTAATAATAAAACTACAGGCATACATAGTATAATAAAACTTTTATTTAATACTTTCTCTTAGGTGTTCCAAGAGTATGTGGATTTTCTGTCATTATGCCTTAAATTATTATAGTGAAGAAAATAATAAAATGATTGAATGAAAGAGTCTGCATCTTTTCCACTCTGTATTCTAGACACAATTGGGACGGTTCTTTCTCTTATCAGTATACATTTGCAAATGCTGTATCCTCTGTCAGAAACACCTTTATTTAGCTAACTCATTCACCTGAACAAGTAGTCTCAAACAATCTGTATAAACAAAGGGTTTCCAATGCATATAACTACCTACTGAAAAGTGGATATGCTAGGATGCTATTTACTTTTTATTTACATGAGTATATGTTATATGTAGCATATACATAATATATATACATTCAGTTGTACCTACATTTGAGTTCTAACATTTAAAAAACACATGTTTTGGAAGTGTTCAAAATTTATTTTATAACTATCAACTCACAAATGGACAAATATATAGTACATCTATAAATAGAATATTATTTGGTCATGAAAAGGAAGAAAACCACTTCATATATTCTAAAAATATGGATGGACATTGAAAACATGCTAAGTGAAAGCCAGTCATAAAAGACAACATAGCATATGGTTTGTTCAGAACAAAGAATTCCATGAAACAGAAAGAGGATCAGTGATTGCTTAGGTCTAGAGGAGTGGGTACTGGGCTATAGCAGGTGACAACTAATGATATAAGGTTTCTTTTGGAATTATAAAAATGTTTTAATAGTGACTGCGAGCCGGGCGTGGTGGTGAATGTTTGTAAGCCCAGCATTTGGGAGGCTGAGACAGAAGGATAGGGGATTGAGGACATCCTCAGCTACTTCTGTTTCAAAATAAATAATAAAAAATAGGGCTGGGGTATAGCTCAAAGGTAAAACACCCCAGGTTCCATCCCTAGTACCACACACACACACACACACACACACACACAAAAAAAAAAAAAAAAAGAGTATCAAGATGGTTGTAAATAATTATGATTATACTAAAACTCACTGAATTGTATAATTTTAAATTTATTTTAAAAATTATTTTGTGGTACTAGAAATTGAACTCAGGAGTATTTTATTGACAAACTATACCTTCAGTCATTATTTATTTTTTTATTTTTGAAACTGGGCCTCATTAGGCTGCTGACAGTCTTGCTATGTTGATGAGGCTGTCCTTGAACCTGGGATCCTCATTCTGTTTAAGCCTTCTAAGTAGTGGGATTACAGGCAAGTAGCACCACATCCAGCTGGTCAGTTGATTTTTGATAAAGATATTGAGGTAATTCAATGTGGGAAAGAATAGTGTTATCAACAAATAGGGCTAGAACAATTTTGTATCTATGTGCAAAAACAATCATCTTGATCCTTTTCAGAGCCTATATACAAATTTACTATAGTTCAATTATAAGCCTAAAAGTAAAAGTTTATGTTGTAACACTTCAGAAAACAGAAGAAAATCTTCGTGACTTCAGATGAGATAAAGGCTTGTCACCACACAGAAAACTCAAACTTTAAGAGGAAACAACTGATAATTGAACTTCATTAAAATTAAAAATACTCCTGCTCTTTGAAATATACTCTTAAGAAAATGAAAAGGCAATCCACAGACAGGGAAAAAATATCTTTGAAACAGCTATCTTATCTGATATGAACTTGATTCTAGAATATACAAAAACTTTTTCAAGGCAATAACAATATGACAAACAGCTCAATTCAAGAGCAAAAGATTTGAACAGACACTTTAAGAATGGAATTAACAAATGAACACATGAAAAATTGATCAATATCACTCTGTATCAGAAAATGCAAATTAAAACCACAACTGTAATACTATTATGCATTCTCTGGAATGGTAAAATTAAAGACTGATAATACCAAGAAATG
Source organism: Muscardinus avellanarius (assembly GCF_963383645.1). Taxonomy (NCBI): domain Eukaryota; kingdom Metazoa; phylum Chordata; class Mammalia; order Rodentia; family Gliridae; genus Muscardinus; species Muscardinus avellanarius. The sequence goes on along the minus strand of NC_137786.1, from coordinate 53,956,414 downwards.
TCAAGGATTCGAAGCAACTACAATTTTTCTACATTGTTGGGAGAAATGAAAAGTTGTACAGTTACTTCGGAAAAGTTTGTCAGGTTTTTATAAACATAAAACTGTCAAATAACCCAGAAATCCTACTCCTAGATATTTGCCCAACAGAAATAAGTACCGTAAATGTTCATAACAGTTAAAAACTGAAAATGACCCAAATATCCAACTGATAAGTAGGTAAAAAATTATAGCATACACATATAATAGAATACTATCATCAATAAAGGAGAACGAACTACAGACTCGGGAGGTGAAGGGAAATGCGTTATGCTGGGTGCCCAGTGCAGTGATGCTCTGAGGTGGAGCTTTTGGGAAGTGACTGGATCATGAGGGCTTTGATCTCAGTGGTAGATTAATCTATTCCTAGCTGAATTAACTAATGGGAGCTGGAGGAAGCAGGTCACTGGGAATGTGACCTCAAAGAGTATTTCCTGTGCTCAGCCCCTTCTCTTTCTTTTTCTGCTTCTAGCTACCATAAACTGAACAGCTTTCCTTTACCAACACTCTTCTGCCCTAATGTTCTGTATAATATCAGGCTCAAATCATTGGATCCAGTCGAACACAGACTAAAAACTCTGAAACTTGGAGTCAAAATAAATCTGTCCTCTGTTTTCTCAGGTATTTGTCACAGCAACAAAAAGGTGACTAACACAGCAACAGAAGCCAGACATACTGTATTGTTCCATTCATATGAAATTTCAAGCCAAGTGTGGTGGTACATGCCTGTAATCCCAGTACAAGGGAGGCTGAGACAAGAGAACTCCAGGTTTGAGGAGAGCCTCAGCAACTTAATGAACCTTCAGCAGTATAGCAAGACCCTATTTTAAAACAAAATAAAAAAATGGGCTGGGGGTGTAGCTAGGAGGCAAAATGCCCCTGGGTTCAATTCCCAGTACGCTCTCCGCCCAAAAAAATTCCACTGAGACAATTACAGTGAGACTGTAGACTACCAGTTGTCAGGATATTTGGAAACTTTGGGGGTTAATAGAAATGTCCTATGTCCTGAATGTGCTAGTGGCGACATAACTGTTTACTTTGTCAAATTTCATTGAATTGCACACTTAAAATTAGTAAATTCTGCTGGGTGTGGTGGAGCATGCTTGTAATCCCCGCACTTGGGAGGCGGAGACAGGAGGATCGTTCAGGTTTGGAGACAGCTTCGCTGGCTTAAGAAACCCTGTTTCCAAATAAAAATATAAAATAGGTCTGAGAGTGTAGCCTGGATGTAGAAGGGTTTCCAGGAACACCAGTACCACCAAAAAAAAAAAAATTAGTAAATTTTATTGTAAATGAAGTATACCTCCATATAACTAATTTTTAAGACACCATGCTTTGTGTTATTTCTTCAAAATAAAACTAGCAAAATAATTTCAATGGTTAAAATATTGGTTATAATTCTCATTCCTTTAAAATCTGTATCTGGTAACCACTTTATGTGATTATTTTGATAATATTTTCAGTAGAGTATTATAAACATTTGAATGTTTACTGAATTATGAAATCAATGAGTTGATACTTAATGGGTAACTTTCTGTATAATGAAAATTATGCAATGTTTAGTTTTTCAGTGAGGGAGAAAAGGATCAGAAAACACATGATATGTGTATACTGGATATCATAGATCATGACTAGTAACCATTTTATATGAAGGATATGTTTTTAGAAATGCCTCATTAGCCGACCTCATTATTGTTCCACCATCATGGAGTGTGGCCTCAGGGCAACCAAGAGATACATCAAACATGAGATGTTTGAGGCTGCTGCCAGCACACCATGGCAAACTGTTTTATAAAAGGAATGTTCCCTAAAATAATAACAAAAAGTATAGTATCACAAACATATACAGGTAACATTGTTATCATTGTCAAGTACTATATACATTGTACTTTCATATATGCTAGGCTTTTATATGACTGGCAGTAAAGTAGGTTTGTTTATACACACACTGTTATAAACCATGAGTACTGTGTTGTGCTGTGATGTGAATAGTAGCTAGATATCATTAGGTGATGGAAAAATTTCAGCTCCATTATAACATTATGGAACAACTGTGGTATATACATAGTTCTTAGGTGCCTGGAATGTTATATGACATATAACTATATTTCAGTATCATTATGATTTATTCTAGATAATCACTATCCAATAAATAGATAGTGCAAGCCACAAATAGAATTTTAAAGTTTCCAACAATTAGACAAAAATGTAAAAGAAAATATAGAATTTTAATCAAAATATAAAACTATTTCAACATGTTAATAGATATCAAGTTGTTAATAAATTAGTTTATACATTTTGGTACTAAGTCTTCACAATCTGTTGAATATTTCATATTGATAGTACATCTTTGTCAAGCTTGTCACATTACCGTTCACATTAGTATTACCCATAGAGCTTCAAAAAGTACTGATGCCTAAGACTCAACCTCAGGGCTTGGAATTTTGACATAATTCTAACGTGCAGAAAAATATGAGAACCACCAGTCTAGTGATGAAGGAGGGATCAGAAAAGGCATCTTAGAGAAATATCTTAAACAATGACTTGAATATTGATATTAACGAACTACAGAAGGTATTCCAAGAAAGAGCAGCCATCAAAAAAAAAAAAATAATAAGGCCACTGTACAAAAATTTAATCTGTCCAAAGCAGAGGATCCATGTTGGGAGATTAGTGTGGAAGGTAAAGTTTAGGCCATGTAGGGCCCTGTATGGCAAGTGAAGGACTTTGTCCTGTAGGAAATGAGACACCATTAGAGAAGTCTTTGAAGGGGATTGACACATGATCATGTTTGTGTTTAAGAAAAGCCACACAGAGAACATAGAGGCAGGATCTGAGATTAGCATCAGAAATCTGTTGGCAGCCTGTTAGCAGGTTGTTAAAATAGCCCACAGAAATATTGTGACTAAAATGGTCATGGTAAGATATAAGGCTCTGACTAGAACCCTGTAGGGAGAAGAATGGAATTTTCAGGAGAAAAGTGCAAAGAGCAGATTTTTTTTAAAGGATGCCCCAGTATTTTGCAATTTAAATCTAATACAGTTTACTCAGGAAAAATGCAATACTAAGCCCTAATTAACACATGATAAATCATTTTTTCTAAAAATATTTCTAGATAAATAAAGGATTCCCCAAATAATTACCCTAAACTCTTACATTTCACATTCACTTTAAGAAATCTCAAGTAATTTTGTATTTGTTGAGTAAAATAGATTTTCTCTGAAGAATTTTTACATTTCTCAATGTTCTTAAAATCATATTTTAAAACTTAAAATCAAAGCTTTTTATAAGATAAAAGTTGAACTGTGTTCTAATCTTATTTAATCAAAATGATCTACTATTCATTATTTTTGCCTTATAAGTTATTTTTTTTTCTTTTAAATCAAAGTTCTTCGGATGAGTGCTATGCTCATGTTATAGAAATGAAACAAGAACATTCTGTTCCCTCCTCTCTGGTCAGACTCATTTCTTCATTCACCTTGTTCAGTAAGGAAGCTCCCTCTCCTCTGCTCTGCTCTGCTCTGGTACTGAGGATAGAACCCAGGGACATTCTACCTCCAAGCTATACCCCCAGTAATTTTTATTGTTTTGAAACAGAGTCTTGCTAGATTTCTGAGCCATGCTACTTTCTGAGGTTGGTCTTGAACTTTTGATCCTCTTGTTTCAGCCTTCCAAGTATTGGGATCATAGATATGTGCCACTGTGCCCAGCAGAAAGTTTTTCTTGATATTAGGCCTCACTGCTCTGAATGTTTTTGCAGTTCATCTGCACACCAATATTTAGCCCTTGAAACACTGCCTACTAATAACGAATACTGCTCAATTTAGGAATATTATCAATACCTTTTGAACATTAGTAAAAATCATTTATTTCCCATGAAGTAGTCTTGTTCTACTCAGCAGAAGCTGGTTCTTCAGAACTAGGGAGAAGTATCTTATAGAATTCTTCAGGGCCTATTAGACAGTGCTATTAGGCATTTATTTAAACTAAGTTATTATAAATTTTTTTTGACTTGAAATATATAAGAAATATATTTTTTTTCTGAACTTTATTCATGTTTGTTAGATGTCTAATATATAAAAATATATAAAATAAGATTGAACCATATAAAATTACTGATATTACATTATTTTTAACCTATAAAAATGTCAATTTCATAATGTTCAACTGAATATAATTTTAAAAATTTCATAAAGCACTATTTACTCTTCCTATATGTGATGCACTCTGGTGTTTTCTGGTCTGTGTCATTCCATTATATAAAGAAATGCTGATTGAGATACACTGCTGATTCTATTACTTATCAGTGAATTACTGTCTGTAATTTAAAAAAAAATCTGTTCTATCCTTTAACCTAGGGAAGGGGCTTACAACTAACTTAGGCCTCAGGCTAACAGTATAAAACATTTACTATACGTGCACAAGTGTTCCAGAGCAGCAGGATAAAAATGAAGCAAGTAATCAAGATAGTGTATTTGTTGGGAACTCTGTGTCCCTGTGTAGTTAGCATGACTAGCAAGGGCCATAAGAACTGCCTAAGATTCAAAGGTGGGAGATTTTGAGCTATTTTTTCCCCCCGAATTTGACAGAACTGAATTGATCACATAAACACAGAAGATGTTTCAGTGTGGTTGACTAATAATGTTCAGAGTAAGAATTATCCTTTGGGACATAGTGATATGTTTTATAAGTCTCTCTCCAAATGTCCTTCCTAAATTAAAAAATATATACACATATATGTATATAGTGCCAGTTTTCTTTTTACAAAAAGAGAACTCTTGTGAGGAATATTTCTATTTTTCTTATTTTCTAGAAGATCATCATTGCTCTGGATGAGCTGAAGCTCAGTATGCTACATGACATTTTCTACAAGTGAAGCATATTCAGTTCTGTAATAACTAGTGAAACAGTGCGGATGATAACAGATTGCAGACATACTACTTTATTCTGATAAAGGTTTAAACTTATTAAATGATGTTTATATAAGATCATGTACAGGAGCTTAATTTTTAACCATTTTGTCAATAAAATACAGGAAATATATATTCTTATCCAAATGACTCCACTGTTATCAGACATATACTTGAGGGGCAAGCATCACCACCAGCACTGAGGTACAGCTAAGTTAGACCAGACTCTAAGCAGTGGTATAAGCAATGCAGGTGAACATGGAAATAGTAAGAGTACCATGAGCCTGATCACTGTTGCTCAGAGGGTGTCCATGTATACCACGCCCCATCCTGCATGCTACCAACAGCTATTTATTTGATAGAACAGTGTTGACAGAACTTGAACTGGTGCCAACCCTACTGATGAGAAACAAGGTGGAACAGTTGCTGGCTGGAGGGAATGTTTCCTTTTTAGGAAGTAGCAGTAAGATGATACATGGGAGCATGGCTGGAATAGACAATTACAGGTTGCTGATACAAGAAATGTTTTTAGTTTTTAAAAAACAAATGCTCAAAGAAAGTCAAACAAATGGCCAATGCATACTAGAAGGCACTCAAACACTCACATAAGAACTATGTCTAAAGGAAATAATAACTGGTCACCTTGACAAACTGTACCAGCAGTTGGGCTGAGACACATTGATATAAGATGCTGTTTGGTCTCTTTGCATTAGAATATAGTGAAGACAAAAATAATAAGCCCTAGTGTGCTGAAAGGCCTGACTACTTACTCTGCCAATCAATAACCCATTCAAACTATGATGCTAACATAAAAAGCAGATGAAAACACAATTGCTTGTCCAAATGCAGAAAAGAAGGAAACTTTGAAAAAGTTTTACTAAGCTAATACTAAGGGCAAGGAAAACAGTTTCATTAATAAACCTCTTTCCTACTAACATACATGTATTAATTCTTAGGTCCCAGACCAATAATCCAGCTGCTTTCTTCTGTTTGGTCCTCCAATCTCATGTGAGCACGAGGGCAGCAATCATATTTTCTTTACTGAACAGTGAACCTGAATGTCCATCACTATGTTCTCCATACATTTTGTGAATCTGAACACCTTTAATAATAATAAATTATTATTATTTAAGCATAATGCAATGATAACTGATGCCCCTGGTATCCATAGAAAGGAACCACAAAGCTCAGAAATCCATTCTGTAATACCAAACAGGGAGTAAGTCACATTCTAAGTAGTTTCAGTGTTTGATATTTTATTTGTTCTATGTATTATTCAATGTGTATACACTTATGGCATATGCCTATGTATATATATATATATATATATATATATATATATATATACACACACATAGTTAGGGCACTAGAATCTTAGTATACTTAACTATTTTAAATAATTCCAAGTAAGAGAGTTTATAAGTATCCTTTTCTCTATCACCTAATAAAAAAAGGTAATAATCATGGCTGCTCCTATGTTAATTAGTCATATTATGACCTTACTTGACTGTCTAAAAATAACAAATCTATTTAGCATTTTGGTATTTTGACTGTGGTTTTGGCTTAAATAATTGCTGAAGGACGTAACTTCTGCTGGAGAAGAAAAGGGAATGATGTGTTGAAATATGGAGGAATCTGATGGCACAGCAATATATTCTACATTCCATTGTGAAAAAGTACATTCTAGTAGTAAGATATCAGCAATACTTTATCAATTAGAAAGACTTTAACCTAAGACAGAGAAAAAAACAGAATGTTAAATATGCAGTAAAAGCCCCCCCCGCCCTATTTTCAAATGGCAGAAAAAATGCAAATGAACAAAAGGAAAGGCCTTTTTACCTCCACCTTTCCTTCATATGCTGTTCTGTGAAGATGTGATGCCTAGAACTGCAGGACACATTTTATGATCATGAGAGTAAATCTACAATGTATTAGGAACTTTGAAAATATAGATACAATATAAGGTTCATAAGAGCAGAGGTCTATTTTCTTCCCTGTTCTATCCAAAGTGTTGAAAGAGTACCTGGCACGTAGTACACAATGAATAAGTATTTCTTGAATAAATGAACTATGAACAAAATGTGCCATGTATGCCAGAAATCTAAGTCTAGTGGTGTATACCAGCAGGTAAAAAGATTATCATACTCCCAGGTGGTAAGTGGTAAGATGGGGGAGCACAGGGGCTGAGGCAGATTTAGCCACCCTTGACTTAGAAATGCAATAAACTTCAAACATACAGTAGGGGCAACCAGATTGCCAATGTTGACATAGTAATTAAAATTTCATTGTTCTCTCTCATTATTTTACTGATAACTTCTTTAATTACTTTGTAAAAATAAATTGAAAACAAATATACTTAATTTATCCACATATTCTTTCCTTTGTAAGACACACATGGGGCCATGATCTGGGGTAACATTTGTTTTATTCATTAACTTTTTTCCCCTTGTCTTCATCTTTTTTTTTTTAACCTAGGAGTATAATCATACTGATGAGACGTTTTACCACAGCTATCACCAGTTTTTATTGAAAAGCACGCAAGATGCCCTGTTTTAAACATTTGAGAGTTTCAATGTCTGCTTTCTTCTTTAGATGAGTTATATGTCTATGTTCTATGCCAGCATGCTTTTCCCCCTTTCATTTTTAGCAGATACCATTATCTTTTTGTTCTGGAATCATTTTTGTATACCTGAGTACAATGAACTCCTTCACCATACAACAGAAGATAAAGTATTCACAATTTTATTATACAAGCACACATGTGGCATTATATGCACAGACATAAAATTACAGCTCAAGTGTCCAAAGTCTGGACTAAAACTATATTTATGTTGCTAAAGGCAAGAAAAATTATTTAGTCTACAGTAATGAGTAAGTAGCAGCAAAACAAATATTTGGTTGACTGCGGAAAGCCAATGTTTTCATTACTTGTTACAAGCATAAAAGCTAAAAACAGGCTGACTGAGCACATTCTGACAGTGAATAGCACATGCATTCTTCAATCTTCTGGTGCATATAAAATTGTGATTTCAGATTTATAGATTTACATGCTGTATGAGTATGACAAACTTTGTTGTAAATATATTCTATACTATGCAGATGCATAAAAATATGTTTCCAAACTGTCCTTTATTTAAAAAAATCTATTGCAAATTCTTTACCAGAATAAGATACAGCATTTCCTGCCCTTAAAAGTGCTTTAACCTAGGAAATAGATTCAGTATAAACAAACTAATGAATTACTTGCCTACACATATAAATAACTGCTTTGGTAAGCTGCAAAATGGTTATATACTTAGCTTCCTGCCATTCTAAGTGTGTAATTGGTGATATATATGTATATATAATATTTAATATATATTTAATATCTTTTAAAAATGTCTTATTATTCCTATCTCACAGATAAGAAAGTAATTAAAATCAGAGCAAAAAGCAATGAAGTAGAGAATTAAAAAAATACAGAAAACCAACAAAACCAAAAGCTGGTTTCTCAAAAAAATAAACTTTGAAAAACTATACTCAGACAAAATGAAAAAAATCTAGAAAAAGGTTGACAACTTACAGACACATACAACCTTTCTAAATTGAGTCAAGAAGATACAGAAAATTCAAACTGACCAATAGCAATCAAAGACATTGAAACAGCATTAAAGAGTTTAACATCATACAAAAGCCCAGGACCAGATAGTTTTCAAAGTGAATTTAAAAAACCTTTACAGAAGAGATAATCCCAATATTCTGCTATCTATCTATTCCATGATATAGAAAGAAACAGGCTCTCCCAAATGCATTCTAAAAAGCCAACATCACATTAATTATTAAACCCAAAAAAGATAGATAAAATAAAGAAAACTCTAGCCCTATATCACTGATAAATTTAGACATAAAACTACTAAACAAAATACTAGCAATGCACAGTCAAGACCACATAAAGAAGATCACACACCATGCACAATTCGGGTTCATCCCAGGGATGCAAGGTAGTTCAACATATAAAAAAACAACCTATGTAATTCACCACTAAACAGAACCAAAGACAAAAATCACGATTTCAACAGACCTTGAAAAAGCATTCAATAAAATCCAACAACCACTTATGCTAAAAGCACTGCAGAGAATTGGAATAGAAGAAACATACCTCAACATCATAAAGGCAATCTACAATAGGCCCATAGCCAACGTCATATTAAATGGGAAAAAGCTGAGAGAGTTTCTCCTAAAAACAGGAACAAGACAAAGCTGTCCATTATCACTGCTTCTTTTCAATATATTGAGAGGCTACCCAGAGCAATAAGGCAAGAAAAAAAAATCAAAGGAGTATAAATAGGAAAAGAAGAACTCAAAAATTCACTATTTGGAGATGACATGATACTATACTTAGAAGACACAACAAGCTCAACCACCAGACTTACAGAACTGACCAACAAATTCAGCAAAGTGTCTGGATATAAAATCGAATCAATCTTAAAAAAATCAAAATCTTTCCTGTATGCCAACTATAAATCCACTGAAAAAGGAATCCTGAATACACTCAGGATATCCTGAAAAATAAAATAAAATAATATACTTAGGAATAACCCTAACCAAGGAGGTGAAATACCTCTACAAGAAAAATTATAAACCATTGAAAGAAGGAACCAAAGAAGATAAAAGGAAATGGAAAGATCTTCCATGCTCTTAGAAAGTCAGAATAAATATCATCAAAATGGCCATTCTTCAAAAAGTGATCTACAAATCAACACAATATCCATTAAATTACCAAGGTCATTCCTCACAAACAGAAAAATTCCTTAAATTCATTTGGAACAACAAAAAACCCAGAATGGATAAAGTAGTTCTCAGTAACAAGAACTATGCAGAAGACCTCACAATACCGGACTCCAAACTATACTACAAAGCCATGGTAATGGCACCAAAACAGAGACACAGAACAATGGAGCAGAATAGGAGACTCAGAATCAAATCCACACACTTAAAGCCAATTGATTTTTGACAAAGGGGCCAAAAACATACTGGAAAAAAGATAGCCTGTTCAACAAATGGTGTTGGCAAAATTGGCCAACCAACCCCGTTTTCTCACTCTGCACAAGAGTCAATTCAAGATGGATCAAAGACTTGGAAATCAGACCAGACACCTTACAGCTCCTTGAAGGGGGCATGGGTCCAATACTTCAACACATAGGCACAGGTAAAGATTTTCTCATCAAGCCCCCAAAGGCATGAGAAACTAAAAGGCAAATCAATATACTGGATTGCATTAAACTGAAGAGCTTCTGTACAGCGAAGGAAATTATCAAGAACCTCAACAGAGAGCTGACAGAATGGGAGAACATTTTTGCCAACAATTCCTCTGATAGAGGACTAATATGTAGAATATACAAGAACTCAAGAAATTCACTGCTGAGAAAACAAATAACACAAAAAATGGACAAGTGAACTAAACAGACACTTCACAAAGAAGAAATTTAAATGGCCAATAAATGTATGAAAAAATGTTCAACATCATTAGCAATTAGAGAAATGCAAAACAAAACTACCCTGAGATTTCACCTAACTCCAATCAGAATAGCAATCATTCAAAACACAAACATCAACACATGCTAGATCTACTTATTTTATACATTCCATATAAATAAAATTATATACTACAAAGCCTTCTGTTTTCTACCTTTCATTTAGCGTAGTAGTTTCAAAGTTTATTCATGTTGTCGCATGAATCTGTACATTGTTCGTTTTAATGGCTGAATAATATTTGACTGCCTGTATATCTGTATATATCAGTGTGTGTGTGTGTGTGTGTGTGTGTGTGTGTGTGTGTGTGTGTGTGTTTACTGGCAACTGAACCCAGAGGAATTCTATCTTCAGGCTACACTCCTATTTTATTTTTTGTTTTGAAACAGGGTCTCACTAGGTTAATGGAAGTCCCTTTACACTGTTGAGGCTGTCACTGAATCTGTGATCCTCCTATCTCAGCCTCCCAAGTACTAAGATTACAGGCATGAAACACCACACCTGGCTATAATAACATTTTGTTTGTGTTTTTTTATGTTGTTTCCACTTTTTAACCTTTATGAATAATGATACCATGAAATTTTTGTACAAGCTTTTGTTTGAACACCCATTTTCAATTATCTTGGCATATACTTAGGAGATTTATTGAGTCCTATGGTAATTTGATGTTTAACTTTTTAAGGAATTACCAATTTTTTTTTCCAAGAGGGGTTGCACCAGCTAGGCGTAGTAGTACATGCCAGATTCTGAGTATCTGGGAGGCTGAGATAACTCAGCAACTTAGTAATACCCAGTTTCAAAATAAAAAAAGAATAGAACTGGGGATATAGCCCAAACGTAGAATGTCTTTGAGTTCAATCCCCAGTACTCCCTCCATAGAGTGGCTGTACCATTTTAATATCCTACCAGAAATATATGAGGGTTCAAATTTCTCTCTATCCTTTTTGAAACCTGTTAATTTCCTTTTCTTTCCTTCCTTTCTTTTAAAAATTGTAGCCATCTTACTGGATGTGAAGAAGTATCTCACTGTAGTTTTGATTTGCATTACCCTCCTAGCTAATGATGCACATTTTTAATGTGTGTCTTGACCTTTTGAACATCTTCTTTGGAGAAATGTCTATTCAAATTGTTTGCCTCTTTTAAAACTGGGTTGTTTTATTTGCTGTGTGTCTTAAGTTATCTCAAGGTCAAATAACTGCAGATTTGACCATTGGGAGATGGGTTGTTTCAAGATGCCCTCTATTGCCTTGACATTGTGGAGCACTTCCCATTTTCATGTACAAGTGTTCCAGTCATGGGAATCAGAAAGTTTTGCAAAGAGTCCTGGTTCCTTTCATAAGAGAATGGTATTAGAAACCAAGATGTGGGCACCAAGTATGCTCAGTACCACTGATTCTTTGATTTTAGGCCTCTTCAGTTGTTGGAGGTATGAAGTGTGTGTGTGTGTGTGTGTGTGTGTGTGTGTGTGTGTGTGTGTGTAAAATAAAGCACAAGTTTGTGCAAACCCATTCCCCAGAGTTTTTTCTTATCTCCCCTTATTTCATATTTTCCTCTCCTTTCCTCTCTATAATGAAAACCCTGGTTCCCTACATCCACACATGTATTCATTTACTAAATCTTACCATGTACAAAAAGTAGTATTATAATCAGAATGTCTATAGTACTATAAAAAGAATACAAACCTACCTCAGAAAAGTTTAAGATCTGCTTACTGTTCCTTCCATATCATCAAAAAAGAAGATAGTTAAATTACTCTGTTCAAAGTTTAAATTAGCTTTTTTTTTCTTTTAACTCCCATTAGCATAATGTTACTCATTTGAAATAGAATTAGGTTTGTTTCTACTCGTATTTAGTTATAGTTTCTTTTTCCTGCCCATGCTTGCTAATTTAATTTTTAAATACATAGAACATGAATAAATTTCTAAAAGATAAAAGTAGTGTCACTGCCTTCCAATCATTTCCACCTGCTCTCCATTCCTTTGTAAATAAAACTTCAATTTTTTTCTGGCTTATGCTTCCTATGTTTATTTCTGCAAAGTAAGGGAGGGCATGGGCATGTATGTGACATACTGATTTGTATTTAGCTTTTTTTTTCCACTTGCTTTCAAAGGATAAAAAATCTTAAGATCCTGAAAATGCATTTTCTCATTACCAGGAAGGAAGTGGCAAATTATCTCTTCCCCACTTTTATTTGAAGCCTGCCCACTAACAATCCTCTTTCTAGTAATGGCATTGCAAGAGAGATTGCAAAGAAGAACAAAAAGGCTTTCTGACAATTGAAAATGAGTAATGTCATTATCAAATATTATATTATGTATTTTATATGGAATAAAGGATGTATTTCAGAGAAGTGCTGGGGATTACCATGTTGTAAGCCTAAGGAGGCAACAGTAATAAGAAAAAGAACCAAGTTCCTAGAGGGAGTGTGAGGCCTGAGGAAGGCAGTGAGCACAGGTGACTGCCGACTTCTATAAACAATTCCAGGACAGTAGAGAAGTCAGAAACCACTAACGCAGATTCCAGGAGATGATTAGCAGCTGCAAAAAGAGAACTTAAGACTACTCTCTTCAGAAGTAGTTTTAATAGTGGAAAAAGGGTTCCGCAAGAGACATATGGAAGAAACACAGTTAAAAAATATTTTCAGTTCAGGGAAGAAATATGCAGAGTAAGAGACAGAGGGGAAAAGACTTCTGTAAAGAAACAGAAGAAAAAATTACCAATGATTATGGGAAGAGACAGGAGTGTTGAGCCTTGGAAAAAATAGAAATGATTTTTTCCTGAAATAAAAGACAGGCTGGAAAATGTCTGGGGATATAGAAGTTCAGGAAGCTCATGTTAGATGGTCTTTTTAAAAAGCAAAGATTGGGCTATATGTGAAGAATAAGACAGGCTGGGCTGGTACTGGAGATGTAAGGAATATCGAAAATGCTTGGCACAGAGAGGCCCTTTGGAGAACACAATACAGAATGAACACAGAAAACATGACAATCTGTTAAACTTGCTTCAGTCTTGAGAGTTTAATAATGTAGAGTACACTTATCCACATTAAAATTGGTAATATCAATGACAAAAGAACTCTTGATTTTTCTCAATCTTAGTGGAATACATGCAGAATTTATTAAATGATGTAACATCTGAAACTGTTGCCATTCTTCTGTTATTGAACTAAATTTTTATATATTTATTGGTGCATTATAGTCTTATACCATGATGCAGTTCAGTGACAGTGACATACAGGCACACAGCATTTGAGGGGCTTTCCCTTGGCTTCCTTCCCATTCTCCTGCCCCTTCCCTATACAAGATATTGATATTGGCATTGATATTCTCACATATGTACATAAAGCCAATGGACATGATTTTGTCATTGATTTTCCTTCCCTCTCCCCTCCCCTTCCCCTAGACCACCTCCCTTGCTCCACTAGAGTTTCTCCTTAATTACCTCAAGTCCCTCTTATATCCCATTACTCCCTAACTTTCACATATGAGAGAAACCATATACCCTTCACTTTCTGTGCCTGGCTAATCTCACTAACATCAGGTTCTTCAGGTCTATCTATTTACTTACAAATGACATAATTTTGTTGTTCTTTGTTGCTGAGTTAAAAAATACAGGCCTGGCCGGGTGTGGTGGCACACGCTTGTAATCTCAGCATTCGGGAGGCTGGGACCTGGAGGATCGCGGTTCGTGGACAGCCTCAGCTACTTAGTGAGGCCCTCTGCAACTCAGTGAGACCCAGTTTCAAAATAAAAATAATAAAAAATAGGGCAGGGGATATAGCTCGGAGGTCAAATGCCCCTGGGTTCCATCCCCAGACCCGCAAAAAAAAAAAAAAAAAAAAAAAAAAATACAGGCCTTATTCAATCTGAATCAGAAATAAACGTATTTGTGATTCTATTTAAATGTTATTATTGAGGACTTCCGGGAAGATGGCGACCGAAAAAAGCGGGGCTTAAGAGCCCCGCTAACAACAAATCTCCATTACCACAAAATCAGCGCCTTTCATAGCCAGAAAACACCATCACCAGTGAAACAAAAAATCACCAGGCTCCAGAGAGAAAGCGGACTGAGAACAGAGCCACAGAGGAGATACTCCGGCCTCGCACCCAAGGACGTGGCAGACGCGGCAGCAGCGCCATACTGCCGGCACCAGCGAATTCACGGGACGGCTACAGCAAGCCGAGGTGAGCCACTGCGGAACAGCCAGGCGGGATTTCTCGGCGCAGAGATCACCTAAAGCTCCCAGCAGCCGAGCTCAGCACACGCTGCAGGGATTCAGAGTAGAAATCAAAATCAAGAAGAAAAACGCCAGCCCCATAGCCGAGGGCATAGCAGCGGCGCCATATTGCCACCGGCGGCAGCAGCAGAGAATTCAGCGAGGCCAGTACAGCTACATCTGCGTACTCAAGAACAGTGAGTCAAATTGCGGGCCACAGAGGAGAAATCCCAGTACTGTACTCCCAGGGACTTGACCCAGTGGGGGAGTGACGGTGGCAGAGATATCACAACATAGGAGAACTTGCAACCTGGCACCCCCCACAGTCTAAAGCAGCCTCTATCGACTCCCTGGGTCAGAGACTCTGTGATAAAACCCAGTAAAGGAGTAGTGGGGTTCGAGATACTACTGACTCGAGATCCAGAACACCTTAAGGGAAGTCATAGTGACCCAAGGGAAGAACCCAGAGAAGGCACAAACATCCGAAATCATGGGAAAGAGGAATAATACTGGAGCAACTAATGCCCACAACCCCACAACATCAGAACCCGATAAAACTGAAAATCAGAGATTTCTAGAAGATCAAATCAGGAAAATAACTGTAGAAATAATAGAGGTGCTTCGAAAAGAACTCAGAGAGAGCCAAAAAGAGATAAAGGATGCAATTAATGAAGTAAAGGCCTCAATTCAAAGCACAAACAACCGATTAGAACACATGGAGAATAGAATCTCGCTCTTAGAAGATGATCATTCCAAAAATGAACGCATAGTTTCTAATCTAGAAAAAAATATCCGACAGCAGGAATCTGATATTGAAGAAATATGGGCCCATTTTAAGAGAGCTAACCTAAGAATAATTGGAATAGAGGAGGGAAAAGAAAGTGAAACCAAAGGGATCAACAATCTCTTCAAAGAAGTAATAGCAGAAAATTTTCCAAACATAGAGCAAGAGGTTGATACACAGGTCCAGAAAACGTATAGAACTCCCTTTAGACAGGATCGGAGAAGAGGATCCCCACGCCACATAATTGTCAAAATGACCAATGTGGAAGCCAAGCAGAGAATCTTAAAGGCAACAAAAACAAAGGGCCAAGTGACATTCAGAGGCAAACCAATTAGAATCACTCCAGACTTCCCAAACCAAGTCATGAGAGCCAGAAGGGCTTGGAGTAACATATTCCAAACTCTGAAAGAAAACAACTTCCAGCCAAAAATTTCCTACCCAGAAAAACTTTCTATCAAATTAGATGGAAAAGTAAGAACCTTCCATGACAAACAGAAACTGAAGGAATTTATGTCTTCAAAACCAGCACTAGAGAAAATACTCAAAGAGATTAACTACAAAGAAGAAATAGGTAACACACACCAGAACCAGAGAAACAAGAGTTTCCATCCAACAGACAATTAAGATTGGTTATCTGTGGAGATTCATTATTTATGTTAGTCTTTTACCTATCTCTAAATGGTATCGTTTGCCTTTATTGTTGTTAATTTTTAGGATTTCTAGTTGGAATATTAATATACCTTCAGATATAGCAATTGGAAATATTTTATCCCATTCTATTAGTAACTGTTAACCCTGTTTACATTGTCTTTGGATATACAATTTTTTTTTTTATTTTTTAGGGAGTTTGTATACTCCTCTGTTGCCTGTGCCATTGAAATCATATCCAAGAAATCACTGCCAATTTCAATGTTGTGAGGTTTTATGACCCAGATTTTCTCCTAAAAGTTTATAGTCTTAAGATTTATATTTAGGTCTATTATCTATTTTGAGTTAATATTTGTATATGGGATTAGGTAAGGGTCCAATTTTATTCTTTTCCATGTAATTATTATTTTTTAACAATATTTAGTTAAAAGATTATCATTTCCACCACCAAATGTTCGTGGAAATCTTGTCAAAAATAACTTGACAATATATGGAAGAATGTATCTCTAGGCTTTTATTTAACTCCAATGGTTTATATATCTGCCTTTAGAATAGTACTACACTGTTTCAATTATTGTAGCTTTATATGGTTTGAAATCAGAAAATATATATCTTCTAGCTTTGTTCTTTTTCAAGATCGTTTTGGGTACCTAGAATCCATATTCCATATTAGGATAGATTTTTTTCTGAAAAATAAATATATAAATATATGATAGTTTCACCTAAAAAATAGAAAAAAATATTCTCTGGTAAGAAAGAAAGCAAAAAGAAATATTGAAATGTTATCTTTAAGTCATCAAAAGCTTGGTATCAGACAAATGAAACTGTTATGTGAGATTATCATTTTTAATTTTAGATAAATTGCCATAATACTAGATGTCAACTACTAAGCCAAGCATGGGAGGGAGGGATAGGGAGAGAATGGGGTGGGGATTGGGTGGGGCTGACTGGGAAAAGTGTGCATGTATGTCTACAAAAGTATGTATCCTACTATGATGTATGAATACAGTGCACCAATAAAAAAAAAAAAAGAAAAAAAAAGAAATGTTATTATTATGGTGGTTTTTTTTTTTTTTTTGGTGGTACTGGGGTTCCTGGAAACCCTTCTACCCCTGGGCTTCGCTCCCAGACCTATTTTATACTTTTTATTTGGAAACAGGATCTCCTAAGCCAGTTTGGCTAGCTTTGAACCTGCACGATCCTCCTGTCTCCACCTCCCAAGTGCGGGGATTACAAGTGTGCACCACTACGCCCGGCTTACATGTTATTTTAAGAGAGTAATAATAATATAGACCATCTAAGAAATTCCATTTCTTGTCATATGTACCTAATAGAATGCACTTAACTTTAATTTTCAATAACCATGTTATTAAGCAAAACTCACTATTCATTGGGAATAGTTTTAGGCATCCTTTTTATTTTTAGAGCAACTCAAAAGAACCCAACTGTTCATAATATAAAATGGTGGCTAGTTCCAGCTTAGAAAAGATTAAAAAGTAAGGAATTGCCAGGTATGGTGGCACATGCCTATAATCCCAGTACTTATAGACTGAGATAGGAGGGTGGCAGGTAAGCTACTAGCTTCAGCAACTTAGCAAGGCCCTCTGCAACTTTGTGAGACCTTATTTCAAAATAAAGAAATAAAATAGGGTTGGGGGAATAGCTCAGTGGTAGAGACTGCCACTTGATTAGTTCCCAGTACCTAACATAAAAAAAAAAAACCCAAAACAAAACAAAAATAAAGGAAAGTTAAAGCTGAAAAGGGATCTCTTGAGATAATTTTGGGAAGGAAGTAGCATAATATGCATTTCCTTTCCATTTGAAATGTGTTCCCTAAGAATTTTCTTTCCAACACTAATCTTAAAACACATAGATTTTACAAACTTTCATTTCTGTCAACTGATAGCTAGTAGAATTGCTGCTACCTAACATTATATTGTGTATTTTTCTTTTTACTGACTTCCATATTCACCTCATGCCAAATTGTGGTGTAAGAGAAGAGGAGCTTCATCAGTTTCTTCTATGATTTACCCTCAATGCCTTGAAAAATGCTTAGAATGTAGTAGATACTCAACAAATATGGATACTCAAATATAGAATCCTAATGTATATAAGAAAATAGCAAGGCTATTTAAAAGGTTTTTATGATTATGAGTGAAATTTGCACTGTAGATTACTTAGAATTGATGTTTGATTTTTTAGATCATTACAAAATATCTAAGATTTATATACTTTCTTAGAATTGAGGTTAAAATTTCCCTTAATAAAGCAAATCTCTTAAAGTTTCACTTGAAATTAGGTATAATTCAATGAAATAAATACTTTTGCGGGAAGAATATAAACACAAGACATAATATAGTACACAGTATAAGATGTTTCCTGAAATATCCAGGTCAGTGGTTTTTCAAATGCATGTCTAAGGCTTGGAGCTGAAAATGAATTACCTTTGGAAGAAATCAGTAACCACATATTTGGTGGGCTTTTGGAAAGAGCCTAAAGGGAGTTTGGGAAAAAAATCATAGAAAGCAAAGATAATTGAGGTGGAACATGAAGGACAAACATTTCCTAGGCAAAAATGGTGGAAGATGTTTATAGTCCAATGAGATTGTACAAGGAACATGACATATATAAATAAGAGTAGGGTGTGTCAAGGATCCATCAAGAGAATTGAGGATGCATATGAAATCTGCATGGGACAAGTAATGGTAGAAATGACCTGACATCTATATTACTGTAGATCTTGAGAACTTTAAATTGTTTGCCTGAGAATAGTTTGCTTACTTTGATTTAAGCCTCTTTCCAATCATGTAAAATTGGTATTACCACTGTGGTGGAAACAGCTCTCCCTGCACTCTTGGGTCCATGTGACTCTAGTGGTACTGCCTCTGCCTTTGGTTTGAGAAGTGACATGTGACTCAGCACTGGCCAATGAGAGGGTCTTTCATTCCTGTGAAATTTGGGTATGTGTACAGGATAGTAACTGATTCAGGTATGGGCACACAACAGCATCAGCAACAATAAGCTGCTACAAGATTTTTTGTTTAGACTTCCAGAGTAAAGGCAAGCATTCTTGTCCATTGGATTAGAAATTGGGAAGATGTAAGGTGTTGCTTTAACTGTTCAAACCCATGGATGGGAAAGTCTGTATCAGAATGGTGCAAATAAAAGTATATATGCAGTGGTTAGGGTGGGGATGTGAAAGCAGAATCAAGAGATGGAGACATTAAAAGAAAATCTAGGTATACCAGATGAAAGGCTTTTGAAAAAGCTGTACCTGAAATCAGTTCTACATATAGCTCCAATATATATTATTCAACATAAGCCTGAACAGCTATTTGAAACCACAAAATGCTCAACTGGTATCTACCATTCTCATTTTACACTTAGTTTCTGATAACAAAAAATTTGAGTAACAAATTTATATTTCTAACTTATATCTCATGATTCCAAGCACACATAGATAACTGAAATACATTTTTTTAATTTCATGAGTTTTAATATATGTGAGTCCATGAAATAGTTGGAAGGAAAGAGTAAATAAAAAATTAACTTTGGTTAGTTTATTCTGTTATGTATAAGTTCTACTCATTGAGCACTGTGGTAATGTTTTACATAAAATTTCTATAGATGCCAATTCAGTACCAGCTTATCCATAACAACTTCTAATGGAATCATTCTTGTCCATGACAGCTGCTCCCTCCATGAGCCTCAGAAGCTGGGGCCAGAGTAGCATGTGCAACATGTGTGCCAGGGACTATGACGTGTGCAGTCAATCAATATATGAGATGTGCCCATCACACTACTTTCTTGGAAACACAGTGAGGCTGAGTAGTTGATGGTAGAAAAAGAATATAGATATGCAGATTTGAGTGATCATTTGAGATCAGATGCTACACTAAATTTTAAAGGAGAATAAAAGGCGAAAATTATGAGTAGAAAGAAGAGTATTGGGGCAGATATAAAAAATCAGAGATGTGAAGAGAGAAGCAAGTTAAATAGCTTGGATGGAGATCAGTCTCAGAATCTGATCACATCCTCTATCTCTACTCTTCGGTTTTTTATTCACAAGATTCTACTGTATGCTTATAAGCATCTCCCTTTACTTAAATGAGCGTGACTGGCTTTTGGACAAAGAAATCAATAAAGTACTGACTAAAAACAGTATGTCATCTAAGTGAATAATCACAGCATCCCATGCATTAATTACTTTCAAGACAAAATGAAAGTGTTCAAGTTTACTTCCCGAGAAAACAAAAAGAATGAGAAGAAATGATTTAAGTCCAAGTCTATATATCTTAACCCAACAAGTGTAGTACTGCCTTAAATGAACACCAGAAATAAGGTTGCCATTTAGGAAGTAGTTACAATAATTTCTGAAAAGATATTGAGCGACATATCTAGAACAAAGGATGATATAAGAGCTGAAGGGACAGGTAAAAATGAACAAGACTATTTGTGGGGGTAGGAATGAGGGGTTAGTAGAACAAAGTAAAAGAAGCTAAAGATGATATTAAAATTATTTGACACGGCTGAGAGAACAGCAGTGTAATACACAATTGTAGTAGGGACATAGGTCTGGGCATTGTTATAGTACAGAAGAGCATGCACTTAAAATTTTTGGTCACTATTAACTTTAAGTAAACATATTCACAAAGAGATGAAAATGTGAGCCTGAGCTGAAAGGCTGAAAAATGGACTTGAGAATTATTTGTAAATAAGTGACCTCACTAAAGTCTTTATATGACTCAGGAAATCAATATCTACATAAACAGGTTTAAAAAATGCACAAGTACAAAGCTTTAAAATGAAGAGATAAACACTATGATCACTATGATTGATTCTCAAAAGGCACTGCTTTAGATTTCTAATTTTACTCTGGCCAATGACAAACTTACTAAGCCCAAATGACAAAATGAAGAAAATCTAGTTATTAATTCTATATAGTAAGCACTCACACAGAGAGAAACACATAAACCAAACATTTATATTTTTAATAAATATAATAATGTCTTAAATTATACATGGAAATATATGGAAATAGCATAATAAAACGACTTATATTTATGTGCTGCATTTCCCCATGGAACTTAAAATCCTTTAAACAGACATTATCTCATTGTTTTAAGAACTGCTATGAAACAATCTGAAATTTATATAAGACCATTCATTCTCAATAATCCTGAAGGGCTTTATGAGCCCTAGAAGAATGGCTTTGTTCAGGTATACTGTACAGTCACTGGAGGATGGAGGTGGAGTTGGTGAGGGAGAGATGGACAGGACTGTGGCTGATATTCCATAAAACACAGCAGTAGCATATGAACATTTAAAAAGGAAGTGAAAGAGATCATTCAGCTGAAGCCATAGAATAAATGAGATCAGAAAAGATCCAAGATAACGATTACATTCAACTCGTTAAATCTGAGAAAAATATTAAAACATGAACTGGTTTTACTTTAATTTCTGTATCTTAGAATAATATACAGATAAATTTGAGATTTATAAAATAAGCATCATAAAGCAAAGAAAAAAACTTTATTATTTTTACTCATTTTTTGATATTGAAGACTGAACCCAGGGGCATTCAAGCTACACTCCAGCCCTATCTTATATTTTTATTTTGAGACAAATTGTAGTGAGGTTAAAGAGAGTCTCACTACTTGCTGAGGATGTCCTCAAACCTGAGATCCTCCTGTCTCAGCCTCCCAGTTTGCAATCCTTCTGTCTCAGCCTCCCAAGTACTGGGATTACAAGTGTGTATCACCATGCCCAGCTTTTTGATCCCTTTTGAAAAATTAACAAATAAAAATTGTATGTATTTATGCACAGAACATGTTTTAAAACATTTATACATTGTGGAATGGTTGAGTCAAGTTAATTAGCATATGTGTTACCTCCAACCTCACATCATTTTTCAGTAGTAAGAACATTCAAAATCTAGTCTCCTTGAGATTTTTAAGTACATAATACATTGAAATAACTAAAATGACCATGTGGTACAATAGATTTAATTAGGTTATTCTTTCTGCTTAAGTTAAATTTTGTACCCTTTGACCCATATTTCCTCAATCCCCATATACTGTCCCCCTGTCTTAGCTCCTATAACTACCTTTTCACTGTCTGAAGAACTCTTTTTCTGCAATGCTTTTTGTGTGGTAGTGTTCTATTTTTCAACTGTTATCCCATCTCAGATGCTAAATTAACATTGAAAATACACACACACACACACACACACACACACACCTTTTTTTTGAGAGGGGTTGGTAATTTTCAAGACTCCCTTTCTTTCCCTTTTATATTGAGACTAGAATGTTGAAAAAAAAAGTTATTCTTTATTTTTAATTTGCCTGGTATATTATTCAAGGTTATTAAAAAAAACAACCAAAAGGTGTGTTGTATGTGGGTGTTTCTATATATGAAAGAGGTTTTTTTCTTTTTTTTACTGGGGATTGAATCCAACAGCAATATACCTCTAAGCTATACCATGAGCCCCTTTTTTTTTTGCGGTACTGGGGTTCCTGGAAGCCCTTCTACCTCCGGGCTACACTTCCAGACCTATTTTATATTTTTATTTGGAAACAGGGTCTCTTAATCCAGAGAGGCTGGCTTCGAACCTGCATGATCCTCCTGTCTCTGCCTCCCAAGTGCGGGGATTACAAGCGTGCGCCACCACGCCCGGCTACCGTGAGTCCTTTTTAAGGGTTAGGGTGGCCTTTTTTAATGGCTGAGGGTGTCTTGCTAAGTTGCTGAAAGTAGCCGCAAACGTGCAATCTTCCTGTTTCAACCTCCCAACTGCACTTGGCTGAAAGTGATTTATCATAAAAATCTGGCTTCCATGATCAGATAGGTTGAAAAGTCACACTGTCTGCAATAAGCAAGGTAGAGAGCCCCAGGGGAGGCGATGATGTTGTCCCATTCTGAATCCACAAGCCTGAGATGGAGGAGAGCTGATAGTGTTAAGTTCCAGTCTGGAAGCCAACAGTGTTGAGGCTCAAGAAGAGCCAGTGTTTCATTTTATAACTGAAGTCAAGAAAGAAAATGATACTAAGCACAAGACAATCATGCAGAGGACTCTCTTCTTATTTGTGGGAAAGTCAAGGCTTTCAAGTGACTGGAGAGGGACACCCACATTAGGAAGGGCCACCTGCTTTATTCAGTCTGCCAATTCAAATGTTGCTTTCATTCCCCAAACACCTTCACAGACACACCCAGAATAATGTTTGACCAGGTACGGGGGTACATCAAGTTCAAGGGCCTTTGTCTCTTCCAGGGAAATATTAACAATTCATTTTTCCTGAAGCAGCTGAGATCAATTTAACAATGCACATAAAGGTGATATTGCCAGATTCCCCAACTGGAAAAGGAAACATCCCAACTAATTCTAAAATACTGTAGCACTTTGGTTTGTCTTCTCTAGTCACCATATGCATAGGGACCTACAAAGATGGTGGCACCTTGCTTGGGAACACATATGGAAGAAGGGACATGGAGAAGAGATGGACATCATACAACAGCAAAAATAACTTTTCAGTTCCAAGTCATCTCATTGTGAAACCAAGCAAGCTTTCTGGATAAATGAGACCACAAACCTTATAGGCTCATATAAACTCTGAGACTCTCTTTAGCTACCTCATGGTAAAAAAGGAAATAATATACCATCTGAGGTTCTAGATCTCAAGAACACCTCCCAACAAAGAGCTACTGATTAGCACAAATCTATTACTATCACTATTGCTACCAAAGTTACCATATATTTCAGGTGATACATATTTTACATACCTAAACCTTACAGTACATAATGACTACATCCATTTCACAGATGAGAAAACTGAGGCCAAGAGAGGGCAGCTATAGTGGTTTGCCTAGTTTGTTTGCCTGGTGTATTTCTTACCCCTTCTTCTAATAACAGATCCTGTTCCTGATAACATAGGGACCCATCAGTCAGCATCTGTGTCCAGCAACTGTGTGATAACATGGGCTGGAAAGAAGTTATGATGAGTTGTGTGGTAACAGAACCTGGAAAGAATATAAGAGTTCCTGCTCCAAAGTCCCAAGAGTTGCCCCTGCTCTTCCTGTCCCTCTTGAATAGTCAATGTTTAGTTCTATCTTGAGAACTATCAAAGTAGCCCATCCTGTGGACTTGTGAGTTGTGTGTGGCCAAGAGATGACTAGAAATACATAGATACATTATATAATTTATCCAGGATCACAAAGGTTTAAATTGGAAGCATAGATTCAAATCTAGATTTTTCTGTCTTCAGAGTTTATAGTCTTAACCATGACACCCTCAGCTTTTAAAAACAGAAATCCTATGTTATCTACCATCAGAAAATAATTACATTAATCTATTGATTTTTTTATCTTGGGTCCTTAAGCAAAAATTTAAAAAAATCAGTTAAGCTAACATAGAAATTCTTATAAAATAGTCTTATAAACATAATTTTATTATTGAAAGAACTCTTTAGTGGATATATTTCTGTTGAGTTACTTGGATGTAGTATAAAAGAAACAGCCAAAGACAACAAAATAGAACTTGACATGTACTCTCTTCTCTCAATCAGTGGTGATAAATGAGAAGAAAACCTTCAAATACCTTCCAGAGAAGCAGGTAAAAAGAGAAAAAAGTAAACAGGCTTTTTGTTGCAGGTTAAACAATGAACACCAAACATCTCAAACCTTTTAGCTCCACAAGTGTGTGAAATGTGTCTGGCTAATGGTAAGTATCTATGAAATAGTAGCTACTTAGTACCGGCATAGAGGTCATTAGACTGAGTCATGTGACAGTGCTTAGGGGGCCAACACAAGAAACTTACTGAGAATAACAGATAGTTGGAAATAACAGATAGTTGGGAATCAGATAACTGGAAATAACTGTCGGGGCCCACTCGGCTGGACCGAGATGGCACCCAGGCTTGTTGCCAGCGTGGATTCAAGATGGTGCCTAGGCTTGCAGCCAAGTCATGAGACTCACAAGATAGACGTCTCCTTGAGCATGCGCAGTGTGCCATGCTACGTGCCTGCAGAATGATCAGTGACGCAGCACCTCGTGCTACCACCAGCCTGCCTATTAGAAAGTCGGAAGTGTGCATGCCTTAGCTGTGGGAAGCTTGGGGTTGGTAGGGAATAGAGGGAGGGATTATAATGATGATATATATTGTGCTTGTTGTACGCATTGTCAGACATATTAGAAGAGACATATTCAGAGACATATTAAGGATCCATTAAAGAAGAATTCATATTTCAGCTGAAGAGGTGTCTGTGTCGTTCTCTAAGCCCCTGCGGGTCGGAGTCTTAGGGGACGATAAATAACAGATAGTTGGAAATCAAAAAATAAAAGTATCTAATTCAAAGAAATCTTTGTTAGTATCTTTTTTTATCTTTGTATGTGTGCAAACATATCTACTGTATAAAAATCTTTACAGTTTTGTTAGTATATTTTATCATTATGTGTGTGCGTTTAATCAAGTGTGTATGGGAAAACATAACATACATATTGAAAAGTACACACATCTTTTTTTTTTTTTGGTGGTACTGGGGTTCCTGGAAACCCTTCTACTTCCAAGCTACACTTCCAGACCTATTTTTTTTTATATTTTAATTTGGAAACAGGGTCTCTTAAGCCAGTGTGGCTGGCTTTGAGCCTGTGTGATCCTCCTGTCTCTGCCTCCCAAGCGTGGGGATTATAAGCATGCGCCACCACGCCCGGCTAAAAGGTACACACATTTAAAATGTGGTTTATCACAACATGAACATGAACATCCAGGTAAGGATTCTTGAGTATGCCAGCCTTGTGGAAGCAACCTAGCTGTTGATCCCGGTTACTAACCTCTCCTTCCACTAGGAAAGGAATAAAAGGAACCATTATTTTTCCATTTGTGGTAGCCTCAAAGATTCATTTCTTTATAGTTTTATCACTTAAGCATGGGCTAACTACTGCTTAATATTTGCTATTATAAAGATGCAGGCCCACATAATCCATTAATATAGAAAAGAGTACTTGAATACCAAGTAAATGAGATTTTAAATAAAAAGGAAAAAATAGAGTAAAAAAATAGCATTTTTCTAAAAATATTAAAATGTCCACAGGCATGCATTTGGTAAACAAAAATCACAGCTACTTGATCTCGCTTGTTTGTTATATTTTTGCATAATATAGGAATAAAATCACATCTTTCATTTTTTGTGCCTGGCTTCTTTCACTCAACATTATGTTTGCAAGATTTACCTAGAATGTGGTACATAATTATAGTGCCCTCATTTATACTGCTAAATAGTATTCCATTTATAGGTACACCACAACTTTTACCTATCTACTAGTGATGTATTTTGTGCTATTTCTTGTTTTTAGCTACTATAGGTAATGCTACCTGGAGCACAACTGTATACATGTATATATTTCTGTTAAGTGTGCACTCATAAGAGTAGAATTAGTAGGTCGTGGAATATACACATCTGTACCTTTGGCAGAAAATGCCTAATGTTTTCTAAAGTGACTGTATAAATTTACACTTCCAATGCCAGGGAATGAGAGTCTAATATTTGACATCTCAATAATGACTGACATTGTCAGTCCTCTTTTTACCCATTTCTGGAGGGTATGTGGTTTGGCTTCAATTTGCATTTTCCAAAAACTCATGGAATTGAGCCAATTTTCTTTTATTTATTATTATTATTTTTTTTTTTTTTTTTTTTGTGTGTGTGTGTGTGTGTGTGTGTGTGTGTGTGTGGTACTGGGGATGGAACCCAGGGACATTTTACCTCTGAGCTACGCCCCCCAGCCCTATTTTTTTGGGGGGGGGTCTGGAACCCAGGGGCATTCGACCTCCGAGCTACAGCCCCTCCCCTATTTTTATTTTTTCTTTCTTTATTTTTTTGAAACTGGGTCTCACTGAGTTGCAGAGGGCCTCACTAAGTAGCTGAGGCTGTTCTTGAACTGTGATCCTCCTGTCTCAGCCTCCCAAATGCTGGATTACAAGCATGAGCCAACACGCCTGGCTGAGCCAATTTTCTTATGATTTTAGACACTGGATATTTCCCTCTATGAGGTGCCTATTGAAAGTTCTTACCCATTTTTTTTTTCTGGGTCATTTCTTTCTCTTATTGCTTAACAGCAGTTCTTTAGGTATCCTGGTTAAGCTATATGTTTCTCCTCCATTCTGTGGCTTGTATCTACTCACATCAGGGTGTCTTGATGAATGGATGTTCTTAATACAGTAAAACTTTTAGCAACCTTTTTCTTTCTGATTACTTTTGTGTTCAGATCTTTAAATCTCTATACCAAAGTCATAATAACTTTCTTCTAGAAGTTTTATGGCTTCTCTATTCACATTTGGATCTGGGGTTTATTTGGAATTTATTTTTATATCAGATGTGATTTAGGGGTACAGCATATTTTTTTCCTTAAACTAATAATCCAACAATTTCAGTACAACCACTGGAAATATTCTCCTTCCTCATGGTTTTGAAATGCCGCCTTTTACACATGTGGGTCTTGTGTCCAGGCTTTCCATTCTACTTAAGTGTGTGTTTCTCAGTCATCGCACCAATCCCATACTATCTTAATTACCAATCTCTATTGTCTGTTTAATTTTTTACTTCATTTTTTTACTATCTTAGTTATTTAGATTTCCCTATAAATCTTATTTTATTTTTTAAAATAAAATTTCTTGTGTACACGTCAAGTTTCTAACATGATGCTATGAAAAAAGCATTAGAAAATGGTTACTAGAGGAAAGCAGAGTAACATATCTATCGTCTTTTATGGTTACTTTTTTGTGACAAGAGTAGCTAAAATCTACTTAACAAACACAACAGACAGGTGTTCATTATTAGTTTAAGGGACTTCATAGAGCTGCTGGAGTATCCTGAGGTTGTGTATAAGGTATGACCAATTTCTCATGAGTTGAAAGAGATCCTAGGAAATCAGGTATTCTAGCCTTTACCTGAGTCATGGTTGCATCCAATGTGTTTAACAGTTTGAGAGTTCTGAGGTATTCTCTGTGGTGGTTTAAAATAGATCTAGAGTCTTTAAAGGGATTCATAAGATGAAGCCTAATTCTCCTTCCTTTAAATGTGGGCTGGACTTAGAGACATGTATTAATTTACAAACTAGTTAATAGTAGTCACTGAAGCTTTCTCCTGGCCACCGACCTACCGCCCCCTGCCATTTGCTTGGTCTTGCTGCCAAGTCCACTCCATTTCCACCTGGCCCTGCCACTAGAATTGCTTGCTTTGGAGAACTCAGTTATCTTGAAGATGTGAAAAGAGTGCTATGGAAAGACCCATACAGTACAGAATCAGGGCCTCTTATCAATAGCCAGAAAGAAACTAAAGCCTCCTTCCTATCAGTAGCTATGAGAGTAAGGCATCTTAGAAGTAGCTTTCTTTCCTTAAATCAATTCTTCAGATTTATAGTCTTGGCCAACATTTACTCTACAACCTCATATGTTGCAAAACTTCTCAGGTTGGCTGCTTCCAAATCTCTGATCCATAATAACTATGAGATAAAGAATTTTTTTGTGTGTGTGGGTCTGGGGATGGAACCCAGGGGCATTCGATCTCCGAGCTACACCCCCTGCCCTAGTTTTTATTCTTTATTTTGAAACCAGGTTTCACTGAGTTGCAGAGGGCCTCACTAAGTAGCTGAGGCTGTCCGCGAACTGCGATCCTCCAGTCTCAGCCTCCCGAATGCTGGGATTACAAGCGTGCGCCAACATGCCTGGCTAAGAATGTTTATTTTTTAAGCCATTACATTTTAGAGTAATTTATTATGTAATAATAGGTTACTACTACTAATAATAACAGTTCTAGCATCCAGAAGTGGGATACTGCCCTAAACAAAAGCCTAAGATGTGTGAATAGTTTTGGAACCTTGCAGTGGGCAGAAGCTGGAAGACTGAGGAATTTTTTAATGAGGCTTGAAACTATGGGTAGAAGCATGACGGCCTCTGAGGAAACTGTTGGTGAGGGCATAACACAAAGTGAATGCACAAGAATATTCATAGCAGCATCAATTCATAGGAGCCAAGTAGAAAATCTCAGCGGCCCTTAAATTGATTAGTAGACAAACAAAATATAGTATATCCATAAAATGGGACCATGGTTAGTGATAAAAAATGAAGTACTGTTATATGATGGACACTAAAAACTTTATACTAAGTAAAAGAAGACAGTCACAAAAAACTAATAGTGGGTGAAACTCTATGGCGTGGGGAAGTAGAGGTATGTGAAAATTTTCTATATTTTCTGCTTAGTTTTATTTTTAACAAATTTAAATACCTGTCAAAATTAAGTATTTCATTTTCAAAAGAATACTATTTACAGAACTTATATTTGAGTCTAAGAATTATTATAAAACTATAATAATAAACATAGTGTAATACTGAGCTGGGTATTGTGGTGCAAGCCTGTAATCCTAGTACTTGGGAGGCTGAAACAAGAGGATCTCAGGTTGGTGAACAGCCTCAGCTATTTAGTGAGGCCCTGTTTCCAAGTAAAGAATTAAAAATAAGGTTGGGGGTGTAGGTAAGAGGTAGAATGCCCCTGGATTATATCCTCCATACTGGAAAAAAATAATGAAATATTGATATAAAGATAGACAAACAGAAGAATGGAACAGAAAGATTACAGAAACAAACCCCAAAATATTGTCAAACGATTTTCAACAAAAGTTCTAAGGCAATTTATATATATACTTATATATAATATATGTATAAAATAATTATATTACGTTAGCAAATATATATTAATATATAAACATTTGTTATACTGTATTTTTAGAGGATGATGGGAAAAATAAGTCTGTATATGTTCAGTACAGACACAAT
This sequence comes from Muscardinus avellanarius, assembly GCF_963383645.1. Classification (NCBI taxonomy): domain Eukaryota; kingdom Metazoa; phylum Chordata; class Mammalia; order Rodentia; family Gliridae; genus Muscardinus; species Muscardinus avellanarius. The sequence goes on along the minus strand of NC_137786.1, from coordinate 53,926,486 downwards.
TTGTTGTTTCTTGTTTTTATCTGATCCCTTTTTGACTGTATTCATGGATGTAGAATGTACATAATGGAGAGCTGACTATAATTCCAAACAATTGCACTGTCAGAGAAGAACTGTGTCTGTAAAGAATACTCTGAAAATTCTCTAAATTACTTTATAGTCCATTATGTGGCCACTCTTTATATGTGTTTCAAGAGTGGTAAAAAGGGTTGGGGTATAGTTCAGTGATAGAGCATGTGCTTAGCATGTATGATGTCCTTGATTTGATCCCCAACAAAACATGAAAACAGTGTCAAAAAAAGCTACTAAGTTTAATATTCTATGTCCATCATATCAAACTTGTTAATTGTGTGGTTTAAATCTTCTACTTTCTTATAATTTTACATACTTATTTAATCTGTTACATAGAGAAGCATATTACAATTTCCCACTGTGATGGATGTACTTCATACATTTTGAGTCTGTGATAGTAGGTTCAATCAAGTTTGAGACTGTTAAATTTTCTAGTAAATTAAAGTTTTGCTATTCCATACAGACCATATTTAGCTCTAATTGTACATTTTGTCTTGCAGATTTGATTGTTCAATATATTTTTTCTTTTTCATATAAGCACCCTATCACTGAATTTATCTTTCAGCCCAGTTTGACAAACTTGGTCTTTTAGTAAAAGCATTTGGCCCTTTGCATTAATTCAGTACAATTATTAATATGTCCGTATTTCTATCTTATTTTGTACTATCTTTGTGTGTGTGTGTGTGGTACTGGGTGGAGACTTAAACCCATGGGTATTCCACCACCAAGCTAAACTTCCAGCTCTCTTTCTTTTTTCTTTAAACAGGATCTCACTAAATTGCTGAGGCCAGTATCAAACCTGAGATCATCCTATCTCTGCCTTCCAAATACTAGGGTTACAGGCATGCACAGCCCTGCTTGGTTTATGCCATCATTTTAATACCTGCCAGTATAACATTTCTTTCACCCTTTTTTCTTATCTGTTTTCCTAATTCCATCTTTCTTCTACTAGTTTGGAAGTTATGACTATTTCCTATCCTTTTAGTAGCTCTCCTAAAAATATTAACATGCATATTTACAAAGGTCAAAATTAATGTGTCTCTTTACCTTCTTCCCAAATAATACAAGAGCCACAGAACGCTTTTCAAACACCTTTCACCTACTATCCAAACATTTATGCTATTTCATTATGTATCTGAATTTTATTTTTATCTTTTAACACAAAATGACATCATTATTGTTTTATTCAATGTTTATTTAAATTTACTTGTATATACATCACATTCTATGGGCCTAACTCTTTGGGTTGCAGATCTTCTATTTCGGTTCACTTATCTTTTGTCTGAAGTAGGGTGGCAAAGTCTCTCAGTTTTATTTTTCTGAAAGCGATTTCCTCTCTGCACATCAAATCTACTATTCTGCCTATGTCTTCACATGTTGCTGCTGAGAAGTTAGGTCTTATTTTTCTCAAAGTAATAATGTCTTTTCTCTGTGGCTACTCTGAAGATCTCTTCATTTTGAATCATTTGATGTACTCTAATATATCTAGGTTTGAATTTGCTTTCTTTATATTCTTTTAGTTTTTCTTGGGGAGGTCCTTTATTCTGTGAATTGATCACTTGGTTTAGTCATAAAACATTTTTAGTTATCATTCCTTCACATATTGTCTCTATTTGCCATTTGGTCCCCTTCTGGAATTTGGTTAGAAATTTATTAGAACTTTTGATACAGGTTTCCCATGTCTTGTTTCTGTAATTTTTTCAATTTTATCTTTCAGTTTACTATGGCAAATTTTATGTCTAATTTGCTATAAAACATATTGAGCTTTTAATGTTAACTACTATATTTTTCATTTGTAGGCAATGTCCATTAAAGTCTGCATGTTTTTAACACTTTTAAGCCAATGATCATCTTCAAGTATATTAATATTTATCTAACATTTACTGTCTCAATAAAATCTGAATTTTTGTGAATCTGATTCTGTCTACTAATGTTTCTACTAGCTTTTGGTTGGGGAGTCTGAAGTGTGTGTTTGTAATTGAGAGAGAGAGAGAGAAAGAGAGAGAGAGAGGGAGGGAGGGAGATAGGGGGAGAGAGAGAGAGAGAGAGAGAGAGAGAGAGAGAGAGAGAGAGAGAGAGAGAGAGAGAGAGAGAGGCAGCGAGAGAAGGAGAGAGAGAGGAGAATTCTGAGTCATTTTCTTTGGGACTTTGTTTGAAAACTAGGGATAAAAGTAAGTTCTCATGAAAGGATTCAATTTGTTTGTATCAGGCTTCTGGGTATACTTAGGATTAAAGGCTAGTTCCAAATAAGTTATTGGCTAGAAGATTTAGAGAACATTCATGCAAGGTGAATCTGGGCTCCAAACTAATAGAAAGATTCTCTTGTTTCTTGCTCCCAAATACTCTATGCTGATTCTAAACAGGAAATTTTCCTTGTTAATTCTCTGCTGAGGGGAAGATGACCCTGTTTTTCTTCATTTTTCTCTGCCATTAATACTGAGGTCCTTTGTGCGCCCCAACTACACAGGACAGTTTCCTATGAGACCCTTCCCACCTTTGGAAGATGTTAATTGCATTCTCTCCCATGAACTTCATGAAAATTCCATAAACAATGCTGTAGTTCACCCAGGTTAGCAAATGCCCTCAGGGTTAAAGCCAGTCCTGCTGCTCCACATGCTTCTCTTAGTTCACACCTTACTTATTCCTCCATTGAAGTATTCCTTGGATGTTTGCAAGCCAACAAGCATATGAGAAATTGCCTTATGTTAAATCCAGTGCTTTTGCTGTTTTAAGAGAATCAATTTAAATTCCTCATCTGACATGTTGCCCCAAACTGATGTTTTCTGTAACATTAAAAAATGTTTTGTCATTGCCGGGCGTGGTGGCGCACGCTTGTAATCCCCGCGCTTGGGAGGCAGAGACAGGAGGATCGCGCAGGTTCGAAGCCAGCCGTGCGCGCTGGCTTAGGAGACCCTGTTTCCAAATAAAAATGTAAAAATAGGTCTGGGAGTGTAGCCCAGAGGTAGAAGGGCTTCCAGGAACCCCAGTACCACCAAAAAAAGGAAAAAGAAAAAAAAAAGAAAAATGTTTTGTCATTATATAGTTTTTATAATCTGCACATAAATTTTATTGGATCATGCAATATAGATTTATGTGTGTATTGTTATTATATTTAATCTCTGAAAATGAAAAAGAACTTATGATAACAATCTGATCTCTAAAAGATTCTTAGTTTTCTGAGAGGGATTTAAAAAATATTTCTAGTTATTCTAGAAAAACCAGAGAGGAGTTTAACAAATATCAATTAAAACTTTACAGACTGTATCTCCTCAAGGTTTCATAAAATTGTATAGAGTAATAAAAAGGATTCTGGACTGGAAGTTAGGAGTCCTAGTTCTAATTCTATTGTAATGTTGAGTATGTCTAATTGGCTGGCTCTGGTTTACTAGGTACAGAATGGAGGGTCATAGGATCCTTCCAGGACTAAGCTATGACTTGCAGATATGTGTAAGTAGAGCATACTCCAGATCACAATTTGATACTGAACACATTTATTTTCTTTCTTTCTTTCTTTCTTTCTTTCTTTCTTTCTTTCTTTCTTTCTTTCTTTCTTTCTTTCTTTCTTTCTTTCTTTCTTTTTTTGTGGTACTGGGGATGGAACCCAGGGGCTTTTCTACCTCCAGGCTATACTCTCAGACCTATTTTATACTTTATTTGGAAACAGGGTCTCACTAAGTTGCTGAAAGCCTCCCTAAGTAGCTGAGGATGGCTTCGAACCTGTGTGATCCTCCTGTCTCAGCCTCCCAACCAAGCACTGGGATTACAAGCTTGCGCCGCCATGCCCAGCCTGAATACATTTCTTAAGGCTAGCTTCTTCCATATTTTAGACATACTACAGCATTATCAAGTAGTCTGCATTTTGTTGTATCTATTTTTTTCTAAAAGCAAACAAAATAAAACGATATTAAATGTTCTGTATATCAAAAGTACATTCATAGCTGGACTCAGTGGTTCATGCCTCTAATCCCAGCCATACATGAGGCAGAGGCAGGAGTATCACAACTTCAAAGCCAACTAGGCAACTTTGGAAACACTGTCTCAAAATAAAAAACAAAAATCAGGGGGATATACCTCAGTGGTAGAACACCCCTGAGCTCAATAGAGAATACTGAAAAAAACTTAATATTCATATTTAGATATTATTTCTGATATTTTATATTATCTTATTTATCTTATATATTATATATTATACAATATATTATATTATAATATTTCTATATTATTTCTGATATATAAATTTCTGATAATTTCACTATTCCTTTTGCTTTTCTCACATTCCAAGTTATTTTATGTAGTTATTCATACAATTTACTGATCATCTGATTTTTTTTTTTTTTTTTTTTTTGGTGGTACTGGAGTTCCTGAAAGCCCTTCTACCTCTGGGCTACATTCCAACGGGCTACACTCCCAGACCTAGTTTTTAACTTTTTTATGTGGAAACAGGGTCTCTTAAGCCAGCGAGGCTGGCTCCGAACCAGCGTGATCCTCCTGTCTCTGTCTCCCAAGTGTGGGGATTACAAGCATGCACCACCACGCCCGGCTCATCTGATATTTTGAGTGAAAAAAATACTAATACTCAAAACCTGCAATTGTACCATCTGCCAGGCATTTTGTGAAATTTTTGAAAATATAACCATTTAAAACTGTAAGCATATTACATGGATTATTTAAGAAAATCAATCTGATACCATGCAGATTAAACTGTCCAAAGTCAGAATGTTTTTTATTAGTGCATTGCAGTCATACTTCTTAATGGTACAAGATGTAGTACAAGATGGTAGAGGCATGCATGCACACACCACTCATTTAGCTCTTACCAAATTCTCACCCCATTCCTTCCCCCTCCCTCCTCATGTTGGTTTAGTGATTGACTTTGATATGTTTGTGAACGTACATCATGAACATTAGGGAATTTCTCTCTTTCCCCCTCCCATCTCCGGTTTCTTCTTTGTCTAAAGTTCCTTCTATTACCCTTTTTCTCCCTAGAGTCTATCCCTACCTAGTTGATGGACATCTTGGCTGGTTCCAGAGTTTTGGCAATTGTGAATTGTGCAGCTATGAACATAGATAAGCATGCTTAGTTTGGTAGTTTGGTTGCCATTCTTTTGGGCAGATACCCAGAAGTAGCATTGCTAGATTATATAGTAGGTTTATTCTCATTCTTCTGAGGATCTTCCATACTGTTTGCTAAACTGGTTGCATTAATTTGCTATCTCACCAACAATATATTAGAGTTCCCACTTCTCCACATCCTCACCAATATTTGTTTTTTGTGTTTTGAATGATTGCCATTCTAATTGAAGTTAGGTAAATCTCAGGGTAGTTTTGATTTGCATCTCGCTGATTGCTAATGATGTTAAACATTTTTTCATGTATTTATTGGCCATTTATTGAATTTCTTCTTTCAGGAAGTTTCTATTTAATTCCCTTGTCCATTTTTTGATTGGATTATTTGTTTTCTTAGCAGTGAGTTGAGTTCTCTGTATATTCTACATATTAGTCCTCTATCCGAGAAATAATTGGCAAAGATCTTCTCCCATTCTGCCAGCTCTCTGTTGAGGTTCTTGTTTCCTTTGCTGTACAGAAACTCTTCCATTTAATGCAATCTCACAAATTGATCCTTTTAGTTTCTTGTGCCATTGGGGTTTTGTTTAAAAAGTTTTTACCTGTGTCTATGTGTTTTAGTGTTGGACCTATGTACTCTTTTAAGGAGCTGTAAGGTCTCTGGTCTGATTTCCAAGTCTTTGATCCATCCTGAATTGACTTTTGTGCAGGATGAAAAGGTGGGGTTTATGTCTATTTTTCTACATATGGTTTTCCAGTTTTGCAAACACCATTTGTTGAAGAGGCTATCTATTTTCCAGTGTATGTTTTGGCCCCTTTGTAAAAAATCAATTGGTTGTAAGTGTGTAGATTTGTTTCTGAGTCTTCTATATTTCCATTGATCTATATGTCTGTTTTCTGTTCAAATACCATACTGCTTTTATTACTACAGCTTTATAGTATAGTTTGAAACCAGGTATTGTGATGCCTCCTGCATGGTTCTTGTTGCTGAGATATACTTTGGCTATTCTGGGGGTTTGTTTCAAATGCATTTGAGGACTGATTTTTCTATGTCTGGGAGAAATGATCTTAGTAATTTTATGGGTTTTGCATTGAATATGTTGATCATTTTAGGAAGAATGGCCATTTTGATGATATTTATTCTGCCTTACAAAGAGCATGGAAGATTTTTCTATTTCCTAAGGTCTTGATTTCTTTTTGAAGGTTTTATAATTTTTTTCTGTAGAGGTATTTTACCTTCTGGGTTAGGTTTATTCCTAAGTATTTTATTTTATTTTGCAGGATATCCTGAGAGAAAGTGTTTTCTGCATTTCTTTTTCAATGATTTTATGGTTGGCATTCAGGAAAGTTTCTGATTTTTTAAGATTGATTTTGTATCCTGACACTTTGCTGAATTTTTTGATCAGTTCTATATGCCTTTTGATTAGGTTTGTTGGGTCTGTCATCTGCAAATAGGAATAGTTTTAGTTCTTCTTTTCCTATTTGTACTCCTTTGATTGTATTTTCTTGCTTTATTGCTCTGGCTAGAATCTAAAGTACTATATTGCAAAGAAGTGGTGATAATGGATATCCTTGCCTTATTCCTGTTTTTAAGGGGAATTCTTGCAGTATTTTTCCATTTAATATGATATTGGCTGTAGGCCTACGGTATATTGCCTTCATGATGTTAAGGTATATATTTTTCTATTCTAATTCTCTTCAGTGATTTTAGCATAAATGGTCACTGGATTTTATCAAATACATTTTCAGCATGTATTGAAATGATCATATGATTTTTTGTCTTTGGTTCTGTTTATGTGATGAATTACATTAATTGTTTTTCATATATTTAACCAGCCTTGTATCCCTGGGATGAACCCTACTTGGTCATGGTGTATGATTTTCTTAATGTGGTATTGAGTAAGTGTTGCCTGTATTTTGTTTAACAGTTTTGTATCTAAATTCATCAGCAATATAGGCCTATAGTGTTCTTTTCTTGAGCTGTCTTTATTTGGTTTTGGTAGTAATTTGATGGCTTCTCAGCAAAACCACAGAAAATGTCACATAAAAGAAAAATACCTTACTTAAAATAAGATCTTCACTGGGCATGGTGGCGCATGCTTGTAATCCCCGCGCTTGGGAGGCGGAGACAGGAGGATTGCGCAGGTTCGAAGCCAGCTGCACGCGCTGGCTTAGGTGACCCTGTTTCCAAATAAAAATAGGTCTGGGAGTGTAGCCTGGAGATAAACAGGCTTCCAGGAACCCCAGTACCAAAAAAAATAAATAAATGAATAAATAAAAAATTAAAAAAATAAAAAAAAAATAAAATAAGATCTTGACAACAGTCTAAAAAATTTATCAATCCATTCCCAAATGGGAACACTGGTTATAACCATACTTTAATGATGATATTAATCCCCCCTTGAGATAAGTAACAAAATAACAAAGCAAAAGAGAAAATATAACATGTGTGTTTGCAAAACACACACATGCACACGCACGTACACACACACACACACACACACACACACACACACACACACACACCATCACCTCTTCTCTTCTCTTTCTTCTTTTGCAGAAATGGGGATGGAACCCAGAAGTATTCTACCTCTGAGCTACACCGCCAGAACTATTTTTTATTCTTTATTTTGAAATAGGGTCTCACTGAGTTGCAAAGGGCCTCACTAAGTAGCTGAGGCTGTCTGTGAACAATGATCCTCCTGTCTCAGCCTCCCCAATGCTGGAATTACACACATGTACCACAATGCCTGGCACCTCTTGTATTTTCTAACGTGGACAAGTTTGTATTATTTCAGTTGTGGATCCAGATATCTATTCTTGATTGTATTATTTCCTTGTGGAATTATCAGTGACTATTTGAGCAAGTAACAGATGATAGACCACAATATCAGACAAGGATTTTTTTTTTTTTACAAAACTTTTCATATTAAATGGGAGGTACAGCAATGGAGTTGTAGCCCCTGGCTGCCAAGGCTTACATTCTAAACCCTAGAGCTAAAAATAATAGGAATTTTTTTTCAACTGTATTTATATGTTCTTTTACATGGTCTTACATTCTTCATGTTCTGTATCTTATGCTGTCTAAAAGATTAAGAACAAATACTCATAAAGGAAGTTAACTTTTTGAGAGTTACTGGCCTATTTTAGTATAAAAGATTTTATAAAACATGTTGCAAAGAAAATTACAATAAAAGTACATAATAGAAACATAAAATATATATTTCTATCAAGAAAAAATCCAAAAAAGTAAATATCACAATGTTAATACTGATTAACTTGGGCAAAAGTACTATGGAGTGATCATTCTTTTTATTCTTTATGCTTCTCCACATTTTTACTATTGCAAAGAATAATTGTTCCTTTAATTTTTGTTCATTTATTGAGTTATTTATCCTTTTCCTTCCCAAAACTTCTTACTTTGACATAACAATCCTATGAAAAGTTAGGAGTACGCTGGACACTCATATCACCTTTAACTAGCTTTCCAGTTGTTTTTACTCATTTGATTGAGCTATTCCTCTCTTTATTTTTATTTTTATTTTTTAATTTTTTGGTAGTACTGGGGGTGGAATCCAGAGGCTTTCTACCTCCGGCTATACTCCCAGACCTATTTTAAACTTTATTTGTAAACAGGGTCTAAGTTGCTGAGAGCCTCACTAAGTAGCTGAGGCTGGCTTTGAACCTGTGTGATCCTCCTGTCTCAGCCTCACAAGTACAGGGATTACACGCGTGAGCCACCACGCCCAGCATTCTTTTTATTTTTTTCTTTCCTGAAAGTTTAAAAGTTGCAAATATCATGACACTTCACCACCAAATAGTTCAGAATGTCTCTTAAAAATATCATCGGATAACCATTATCACATTAAAAAAATCTAGTATCAATATATAATATTATTAACTATGAAGTCTTTATTCAAATTTCTTCAGTTACCCCTTCTCACCACAAATCTTAATAGTTTAAAAAATCCAATTTCCACTCTCAGATCACACACTGGATTTTGTTGTTATATCTCCATTCATAGTCACCTTTTATCTAGAGTACTCTCCATATCTTTTTTGTGTCTTACATAAAAATGTGTGTGTGTGTGTGTGTGTGTGTGTGTGTGTACATGTATTACTAGGGACTGACCCAGTTGTACTCTACCACTGAGCTGTATTCCCAGCCCTTTTTTTATTTGGTATTTTACGACAGAATCTGGCTAAATTGTCTGGCTTGGCCTATAATCTTGGATTGTGTTTCCTCAGTCTCCCAAATCACTGGGATTATATGCAAACACCACTGTAACTGACTAAATAATTTTTTGAAGACTGAACCAAGTTACATTCCACAGGTGGAATGTATCTATTTCCCAATAATTAGATTTAAGAAGTTTATTAACAAGAACATGACTTATTTGATCATTTGTACTTTCTATTCATTTCTAAAAAATAAAATTATTCTTAATACATGAAAACAAAAATTGTTATAGTAATGGGTAGCATGTATTGTTTTAATACATGTATATATTGTATAATTAGATAAAAAATTTCTATCTTTTCAAAACTTTTCAAACCTTTTGAAGGTGAAAATGCTCAAAACTCTTGTAGCTTTTTGATATATATAGCATCTTTATAATTTTAAGAAATACAGGGTTTTTTTTTTAAAGAAAAAGATGGTAATGTCTCTTTTAAAGAAAACAGTATGACGTGGTTTAACGATGGTTTGTGAGAAAGTTTGAAATGGATTGCCCAAAATGAACAAAGCACTTTATGGATTCTCAAAGATGATCATCGTTTATTCACTTTCCAAAAGATTATTAGTATTTGGTACTGGGGATTGAACCAGGGGCATTTAACCTCTGAGGTATCACCCCAGCCTTTTTCATTTTTTGTTTTGAAACAGGTTCTAGATAGGATGCTGAGTCTGACTATATTACTGACACTGTCCTCACATTCAAGATCCTTCTATCTTAGCCCCTTTTGTGCTGGTATTACAGGCATGTACCACCAAGCCTGGCTAAGATTAAATTCTTGGTATAATTATAAAGGTATATACATCTTTACATTTGCTATAGGTCTTTAAAATCTTTATTACTGTTAGGCATGGTGACACTGCCTATAATCCAAGCACTTGGGAGGCTAAGAAAAGAGAAACTCAAGTTTGAAGCTAGCCCCAGTAATTAAGAGAGGCTCTAATGAACACAACAACACTCTGTCTCCAAATAAAAAATAAAAAAGAGATGGTAGTGTAGCTCAGCGGCAGAATGTCCCTAGGTTCAATCCCAGCAAAACAGAGACACACACACACACACACACACACACACACACACACACACACAGACACTCACACACTCTTCACTATTTCTTTTCTTTTTTTTTCTTTTTTTATTTTTTATTGGTGCACTGTATTCATACATCATAGTGGGATACAAACTTTTGTAGACATACATGCACACATCACCCAGTCAGCCCCCACCCAATCCCCACCCCATTCTCTCCCCATCCCTCCTTCCCATGCTTGGCTTAGTGGTTGACATCTAGTATTATAGCAATTTATCCAAAATTAAAAATGATAATCTCACATAACAGTTTCATTTGTCTGATACCAAGCTTTTGATGACTTAAAGATAACATTTCAATATTTCTTTTTGCTTTCTTTCTTACCAGAGAATATTTTTTTTCTATTTTTTAGGTGAAACTATCATATATTTATATATTTATTTTTCAGAAAAAAATCTATCCTAATATGGAATATGGATTCTAGATACCCAAAACAATCTTGAAAAAGAACAAAGCTAGAAGATATATATTTTCTGATTTCAAACCATATAAAGCTACAATAATTGAAACAGTGTAGTACTGTTCTAAAGGCAGATATATAAATCATTGGAGTTAAATACAAGCCTAGAGCTAAATTCTTCCCTCTATTGTCAAGTTATTTTTGACAAGGTTTCCACGAACATTTGGTGGTAGAAATAATTATCTTTTAACTAAATATTGTTGAAAAATAATAATTACATTGAAAAGAATAAAATTGGACCCTTACCTAATCCCATATACAAGTATTAACTCAAAATAGATAAAAGACCTAAATATAAATCTTAAGACTATAAACTTTTAGTATTTAAATATTAAATCAGAGAGGAGATTCAAAATGGTGACTGCGGGACACAGCTCATCTCAGTACCTGGAAACAGATTAAGTTCAACTATGGAGAAGACAGCGTCTTGACAAACAAAATAAACAAATGAGTGGAAGATACTCAAAACAAAACAAACGGAAACAACAGCAGAAGGAAATCCAGTACTCTGAACGCAAGCTCCAACACAAAACGCCCAAGCATGTGACTGATTTGGTGTGGTGGCCTGCAACATCTAGGCTGCCAGCCTGAACTGCGATTGCCTGCCGACTCCAGCATTGCAGCCCCGAGAAATCCCAACAAATAATACAAGAATTTAAAGTGCAGAAAGCAGTGGCAGAGCTCCAACATGCTTAAGCAACCAGCATCATGCTTCTGGGATGCAGAAAAAGATCCAAAAGTCCCTGCACTCACCAGAGGTGGCACCCACAGTGGCACACTGTGCCCTTGAAAAACCTGGCTCAAAGGATAGCAAGGTAACTACTTATGTTACTCGGTACCTGGCAGAGGCTGCCCAGAGCAGCTGTGAGATCCCGGTGGGCTAAAACTTGGTGTCCCATCCTGGAAGTAATTAGAACCTCCAGAGACACAGGAAAGGCATAGTACTCAAGGCACGGTACCTGCACAGAGTCACAGGGAGTTGGTCCAATACTATACTGGATACCCTCTGCCAGAGCAGGTAAGGATGTGCAGGCCCAGGGCCAGATGGCACAGAGCAGAAGGCCTGAGATCATAGAGCCCAGGGCAGAGAGTGCAGAGCTAGGGCTGGAGAGCTCAGAGCGCAAACACTCATAAAGTGGGTCCAAAGTTGACAATAGGTGAGGGAGTAAATGAGAGACATTGGGATATACTCCAGAATCTACCACAGTGAACAGAGATACAGATATTATACAGGCCCAGGTCCTATTTATGTAAATTAGCAGGACTACTTATTTTATTTTTTTCTCTCACACTGTTGCTAGTTCTTTTTGTTCTTTTTAATTTTTTTGTTCTTTTTTTCTTATAGCTTTTTTTCTTTTGGTTGGTATTTTTTCTTTGATTAAAATTGTTAGTTTATGTAACTTGTTTTGTTACTTAATGCATATTTGTTTGCTCCTTCCCCCCATTCCTTTTATAAACATCCTTACTCTAGCTTATCTACTCTCTTCTCTCACAAACCTGCTGACACCTCTAAATTCCAACAAAGCAAGCACAAGCAAATCCAAAAGATGTAATATGATTCCCTGCACCCTTTCAGATCACAATGGAAAAAAAGTAGAAATCAACAACAGGAAGACCAAAAGAAACTATTTAAATACATGGAGATTGAATGATATACTACTGAATGATGAGTGGGTAAGATCAGAAATAAGGGGAGAAAAAAAGAATTCCTGGAATTAAATGAAAGTAGAGTCACAACCAATAAAATATCTAGGAATAAACCTAACCAAAGATGTAAAAGGTCTATACAATGAAAACTATAAACCATTAAAGAAAGAAGTTAAAAAAGACATTGGAAGATGGAAAGATTTTCCTTGCTCATGGACAGGCAGAATAAATATCATCAAAATGGCCATTCTGCCAAAAGTGATCTACAGATTCAATGCAATTCCTATCAAAATACCAGCGACATTCTTCATAGACCTAGAAAAATCAGTCATGAATTTAATATGGAGAAAGAAAAGATCCAGAATAGACAAAGCAATTCTCAGCAAGAACCATGAAGGAGGCATCAAATGTCTGACTTCAAATTATACTACAGAGCAATAGTAGTAAAAACAGCATGGTATTGGCACAAGAGGCATACAGACCAATGGAACAGAATAGAAGATACAGAAACAATCCTACACTTATAGTCAATTGATCTTTGATAAAGGAGCCAAACTCATACGCAGAAGAAAAGACAGCCTTTTCAACAAATGGTGCTGGGAGAACTGGCTATTCATTTGTATAATAGATGGAACTAAATCCTTACCTCTCAACATGCAAAGGAATCAACTTGAGATGGATCAAAGATTTAAAAATTAGACCAGAGACTATAAAGTTATTAGAGTAGGGCATAGGCTCAACACTCCAATATATAGGCACAGGCAGGAACTTTTTCAACAAGACCTTCAAAACACAGGAAATTAAAGTAAGAACTAACAAGTGGGATGGCATCAACTAAAGTTTCTCCTCATCAAAGGAAACCATCAAGAACCTAAAGAGAAAGCCTACAGAATGGGAGAAGATCTTTACCAGCCACAACTCTGATAGAGAGCTAACATCCACAATATACAAAGAGCTCAAAAGACTCTATACCAGCAAAACAAATAACCCAATCAAGAAATAGGAAACTGAATTAAATAGACACTTCACAAAAGAAGAAATAAAAATGGTCAAAAGATACATGAAAATATGTTCAATGTCATTAGCCATCAGGGAGATGTAAATAAAAACTACACTGAAATTCCATCTAACCCCAATCAGAGTGGCAAGCATAAAGAAATCAAATAACAACAAACTCTGGCAAGGATATGGCAAAAGAGGAACTCTTTTACACTGTTGGTGGGAGTCCAAACTAGTTTAGCCACTATGGAAATCAGTGTGCAGATTCCTTAGAAAACTGGGAATGGATCCACCTTATGATCTGTCTATACCACTGCTGGGTATTGTTCCAAAGGGGTTGAAATCAGAGAACTACAGTAACATATACATACCCATGTTCATAGCAGCACAATTCGTAATAGCCAAAATATGGAACCAACATAGGTTTCCATCAACAGATGAATGGATTGCAAAATTATGGGAAATACAAGCAATGGAATTCTACTCAGCTATAAAGAAGAACAAAATCATGTCATTTGAAAGAAGATGGAAAGACCTGGAGAACATTATGTTAAGTGAGATCAGTCAAGCAGAGAAAGAGAAGGGACATATAAAAATATGCCCAAACTAGAGAGTATTAGGGATACCAGAGGGACTCCAGGTAATGGAGGGGAAACCTCAGCAAAGCTAGAAAGGAAGGGTAGGAGAGGAAGAAGGCTGAAGTTGATTAACTGGAGGAGCTACATTCAGATATGTTTATAAGTGTGAATTTAAAATGGTCAACCTGGACATTCATCATTGGGCAGGGAGGGAAAGGGGAAGCCGGGTGAGGGCACCAAGCACTGTGTGAATGTATGGCATTTTCAATATGATTCACATAAAAATAAAAAATTAAAAGTATATTAGAAAAAGACATTATTAAATATACAGTATGCTTTCCAACACATAAAGATAGTAACAGGTTCAATAATACTTCAAGAGACTGTCCTAGCCACAAAATGAAACTTTATTTTTTTCAAGGTTTCTTGGAAGTGAGGTGTTCTATATAGCTGAATATTCCAGGTAACAGAATCCTACCTTTAAATGATTAAAACAAACTCTTTTAAAAAAATAGAATCACTGCCAATTTTTACCTTATTAAAAATAATAAAGCTGGGCATGATGGCGCATACTTATAATCCCAGCATTTGAGAGGCAGAGACAGGTGGATTATGGTTCACGGACAGCCTCAGCTACTTAGTGAGGTCCTTTACAAGTCAGTAACACCCTGTTTCAAAAAAATTAAAAGAATGAAAAATAGGACTGGAGTGTAGCTTGGAGGTAGAATGTCCCTGGGTTCCATCCCCAGTACCACAAAAAAAGCGAATAAAAAATAATAATAAATACCATCTAAACTCTTCTTAATGAATTGAATGATTATATTAAGCATCAATAACTTAGAAAACCAATCAACCTGTAAGCACCATGTCCAATGTAAGAAAAAGTGGAAAATGACTAATGACCCAAAAAGTTTTCTATGAAACAAATACACCTACTATCATTTTTTCATTTAAATAGAGTAAATATTAGCACATAGATTAAAAGTAGACAAATGACACGTTGGGCCTCCCCTTCCCCCTTAAAAAAAAAAAAAAAGATTACACAGGATATCTGAAGAAAGTTAACTGCTTTGGGAAACAGGGCCAGTTTGCTTAAGGAGAAAAATTAATTTTATGTCAATTAGGTGTAACCACAATCTAACATTCCAAGAGGGCGTCTGTTTATTATATAAACCACAAATAAGCTAATTTAACATTATATAACAGATCAGTGAAATGTGGTTAAAAACTACATATTGTCACAACCCATTAACAACCTTCACAATTCCTAGACTGACTTAATCCAGTATTAAAAAGATAGGCTGAAGAAACTTGAAATGGCCCAGCGCAATGTGAGAGGTACTAAGTACCTCAGGGATATGTTTCATGGAGAGGCTTTAAAATTCTTTCTTGATTTACAAGCTCAGATTGCTCTTCCTCCTCTAACTTTTGGCAGAAGTTATAGAGCAGGTATTGTCTGCCTAAAACTTTGAAAAGAGGATCTGACACTTTATCTTCCCTAAAGCTGATTAGAGAATATGTCCAAACCTGTATCTCTATATGGCCATGTTCAGTTTGTTACTGGTTTTGATATAAAACTTTAAAAAAAATCTAGAAAAGACTAAGAGACATAATTTAATGAAAAGGGTTATACAGTTCTATTAAAGAACTTGATAGAACCAACAAAGGAAACTAACTTTATCACCAATTAATTATCAATCTCATTCAAAATTTATTACCCCATAATAATCCTATGCATAGGTTTCAATAATTTACAGTGAGTCTGTAATAATACATCTCTTCCTATAAAGTATATTTATATCTATTAACTAACAACATCCTTGTGTTAAAAATAGCAGATTCTATTCATCCTTAAATTTATATATAAAGAAAGAGGTGGGACCAAATTTCTAACTTGCCTAAAGTAATAGAACAGAGTTAAAAGTAGAACTATGATTAGATAAGCCCTTATTGTCTATACAAATCTGGATAAGGATTTGGCCCAGGAAACTGGGTAGAGATTATAAAATCAATAAAATATTAATCCTTTAATCAAAGGTGATTTCCTAAGATGGCAGACTCACTGATGACAGTATCAAGGACATTAGAGCACCTGGCTTAATGGGACACTTCAAGTCTTGAAAGCAGGTCAAACCAGGTATTTTAATGCACAGGTAGTAGAACACAAGGCTCTCTTGTTCTCATAAATTTCTTCGCAAGTGTTTTTAATCCCAGTATAATACACTAAATTCTAAAATGAAGTGGCAATAGCCAGCGAGTGTTAAGACTTGCCAGATGAATTTAAAAAAGGAAATAATACCACTGGAAGCTTTACTTAAGAATATACATAAGTTTGCACACATGTTCCTTTTAATTAAATATCATTGTAGACATGCAACTTTGAAAAACATGAAAAGCTTGTTTTGAGATTTTAAATGTCATGTTTACATATGGCCATATTGATTATAGGCTGTAACTACAAATAATAGCATTAAAATTTATATTTTCGGTCCGGACCCCTGGCCCCCACCATGGGCGGGTGGGCAGGCACTGACGGGGTGCCCCTAGGCGACACCCCTCTCCACCTGGAAGGACCCCGTGGTCCGGGCCCCTGGTCCCGACCCTGGGTGGGTGGGCAGGCACTGGCAGGGCGCCCCCAGGCGACCCCCCCTCCACCCGGAAGGACCCCGTGGTCCGGGCCCCTGGCCCCGACCCTGGGCGGGTGGGCAGGCGCTGGTGGGGCACCCCTAGATGAACCCCTCTCCACCCAGAAGGACCCTGTAAAAAAGGAAAAGAAAAGGAAAAAAGGAAAATATCAGAGAGGGGTCAAGCAGGTGGCAGATGCCAGGATACTGGAGATGCAGACAAAACTTATCCAAATGAACTGGAATTATTGGAAAAATTCCCCGCTAAGGAGGACTGCTTCTTTTCTACATTGTTAAGAATCTTAGACATCACCTATAAGGAGAGAGACTTTAATGGAGACCAAGGAGAAAGGCAGTGCTGAAAGTGGTCTCCGCGTTGGCGGTGGAGACTTGTGTTCAGGAGAAGCAGAAATCAGAGCCTACCAACCTTACTTTTTTTTTTTTTTTTCTGGAGAAATTACAGCAAAGGTTGAATGCTACCGTCGCGCATGCTTAGGAAGACTGGACAACATTCAGAGTGGAAAAAGAGCTTGGGAAAGATTTGAAATGGTGGAGGCAGTGGCAATGGCAGTGTGCAGACACCAGATCTCTCGGCATCTGCATTCTTATTCATGCAGTCCATAGGCGATTCTCAACGTGAGAAATAAGCCCCGAGAGAAGGTGTGGTCGTTGGCCCAAAGTACTCTCCACTTTTAGATATTCTTTCATAACTATTATTCTTTTAGTAATGATTCTTTTAACTCTCCACACGAATTGCTCTGGTGGTGTAAGATCAGGACTGTGAGAGAAACTGAGTCCATGGAAAATAAACTCTCAACTTTGTTCAAATGGTAAAAACTAGTTAGATGCAGTGGCAGCATTCCAGTCAGTAATTACAAATGCAGACCCCCACCCCCTTATCTTTGACCTTCAATACAATAGAGCCGAAGGCTAGGAAGATTCTTGACCTTTACACCCAGTATGTGCGCTTCCTGAAACAGGGAGGTGCCACGTGGCTAAGAAATGAATATGTCAGAAAAAAGGACAGATATATTAGATATGTAAGTGTGAAAGAAAGGAAATATGGTGAGAATAAGAAAGCATTTTTGTATGAAGAAGAGCTTATCCTAAGATTGTCCCAAATGGGAAAGAGAGAATCAGGGTAATCAGAAAAGAAAAGGAAGTTGCAGAGGGTCAGTGATAGGAATATGGATTATTAAAAGAGGAATAGGCTTCTAATAGCCTATTGTTTGAGGAAAAGTGCTCAGCTGCTAGAGAAATATATCTGACAACTAAATCTAAAGACTTCGTGTTATTTCTTGGTGTTTACCTGCTAAACTGTGTCATGAGTTTAAGTTTTCAGATAGCGGATAGTATTGCAGACAAAATCCAGCAGACATACATCGAAATCCTCTAAATCATCACACAGATTTCCCTATGGACATGTATGAAAGCTGGAATCTTGGACTTCGTCCCCCATTATAGATAAAGAAGGACATTGGACTAAGCCCTAGGAATGAAAGTTCCGAAAGGGTTAAAGAAAACTCTTAAAAACAAACCGGACTCTTCAAGTGATTTTGGGTGTGACTTTTGTTCTTCTGGAATTAGCCAAATAAAAGCCTCTGCAGCTGCAAGGCCAAAGGGGGCTGGGTCGAAGCACAAGACCCACCTGGGATAATGGGACTGATCTCAATCACAAAGACCTGTGATATCCCAGGCCTTTACTTTTGTCTTGTCCAGGGTTGGTGATTTGCATGTGTATCTCTCTTTTTTTTTTTTTTTACTTTGGGTGATTTGCACTTTTCTACTAGGGAATCACTGGGGGAGGGAATAATATAAAAATCTTGTGTCCAAAAAATAAAGTGTTCGATTGCACAAGAAGCATCGATCCATATCAGGTTCTTTTCAAGAGCGCCGTCACTAGGGACTTAAAGAAATTTAGTCCCTAAAAGGGAAAGAATCACTGCAGATAAGAATCTGCAGTATTTCACTCTATCCTTCCCCATCTTTACTGAGATCGACCGTGAGTGAATTCGCGCCCCATTTGGACTGAGCAAAGAAGCAAGAAGCCTGTGGCAGCAGTGGCCAGTACTCAGGGGAGGCAGAGATCTGATGCATTACACCTGGAACCTTTGAAGTAATGACCCCAGAGGCAGAATGCTACCACCACCATGCACCCTCGAGAACGTGGGACAAATAGTTGGGCAAAGAGGGTGCTCGGATTAGAGCCTGCCGAGGGGTGAGGCTGGCGACGGACACAGCAAAGCTGGGATCGGAGCCTGCCGTGAGGCAAGGCCGGTGCTGGGGCCTCCGAGGCCAAGATCGGAGCCTGCTGAGGGGTTAGGCCGGTGCAGGGGCCACTGGCCGGCATCGGAGCCTTCCATGAGGTAAGGCCGCTATTGAGGCCTCTGTGGCTGGGATTGGAGCCTGTCGAGGGGTTAGGCCGGTGCTGGGGCCAGCGAGGCTGGGATCGGAGCCTACTGTGAGGCAAGGCTGGGGCCTCCGAGGCCGGGATCAGAGCCTGCCGAGGGGTTAGTCCAGTGCCGGGGCCAACAAGGCCGGGATCGGAGCATGCCGTGAGGCAAGGCCGGTGCTGGGGCCTCTGAGGCCAGGATCGGAGCCTACCGAAGGGTTAGGCCGGTGCCGGGGCCAGCGAGGCCGGGATCGGAGCCTGCCATGAGGCAAGGCCGGTGCTGGGGCCTCCGAGGCTGGGATCGGAGCCTGCCATGAGGCAAGGCCGGTGCTGGGGCCTCCGAGGCCGGGATCGGAGCCTGCAGAGGGGTTAGGCCGGTACTGGGGCCAATGGCCGGCATCGGAGCCTTCTGTGAGGCAAGGCCGCTATTGAAGCCTCTGAGACCGGGATCGGAGCCTGCAGAGGGGTTAGGCCGGTGCTGGGGCCAGCGAGGCGGGAAACAGAGCCTGCTGCGAGGCAAGGCCGGTGCTGGGGCCTCCGAGGCCGGGATCAGAGCCTGTTGAGGGGTTCGGCTGGTGCCGGGGCCACTAGCCGGCATCGGAGCCTTCCGTGAGGCAAGGCCGCTATTGAGGCCTCTGAGGCCGGGATTGGAGCCTGCCGAGGAGTTAGGCCGGTGCTGGGGCCAGCGAGGCCGGGATCGGAGCATGCCGCGAGACAGGGTTGGTGCCGGGGTCTCAGAGGCCGGGATTGGAGCCTGCCCAGGGGTTAGGCCAGTGCCGGGGCCAGGGGCCGGCATTGGAGCATTCCATGA
This sequence comes from Muscardinus avellanarius, assembly GCF_963383645.1. Lineage (NCBI taxonomy): Eukaryota > Metazoa > Chordata > Mammalia > Rodentia > Gliridae > Muscardinus > Muscardinus avellanarius. Next base: position 53,906,520 of record NC_137786.1, on the reverse strand, counting down.
AGCAAGGCCGCTACTGAGGCCTCCAAGGCCTGATTCGGAGCCTGCCGAGGGGTTAGGCCGATGCCGGGGCCATCGGTTAACATTGGAGCCCGCCGTGAGGAAGGCCGGTGCTTGGGTCTCCGAGGCCGGGATCGGAGCCAGCTGAGGGGTTAGGCCAGTGTCGGGGCCAGTGAGGCCAGAACCGGGGCCTCCCATGAGGCAAGGCCGCTGCTCGAGCCAGCGAGGTCTGGATCAGTCGACCGGGTAGCCAGGCCACAACTGGGGCCGTCAATAGTGGGATTGGTATTTGCAACACGGCATGCACAGAGAAATATCGCAGAAAATTAAAACCAGATGCTTCCCCTAATCAGCAATAACTAGGAGGAAAGGGGCAACAGGAAGTGGTCGAGCTATAGAAAGGGCCCTATAGTGAAGTAATTAAGGTGACCAATCAGAGGGTATGGAATAGGGGAGGATGGAGCCTCTTTAAAAAGCAGGAGGTACATAAACATATGTATCAAAGTTAATCACCAAACAAGCATGGGATCGAGGGAGGGGGAGGGAATGGGATGGGGACTGGATGAGGGCTAATTGGATGATGTGTGCTTGTATATCCTCTCAAGTCTTATATTTCAATGTGATGTATGATTACAATGTACCAATAAAAATAAATTTAAAAAAATTTATATTTTCTATTTGTAGGATTTAGGTAAGAAACAGTGGAATCATAAATAACTAAATTTTTCTTCTTATAAATTCAAAATCATTGTTTTATGAAAGTTTTCTCTTTATTTAACTTACTTTTTACAAGAAGCCTGAGGGCTAGATAAGGCATTTTCTCTCTGAGTTTATGATATGAAAACTGACTCATCAAGGCTTAATTTAAATAGCATCACTACTACCAACTATAATCAATAATTTTAATATTTCCCTACTTATTTCTTGAGAAGATATAATATTCCAAAATATGCTTATTATCATTAATGTTACATAGAACAAGCATTTATCATTACTACCAGAATTATTGTTAAAAATGCCAAAGTTAAGATACTAGATGTGATAACACATACCTGTAATCCTAGCACTTGGGAGGCTGAGACGGGAGGATCATATGTTCAAGGCCAGCCTCAGGATCTTAGTGAGCCTCAGCAACTTACTGAGATGAACTTACTGAGATCCTGTTTCACAATAATAATAATTAAACAAAAGGACTGGGCAGTAGACTGGGGAGTAGACTGGATGCTGCGGGGTTCAGTCGCCAGAACATACACATTTATACACAAATATCAAAGTTAATGTATTTTTAGTCTCTATAAAGAGTCTTTGCAAAGACTGAAATGCAGGTGTAACACATGTATCAAGTGAAAATTCATAATAAAAATACAGGTCTATATTTTACAACAATTTACTACTCCAAATTATCCAAAAGATTTTTAAAAATATTATCTGCTGCTAAGCGTATTGCCAAATTAAATTGCTAGAGAACATATGATGTTCAAAATACCAAATCACACAAATTTGAAAGACTGCTCATGTAATTTAATCAAATATAAATGATTTATAAAAGCCATGTAGCCACATAGAGAGAGAAAGATTTCAAGTACTCTGTTAATTCTCATTAAATCTACTTAAAAGTAGTAGTTGTAACCATGTTTGCATTGAATTTACTTCTTAGAAAATGTCTCTGAATGGACATTTATTTACTAGCTAATTGTGAAAAGCAAATGTGGAGGAAAAAACAAATGAACAAAACAAAAGCAAACTAAGGAAGAAAGGAGAGGAGAAGGAAAAGGAGGCAACAGGAAGGCAGAAAGAGAGAGGAGGGAGAAGGTAAGCAAAATGAGGAGGCGGATGATCAAGAGCAGAGTAAGCCTGGTAAGTGCACTTACCTTCATTTTTCTTCTCTGTTTTTGATGCATTTTCTATTTTCTTTTGTTTTGCTGCTAAGATTTCTCGCTTTAGTTGTCTTGCTTCTTTTCTGAGCTCTTCACTATAAAGAAAAAATAGTTGTGTCAGTATATAATAAATAGACAGAAAAAGCAGTTCAGCATACACAGAATTGTTGTTTTGCAAGGAACCTAAATCTAAGAAAAACAAAACAAAATGATTGATATAATTCATTCACTTTGTTTTTATGTACACGATTTGTTGCATAGATATTTTTAAAAGTAATGTACATTTTGAAACTTAATGGATATTTTAAAAGTTTTAATTTTTTACAAAAATATTTTTATGAGTTAATATAAAATACTTCCCCTTTCAAGTATATATTAAAATAAAATAATGCTGGACATGGTGATGCATGCTTGTAATCCCCGTGCTTGGGAGGCCGAGACAGGAGGTCTCGAAGCCAGCCTCGCTGGCTTAAGAGACCCTGTTTCCAAATAAAAATATTAAAAAATAGATCTGGGCATGTAGCCCGGTGGTAGAGGGGTTTCCAGGAACCCCAGTACCACCAAAATAAATAAATAAAAATAAAAATAATAAAATAAATAAATAAATAAAATAAGCAATAGATGACTGTCTTATTAATTTACTACCAAAATTAATATTCTTACTTTAATTAATGGAGAATTTGAGTCAAACCAAACTTTAATGTACATTAAACAATTTGGCTTAAAATTTGTTGAATTTCTCAATTAACACCAGTAATTACCATTATCAGGCAATTATATATCCTACACATACTGCTAAAAACTTTTAAAAGTTATTTGATTTTTCAAACTAAGATTTTTAACTCATCTAATAACACAATTTGGTACATCATTTCCTCTTCTGTGAAACCAATCATGCCAAGTAATGCTGATGATTAATACAATACCTCATGTATTAAAGGCATAAATGTTGATTTTACAAGTCATTAGTTAAGTGAATTGTTCCTGTAAGACAGTTTTTAGGGCAGGTGATTCAAATTCATTTCTTGATAACAACTGAAAATTACTCACGTCATAAACCCTGCTTTGGTTAGAATATGGTTTGAGTACACCCCCACACCCCAAGTGCATGTGTTGGAGGCTTGATTCACAGGGTGGTGATACTGTAAGGTGACGGAACCTTTAAGAGATGATGCCCAGTGGGAGGTCTTAGATCAATTACAGGTGGAGGTTGTGCTACCCCAGTCTCTCTCTGGCTTTCTGTTTCAAAATGTACTCTCTCCCTCTCAGCACTCCTGAAGTTACCATCTGCTATGAGGTGACAAAGTGCCTTAAGAAATCCTACAATGCTGCTTGTCAAGTTAGTTTGTCTTATAGTTAGATACAGAATGTCCCTTAAAGAGTTCCTTTATTAATAGTCAGGGTTGATATAGTTAAGCCATGAAAGTTATAATCTCAGCAGTAGAATAATGTACTATAATGAATTTATTTGGGTGGTGCACTGAGCTGGTAGGGTATGGCTGGAGAAGGTGGTCCCTGGGGCTGGCCTTGGGGGTTATATAAGGTTCTTCCTCTCCTCACTCTCTCTCTTGCTTATGGCCTCCATGATATGAGAAAAAAGCCTTGCACTCTCCCTTTCTCTGCTTCCTACTGCCATGCCTGGCCTTGAACACCGAAATCATGAGCAAATAATCTTCCTTCCTCTAAAGTTACATGGTCAAATCTTTGGATTATAGCTGTGAAAATACTAATACAATCTGCCTCCAGTATTTTGTTATAGTGACAAAAGGCTGACTAATACAAACCCTTTGGGTCATTTATGAATAATCAAAGCTATACATGTTCTGTCTTTGAATATCAAGCATCTACTCTATTGTTAACAAAAGCTAGACTGGATCAAGGGTACTCAAAGAAGACTTTAAATTCCAGCAGGCATTGCACTCTGGAAATGGTCTCCCAAACAATGTATATAGCAAGGTGTAGTTGAATATAAGTCTAGATAGTTCCACACTATAATCTTTTAGTGTTTCCTCCTGATCCCAAATCCCATATAATTTTACAACTCACAGTTCTACACTGCACTAACCAAATTGGTAGACCTTAGAATGTGCATGACTCAATTCTTTTTATCTGTTTTTCCTCAACAAACACACACTGGCACATTTTATGTCTGCTTGGCATTCAAGGTCCTGAAATCTAAAACTACCTTCTCTGACCAAAATCTCTACTTTTTCACCTTTCATTTCCAATGAACTTGCACTTTCTCATAGTAACGAAAATCAACAATATAACTGAGGTTTATGGTGCATCAGCTCCATCATAATCCTCATTGACTTCAATTCTGATGGTTGACCAAACATTTCACCAATGTACTTTTTAGCTCCCTTAAGGTTTTTAACTTGTCTGACCCTATGGATATATTATAACCACCTGGAAGTAATTGTGAGCATGGTGGATATGGTTTAAGTGTCCCTCTTCCCCTAATGGATCTGTTCCAGGGAACAGATAATAGATAGTAGGCTAACTTTAGATGTGAGATGTTGCCTGGGGATTTGCCCTTATAACAAGTTCCCCTGATAATTCCAAGACACCCATGTTTGAGAGCCAATGATTAGGACTTTACGATAGAAATTGTATTCTCTCTTTCACAGTTGCAAGCACTCCTACTTCACTGACCCTTTCATTCAGCAAACAAATATGCTCAAATTTCCCTGGACTCTGCTTGAATCAAATGATTATGATCTCCACAAATGGACTCCATTCCTGAAAGAACAGTTCATATATACAGTCTACTTCATAATCTCTTGCAATCAATCCCTCTTATATTCTCCTGAAACTATTCCTCTATTAACCAAATTCAATGGTCTTTTCTTAGCTTCACTCTTCCTCTTTAGCCTATCATTCAATGATATAAACTACCCTGTCCTTCCTGAAATTCTATCCTAATCACATTTATGTGGCTTTTCAAAGTCATGGTTTCCTGATTCTTCTGGTTACTCTTTCTCTTCTTCTCTTACAGTAGTTAGCATTTTTTTCCTCATATCTGTATCTTGTAAACTTGCATTTTTGTCTAATCTCATAATATCACCTATCACTCCTATATAAGTTATTTCCAAATCTAGATGTTTTGCCTTGACTTTGCTCTTGCATTTCTAATTATCAATTATAAATCTCCATGTAGATTAATGATATCCAATAAAAATATAAGGTAAGAAATATAACAGTTTAAAGATTTTTAACAGATATATTTAAAAAGTAAACATAAAAGTTTAAATTATAACTGGGTGTGGTGGCGCACACTTGTAATCCCCGCGCTTGGGAGGCAGAGACAGGAGGATTGCCCAGGTTCGAGGCCAGCCGTGCTGGCTTAAGAGACCCTGTTTCCAAATTAAAAAAAAAAAAAGTATAAAAAATGAGTCTGGGAGTATAGCCTGGAGGTAGAAGGGCTTCCAGGAACCCCAGTACCACCAAAAAAAAAAAAAAAAACCAAAAAACAAGTTTAAATTACAGCCAAAATATTTTTTTTCCGGTATTGGGGATGAAATCAAGGGGCATTCTACCTTTGAGCTAACACTCCCAGCGCTATTTTCTGGTCTCATTATTTTTGAAACAGGGTCTCACTGAGTTCAAAGGGTCTCACTAAGTAGCTGAGGCTGTCCATGAACCATTATCCTCCAATCTCTGCCTTCCAAATGCTGGGATTACAAGCGTGTGCCACCGTGCTCAGCTTTTTTTTTTTTTGTTTGTTTGTTTTATCTTATTGGTGCACTATTGTCTCACATCATAATGTGGGTCATATTGACAATGGCATATATTCACACTGTACTTGGTGCCCTCCCTCACTCCCTGCTTTTCCTTTTCCCTCCTTCCCAATTCTGAGTGTCCAGGTAAACAATGTTATATTCACATGTATACATATATTCGAATGTTGTTTTTCATTGATTAACCTCAGTCTTCTTCCTCTCCTATCCGTCCTCTCTGGCTTTGCTGAGTTTTCTCCTCCATTATATGCCAAAATATGGAATCAACCTAGGTCTCCATCAACAGATGAATGGATTGCAAAATTATGGGAAATACACACAATGGTATTCTACTCATTAATAAAGAACAAAATCGTCATTCACAAGAAGATGGAAAGACCTAGAGAATAGTATGTTAAGAGAGATTAGCCAAGCACAGAAAGATTAAACATTATGTTAAGTGAGATTAGTCAAGTACATATGCTTTCTCAAAATATTATTTTTTGAACACTCAACCAATAGAAAAATATCAACGTGATATTTTACATTCTTATTTTGTACTAAGTCTTCAAAATCTGGTATGTATGATATAATTACAACAAATCTCAATTCAGACTAGACACATTTCAAGACTCAGAACTAGATGAACAGCAGATGTCTCAACATAATTACAAAGTCTTTATTTACAAATCCAAGGTTATCTCCTTCTTGCCCAAACCTATTTCTTCTCCTATAAAAAAAAAATCTATGCGATTATTTAACCATTATTCATCAGATTTATACCTCTTCTTGACTATTCCCCCTTTTTTCTCTGAATCATTGTTGAATTACATTTTTCATTAAAATTCATTAAAAATGGCATCATTGTGTTAAATTTTTCAACTGACTGCAGATTTACAATTTGTCAAAATCTTTCAGACTATTCAAACATCACCATTTGTTAGTACTTGTGGGATCCATAACTCTTGGAATAAAGCACAACTTATTAAACTAATCTTTAGATCACAGCCTAATTATACGTTTTTCCAAACTTATATTTTCTGAAATAATTCTATCCATTGGCACTAGAATACATTTAAATATATTAAGATGAGAATAAAAATTGTAATCGTGGAATGTATGTCAGCAAGTGCTGCCAAATCAAGGGCTTGTATTAGAATTCAGAGAGGATCTTCTTGACACATTCAAAACCTAGTTTCTGCTTGAATGATAAAGGAAATAGCTCTTATAAATCGTTATTAGCTATCAGATAAATAATTTATCCTAATAGGTATATTTCTAATTTAAATTCACTTGAATTTTAATATAGTTTATATATATATATCACCACTAACTACCTGTTAATTCTGCATCACATTTTTTTCTTTAAAAATCTGGCACATCTGTAACATCTTTCTCCCTAGTGGAAAAAAGAAATCTTCCTTTAAAAAGGTAATCCTACCTTTCATAGCAAGCAAACACCATCAGCAGAGAAATAAAAACTGTAAATACAAGACACAGAGAAAAAGAGGGCTGAAAGAACAACCAGACACCAGAAAAGAAACCAGCCTGCAGTGCCGTGGCCGCAGCTGCGGCGTGGAGCTGCGTCGCACCATCTTCCCTCACAGCACCAGGCTCCAGAGAGGAGGGGGACTCAGAACTGAGCTTAAAACCAAAGAGAAGATACACCGGCCTCACAACCAAAGACGCACCAGCAGCGCGATACTGCCAGCGGCAGCGGCGACTTCACTGGACGGCTCCAGGTCAGCACACTCAACAAGCCACCAGGTCCTAGAGAGGAAGGGTGGACAGTGAGCAGAGGTGAGCAGCTGTGAAACAGCCAGGCAGAATTCAGCACTTTTTTCAGCTCAAGGAGATTCTAAAGCTCGCAGGGGCCAGGCTCAGCACACCCTGCAGGGACTCAGAGTGGAACTCAAAACCAGAAATACGCCAGACTCACGGCCGAGGGCGTGACAGTGGCGCCATATTGCCAGTGGCAGCAGCAGCAAGTTCATCGAGTCCACTACAGCTCCATCAGCGCACTCAACAACCAAGAATCAAATTGCAACCCCTAGAGAAGAAATCCCAGTACTGCACTCCTAGGGTCTTGCGCAAATAGTCTCCCTGGGTCAGAGATCTTTGCAGTCCAACCCAGTGGGGGCATGGCAGCAGCAGAGATATCACACCATAGTTGCAAATCCCCACTGGACAACGCCCAGCCTGGCACCCCCATGGTCTAAAGCAGCCTCGATTGACTCCTTGGGTCTGAGACTTTGTGATACAACCCACTAAAAAAGTAGTGAGGTCTGAAATACCACAGACTCAAGATCCAGAGCACCTTAAGTGAAGTCGTAGTGACCCAAGAAGAACCCAGAAAAGGCACAAACTTCTGAAATTATGGGAAAGAAAAATAACAATGGAGCAATAAATGCCCACAACACCACAATATCAGAACTTGATAACACAGAAATTCAGAGATCTCTAGAAGATCAAATCAGGAAAATAACTGTAGAAATAATAGAGGACTTTCAAAAAGAATTCAGAGAGAGTAAAAAAGAAATGAAGGATGCAATCATTGAAGTAAAGGCCTCAATTCAAAGTATAAACAAAAGATTAGACCACATGGGGAATAGAATCTCGCTCCTAGAAGATGATCACTCCAAAAATGAACACATAGTCTCTAATTTAGAAAAAAAAAATCTGGCAGCAGGAATCAGACATTGAAAAAATATGGGCACATTTTAAGAGAGCTAACCTAAGAATAATTGGAATAGAGGAGGGAAAAGAAGGTGAATCCAAAGGGATCAATAATCTCTTCAGGGAAGTGATAGTGGAAAATTTTTCAAACATAGAGCAAGAGGTCAATACAAAGGTCCAGGAAACTTATAGAACTCCCTTTAGACAGGATCAGAGAAGAGGATCCCCATGCCACATAATTGTTAAAATGACTAATGTAGAAGCCAAGGAGAGAATCTTAGCAACAAAAATAAAAGGCCAAGTGACATTCAGAGGCAAACCAATTAGAATCACTCCAGACTTCCCAAAACAAGTCATGAGAGCCAGAAGGGCTTGGAGTAACATTTTCCAAACTGTGAAAGAAAACAAATTCCAGCCAAAAATTTCCTACCCAGCAAAACTATCTATCAAATTAGATGGGGAAATAAGAAGCTTCCATGAAAACCAGAAACTGAAGGAATTTATGTCTTCAAAACCAGCGCTAGAGAAAATACTCAAAAAGATTAACTACAAAAAAGAAATAGGTAATACACGCCAGAACCAAAGAAACAAGATTTTGCCTCTAGCAGACAACTAAGCAAAGAAGAATAAACACTATCTTTAACTGAAAGAAAATCTTAACATGTTAGGAATTAAAAATTATCTCCCTAAAATCACACTGAATGTAAATGGCCTCAACTCCCCAATAAAAAAACATAAAGTGGCAAAATGGATTAAAAACCAGAATCCATCCATCTGATGCTTACAAGAAACACACCTTACAAGTAAATATAGGAATAAACTCAAGGTAAACGGCTGGAGCAAGGTAATCTATGCCAATGGAACTCGAAGACAAGCAGGAGTAGCAACTATGATATCAGACAAGTTAGACTTCAAATCCAAACTTATTAGAAGAGACAAAGAAGATCATATTTTACTGGTAAAAGGAATAATCCAGCAAGAGAAAATAACAGTAATCAACATCTATGCCCCAAACATAGGTGTAGCTACTTTCATAAATCAAACTCTGTGTGACATGAAGTCACACATAAATCCCAATACAATAATCCTGGGAGACTTCAACACGCCTCTCACAACACTAGACCGATCTTCCAGACAAAGGGTCAGTAAAGATGCCTCAGAACTAAAGAACACCATTAACCAAATGGACCTGTTGGACACATATAAAATATTTCACCTAACTACAGCAGAGTTTATATTTTTCTCAGCTGCTAACGGAACCTTCTCCAAAATACATCACATCCTGGGACACAAAATGAGCACTAGCAAACTTAAAAAGTGTTACATACTTCCCTGTGTCATTTCAGACGATAATGGAATGAAACTAGAAATCAACTATAGGAAGACCCAGAGAAACAACATAAATATGTGGAGACTGAACACCAAACTTCTGAATGAAGAATGGGTCATAGAAGATGTAAGAGGTGAAATCAAGACATTTCTAAGCCAGGCGTGGTGGCACACGCTTGTAATCCCCGCGCTTGGGAGGCAGACACAGAGGATCGCACAGGTTCGAAGCCAGCCGCGTGTGCTGGCTTAGGATACCCTGTTTCCAAAAAAAAAAAAAAGTAAAAATAGGTCTGGGAGTGTAGCTGGAAACAAATGAAAATAAAGATACAACATACCAAAACCTCTGGGACACTTTGAAAGTAGTATTAAGAGGAAAAATTACAGCACTAAGTGCTCACCTAAGAAAAACAGAAAATCTTCAAATAAATAACCTAACGACACACCTCAAAGCAATTGAAAAGCAGGAACAACTGAACCCGAAAGCCAGCAGAATACGGAAAATTATTAAAATTAGAGCAGAAATTAACAAATAGAGAATAAAAAACAATACAGAAAATCAACAATTCCAAAAGCTGGTTTCTTGAAAAAATTAACAAGATAGATAAACCACTAGCCAACCTAACTAAAAAAAAGAGAGAATCAACTTAAATTATGAAGGGATGAAAAAGGAGACATTACTACTGACAGTGTAGAAATCCAGAGGATTATCAGAAACTACTTTGAAAAACTATACTCCAACAAAATGGAAAATCTGGAGGAAATCGACAAATTCCTAGATAAATACAACCTTCCTAAACTGAGTCAAGAAGATATAGAACACTTAAACCAACCAATAATAATCAAAGAGATTGAAACAGCAATAAAGAGCTTACCATCAAAGAAAAGCCCAGGACCAGATGGTTTCCCAAGTGAATTCTATAAAACCTTTATAGAAGAACTAACCCCAATACTCCTCAAACTATTTTGCGAAATAGAAAAAACTGGGACTCTCCCAAATACATTCTATGAAGCCAACATCACACTAATACCCAACACGAATAAAGACAGTTCAAGGAAGGAAATCTACAGGCCTATATCTCTGATGAACTTGGATGCAAAACTATTAAACAAAATACTAGCAACACGCATTCAAAACCACATCAAGAAAATCATACACCATGACCAGGTAGGGTTCATCCCAGGGATGCAAGGCTGGTTCAACATACGAAAATCAATCCATGTAATTCACCATATAAACAGAACCAAGGACAAAAATCACATGATCATTTCAATAGATGCTGAAAAAGCATTTGATAAAATTCAACATCCAGCCGGGCGTAGTGGCGTATGCTTGTAATCCCAGCATTCGGGAGGCTGAGACCTGGAGGATCATGGTTCACAGACAGCCTCAGCTACTTAGTGAGGCCCTCTGCAACTCAGTGAGACCCGGATTCAAAATAAAGAATAAAAAATAGGGCAGGGGGTGTAGCTAGGAGGTTGAATGCCCCTGGGTTATATCCCCAGACCCGAAAAAAAAATTCAAAACCCATTTATGATGAAAAGCACTACAAAGAATTGGAATAGAAGGAACATATCTCAACATTATTAAGGCAATCTACAATAAGTCCACTGCCAACATCATATTAAATGGGGAAAACTTCAAGAATTCCCCTTAAAAACAGGAACTGTTTTTAAGGAACAAGAAAAGGATGTCCATTATCACCACTTCTCTTCAATATAGTATAGAGACTCTAGCCAGAGCAATAAGGCAAATAAAGGAAATCAGAGGAGTACAAATAAGAAAAAAATAACTCAAACTTTCACTATTTGCAGATGACATGATACTATATTTTGAAAACCCAACAAACTCAACCAAAAGGCTTACAGAACTGATCAACAAATTCAGCAAAGTATCTGGATACAAAATCAAACTTAAAAAAATCAGAAGCTTTCCTGTACACCAACCATAAATCCACTGAAAAAGAAATTCAGAAAACACTTCCACTCAGGTTCTCCCACAAAAAAAATAAAATACTTAGGAATAAACTTGACCAAGGAGGTAAAAGATCTCTACAAAGAAAATTATAAAACACTGAAAAAAGAAATCAAAGAAGATCTTAGACGATGGAAGGATCTTCCGTGTTCATGGATTGGCAGAATAAATATCATTAAAATGGACATTCTTCCAAAAGTGATCTAGATTTAACACAATGCCCATTAAACTACCAAGATCATTCCTCACAGACATAGAAAAATCAGTCCTTAAATTTATCTGGAATAACAAAAAGCCCAGTATAGCCAAGGTAGTTCTCAACAACAAAAATTATGCAGAAGGAATCACAATACCTGACTTTAAACTATACTACAAAGCCACTGTAATAAAAACAGCAAGGTACTGGCAAAAAACTAGATACATAGATCAATGGAGCAGAAGAGAAGACCCAGAAACAAGTCCACACACTTTCAGCCAATTGATTTTTGACAAAGGGGCCAAAAACGTACACTGGAGAAAAGATAGCCTGTTCAACAAATGGTGTTGGCAAAACTGGTTAACCATATGCAGAAAACTGGAAATTAATTCCAGTTTCTCACCCTGTACAAAAGTCAATTCAAGATGGATCAAAGACTTGGAAATCAAACCAGAGACCCGGAAGCTCCTGGAAGGGGGCATAGGTCCAACACTGCAACACATAGGCACAGATAAACACTTTCTCAACAAGACCCCAAAGGCACAACAAAATAAAAGGCAATTCAATACGTGGGATTGCATGAAACTGAAGATCTTCTGTTTAGCAAAAGAAACTATCAAGAACCTCAATCAAGGGCCAAAAGAATGGGAGAAGATTTTTGACACCTACAACACAGATAGAGGACTAATATCTAGAATATACAGAGAACTCAAGAAACTCAACACTAAGAAAACAAAGCATCCAATAACAAAATGGGCAAACAAACTAAATACACACTTCACAAAAGAAGAAATTCAAATGGCCAATAAATGCATGAAAAAATGCTCAACATCACTGGCCATCAGAGAGATGCAAATCAAAACTACCCTGAGATTTCACCTAACTCCAATGAGAATGGCAATCATTCAAATCACAAACCACAACAGATGCTGGCGAGGATGTGGAGAAGTGGGAACTCTAAGATACTGTCGGTGGGATTGCAAACTAGTTCAACCACTTTGGAAAACAGTATGGAGAATCCTCAGAAGAATGGGAACAAATCTACCATTTGATCCAGCAATACCACTTCTGTGTATCTACCCAAAAGATAGGAAACCAAACTACCAAACTAATGCATGTGTAACTATGTTCATAGCTGCACAATTCACCATAGCCAAACTATGGAACCAGCCAAGATGTCCATCAACAGATGAATGGATTACAAAACTGTGGGATATGTACACAATAGTATTTTACTCAGCCATTAAAAATACTCAATTACATCATTTTCAGGGAAATGGATGGACCTGGAGGACATTATGCTAAGTGAGATTAGTCAGTCACAAAAAATAAGAAAGCAGATGCTTTCCCTAATATGTGAGAGTTAGGGAGAAATGGGTCATAGGAAGAACTCTAGATGAAAAAGAAAATCCTATAGAGGAGTAAACAAGGCAACCTGAAGGAGGAGAAAGGAGGGGGTAAGAGGAAAACCTCTAAAACACACAATGTACTTAAACTTATCAAAGTCAACCACTAAGCCAAGCAGGGGAAGGACGGACGGGGAGGGAATGGGGTGGGAATTGGGTAGGGCTTGAATCAGTGATGCATACATGTATGTACACACAATTTTTTTACCCCAATATGATGTATGAATATAATACACCAATAAAAAAAAGTCATCCTAAACCAAGCATGGTGGCCCATGCTTGTAATCCCAGTACTTGAGAGGCTGAGACAGGAGGATCACAAGTTCACAGTCAGCCTTAGCAACTTGTGAGACCCTCTACAATTTAGTGAGACCCTGTTTCAAAATAAAAAAGTAAAAATAGGGCTGGAGGTGAAGCTTGGAGATAGAATACTCTCAATTTTTGGTACCACAAAAAATAGTCATCCCAATAAAGTACTAAATTACCCAACAATATTTATTTCTGTGGCAGTACTCTACATATAGGCACAGAAATCAATATAAATAAGAAGGGAAAGAAACCTCACTTTGCTACATTTTTAAACCCTCTCTTATAACATAAATAATGAAGTAAAACAAAGTTTGTAACATGAAAGACAGTATTGTAGAGGCAACAGAACTTAACTATTTAGAGAATTATCTTGGATTCAGGAGGCTTTGACTTAAAAGCCAGCTCCATTATCTGTAAGCTAAGTGACCTCAATTTTATCCTCAAAATTAAGCCAGGCAGAGTGGTGCACACTTCTAATCCCAGACTTCAGAGGATGAGAAAGGATTGCTGGTTCACAGCCAGCTTCAGCAAGTTAGATGGTAACTTAGTCCTTTAAAAGAATATGACTCGGTTGAACACTTATTTCTCTCTAGCTCTCCCTGTCTCAGACATAGGGTCAAGCCAGATTTCTTCTTAGCTCTTTGATTTTCTTTTAACACTAACTTTATTCTTCCATCCTAGATGTTTCTCAGTAGTTACAACCCTCTCTTTTCCCCTCCCTTCTTTAGAATTTTATCCATACTGAGGATTTCAATTCCCTCTACCAAAATGCAGCCAGAGTATAAAATCAAGATAATCTGATACTTAACATATATCCATTTTTGAACTTAAATGTACACTTCTGCCAGATGAATACTCCCATTAGACATTCTACAAATGCAAAAAATTACCAGTTTTAATATTAGATTGATTCATGGCTATCTTTCCTGATAAAGCCATCAGAATGCTGGCTGTCAGGCCTGCCTTCTATTATCACCTCCTTACTTATGCTGTCCTTCTATTTTCCCGTACAGTCTCTTCCTTTCTGTGGTTAGTTACAGCAGTCTAACTTCACTACTGCAATAGACTCCTATGTGCTCATCATGGCTTTAGTCTGCTCTTCCTTCCATTCACTTGTAACACATGTGCCAAATCCTATAATTCCATTCCCATGAGCTTCAACAGCTATCTAACTCCTACTGAATTATGCACTAATTTCTCTCTCAAATATTTAAGTCCCTGTCATGAATTAACTTCAAAAAGTTTTTTCTGAACTTTATCTCCCACGTATCCTCTATGGTTACTCTAAATTTTAGTCAAAACATACTAGTCATAATTGCCTTGGCAAACTGAGATGTGCACACATACCCCTTAATTCATTCACACCATTTCCTTGGCTTGAAAGACTATATTCCCTCTATTTCTATTTACTAAAGTCTTCTTTAACTTTCTTTTTTTTATTATTGTTTTTACTTTACTGTGGTACCAGAAGTTGAACTCAGTGACATTCTACCTGAGAGCTATATTCCCAGTCTCATTTTATTTTTTATTTGGAAACCGGGTCTTGCTAGGTTGCTGAATAGCCTCACTATGTTACTGAGGGTAACTTTGAACCCAAAATCCTGTCTTAGCTTCTAAAGAACTAGAATTGAATGTGTGTGCTACCATGCCTGACATTCTTCATCTTTTAAGGCTTCATGAGAAAGTGGCACCTGAACACAACCATGGGGGAAGGTTTTCTCATCTATGAATTGTGGCTCTACTTGGTATATAACAGGCTGACACTAGGATTAAGGATTAAAGTTAGTAAAAAGGTTATTGATTGCTTAGAAGGTTGTTATTTTCTATACTGAAAATATATTACAACCAACTCATGAAAATTATAGCAACTATTTGAAGAATTAAAAACTCAAAAACTTATAAGAAATGATACTAATTACTGCACCAATAAGATCTATGATCATTGAATTTTTTTCCTTTTAGGTCAGTGTCATTCCAAATGATTATAGAAAACATTTGGGTGGTGAAGGGAGGGAAACTGATAAATCAGAGGTCTAGGCCCACATAATTAAGTGCCCACAAAGAAGCAATCTGTCTTCTTTGCATTTCCTTTATCATCACATAAGGAGAGTATGAGGAATGTATAAATTAATATTTCTGAAGGGCATTATCAAAATTATTACACAAGTGTAAAAACTATTATCATACTATGTAGAACATTTTATAACAATTCTTTTGGATTTAGGATATTAAAGGCCATTATTAATTAAAATTATTTCCTCTCAGTGTTCACACTAAGGAAGTATTAAAATGCCAGAAATTTTCACATTCTTCCTAGACAAAGAAGATTAACTGGAGCAATAATAAGTGATTTTCTACCATTGTCCAAGTCAATAATGAAAATGGAAAATAATGGAAACATGAAATAGACAACCTAATTCTTTATTTAGTTTCCCATTTAACTATCGAATAAAAAGTACTTTTAGAATTACACACCGTACTTTTAAACTGTACATTTTCTTTTTTTATTTTATTTTTTTTTTTTTGGTGGTACTCAGGATGGAATCCACAGGCATTCTACCTCTGAGCTACACCCCCAACACTATTTTTTATTCTTTATTTTGAAACATGGTCTCACTAAGTTGCAGAGGGCCTCACTAGGTAGCTGAGGCTGTCCATGAACCCAAATCCTCCCATCTAAGCCTCCCAAGTACTGGGATTACAAACAAGCGTGCACCACCAGGTCCAGCTTAAACTGAATATATTCTATATAACAGAAAGCACTATGAATAAATCTTACACAGAAAGGTTTTTAAAAACTATAGTATGTCAGTACATTTCCATTTTTATCAGACTTTTGATATGGCTCAGCAATAGAACATTTGCCTAGCATGCACAAGTTGGTTTGATCCATAGCACCAGAAACAACAACAACAACAACAACAACAACAACAACAACAACAACAACAATGAAAGGGCAGTCACATACTTTGTATAACTTTCAGTTGATTCTTATTTTTCCCAGTACTTTTCTCATTTTCTTCAATTTCCATAAATGTGCCTTAGATGAATTTTGAGTTATGTCTGCTTTATCCAAAAATATCTTTACTGGTGCATTTATATATCATAGTAAGATTCATACACAAACATATCACTTGGTTTATTTTTCTCTTTATACCACCCTGATCCTCTTCCTGCTCGCTCACATGTTAGTGAGATTGGCAGTGATACCTTTATATATGTATATAACATTGTTTTCTTCTTCAGTCCTCTTCCTCTTCCCTACCTTCCTTCCCTAATCCCCTTCTACCAGTCCCCTGATCTCCTCATTTATCTGAAGTCCCTTTGTTTCCTATTTTCTCTCTAGCTTCTACACATGAGAGAACTTATGTAATGAGAAGTATTATCTTAATATAAGTAGTGGACTCAAGCACTGACTCTAACATCTTTAAAACAAGTGGTAACGATCAGACCTGAGTGCTCACTATTCCTTTGAAAAGAAATTTAAACTATAAAAGCAAAATGAATGATATGCATGTTTATTAATAAGGTGATAAATGAATTTGCTTAGAGACTTTTGTAAAGCAAGCTGATGGCTGAACACAGGTCTGTTACATACCATTGTATCTTGGGCCATGGATATAGTTAGCTTAATCCTGATATTTTCCAACATTTGATAAACTTTGTAACACATGATTAAAAGCCAAAAAAGTATACCCTTCATGGGTTTTAGTCTGCTGCTGTAATAATAAAATAATCAAATCTATGTGTAATGAAACAACAGCTTTGCTGTTGATGAAATCATAAAATTACTACATTAAAAGCCCATCATAAGTATTAAACCTATAGTTGTATGGCACAGGTTTTAGACTTATGGTATCATCAAATGGAATAGAGAAGTAGACTTATCATACCTCAGAAAGTATCAAAATACACTGTAGTTTACACACAAATTTTGAAAAAAAAAAATCAAGCAACTAAGAGAATAAAATGAGGGAAACTCCATTGTGTATTCTTAACTGTTCTGCACCTATCACTAACAGTATGGCATTGGACAACTAAGTAAACCAATCTGAGCCTCAGCTTCCTCACCCTGAAATGAAAATAATGGTGGATTATTGTAAGTAACAAGGTTCCATGGAAGTTAGCATACCTAATGTGATATTTGGTCCAGAATATGTACACAGCCAAAATGTAGTTCTATTATTATTGTTATTGTTCTCATCTCTACTACCAGCACTACTGCTCTTCTCACTATTTGCAGAATCTACAGAATCAAATACTTACAAAATGAGATCTCACAAGGCAAGTCTTTTCCACTTTTTTTTCCCCATGGATGTATAGACTTCAAAAGCTTACTGGTAAGTTTTTGTGTTTGATACACTGCTTGGATTAAATATAATTTTCTATGAAAGTAAAAAATGTAGCAGTTGAGCCAGGCATGGTGGCACATGCTTGTAATCCCCGCGCTTGGGAGGCTGAGACAGGAGGATAGTGTGGGTTCGAAGCCAGCCTCAGCTGGCTTAAGAGACCCTGTTTCCAAATAAAATATAAAATAAGTCTGGGAGTGTAGTCCGGAAGTAGAAGGCCCCTGGATTCCATCCCCAGTACCACCGAAATAAATAAATAAATAAATAAATAAATAAATAAATAAATAAATAAAAGCTGGGCATGGTGGCCCATTAAAAAAAAATGTAGCAGTTGAAAAAAATAAAAATTACAATATTCCTATACCTAATTCTAGTCACAAAACACTTGGAACTGATTTTTTTTTTTCCATTATAGCCTAGTTGAAAAGGAAAGGATTAAAGAAGTCAACAAAGAAATGTATATACATTTACAAATTTTATCACAGACTAAAAAAGACTTCATGTTACTTTAGTCTAAGCAATACTGAAGGACATCTATCAGAAAAGAAAGTTTAATCTGAAAGATAATGTTCTATGTGTGATCTTTATAATCTGCTAAATCAATACTTAGAATAACTACTCCCATCCTTAAGTATACTGTAATTTAGAAAGAAGACAAAGGGGAATCTAAAATGCTCTTGCCTGTACCCTTATACTTACAATCTTATTCTTTTTATATGAAACATCACATATACTTTTAAATAAAATATTAATACATCTGATGTAGATTGCCACTGATCTTTGTCACATCTTTCTTAGAATTTTTTTAAAGCAGACTAAACAAGAGTGAATCCTGCTTAAAAAATGCCAATGATTAATGTAGGCAATACTATTCTGTCTAAACACTAAGTAAAAGTTTCAGAATTAAGCACATTATTTCATAACAAGAACTTAGCTTTGCCAATATTTCACAGAAGTGAAGTATATTTGCTGTGACAGAAATTCAGTCTTTAGCCATATGTATATTCCACAATTCAACTTTACAAATGACACTAATATGAAAAACAAATGAGATTTCCATTTCCAATAAGGCAGCATACTAGATAACCTGAAAACTCTCCTGTGAGAAGATATCTAGAAGTACTGAATACAGTACATTAAAAAAAAATACCTTGCCAGGTATAATGGCATATATCTGTAAGCCCAGTACATGGGAGGCTGAGACAGGAGGATCACCGTTTTAACACCAGCCTCAGCAACTTAGTGAGATTCTCAGCAACCTAGTTTTCAAAATAATATATATATATATATATATATATATATATATATATATATATATTTTGTAGCTCAGAGGTAGAATGCACCTGAGTTCAATTCCCAGTACCACAGAAAAGAAAAGCAAAACAAAACTTTAAATGTATATCTTAGCTCACTAGAAATCAAGGGAATTATTCAGGGTCTGAAAAAATGAGGCGAGAACTTAAAACCAGAGCAATATTTCCAAGTAATGGAAACATTATTCAAACACTCTGAATTGCTGGTCTCAGCAACCTAGGAATGTGGGTCTTAACAATCATGAGAATGGAACTAGGATTCCCACATATGAAGCTAGACTCCTCACTCACTGCAATAGTGAGAATAACATATCTACCAACAAACACAGGAAGCCACTAAGTTTATGTGTCTCAGCTCTAGGCTGAGATAGGCTCTTAAGGCAAATAATCTCACAACCTGATGCTCAGAATTTCAGGTAGTACAAAAACAAAACATGCATATTACACGGAGAGAATGAAAGTAAAAATAAAAATTAATAAAAGACCTAAATATTAATGAGAAAAAGAACCAAAAAACAACTGCTAAAAAGGATGAAAAGAACTGTTAAAATCAAGCTCAATGAAAAGGTAAATAGCTGCAGAGAAAACATGTAATGAGGAGAGAGTAGATAAACTAGAAAATAGATACCTGAAAACAAAATACTATAGGATGCAAAACACAAACAGAAAAACAAAAACAACAACAACAAAAAACTCAAGTAAAAGAGATTAAAAGACACGGAAGACAAGATAAGCTGGTCTGCTACATATATAAATAGAACTAAAGAAAGAGGAAGTGTAAAGATTGAAATTGAATCTTGGAATAAAAATAACATCTGAGGATTTCTCGAATAGGAACACCACTAGTCCTCAGATTCAGGAAATTCAATGAATTCCAAGCAGAATAAGTAAGAAAATCTCCATGTAGATACATTGTAACCAAAATACAAAGCATCAAAGACAAAGTAATCTAAAAATGACCAGGATAAATTAACTAGAATAAATCATTTCAGACTAAGTTCAGAGCCAGGCATGGTGGCGCACACTTGTAATCCCAGTACTTGGGAGGCTGAGACAGGAGGATCGCACAGGTTTGAAGCCAGCCTCGGCTACTTAGTAAGACTTTCAGCAGCTTAGTGAGACCCTGTTTCCAAACAAAATATAAAATTTGTCTGGGAGTGTAGCCCGAAGGTAAAATACCCCTCGGTTCTATCCCCAGTACCACCAAAAAAAAAAAAAAAAGAAGAAGAAGAAGAAGAAGAAGAAAGAAAAGAAAAAAGAAAAGGTAAAGCATTTATCATCCAGTAATGTGTTATTCTTTTCTCATCAAATCATCAAAAAAAGGCTTTTAGGCCGGGCGTGGTAGCGCACACTTGTGATCCCTGTGCTTGGGAGGCGGAGACAGGAGGATCGCGCAGGTTCGAAGCCAGCCACACTGGCTTAAGATACCCTGTTTCAAAAAAAAAAGTATAAAATAGGTCTGGGAGTGTGGCCCAGAGGTAGAAGGGCTTCCAGGAACCCCAGTACCACCAAAAAACAAAAAACGAACAAACAAACAAACAAAAACCCATAACAATTCCTAGTTTAATATAAAAAGTTGTATAATTTTTACTATTCTACTGCCAACTTAATTCTACTTTTCCAGTGGTTCCTTCTGGTATACAGAAATGTTACTGATTTTCCATATTAATCTTTTATTTCAATACTTCTTTTTTGAAGTAAATTCTTATCATTTTAAAACTAACATAAAAAATTTCCTAAGTATATATACATTACTCCATTCATAAGTTATATTTTTGGTTATTTTTCTCTCAGTATCTATATAATTCTTTTCATGTCTTGTTGCACTAGCAGAAACTTTTAAAGTCAGGCTAAACAATCACTGTAATAGTGAATGATCTTGTTTCTTAAGAGAGATTGATCTATTATACTCTGAATTTGGTTTAACAAAGAAACTTTGATTTATTAAAGAGAAGTCCTATTTATATTTGATTTTTTAAAAAGAATGTTTTCTTGTTACTTAATTGGTGTTTAAGTGATTGAAATACTTCTTGTTCATTTTATTGATAAAGTCTATTGTATCAATAGACTCCCACTATTTGACTCTTCTATTCCTGAGATGAAATATTTCTCTCGTAGGCTATTTTTTAAATAATTTCTTGAAGTAAACTAAAGAAAACAACCCATTGCAGCAGTGTTCACAATTAAGAAGACATAGAAAAGACTGGTAAAATCTGACAAGTACTGGAAGGGGATCTAAACATTTACCTAGAACAGTATACAAGTCAGAGATGTGTAACAAGTAGTCAAGTTTTACATCACAGGGCTTAGAGTACAAGACTAGAGTCTGACAGATCTAGACCAAATTCTAGTTTTTATTAGTTGTTTAACACTGGACCATATCACTTATCTTCTCTGCTGATCCTATATTACCTGAGTTCTAAAATGGGAATAATGCTGTGAAGCTTACATGACATAATAGGCCACCAAGTAAAGTAGTTAAATGAAGCACAATCACTTACTCTCTATCAAATACCTACCAAGAGATTCTGCTATTGTTTAAGTAGAAAATAACAACAAAAAATTGGTGGAGAAAAGCTGACTCAAAGATATATTAGTGAAAAAATCGAATCTATAAGAGTGTTCCTTATTCATAGAAAAATCAGTATAAATGATGAATAATAATGGTATTTTGGATGAAATAATAATCTTAAAGAGGAAATAGTGAAAACTTTAAGTAATTAGGCAGCAAAAACTAGTTACTCTGGCCAGAAGGATGGAGGAAGGAGACTGGCTTCAGGCTTTAATGTAGATAAAGAAAGAATGACTATAGTTTAATGAGGAGGGGAAAAAAAGAAACCCAAAAATATTATATCTAGTCAAGCTGTTATTTGGTTATAAAGATAATATATAATCTCAAACACAAAGACTAAAGAGTATACAGTAATGAAATCCATATAAACAAAATATAAATTAAAATAATGAAACAAGGACTTTTATCATTGTATTAGGGTAAAAGAACAATAAATTTATTTAAATATAGATCTAAGAATATACAACTATAAAATTCCCCATGTTAATGCTGAAAATGTCAATAATATAAAAGTAATATAACTAACCAGAATTAAAAGATGGAGGACAGAAAATTAAAAATATACATTTAATTAAAAATATACATTTAATTAAAAATGAAAAATATACATTTAGGTATACTAATATCCTCCACTTTTATGGCAAGTCAGTGAATACAATACAAAATTGAATAATGTAATTTAAATCATTCTAATTTCTGTATTTTCATACTATTTTGTATAGAGTGGAGATACTTAAGAAATCTCTTAAATATTTAAATGGAACTGAGAAGTTTTCTTAGCACTTAGTATTTTCATGTTAAGTTCAAGGAAAATAAAATACAGTATTTTTTAAATGTGGTGTAATTCTATTTATTTATTTATTTATTTATTTAGTGGTACTGAGGGTGGAACCCAGGGGCCTTCTACCTCCAGGCTATACTCCCAGACCTATTTCATACTTTATTTGGAAACAGGGTCTCACTAAGTTGCTGAAAGCCTCACTAAGTAGCTGAGGCTGGCTTCGAACCTGTGCAATCCTCCTGTCTCAGCCTCCCAAGTGCGGGGATTATAAGCGTGCGCCACCACGCCCGGCTCTTTTTTACTTTTTTTGTGGTATTGGGGGTGGAACCCAGGGGCTTTCTACCTCCAGGCTATACGCCCAGACTTATTTTTTTATACTTTATTTGGAAATAGGGTCTCACTAAGTTGCTGAGAACCTCACTAAGTAAATGAGGCTGGCTTCGAAACTGTGTGATCCTCCTGTGTCAGCCTCTCAAGTGCAAGGATTACAAGCTTGTGATACCACGCCCGGCTTAAATGTAGTGTAATTCTTTTAATAAAATGCTCTGTTTAACCTTATTTGTTCCTATGTATGTTTGCACAAAGAAATGTCTTAAATAATGTTTACCTATTCTTTCTGAGTTATTGCTGGATATTTTGAGGTGTCATTGCTTTGGAGAGAATAGGAAATCCTTAATTTTTATAATAAGTAGACAAAATTTTTATGAAAAATTAAGTCATTTGGAAAAATTTATAAGTTATATTTTATCACAGTGATCAATCTATAGTTGGTGCTAAATAAGCATAGGTATAAACTAGGAAAGAAATGGCATCAGAATACTAACACTGGAAACTATCAGAAGAAAATGTGGGGTCTTGGAAAGAGGAAGAATTTTGTGAGAAGACATCTCAAATGTAGCACACAGAATAAAAATTATTGAGAATCTTTTCAGGTATATACTATTTTATCTAAGAACATTAGATAAAATAGTATATACCTGAAAAGATAAGATCATTTTTGTGAAGGTCATGCTTACTTGATAACAGTAACCATTACATAAATTAAAAATTTTACATTTTCCAGAGCTCTTGCCTTGCTAAATTTGCTTTACTGACATCAAAACACTTTCCACATTATGTAAAAGAACGAATATGTGGACAAAGGATTTTCAATTCAGTACACATGTTATTGTGTACTGATTAAAGAAGGAAAAGTGAGGTGGAGGTTCCTCTGGCTGACTACCTATTCTTTTATCAGTATGGATCAGAATTATTCAAAATGCCTTCTATTGGAGGTGGTTTTATATAGTGTTTCAGAAAGGAGGGTTTATGTAGGTGGACTTTTCACATCTTCTCTAGGCACTGTTGGCCCTGCCAATGCAGATGCAGGCAGGGAGCTCCCTCCTTCACCTGCAAGCCCATTCCACCTAATCCCAAACAACTTGCGATGATGAGAAAAGGTGTATCATGAGCTTCTATTCCACTTAAGAACAAGATCTAAAATGAGTGGAGCATGGTATATCACAGTTATAATCCCACGTATCGAGGAGGCTAAAATAGGAGGGTCTCAAATTTGATGCTAGCCAGGGCAACTTAGCAAGACCTAGTCCCAAATTAAATGGGCTGAGAATGTAGCTTAAGGGTAGAACACTCCTGGGTTTATTCCTAGTACCATAAAACCTAGCCAAAAATAAAATAAAACAAAGAATCATTCTGTTTTATGTCTATAATCAATCATACCTAAATGTTGCCTTCCTGATAATACCTATATGGTGATAACACCGAAGATATTATTTTGCCTTATTTTTCTAATTCCCGACTTTTCACTGGGTAGGCGGGAGTTCCCCAATCTCCCAAGAAATACTGTTTGCTTTTTCAAGACAAATGGTGCTTTTGGTCACCTAAACTTGAAAACTGCTCTTCCTTACTGCCTTATCTAACTGGCAAGTTTGGACTTTCTTGGTACAGCTGCCCGCCCAAAGCAAGGACACCACATTCTTTTACCCTTGTTGCTCTGTGATTGTACCTGCCTTTAAATCTCTCTCCAAAATAAGGTCAGAGTAAATTTTAAAGCTCAAGTTTGATCTCATAAGCTAACTGCTATAGCACTACTTCACTCTCAGATTTCAAACTCATGAACACTATGATAAGGCTCTTCACGGTGTCAGGTGGGGGGTTATTTCAAAAGATCTTTTCTATACAAATTTGGTAGGTAATATGATTCATCATTCTATGCCCTTCTATAAAATTAAAACAAATCATAATTAAGTAGTCACATTTAATCAAATAAAAGTATTTTGGTATTTAGGGATATTTGGTGCATTTTTTTTTCTGATCTTAGAATCCATTTGTTAAAACTTTTAATTCTGCCATGGTCTGGCTACATAATCTCAAATATTTTGGAGCAAATATACTAAGAAGAAAAAAAAAGGGTGTGGTGTACTCTGTCTGCAAAATAAATGGATTTAATCATAGGGTGTATTCCAATTTGCACAAAATAATAAGTCTATTACTATAAGGCCACTGCAGGGACATTAAACAAAATGTCTTAAAATCTCCACTGCAATTTTATTCTCTACTACTATGGATAAATAAACTGGCTATATGAATTTCATAGCATTGTAAGCCCAAATTACTAAAAAAAATTTTTTCTTGAATATGATCTCACCTCTCAAAGGTAAACATTTTGGGAAAAATAATAATATATACTTAAGTTCTGGGAATGAATCTCAGTTTTTCATTGAGCCACTATGCCACCAAAGGATGCTTTTGAAAAATTAATACAAACCTTTCCTTTTTCCATCTCACTTCATTTCTTTATTTTATTTTGTTTAGCTTTTTTTTCTTATTTGGAAAGCCATGAGGGAAGGGGACAGGAGGAGAAAGGAAGCGGATAGTAAAAGGAGAAGAGGAAAGGCTTTATAATTTTTCCAACAGTAAACAGAACTCCAAATTTAGAGAAAAAGAAAAAGAAGAAAGTAAACTTTATTTTCTTCTTTCTCCAGAGAGTCACATAACTCACACAGTATAGCTTTATGAACAGAATGGGCAATGGGACAGAGCACTGACCACCATTTTATGCTGCCTGACTTTTCTAAAAACTCACACCCATATTGTGGCCTAAAGATTTGCCCTAAGTGGATCTGCAGATTCTCTGCTTCTGAAACCTGGCTGGCATTTAGCTGAAAACAAGCTGCATCCTCAGAGCTACTAGTGATTGGATGCAAGGGCTGACTCATTCCCAGGCTGCTGCTACAGAAAATGCCAGTTTTTCTTTTACATCAGGCTATGAAGACTTAACCTCTCTGTGTGTTTCTTACTTTGTTACCACCTGGCAGAAAAACAGGATCAAAAAGCTTACTTGACTATGCTAGACCAAACCTCAAGAAAATAACGACAAAGATGGGAGCCAGGAAAAGCACTTTGGAAACTGCTTGCACCTAATAAAAACATATTTTTAATTTAGCTAATGTGAAATCCAAAGTAGTTCAGTCCAAATGGAAAAGATGCTTTATTTATATTTATGTGAGTTCTTAATTTAGGCTTGATTCATGCTTCATGAATAAAAACTACCATTTTATAGAATGAAGTTAACATTTGGTCTTCATGTTCTCTTGCTGCTCTTCATTAAACCAGTAAGAGATATGTGGCAAGATTCACTATTTGTTTTTAATTTTGTGAATAAAACAAAAATTTTCTTTTACAGAGAAAGGTCATTAAAGTATAATCAATAAAGTAATATAATTAGAATTTCACATGGCTGCTTTTACTTTTTTCTTTAAAATTCTCCACGTACTGTACTAAGCACATCCCCTCATATAATTAAATCTTCACATCAAGTTCTAAAGGCATGTTATTCTTATAGGTGGGAATTAGGTAGTGAGAATGGTGTGGGTAGTTGGAAAGAGAATAGCACATAGAGGGACAATGTGGCAAGAAGCAGCAGGCAGATGGAATTACACCAGCTCACCTGAAAGATGGTGCACCTAACTAGAATCACACAGAGTAAGTCTCAGAGAACAAAACATGCTATATTATATG
Source organism: Muscardinus avellanarius (assembly GCF_963383645.1). Classification (NCBI taxonomy): domain Eukaryota; kingdom Metazoa; phylum Chordata; class Mammalia; order Rodentia; family Gliridae; genus Muscardinus; species Muscardinus avellanarius. The sequence continues at coordinate 53,880,004 of NC_137786.1, read as the reverse complement.
CATTCTATAACTTTAACATCAAAATACAAGTTTTATGAACTTGAAGAACACTTAAATATGGGGATAGATAGAAATATTTTCAATGTAATATAGTTTAAATAGAATTTCTAAAATTTTAGCAAATATTGGAATTACCTAAAGGATTGTTTGAAGAAAACATACTGCTAATCCCAGAGTTTCTAATTTTATAGATTTGGGGTAGAACCTGAGATTCCTATTTATAACAAATACCTCAGGGAAGCTAATGTTGCTGATCTGAGGGCCAAGTAAATGTTACATAAGTAACTATGCAATTTTATTAATATTTTCTTAGCTTTGAAAATAACCCTCTACAAAGAGCTAATAGAATCCACTTACTTTATATTTGATCAAACTTCAAATTGAACACAATGAAAAGTTAAAAGATAACTTGGAAATAGTGAATAAGAAAATAAAGTATTTCCCCGAGGAAAAGTCAATAATAAACTTAGGTATTTTCCAGGAACTAGAGAAACAAAGGCACTCCTCTACATGCTTACTGTACTTTATTACATTGAACAGTCTTCAGAATGACTTTTCTTATATGTGGATTAAAGGGAGATAGGAGATTTTGGGTGGTCTACAATTTTGATAGTTTCTTGATAAATTTTCAATACATGGTCATTAGCTTTATGGGTAGTTCTATACTCTGAATTTATAATGTATATTTAGAACTTGTACCATAATACTACTAGTAGTTCAAAAGGATACAAATCTGGTACATAATAAGGCAGTGACTATTCAAAGCTAACACACACACACACACACACACACACACACACACACACACACACACACAGAAACCAGAACAAGAAATGGGTTTTTGAAGGACCTCTTAAAGCATTTCTCTCCTCTTCCTTTGAGGAACCTGTTCTACCTTTGAGAAAGAGGAGGTTGGGGTTAGAAACAGGTCCGTTCTGCATTAAAAGTATCCTCCAGCTCTCACTATGCTACCCTGAGGTGGGCTCTGCTGTGTCATTCAGTAAAGTATGGCTCAGACTTGAGATCAGGTTCGTTAAAAATGTTGGATTATTATGGCTGATATTACTTTCTCAAGTTCAACTGATTTGCAGGATGATTGCTTATAATGGACATTGGAGGTCTGTCCTAATGCCTACCAAGGCTTTCTTTGCTGGTACTTCTGCCTCAGTCTATAAACTTAGACTCACTCCAGTCTTCCATATAGCTCAGATTCTGATTGACTCTGTTCCCCTGGTTGTTAGGAATGAGTTGACAATAAAATACTAATTTCTTTATTAGGAAATGTTTACTCTTCTTAACCTCCACATAAAATGTGTGCCAATAACACAGAAAACTATTCTTTTTAAAGTGAAAGTCACTCTGTGATATCTTTTATGTCATAAAACTTTGACATATAATAATAATAATAATAATAATAATAATAATAATAATAATAATACCAAAAGCAAGTATCACTTATGTCTCCCTTTTGTAAGTTCTGCATGGGATGATCAAATTCTTTGCATTCACAAAGATACAGGTTCCAGCCCCAGGTGGAGAGCTCACTAGCTCCACAACATTGAGAAGTTTATATAAAACTCACTGAGCCTGATTCCTTCCTAATAAGTGAACAAAGGAATATCCACAGTAGTGATGGGAGTTTCAAAAATCCTAATGCTGTTTTCTTTCTTCCATTCTTAAGACTAAACCACTTTGTTTCTGTTTTTGCTGGAAGCTGGTAAACCCTATTTATCTACAACTCTTCATGTCTGTGAAATGTTTATAATGTACTTTGGTAGAAAATGTCAAAGCTAAAATGTCATGCATTCTCCCTTCATTCTTTCCCATACCTTATAAAATGAGTGATAAAAAAAACAACGGGCTCTAATCTATAGGATACTTTACCTAAGAGTGAAACTCACATTGTCTCAAGTGCATATGAAACATTCTCAGGATAGACCACATGCTAGCTCACAAAACAAGGCTGGACATATTTAAAAGGATTGAAGTTATACAAAATATGTTCTCCAACCATATGAAATGAGATTAGAAATCAATCAAAGAGAAATATGGAGAATCCACAAATATGTGGAAATTAACAACAGATTAAATAATTTTCAGAAAAATTAAAGTATTTTGAGTTGAATGAAACAAAAACACAACATATTCAAATTCATGGGTAAACACAAAACAATGCTTAGAGGAAAATTCACAGCTATAAGTAAATTACTATATTAAAAACTAAGATCTCAAATCACTAAATTAACCTTCTACTCATAAGAAACTAGAAAAATACCTTGTACCACTTTGACATACTAAGAGCCTTAAGTAAACATGTCATAAATATGATTATCCTTATAGCCTAGTACTCTTTTCTTGTATTCTTTTCCTATTAAGGATCAAATTATATATTTAGAAAACAATTAGCAAGTGATCTATCTCAACTAATAATTGGGAATTATATTTTGGGGGGGGTTCTAAAAGTTAATGTGATGAAGTTGGCTCCACACCTGTAATCCTAGTACTTGGGGGGCTGAAATAGGAGGACTACAGGTCCAGCCTCAGAAACTTATACTCTCAGCAAGTTAGCATGACCCTGTTTCAAAATGAAAAATAAAAAATGTCTGGAGGTATAATCCAGAGGTAGAATACCGCTATTACCAAAAATAGTTGCCAATACCCTTAACAAAAAAATTAATGTGATAACTCTGAGACAAAATACATTGGCCTTGGTCTTTGAATCACATATTCAGATTATATCACCAAAGTGTTTGTATGCACATATTCTCACCATAAGCTCAGAGGAGACAGGGCATGGTCTTGTATTATGTGTTTTATAGATGAAGAAACTGAGGCTAAAATTAAAGAGCCTCCTTAAAAAACAGTGTATCAAGTGCCAGTAACATTTGAAGTCTCTATTATATACATATAATTATTTTTACTAAGGTTTTTGCATGTACATTGGTTATAATAATTTATTTTGAATTCTAAACATTTTAAATCCAGATCTATTTTCTTGTAAGTTCACCGTATGACAGATGTGGCTGGAAGACTTCAAAATAAATGGAGCCTTTAAAAGATGATTCAAGATATATTGTTATTTTAATATTAATATTTCAAGAAGATGTTTATATACATGGCTAGACAGTCTCATCACATCCTGAAAAATTTGCTCAACATGATGTTATTTGCTTATTTGTTGGCTCTTAGAACTCTGAGTAATTAGCAAAAAAAGTTCCTTGAGCAAAAACATTTTATACTAAAATAAAAATATATGGGAATTTAGTTCTTGAGTCTAAAACTAAACCCCTTCTCTCTAAAAATAAAATAAGCAAATTCACTCTCAATCCCAAAAACAAAATCAACCAATGACTCAATCATTTAAATTCTCCTATTTGATGTCATCATTTCCAAATAAATCTCTTTCCAAAGTCTTTGTTTATGTCACATCAATCCATATAAATCAAGTAAGGTTATGCCAAGTCTTGTATCATAATGTCCTTTCTTTTGCCTTAAAATTTTAAATCACAGGAAATTTACATGTGACTATTTACTGTTCTGTAGATTTTCCAACTATTTCTTCCAAAACTAAAGATGCAATTCTGAGAAAGAGACTAAAGTGGGCTATTCCCTGCATATTTAACAATGGGACCACATTCTGCCTTACTATAAGCATTAGTAATAATATCCTCTGCCACAAAGAGGAATACTTTTTTAAAATGCATTCATCATGGGGCATTATATTTTGTGTCAGACACATGGTTGATAATAAATGTTTGTAGAAAAACTATCTCAAAACAATATAAAAAGATAAATATCTCAGTCAAAACTGAGTCTTCCTTCTCAGGAATAATAAGTTTTTGAGAGCTTATGCACAGCTTGGTGACTACAGTTAATATTAATATATTGTATATTTCAAAATTGCTGAGACAGTAGTGTATTTCAAATATTTTCACTATGGAAAATAAATATGTGGGGAGATGGATAGGCTAATTAACTTGATTTAATCATTCACGAAAGTATATGCATATCAAAATATCACATTGAACCCTATAAATATATATAAAGTATAATTAGTATTGGTTAATTAAATTTTTTTAATTTAAAAATAAATAATAGCCAGGCGTGGTGGCGCGCGCTTGAAATCCCCACGCTTGGGAGGCTGAGAGAGGAGGATTGCGCAGGTTCGAAACCAGCCTCAGCTACTTAGTGAGGCTCTCAGCAACTTAGTGAGACCCTGTTTCCAAATAAAATATAAAAAAGGTCTGGGAGTATAGCCCGGAGGTAGAAAGCCTCTGGGTTCCACCCCCAGTACCACACACACACACACACACACACACACACACACACAAAATAATAATAATAAATATTTATTCTGAATTAAAGATTAGGATTGATTACAATACCACCTAAGATATATTAAATACATCTCAACATAAATAAGTAAAAATATTTATCCTAGTTCACAAATTTAAAAAAAAATTTTAGCCAGTTATGATGGCTCATATCTGTAATTCTAGAAATTGAGAAACTGAGACAGGAGGATAGCAGGTTCACAGCCAGCCTCAGCAACTTTGTGAGGCCCTCTGCAACTTACTGAGACCCTTGTTGCAAAAAATAAAAAAGAAAATAAGGTTTGGGGTGTATTCAGAGGTAAAAGGACTCTGGGCTCAATCCCCAGTACCACACACACACACACACACACACACACACACACACACACACACACACGGGGGGGGGGGCAAGAAAAAGAAAATAGAACAATCTTAAATCATTCCATAAAATATATTAACATGTGGGGAGATGACTTCTAGAAAATTAACTTTTCAGGCTCAAAAGGAACATATTAGGAAATATAAATTTAGAGGCACCAAAACTAACTATGTTGGGGTATCTGTTGTTTTGGCCAAGCAACAGCCCAACAGTGTTTGTAGTTAGAAGGACTCCAAAGTAGCTTGAAGGTAGAACTCTTATCTCACACTTGAGAAGTCAGTGGTCTGAAAAGATCATACTCACTAACAGCTACAGCCTGTATATATGATCTCAGCAAAACAAGCAGATGTTCTTGTCCAGAGCCCTAAATTTTAAAGACAGACTGGACAGTAAAAGAAAATGAGCAGGCCAAAGTTGGGATGATTTAAAAAGAATAATGACTGTCATTTAATCATATTGGATGTATAAAAGTCCATGAGCTATAAATAATATTAATGATAGAGAATGCCAGATAAACAAATGAAAAAACTCATTTGTCACCCTTAGACATGACTATTGCATTTGTTACTATAAAAACTGATAATAAGCCGGGCGTGGTGGTGCAGGCTTGTAATCCCCGCGCTTGGGAGGCGGAGACAGGAGGATCGCGCAGGTTCGAAGCCAGCTGTGCTGGCTTAAGAGATCCTGTTTCCAAATAAAAATATATAAACAATAGGTCTGGGAGTGTAGCCCAGAGGTAGAAGGGCTTCCAGGAACCCCAGTACCACACACACACAAAAAAAAATGATAATAAAAGAAAAGAATTAAAAATGTATCCTGCCTTTTTGGTAAAAACAACAACAACAACAACAACAACAAACAAAAAAACAAACAAATCCAGAAAGCAAGTCATTTTAAAGGACAACCTGCCTGACTCTTCAACAAATCAGTGGTATAAAAAAAGGAAAAAAAGAAAAATGAGAGAGACTGGATGTTTGTGCCTCCTCCCATTATGGTGGCAATTAGAGGTGGGTCCTTCAGAATAATTACAAGAGTGTAATTAGTGTAATCAAGAGTGTAGAGCTTTCATGAACAGGAATACTGCCCTTATAAATAAGACCCCATACCCTTGCCCCTTCAATCATGAGGATATAATATGCTAGAAAACAGAAGTGGATCCTTGCCAAACCCTGAATCTGCTGGCACCATGATCTAGAACTCTGAGACATAAATTTCTATTGTTTATAAGCTACTCAGCTTATGACATTTGTCCCAGTTGCCTGAAATAGACTAAGATGAGATCAAAGTAATAAACAATAAAATTCAACTTATGAACCTTAAAATAAATAAATAAATATATATATATATATATATATATATTTGAGAATACTGGAAAGAATTTGAATATGGGCTAAGTATTAGAAGACAGTTATTAGGCAACTTTTAATAATTAGATATAATAATATTATATGTTCTTTTTTTGGCGTTACTAGGGATGAAACCAAAGGGCATTCTACCTCCGAACTATACCCCCAGCCCTATTTTTTTATTCCTTATTTTGAACAGGGTCTCACTGAGTTACAGAGGGGCTCACTATGTAGCTGAGGCTGTCCACAAACCGCAATCTTCCTGTCTCAGCTCCCAAATGCTGGGATTACAATCGTGTGCCACCACGCCAGGCCTATATGTCCATTTTTAAAGGGACTTATATTGAAGATTTTTATACTGAAACAACATGATTTCTATAGTTTACTTCTGCAAAGTATTTTAAAGCAAATAGGGGAAACCGAATAACTGTTAAATCTATGTGATAGGTATGAATGTTTATTCTGTTTTTTCGATGAGGAAATACTATTGTTTGTTACTTTCTGGTGTGTCTATATTTCTTTTATGATGAAAAGTTTTTAAGAGATTATTTGAGTGGTTCTTAGTGGCATTAAGTCCAATAGTATAGTGGTGAAAAGTAAGTGGGGCTGTACCAGCAACTGTAGTGGCATGTACATGGTAGTGGTGTGAGAAACCCAGGCTGAGGGACCTTGCATCCTCCCTAGGTCTGTCTCTCTAACTTTACCATCAATTATGTGGATTCACTGATACTTAGTAGGAAAACACAGCTATATAATAGGGAAGACTGGGTTAAAATCTGATTAGGCCAAGAAAACAAGGTGTGATAAAATAAGAAAGTCGACAGTCACTACAACATCAGGGATCCTGAGATCATGTGGTTTGGTAACCCAAGCTACCACATGGAAAGACCACACAAAAAGAAAGAATCAAAGCCTTGGATATTTGACCCCAAGTGACAGATCCCATGGGTTAATCTAGGCAGTTCCCAGTCACTTGAGCAATCTCAATTAAGGATGCAGATATTGTAGAGCAGAGTAAAGCATCTACTTGGTATCCTGTCCAAAGTACTGACCTACAGAATTAAAAGTTTTTTGTTCTAGTTACTATGTTTTGAGGTGGTTTCTACACAGCAAAGATAATTGAAACAAGACTATACTATGATGTGTAGTCATTTGTACTTCAAATATACAAGTTCTTAGCTAATAACATCTTTAGAAGAAATTCACATTTTTGATCATTTTAATGACCATAAAGAGGTACACCAAAGTATTTAGAGTTATGATGAAATACAAGTGTTTATGTTACAAGTTTAAAAGATAGTTATACATGTAAATACCCACTCAAAAATTTGATGGGAAATTTTATGCCAAAAGGTTGATATTGCTATATAAATATTAAAAATGAAAACTAGTTATAAATGAGGTCCTTATGTTGAGGAAGTACCCATCATAAAACATAGTCAAAACAATTATGGGTAAAATTGAAAATCTAGCCTGAAAAATCAGGAGTTTGGGCTGACACCTTAGCCTTATCTGATAATATCACATGATAGTGGTATGCTTTGAAATTAAATCCAAGGGACAGTCCATGGGGTGATGTGGACTCTCAGTTTCAATAGTCAGGAAGGCAAAAGCTTTCTTTAGATAGCTATTAGTTGTGTTTGTGGGGGTTGGGGTTGAAGATTGAACCCAGGGCATTCTACCTCTGAGCTATACCCCTAGACCAATTTTATTTTTTATTGGAAACTGGAGCTTGCTAAATTGCTGAGGCTGGATTTGAACCTGCGGTCCTCCTGTCTCAGCCTCCCAAGTACCAGGATTATATCTATCTATGTGTCACTGAGCCCAGTTTAACTGTTGATTTTTAGTGATTAGTTTACTATAAATATAAATAACTTTTATATTTAACTCACACTGAGAGTTTAAATAGTTTAAAATCCAGCATCACATGCTAAACATTTTAATTCTTCCACTAAAATAATTAATTCATTTAAATATAAATTAATAAAATTATTACATTAAAATAACTTGTTAAATTTGGAATGCATTGGTAGGTTCAGTATAACAGCAGATTAAGTGCGTGGTTATCTGAAATGAGATTGCAGGGTTGAAATGTTTGGCTAGTCTTTTTTAGCTTGTGGCTATAGCTCTTCAAATCAAAATGGATCTAACAATGAGTAACTATGTAATAGAGTTATTGAGAAGATTAAATGAGTTATAGAAATCTGTGTAATAGGACAAAAAAGCACTTGCTGTTAATGTTACATTTCAACTTTACCAACAATAAAATGTCAATACTACAGTTTCAAAGGAACAATCACACTATAAACTATCACACTCTTTAGAAAAGATCTAAGAATGATAAAATAAACATGAAGAACTTAGTAGAGTTCCTGAAACATAATAAGCACTCACAATAATTACAGAATTCTAATAGGAAAGGATCTCACATTATCTGAATCTGTTTCTAGAACACTGCCTTCTTGTGGTCTGCACACACAGTACCTTCCTTGGCCAAACTTTTATGCAAATAGTATATTTTCTTTTTAAGAGTAAGCTCAAAACCCTCTAGGAACTTTATCATTACTGAACTGGGGATTGAACCCAGGGGCATTCTACCTCCCAGCTATATTCCCAAGCCCTCCTATGTTTTTATTCTTTATTTTGAAACAGGGTCTCACTAAGTTGTGGGGACCTCACTAAGTAGCTGAGGCTGGCTTCGAATCTGTGGTCCTCCTGTCTCAGCTTCCCAAGTACTGGGATTACAAACATATACCACCACGCAAGGCCGAGAGGTCTACTTTCTTCCACTTTTGTTGTTTGCCGTTGTAATCTGAACTCGAATAAGCTTTTGCTCCCTCTTAAATTTTTTTAAATTTTTTTCTTTAACATATAATTTAAATATAGTGCAATGAACCATATCTTAAGTGTTTTTAGTTCAATGAGTCTGACAGATATATATACCTTGAAACCCAAACCCCTAGAATGCTTTCACCATCTCAGAAAGTTCCCTGTACTCCTTTCCACATAATCTCTGCCATCCTTCTCTGCCGCTGACACCTGCCCCTTCCTGCCACAGTCACTGCTCTGCTTTCTATCACCAGAGATTGCTTTTGCTTGGTCTAAGGATTCACATAAACAGTCATGCAGGATGTTCTCTAGTGTCAGGCCTTTTCACACCACACCAAGTGTCTTAAAGAGTCACAGAAATCACTGTAGTTATGTATGAGAGGGTTGTTTCTTTTTATTGTTAACTAGTATTCCATGCACAATTCATCTATTGATTTTCCTATTGATATAAAATTGGGTTGCTTTCAGTGTTCATTTATGCTTATTATGACATGTATGTGCAAGTCTTTTCCTGGGTAAATGCATTCATTTCTCTTTGAATAATATCTGAGCATGAAATACTTGTACATGATGGGCTATAGGGTACAAGGATGCTTACATTTATAAAAACTATCAAATTGCTTGTTATATTTTACACATCCACTAACAACTTCTGTTTGACAGTTTTGGTTCTCTACATTTTTGCTAACACAGCTACATTTCTTCTAACATGGTTTTTCTGTTATACTTTTTTGGGTGAGGTACTGGGAATTAAACTCAGGAGCATTCTCCCTCTTAAGTCACGCCCCCCCAGTTATTTTAACTTTTTGTTTGGAAACAGGGTCTCACTAGGTTGCTGAAATCTCCATATGTTGCTGAGGCTGCCCATGAAACTGTGATTTTCCTGTCTCAGCCTCCCCAGTACTAGGATTACAGGGGTGTACCACCACACCTGGCTTCTTCACACTTTCTTAAAGCCAGGTTAGTGGTTTATTTTGTGTTTCCCTGAATATGAAACTGAACATTTTTCATGTGCTTATTGGCCACTTTTGTTTTCCTATGTATGTCTGTTCAAGTCTTTTGTCCATTCTTAAAATTTTCTTCTTTATTTTGAATAACAAATTTCTAGATACAAGTTTTTTTTTGTTGTTGTTTTGGTTTGGTTTTGGTGGTACTGGGGTTCCTGGAAACCCTTCTACCTCCAGGCTACACTCCCAGACCTATTTTTTCTATATATATTTTTATTTGGAAAGAGGGTCTCTTAAACCAGCGATGGTGACTTCAAACCTGCGCAATCCTCCTGTCTCCGCCTCCCAAGCGCGGGGATTACAAGCATGCGCCACCACGCCCAGCTTTAGATACAAATCTTTTATCAAATATATATGTTGCAATGCTTTCTTCTAAGCTGTTGTTATTTATTCATTTTCTTAACATTTCGATGTGCAGACATTTTTAAAATTTCTTAAGTCCTCGTGTCTCTTTAAAGTATGATTGGCACTGAAATGATATGAATTACAATCAAAATCCTTACTGATCATTTATTAAATCAGATGATATGACAAAGCCCAAGATGAGTTTTCAGTAAGAAACCAGAAGCTGAGTGTGGTGGCGCATGCTTGTCATCCCAGTACTTGGAAGGCTCTGAATCTGCCACTGACTTCTGATCTAGGGTTTCTTGCCACTACTCTGATACATCTAACCTGGCTAAATAACTTTCTATTTTTAGGAGTTTTATTTTCCCCTGACTTCTAGTATTTTAGCAAGGCTACCTTAATTATGCAAAGAAGCTATATATTATCTTTACCCTTGTTTTCCAAAGTAAACAAATTGGTTATCACAAGGAACAAGCACTCAATATAGCCTCTAGGTTGCCGAAAGATACTGACAGGTCTTCTCTGAGTGTGATTCTTAAATTATCTAATAGTAGATTCCTGTTGGAGGGTTCCACTTTTATAGACTTTGTATTGCTAGATTTATTAAATGTGATAGACATCACAAATCCATCTTGACTGCACATATTCTGCCCACACAAAGGCATCTGTCTTTGTCCTTTTGGACAGCAGCAGAACACCAGTCAGTGAGTAAATGTGGTGAAAAGGAAGTACCGTCTTTTTTGGCAGTGATGAATGAACTGAACACTGAAATTTAAACTGGTAATAAATGGTGCTGCCTAGACTTTATGCTTCAAAACAATATACTGCCCAGCTGTTAACTTATTCAAACCTTAAATCAAGCACAGCTTACAACGCCTCCAATCTGGTCCTTTCTCAGGAAAAATAGCCTGGAAAAGGCATTGCCGACTGACACATTTCTCTTTGCAACTAAAACAAGCAGTATTTTTTCAGCCTTTTATACATTTGTAGATTTTAATCAACATACTTATATTTTCAAGTTGGACTGATTACATTATCTAGGAATATCTGCTCCATCATTTGGTGTTATGTTGTGAAGATCATTTACGGAAAAAATAAAAATTTAATGCAGATTTTATTTTCAAGGTTATTGAAAACTGAATTTATACATAATACAAAGGTTGTAGAACGGTGACTAAGAATAATTGAGTCAATTTCTATTGCCTCCAAATGTTAACCTTTAATTTAACATTATCCCATAAGATTATTCTTTACTTAAAATGCTCTTATTCTGATGAACCTGGTATGCACACTGGAATGATTCAAATCTCTAAATTCTTTCTGGAACTACTTTTTATAACTAGAGATATAAGTCAGTGATTTCTTATCCCCAAATGTTGCTGTTAAAAAACCAAAAAATCTAGTCAGGTGGGGTGGCACATGCCTATAAGTCCAGTACTTAAGAGTCTGAGATAGCAGGATCATAGGTTTGTGGCCAACCTTAGCAACTTAGTAAAAAAATATTTATAAAATAGGGCTGAGGTGTTTAAATATATATTTTTATTATATATATTATATATTACATATTATATATATATTATATATATATATTAGGACTGAGGTGTTGCTCAGAGGTAGAATTCCCCTGAGTTCAATCCTAAGTAAACCCCCACAAAAATAATGGCCCACAAAAGAAACCCTATTTGCTCTTTTAAAAGATTGTAAGGTTTCTGCTAAACAATATCATTTAAACTGTATCTTCCTGATTATAGTGGTGCATACCCGTAATCCCAGTACTTGGGAGGCTAAGACAGGAAAATCACAGGTACAAAGCCAACTTCGGCAACTTAGCAAGATCCTATTTCTAAATAAAAAGTAAAATAAGACTGGAGGTGTAGAACAAAGGTAGAATGCCTGAGTTGAATCCCCAGCATCACAATCAGTCAATAGAAACAAGAAAACCTGTAGCTTACAGACATCTAAAAATCCATAAAATCTGCATGTAAGATTAATGATCAGTAGGTTTTGGTTTAAAGAAGATGGTAATGTTAATAATGTTTCCACCAGGCCAAACTTTCCCCTGATAAATGAATTTATGTTTGAGCTGCTCATGTTATAGATTTCTTGCAAACAGCCATTTTCTTTTCCTCTGCTTATTCCCTGAAGTTCTGATATAAGACTGTACTAAATCAAGAAATTTATTCTCTAAATGCCGTGTTAAGAGAAAATACCCACATAAAAAAGGTTATTCCCATGTATTCAATCCCACTGTTATCCATAATTCTATACTCTCATTTATCTTTCAAAAGGAGAACCCAAAGAACCTATCTCATACTATTTGTGAAATGTCCATGACGGGGCATTACTTACATAGGTATAGTGTTACCCCAACTGCCCACTGTGTAGGGTTGTTTTGGTCATTATTCAATAAACATGTATCTCAGAGAGGTTAAAATAAAATGTTCTACTTGTTCTGAAACCCAAAGCACTTGCTTTTGATTCACAGATAAAGTACAACTCTACTTTACATACATCTTATATTGTTCTGGAAGAAGCAATAACTAATTAAAAGGATTAACCAAGCCCTGTTCTCCATCAACACAATGTACACAAGGTGAAACAGCTACAAAGAAAGCACTTGATTGCTTATTATGCCAATGTATTCTGAAAAAGGCATATATTTTCTAGTTGCAAACATAGTCTCTGAGAATGGTGACTTCACTACCTGCAAATAAAATACTACTTTTAACATTCTTCTTCAATAATTACTTGGGAGTGAAAACTGTTTTAAAATTTATTCACAAATTATTTTTTCGAAATATGACAACAATAAATCTCTTTCAAAAGGCCAAGAATTGCTTATTGTTAGACCATTAATATTGAGGATGCCAAGCATTTATACAAGATAGCAAAAGTTTAAACATGACCACACTAACTATAAACTTGGCTCAGAACACCAATGATCTCATATCAGCCTGTGGGCATTGCAGGCATAGAAAAGAGAAGAGAAAAATGAAACAATACAACTGTAAATGTATTAAACTAGACCTCTTTTAGTCATTAAGATTCTTTAAAAAAAAAAAAAAGAAAACCCAAAACTTCAAAAATCTTAATTCCTAAGGGTACTGAATAGTTTCTTATAGAGGAATTAGCATGCCTGTCTTTTAACAGGGTTATAAAAATTTGCTGGAATCAAGGAGAGAAGCAGACAACTAAAGACAAGGACAGTTTATGACGCTAAGCAAAGGCAGTGATGGTTACTTATGAGAACAACATATGAAAATCAACATTGGTGCTGGAAATTGAAATATTAATAAAATAGAAGCCATACAAATAACTATTTCTAAAATGTATATTTTATCCTAAGACAGAACATTTACTCAGTAATCTCTAACCAACATCAATTGTATAAAGCAAACACATTAATTATTGAAATATAAAGTTTTAGCCAGGCATAGTGGTACATGCTTGTAATCCCAGTATTCAGAAGGCTGAGATAGGAGGATTGAGGTTCATGGACAGCCTCAGATACTTAGGCTCTTTGCAACTCAGTGAGACCCTATTTAAAAAAAAAAAAAAAAAAGACTAAAAAGTAGGGTTGGGGGTGTAGCTCGGAGGTAGAATGCCCCTAGGTTCCATCCCCAGACCCGCAAAATAAATAAGTAAATAAATAGGAAAATGAACGAGATGAATTAAATGTGTTAAAGTTTTCAACAAAGTACTGAAGAAATGAGTATCTAGCATACTTCTTTACACTTAGTAGGTGTTCAATAAATCTTCAATTGAATCAAATAAAGCTTTTTGCTTTGTATATTTTACTTGTCTAGCATTTAAATTGTATCATATAAGTCAGGCATTTATCAAAAATTTCCAATATTTATGAATTTTTAAAATTCACATATTTGATGCCGGATGTGATGACACATGCCTGTAATCCCTGTATTTGGGAAACTGAGACAGGAGGATTATGAGTTCACGGACAATTTCAGAAGTACTGAGACTCTCATCAAACTAGGGAGACCTTGTTTCCAAATAAAAATAAAATAAGGCTGGAGGCGTAGCTCAGAGGTAGAATGTCTCTGGGCTCAACTCCCAGTGCCACCCCCCAAAAAATTCACATATTTGCATAATATTCAAATGAATATAATAATTGTATTTTCTTTCTTTCTTTCTTTCTTTCTTTCTTTCTTTCTTTCTTTCTTTCTTTCTTTCTTTCTTTCTTTCAGTGGTACTGGGGTTCCTGGAAGCCCTTCTATATCCGGGCTACACTCCCAGACCTATTTTTTAGTTTTGGAAACAGGGTCTCTTAAGCCAGCATGGCTGGCTTCGAACCTGCGGGATCCTCCTGTCTCTGCCTCCCAAGCACGGTGATTGCAAGCGTGCACCACCGCGCCCAGCTAATAATTATATTTTCAATTCTATATTCTAGCACTATAAAAAAATTTGGTTAGTGTTTAAAAAAGATAATTCCTTCTTCAAGTACCTGTGGAACTCTCCTAATTAAAAAAAAAAAAGTCTAGCCGGTCATGGTGGTGCAGCTTGTAATTCCTGAGCTTGGGAGACTGAGAGAGGAGGACTGTGCAGGTTCGAAGCCAGCCTCAGCTGGTTTAAGAAACCCTATCTCCAAATAAAATATAAAAATAGGTCTGGGAGTGTACCTGGAGGTAAGGCCCCTGGGTTCCATCTCCAGTACCACCAAAAAAATAAAAAAGTCTACTGGCTCCTTTCATTTTTTTTCTTCCTAATATAAGTTTCTTCCTTTTGTTAGAATACTTTCTACTAGATCTTTCTACTATATGTAGATAAATTAAAACATTTATATGATTTTAAGTTTTACTGGGATAGAGGGTAAAGAGGACTAATTTCTGGATACTGCCATTCTAACCTTATGATTTCATACTAATATATATATGTGTATATATATATATGTATATATATACATATATATACATACATATCTATATTATTTGTGACTAAACTTGAAAATGAAATGCCTTAAAACTTAAAAATTAAGCTCAATATGATTTAATTAGAATTGACATGCTAAAGTCAATAATCACTCATATATGTAGTAAATCCTTGATTCTCTTTTCTCTTGAAAGAAAGCTGCTATCTTTAACTTCTTACATGTTTGAATCTTGATAATATATAGTAGTGTTGTTTTCAGATTCTCAAATAAACAACAGAGATGTGAACAAGTAAGCTGGGTTTTTTCAAGTAATGCTATTGCATAAATACAGACTGATCAAGAAAGCCCTACACGAGACACTGAAGGATTAAACCTTATAAAAATTAATGGAGATCAACTGTTCTTACATAAGTGATTCTACAAAAAGTAAACCATTACAAAAGACCTGAAGACTGAGATGTGGGGTTTATTGGCAAATGTATTTTCAGGAAGAATTAGAATTTGAAAAACTATACTAGAACTCATTAATGGCCCTACTAAGGAGCTATAGATTGAAGTTTGTTGGCTGTTGGGAGCCATTAAAGAAATAAAAGCAAGGAGGGTTGACATGAGTAGAGCAGTATTTTAGGAAACTCACTGCATCAACATAGCAAAGGCCAAATGAACACTGAACACAGGGAAACCAATTATGTTGCAGCATTATAAGCCAGGGATCAACAAACTTTCTGTAGAAGAGCAGATAGTGTTATATGCTTTGTAGGCAATATGCTCTTGATCAATACTACTCAAATCTGCTATTATAGCACAAGAGCAGCAATAGGTAAGCTGCAATACAAGTGTGGCAGGTTGGATTTGGTCTGCAGTCTATACTTTACCGATCAGTAATTTAGGTCAAAAATAAATACCTGAATTTGGCAAATGAATGTGCCAGTGTGGCAATACAGATAGAGAAAATTGGCTCTAATAGATTTAAGTAGGAGATCTGAGAATTTGGTGACTGACGACATGTAGAGGTAGATATTACAGGGGAAAAAAATTATGGGGCAACTTCCAAATTTTCAGCTTGGGTAAGTAGGTAGATGGATATATTCACTGAAAGAATCTAGGAGAGGGAGTAAATTTACTAAGAATGATTACAATTTGATTTAGACATATTAAATTTGTAGTTCCTGTGAGAAAACTAATTGCAACAGTTACAGCATGCTTTTCCACTTCCACAATTTGTCAATCCTCACATACTGCCCATTCTTCCATATAAATCTCTTAAATTCCTCTATTATACTCACCCCATTTCTAACTGCCATATGCTTTCTTGCTTCCAGGTACTTCCTTAAATGTCCCCTAAAAAAGAACAACCTCCTACTAACTCTCTTTATCCTGTTAAGTTCTTACAGCCTAGCGTCCATTACACTTAACTGCTCAAAAAAGCCAACTTTTCTTGTCTTAAATTCTTTAATACTGATCTACTCACCATCATCTGTCCCTGGCCCTATTACTTCCTTATACTGTCACTTTTCTTTTCTTTTCTTTTCTTCTTTTTCTTTTTTTTTCTCTTTTTTCTTTTGTTTTGTTTTGGTGGTACTGGGGGTGGAACCCAGGGGCTTTACTACCTCTGGGCTATACTCCCAGACCTATTTTATATTTTATTTGGTAACAGGGTCTCACTAAGTTGCTGAGAGCCTCACTAAGTAGCTGAGGCTGGCTTTGAACCTGTGCAATTCTCCTGTCTCAGCCTCCCAAGTACAAGGATTACAAGCGTGCGCCACCGGCTCACATACTATCACTTTTTAATTCTTACCTTCTTCACAGGGCCACATAATTCAATATACAGAATTAAACTCAATGCAAATAAATGTTTCTTCTAAATAAATATTTTTAAGGACCAAGACTGTCCTCATATCTTTAATCTCTGTATACCTAATACATCAAAGAACCTAGTCAATGTACTCTATAGATACACATACTTTACTTATTCATTCATTTAGTAAATATTTCCTAATCACCTAGTATATGCCAGGCAAAAAGGTTAAGAATTAAAAAATGATGAAATTAAAAGTCTGAAAATGACCTAGCTTTCCATATTTTTAAAGATATTTCCTATAAAATAAAAAAGAGACTAGACAGTCTCTCAGTCTCTCTTGGGTCAGATTTTACAGAATTACTTATGATTTTTTAAATAAATTCCCTAAGCAGATACAGCCACCTTAAGAATTGAATATAAAAATCTTTCTAAATCCAAACATAAGTAAATTTTAAAATGTGGATGGCCATTTCTATGCCTTTCCTTTTAGGCCAAAAAAAAAAAAAAAACCTAGGAGTTTGCTGTTTAGTATTCTAAGGCTCAGTTATAAATCTCAGCTTTAATACTTATAGGGAAATGGACTTTTCAGAACACTTGTGAGTTAGAGGCAGAGGACACCAGGGAATTAATTCTGCTTTTTCCCTCTGGATGAGAACGTGTCCTTGCTGACGCTGAGTTTGGTACAAGAACAGGGAAGTCTGGTAATTATAAACATTCCCTTAAAAGGAAGCCCACAAATTGTTAGTTCAAATTCTTTTGGAATAGTGATGAAAATGGAATAGTTCAGATGGTTAGTTCTTTAGAATAGTGAATATAAAAGGGCAGTGGTAGTAAGAATTGAACTTCCCTGACCCAGGAAGCCTATCTTGCTTGTACATTGTTATTAGCAGCTGCTTATCCATATGAAAGTCCTTAGAAGAAAAGAGAAACTATGCTGAGATATACTGCTTTTGCTTCTACCCTGGATTTAGTCCTGATAAAACACTGGATCTTTGTTTAATTAATTGGTAAAATAAAGCTAAAAGCACAAATATATATGTATGTATGTATGTATGTATGTATGTATGTATGTATGTTTTCTTCCTGTCAGTTTATAATGTACCCAAACACTAATACATTCAGTGACAAACTAAGATAACAAAGGTAATCTAATTGTTTTGACTGAATAAGTATACATTGCTAAGGAATAAATCAATTGTATGATTAATACTAATTGTGAAGTGCTCTTTCTTGGGATCAATATAGATATTCAAATTTTCTAGAAAAAATGCGGTATTAATAAGGTGCTTTTTAAGACATACTTAACCTTTTAGAAATGATGTCCCAAGTACTGGAATGGTTAAATGCTTTCTTTCAAAAAATAGTATTAAAGCCGGGTGTGGTAGCACACACTTGTAATCCCCGCGCTTGGGAGGCGGAGACAGGAGGACTGTGCAGGTTCGAACCCAGCCGCGCTGGTTTAAGATACCCTGTTTCCAAAAGAAAAAGTATAAAAATAGATCTGGCAGTGTAGCCCGGAGGTAGAAGGGTTTCCAAGAACCCCAGTACCACCACCACCACCACCAAAAAAAAAAAATAGTATTAATATTTTTCAACTTCAAAAATACTTTGAAAGGAAAAGGGGTTCTAGGATGGCAACTAGTACTTCAGAATTTATATTCTGGAATGCTTAGCAAAAATGTTACACAAGCTGGGGGTGGTGACACACTTGTAACCCCAGCATTCAGGAGTCTGAGACCGGAGGATCACTATTCAAGGACAGCCTCAGCTACTTAGGCCCTTTTGCAACTCAGTGAAACCCTGTTTCAAAATAAAAAATAAAAATAGGGCAGGGTGTGTAGATTGGAGGTCTAATGCCCTTGGGTTCCATTCTCAGACCCTCCCACACACACACACACAAAATGTCACACAAAATTAATTTGTAAAACTCTAAATAAGAAAGATCCCATGAGGTGAAGTTTCCTTCCTTCCTTTCTCTTTTTTCTTTTCCTTTTTTCTTAAATAACAAAAATGAAAAGCATAGTGGCAAAATTTAAGCCTAGACTTTTTACTTAATAGCTTCACAAAGGACAAGCCATTTTGCTACTTAATACTTATGCAAGATATTAAGCACAGTGAACTCATCGACCTTTTCTGGTTTCTCCATGAGAAAAAGAACTTTTAAAATCTTTCTATGAAACCATATTTGAAACCATGTTTGACAATTTAGTAATTAAGATAAGCAATGGAGTCACTTTAAAAAACTTATCTATTTTAAAAAGTATCTAAAATATAATAGGCTATTGGAAATCTTAAGGTCTTTAAATCCTAGTCCTCAAAACCAAAATGTAACTATATATGATAAATATTACATATATATCTATATCTCTATATATTTATGTGAAAACATAAGCTCATATGTCTTAAAAGTAGAACTCACTGCAAAAATGTATAGGGCGCATTCATTTTCTGATGCTTTCTCATTTGTACCTGGAAAAGGCTTCTGCTGCAATGACTTATGAACCGTAATTGCGTACACCCAAATGACCTCTTGCAGCCATGAGTATTTGTTTGTAACATTTGGTGGGTATGAAGTGGCAAGAACAAAAGCCATGCTTTTGAAACTACTCCCAGTGGTGGAAAGTCTTAGTTTCTCATTTATGTAAACCAGTCCTGTGACTCGGATAAATACAACTCTTCTGGAATAGAAACATTACAGCAACCTTGCTTTCCTCTGCTAAACTTAGAGCACTCAATGATGGGCACATTTTCTGGGTTCCACCTTCTGCAAACAAATTTAAAAGTACTGAAAAGTAACCAGGCTTTACATCACAGAATAACAGATTTAGGAATGAAGACTGGAGAAATGTTACAAACAGTACTGTTACTCTGTTGGGTGATTCAAACAGTAAGATTTATTGTCTCCTTCCAGCCTGAATTTTAAAACATGGATATTGTCAAAGTTTTATACTAACTCACATAAAATTAGGTTTGATGTGAATGGGCCAACTCACTCTAACCACATACTAAAAGTAGGAAAATGACTTGCTTCTCCACCCGCCCCCCCCACCCCCCGTAAAGGTCACATGCCTGGGATCTCTACAAACAGTAGTATTATTAAAAGGAAAATTCTATGTGGTTCCAAGAATGGCAAAAAAAAAAAAAAAACCCACACACACACCAAAAAAAAAAAAAATCCATAGAGGAAACTGTTGATTAGCAATTGAATGAAAGTAAAAACATAAAGTGAATCTAAAAATAGAACATACCACATAATGCTGTGCAGAGCAACAGGCAAACAAAGGATGTTCTTTCTGTCTGATTGCCTTGGGATTCATCTCTTTTTTTCTTCCTGCCCATTGTCTTCTAGAGCCACTTACAAACATTAGGTTACCTGAAAGCATGTAACTTCTAAATACTTTGTGAAAAAGTAGGGTCTCAGCAATATTTAAACCTAATTGTAAGCCATTAAGTGATACCTCTATGGTTCATTAAGTCATCATTAAGAAATTTAATAAGAATAATACACTCTCATAGAAGTGGCTTAAATGTTATAACTAAATACTTATTTGAATGTAATATTCAAATATCTTTAAAACTAGATGTGGAGTATAATTTATAAACTAGTTTACTAAAATTGGTTTACAAACTAGTTTACTAGTTTTCTAAAAAATCTCCTTCTTGGGTTATACAATTTAATGCCTATCTATTTTATCACTAAAATTAAACTAATATGATCTAAATTTGTGGTCTTGATTATCTGCATTTCAACAAGGCCAAGAAAGAGACAGGCTCAAAAGAAATATGAGATATCAAAATAAGATATATCATCCCAATATCCAAGTCTTTAAGTTTTTTCTTTGAATACAGTAATCACCCTCATTAAAAATTATATAAATAATCTTAAAAAAAACAAAAGTCATAACAGAAAACTGATAAATTTTGCAAGAATTTATAATCCTATAGAAATTTAGAGGAAAAGATAAAATATTCAAAGAGACACAATGTACCACTTAATGAACACACAGATTCATTGTGGTAAAAGTTAACCATCAGTTTGTAGCCAACTATTACTTGTAATACAAATGAATCCACATATATATATATATAGCAATCCTATATATAGCAAGACAGCATCATACAACTCTTTCCACTGCTAATTTACATAATGGAAAAAGGAAAGATTTGCTATTTCCATATCCTAGGCCAGAGTATATAATTATCTTTGCCAAATTTTCAGCAATCTACAGAGTTTGAATGCATAAGACATCCATAGCCAGGATTACATCTGTTTGATGGGCATGCATGTAAAAGAAAAGAGGAACACCGATTAAGCCCATAATTCTCTAAACATATGATTCAGACATTTACATAGAGAATAGTCATTCATTTATTCAGTAACTTTTTAAAAACAAATTTCTAGTTATGAGAAGAGTTTAACTGTTTAATGATACCATTAAAGCACAAAGAAAAAATTTTGTGGAAATTTTCTATTAATAGAAAAGTTTCTTCAGTCTATTATCATGTGCCTAACAATGATAGAGTTTATTCATCACAATAGACACTCCACAAAAGAAAAAATACAAATGGCCAATGAATGTATAAAAAAATCCTCGACATTATTAGCAATCAGAGAGATGCTTTCACCTAACCCCAATTAGAATAGTAATCATTAAAAACACAAACAACACCGGGTATGGTGGCACATGCTTGTATGTAATCCCCACGCTTGGGAGGCAGAGACAGGAGGATTGCAGAGGTTTGAAGGCAGCCTTGCTGGATTAAGAGATCTTGTTTCCAAATAAAAATCTAAAAAT
This sequence comes from Muscardinus avellanarius, assembly GCF_963383645.1. Classification (NCBI taxonomy): domain Eukaryota; kingdom Metazoa; phylum Chordata; class Mammalia; order Rodentia; family Gliridae; genus Muscardinus; species Muscardinus avellanarius. Next base: position 53,858,300 of record NC_137786.1, on the reverse strand, counting down.
GGGTCAGGGAGTATAGCCCAGAGGTAGAGGGTTTCTAGGAATCCCAGTATCACCAAACACACACACACACACACACACACACACACACACACACACACACCAACAACAACAAATGCTTCAGAGGGTATGGTAAACTGGGAACTCAAGTACATTGCTGGTGGGTTTGCAAATTAGTACAACCACTTTGGAAAACAGTATGTGGGAATCTCAGAAGAATGGGAATGAACATACCATATGATTCAGCAATACTACTTCTGGGTATTTACCCAAAAGAATGGAAACCAAACTACCAGACCAATGCATGTGTGTGTGTGTGTGTAGTGTGTGTGTGTGTGTATATATATATATATATATATATATTTTTTTTTTTTTTGTAGTACTTGGGATAGAACCCAGGGGCACTGTATCTCCGAGCTACACCCTCAGCCCTAGTTTTTAGCCTTTTTATTTTTGAAAAAGGGTCTCAATGAGTTGCAAAGGGCCTCACTAAGAAGCTGAGGTTGTCCTAGAACTGCGATTCTCTGGTCTCTGACTCCCGAATGCTGGGATTACAAGCATGCGCCACCATGCCCGGCTACATCTATGTTTATAGCTGTACAATTCACAAATGTCAAACTGTAGAACCAGCCAAGATGCCCATCAACAGATCATGGATTACAAAACTATGGGATATGTACAAAATTTTACTCAAAGAATAAAATTATGTCATTTATAGGGTAATGGATGGAACTGTAAAATATTATGCTAAATTAGACTAGTTAGTCACCAAAAGCGAAAAGTTGCTGGGTGGTGCTGCACACCTGTAATCCAGTACTTGGGAGGTTTGAGCAGGAGGAATGCAGGTTCAATTATTTAGTGAGGCCCTCTGCAATTTAGTGCGACCCTGTTTCAAACGTCAAGAAAAAAAATAGGGCTGGGAGTGTAGCTTGGAGGTAGAATGCTCCTGGATTCAATCCCCAGTACCACAGACACACACAGACAAAAATTGAAAAGTTGGATGCTCTCCCTAATATGCGGAAGCTAGGGAGAAAATAGGACATAGGGGACTCCAGATAAAGAAGGAGAAACCTTAGATGAGTAAAGAAGGTGGCCTAACTGAATGAGATGGGAATGGGGAAGAGGGAAACACCCTAGTGCACACAGTGTACATTCACAAACATATCAAAGTCAGTCATGAAGCAGAACTTGAGGAGGAAGAAGGGGGGAGGGAGTGGGGTGGAAATTGGGGAAGGGCTAAATGAGTGATGTGTCTATGTATGTTTCTACCATCCTATACCTCATAATGATGTATGATTACAATGCACCAATAACTTAAAAATAAATAAAATTATGCTTATGAATCTAAAACCTATAAGAAAAATATACATTTTTTGTAGTGCTCGCCTCTTCTGTTTTGGTAATTTAAATTTCAAAAGATATGTCTCTATGTTATTAAGAGGAGACCTATGCAGGCTCTAGAATGTTTAGTTGTTTTGGTGGTGGGAGACAGGGGAACGCCCAGAATTGCAAATGCATTTCTTGTTCTACAATTTAATCCAAGGACAATCTTTAGAAACATTTCTTTGCTTCACCAAATATGAAGCTTGCTTTTGAGGGAAAAGGATTAAGAGCTTAGGTGTACATAAGCCTGAAAACACAGAATAGTATAAGCTTACAAATGGGAAACTTTTGGACTTTAGGTATAGAATACATATGTGTCCTTGAAGTTTACAAAGAATCACTATTTGCTTGAAAGTCTCTCTGCTTTCCTTTTGAAGGTGTCATTGCTCTGGGTATTACTCTTTGGCTAGACTGAGAAAAGTGATGATCATGTCCTCTAACTTAGAGTGAAAGATGTTTCATAGAACTCCAAAAACCAAATTATAAACATGAGGTTAAAACAAAATATGAAATTATTCCTTATCTCCTGTAGAGACCTTAAAAAATCACATCAAAGTACCATTGTTTTAAAAAAGGAAAGAAAAGTCCCTTCTGTGTTTATGACATATGAAAGAATACTGAGGCGATAGGAGGAAACTTAAGAGTTCATTTAAAGTTTGAATCAGAAAAGTGAGGGTTGTGTTGCCGGTTACAAAGATGACAGAAAAAAAGGTTGCATTTATTTCACTGTTATTCAAACAGATGTAATCCAATAAATGTAGAGTTTCAAAAAACTATTTGGTTTTAGTTTCTTTAGAAGGTACAATTTGAGTATTAATGACAACACCTGTTCTTAAAAACAAAATGCAAACTTTGAGATTGCTGCCATTAAAAAATCACAGTTGCTTTCTCCTCACTTCATGTTTAGTGGTGCTATATATACATTCAAGTAATTGGTACATACTATCTTAACAGAATAATTATGTTCAGTGTGATTAATAAGTAGCACAAAAGCTCCTGCTTGCCTCAAATGTATAGTTATTTTTATTTGCAATCAGAAGTTCTGGCAAATATGTTCAAGAAAGATAGAAGCAATCAATAGCTATGTGTCCTGAATAACTAATGGAATTAACTTAAAGAATTACAATTTTTTTAAGGTGGTACCGAGAATGGAACCCAGGGGTATTCTACCTTCAAGCTACAACTCCAGCCCTATTTTTTATTCTTTATTTTAAAACAGGGTCTCACCAAGTTGCAAAGGGCCTCTCTACATTGCTGAGGCTGTCCACAAACCGCGATCCTCCTGTCTCAGCCTTACAAATGCTAGGATTACAAGTGTGTGCTACCTTGCCTGGCAAGAATGATGAATTTTGATCATACTCAAAGACTCAATATTATTTTCCTACATGGAATAGTAAAGATGACAACTAGTCTCTTCATATAAAGTTCTCAACAAAGCCCATAGGAAAAAGGAAATCAAAATTATTTGAGTAGGTCACACAGCTATTGACTTTCAAATTAATCCAGGTTGCAAAGAATAAATGAACTGAAAGCAAAAGCCTGCAAAGAACAACAACAAACAACTGTTTAACTTAAGATTAGCCAAATTGTGCCACTGCTCACCAATGTAGGCCAAAAGAACCTAACAACTCCTTTACATCACACTGGAAATGCATCCTAAAGACATTTAAACAACAGAAGGAATCATCTCATAGGCACTCACTGGTCAGTAAGAATCTAGAGATGAGTAGAATAGTGAAAAGAGATGGGGGAGAAAGTCCCTGTGGTGGGAGGGGAAAAAAGGGCTGAGGAAGAAAACAGTTCAAATAGTGCTTTGGCAATATATAAGGGTGATAATGCTGGTTTCATTAGCATGTAAGGCAGGGGAAGGCAGGATGAGATGTGAAAAGAAATATACCAAGAGCTGTGTGAAAGTATGTTCCTATCACATAGAACTTCAGTAGGATGTATCATTGCAATGTACAGATAAAAATATGAAAAGAAAATCCAGTTATAGAGAACATATGATAACATTTACTTACCCCCTATCACTGTTATCAAGGCAATTTGATGTATACTCTTTGCAACCTGAAGTGGTATAAACAAAAAACAAAGAACTATCTCTGTTGGTCTTGAGAATTAAATATGTGTTGTACATGTTGTTTCATTTAAATATGAGATTTGAAAGTACTGAGATAAACTTGATTGGAGTTTTCTTTTGTGTGTGTGTGTGTGTGGTACTGGGGTTTCTGGAAGCCCTTCTACCTCCGGGCTACACTCCCAGACCTATTTTTATATTTTTGAAACAGGGTCTCTTACGCCAGCAAGGCTGGCTTCGAACCTGCTCAACCCTCCTGTCTCCGCCTCCCAAGCGCGGGGATTACAAGCGTGCGCCACCACACCTGGCCCTTGGAGTTCTCAAATATCCAGAATTAATGGACTATAGACCTAAATATGTATATAGTACAAATTAATATTTTGTAAACATATAAGCTTTCTATACACCAGTTACTAATTAAGTCATTCATCTGTATATCAATCCTTTTGTAGTTTTTCCCAGATTCCAGGTTCATTCAAGGTTCTCTATTGTATGTTTTAAAGTTATTTTAATCTTTTTTTTTTTTTTAGAGACAGATTTTCAGTAGGTTAACCCAAACTCCTATCCTCAAGCAATCCTCCTATCTCAGCCTTCAGAGTAGCTGAGTGGACAGCCAAGCTCAATGTTTATAGACCATCTGATGTATACTGCTATTGTAAACTCATTTTGTAAATGGGAAATCTGAGATAACGCTTTCCGCTAGATCTATAGAATTCATAAGTAAGCAAAGCAATATTTCTTTGGTCCTGAAGTCTGCACTCTATGTTCTTAAAAAAAACTATAGAAGCAGTTTAAAAGTACAATTCATGGGCCCTGAAAAGGCCTGAAATAATTTCAGGAGAATTCATGAGGTCAAAACTATTGTAATAATATTAACATGAGATTTGTCCTGTATACTGTTTTGACATATGTACTGATGGCACAAAAGCAATGTGGACAACACTGCTGGAATTCTAGCATGAATCAAGGCAGTGGCAGCAAACTGTACTAAAAGTCATTGTATTTGTCTTTTCTAGGCATTCAGTCAATAAATAAAATGGCAGTTTCACTTAAGACTATCCTGATAAAACAGTGAGAATTATTAATTTTATAAAATTTTGATGTTTGAGTACATATTCTATAGGATAAAAGTATGCATAAAGCACTTTTAATGATTATACAATTATGATAGTTGTTTTATAGAAAAACACTTGCACAATTATTTGAATTGGAAACTAATAAAACTGTCAGTTTTTTTTTTTATAATGGTATACCTGAAATTTGAAGGAACAACTGACAAACTCTATTCTGATAAGGAAAGAAAGTGAGCCTCTTGCTTCAAGGAAGAAGACTGAAAATATTTGTTGACAATGATGAAATTTGGGCTTTTAAACACAAATCAGAATTTTTAAAAACTTGGAACCACTACCATTAAACTGACCACAGTCAGGAAGACTTTTTGGAGATCTGTGATAATTTTAACAAATGTGATTTTTATATAACACAAAGTATTAACACTTGGAGGATCTGCATAACTTGATGAATCTATACTTTCCAAATGACCAATGCCTAATGTTACAAAATCATGCATAACAAATGATTCAATGTGTAAAATAAAATAATGAATTTTAATGTGTAAGATTATGAAGAGTTTATTGGTTTTAGAGTTCATATTATCTATAACTTACAAGAAATTACTACTTGTTGAGTTTTAGTATAGTATCAAAAAAGAATAGCTACAATTATTTTAAAGTCATCCTAAATACTTCTCTTTCCTCAAACTACCAATTTGTGTGAAAGCAGATTTTCCTCTATTAACCAAATAACATAGTATATATAAGAGATCAAATAAAGAAGTAGATATGGGAATCCAGCTTCCTTCTATTAAGTCAGAAATTAAAGAGATTTGCAAAATTGTAAAATAATGCTTTTCTCACAAAATATTTTGTTTGAAGAAAAATACTTATCTTGCTAAAACAGATGTTATATTATGATTTAATGGAGTTTATTTTTATTTTTTATTCAATATATGTTTTTAAAATGTCTTAGTATTAAGTTTTAATAAAATAAATATTGATAGATTTAATCCAAATAAATAAAAGAGAGGAAAGGGGCCAGGCGTGGTGGCACACACTTGTAACCACAGCATTTGGGAGGCTGAGACTGGAGGATCGCAGTTTGCAGACAACTTCAGCTACTTAGTGAGGCTCTCTGCAACTTAGTGAGACCCTGTTTCAAAATAAAGAATAAAAAATAGGGCAGGGGGATGTAGCTTGGAGGTCAAATGCCTCCAGGTTCCATTCCCAGACCCGCCAAAAAAAGAAAAGAAAAGAAAAAAGAGTGGAAAGAGTCCTGAGACCAAAAAAATTGAAAAGTGTTGAACCCTAACTCTACTGTTGCTCTTCTACATATGTGACCATGTAGATATACATACATGGCGGGGACAGAAGCCATTAGCCCTTAGCTGCTTCCATATTCTGAAGTTTTGATTGGCTTTTGAAGCAGGATTCTCTGCTTATCTACTGAAAGACAATATATTAGCTAAATGAAACTTAGCAAATATAATTCTATGATTCAAAAAACTATCACTTTTAAAAAATGTGATATCTTGACTAAGCATAAAATAGTAATAATAAATTAGAAATCTATGAGAATGAAGCTGGGTTTGGTGGTGCATGCCTATAATCCTAGTACTAAGGAGGTTGAGACAGGAGGTTTTCATATTCAAGACCAGCCTCAGGAACTTAGAATATACCCAGGTTCAATTTCTAGTACAGAGAGAGAGAGAGAAAGAGAGACAGAGAGAAAGAAAGAGAGACAGAAAACGGAGGGTTTAGATGACCACAAAATAAAATATGTAATTTGTAAGTTATTCATTATTTCTAATGAAAGGCAAATACAGATATAAATACAATGTAATGCACCACCTATCCAAATCCTTGAAGATCCAGGTGACATATAAACATCTTAAAATGAGCCCTAATCATACTTCAAATGCTCAATTAAAATAAACTGAAAAAAATAAATAAACTGATTTAAATGATTTTCCTTATTTAGACTTACATATCTTTAGTAATCAAGTATATGTGGCTTTATGTGTAGTTCTAATGGTATTTCATAGATTTTTATGTGTACAAACATAAACTTTTATATGCCAACAATACAGGTTACATATTTGACTTCCAATATCTACTTTTTTTCTCTAGTGGAGTGCTATTAGCTCCAAATTAAATTTCCCAAATGGAGGAAAATTAATTATTATAGCTTGTTTCTAGAAAAAAATGTTTCCAATATTTGATTTCCAATATCTACTTTTTTTCTCTAGTGGAGTGCTATTAGCTCCAAATTAAATTTCCCAAATGGAGGAAAATTAATTATTATAGCTTGTTTCTAGAAAAAAATATTTCTTAAATTCTAAATAACATACAAATAAAACTGCAAACATGATATACTTATAAGTTGAATCAGTTAGTGTCTTGATATTGGGCCAATAATTCTAAAATTGAAAACTGATGTAATTTCCTGAAACTAAATATAATCTCACAAGCAAAATATTAAAACAATGAGTCACAAATGGTTCGGGTAAGATTTGTTTTTAGAAAGCCCAAATCAAGAAAAATCACTTTAGGCCAGGCATGGTGGCAGACACATGTAATTTCAGTACTTATGGAGCTGATGATACAGTAGGATCACAGGTTTGAGACCAACCTCAGCAACAAAGATAGACTCTCAACAATTTTGCAAGACCCTCTTTCAAAGTGAAAACAAAATGGACTGAGATTGTACCTAAGAGGTAGAATGCCCTTGGTTCCATCCCGAGTACCTCCCCCCAAAACAATCACTTCATAAGAAATGACATAAGAGACAGGAGGATAGCAGGTCCATGGCCAGCCTCAGCTATGTATTAAGGTCCTCCACAACTTAGTGAGATACTATTTCAAAATAAAGAATAAAAAAATAGGGCTAGGGGTGTATTTTGGAAATAGAATGCCACTGTGTTCAATTCCCCAGTACTGCCAAAAAAGAAAAAAATATATAAGCAGCCAGCAGCCTAATTATTATAATAAAATTGCCTTAATACAAAAATACTGAAAAAGCCCCACACACTTATTTGACATGATTATTGGTACTATCATTTTTATGATTAACAATGTTCTGAGTCACTTGAAAACTTCTGAAAATACACTAGAGAATATCTTTAGAAGTATGTAGTATCAGGAAAACATAATTGATGTAATTTAAATACCTACAATTTATTGAATGCATACTAAATCATATCATTATTATACTAATCTGTTAAGATAGGCACTTTTATTTGTTTTTAAATTAAAAAATCTTAAGAACAGAGAGCTTAAATAATTCATACAAAAACACTAAGTTAAAAACTGACACTAGTATTACAATGTGGGTATGTTCAACTCTAAGGCAATACTCTTTTTACTACAAAAACATAAAGCATTTTTGATTCTTATAAATGAGTCCTTTTTTTATAGTCAAGTTTTAGTTACTAATGATAATGGGAGAAGGAATAACTAGAAAAGAAATCTTATACAAACATAGCATAATAGCTTATGGCATGAAATAAATTCTAATAAAATGAATTCTAAAGATACTAAATTAAGTGGCTCCTAAGGAAGATTCCAAATGTCAAACTTAAATAACATCCTCAATTTATGAAAACTTAAACAGGTTTTCTAGTTCATTTTCCTATTCATTATAGACATTTATAATATTTTATTACATAAATTATAATCACAATATCAAGTATATTTAAAGGAATAATATGAGAAATGTTCTAAGGAAAGAATCCAAAGACCTGCTTTTCTTAAACTTTACATTTATTTCATTGTGCTTGTTTAAAAGAAAAACATATTAAAATCTCAAAATTCTATTACTACCATTTTCTTAAAGATGAGGTATATTTGCTCCAGAGAAGAATATACTGATTTGGTTTTTCATTTCTATGCACTTTTTCTGGTCTTAAGATGAGAAAACAAAATTGCCACACACATACATACACAAATGTTCTGAAGAAAATTAAATAGGACAAGTCCAAGAAAATTTACCAACTAAAATTTTGTTCTTGGATAATCAAAAGGAAGCTAAGATTTCTAAGCATTATACAAGACAAAACTGAAAGCAAGAGACATAAAACTGACATCCTATGACCTGTGCAACAAGCAGTATCAAAAATGATCACTGATTTATTAATAAAAGTAATGAATTATGTTAGAACTTATTATATGTTCTTTTAGTTTTTCAGGAATGCAATCCTTTAAAGAATAACATTGAGCAAGGAAATTTGCAAGTTGCATAGAATAATTTAAACATGAAAATGCAAGTCTAAGGTGCCATAAAAAATATCAGGGCATTTACAGAACATCCCAAACAACCACAGCAGAACACACATTCCTTTCAAGTGCACATGGAGCATGCACCAAGATATGCCATGTGCTGAGCCAAAGAAACAAAGTCTCAATATAACTGAAATAACTGGAATCATGCAGATTATGTCCTCTGACCACAATGAAATTAATTTAGACATCAGTAACAGAAAAATACCTGGAAAATTCCCAAATATTTAGAAATTAAACAGCACACTTCTACATAACACACAGGTTAAAGAAGAAGCCGCAAAGGAAATTGGAAAATATTTTAACTTAATAAAAATAAAAGCACAATTTATCAGTCCAGTTTCAACCAGAGAAATTTAACAGGTATGTGTGTGTGTGTGTGTGTGTGTGTGTGTGTGTGTGTGTGTGTGTAGAAAGAGAAATAATATATCGAGAGGGGGAGGAGATTTATTCAATTGTGGGTGCTGCCTAAGCAAATCTGAAATCTGTAGAGCAGGCAAGTCATCAGGGCAAGCTGGAACTTTTCAGGCAAGAATGAAGCTGCTATCCAGATGAAATTTTTCAAGGAAGCCCAGCTCTGCTCTTGAGGATTTCAATTAATGGAATCAGGATTTCAGATTATTTGGAATAATCTGCTTTACCCAAAGTCACTGATTATAGACTTTAATCATGTCTATAAAATACTAATACACAAACATCTCAATTAGTATTTGAATAACTACAGTCTGTAGTTTAGCCAAGCTGATAGATAAAATTGACCATCAAAACAACATACCCAAACAGATAGATAGAAAGTGGTATTTAGGGGGAAATAAAGAGTTTAAATGCTTATATTAGAAAAGAAGGTCCAAAAACAGCTATCATGGAAGTTAAAAAGCAAGAATAAAAATAGACTAGAAGAAAAAGGGAAAAGTAAAATAAGTAAAAAGGAAGTTGCAGAGCCACCTGAGTTTAAGGCATACTATTACTGATCATATAACTATCACAATTTTTTTTTTCAAAGAATGAGGATGAAACCCAGAGGCATTCTACCTCTGAGCTGCACCCCCAGCCCTGTTTTTTTTTTTTTTTTTTAATTTTTTATTTTGAAACATGGTCTCACTGAGTTTCAAAGGGCCTCACTAGGTACCTGAGGCTGGCCAAGAACCATGATCCTCCTGATTCAGCCTTTCAAATGCTGGGATTACAAGTTTATACCACCACGCCCATTTCCCATAGAATATAATAATGCACATTTATCAAGAAAAACTATGAATTCTATAGCTCTTTAAAGCAAACATTTATCATCCACATAATTTTTATTTTTTATTTTTATGTGGATCATATTGAAAATAGTATACATTCAGACAGTGCTTGGTGCCTCCCCTTGCTTCCTCTTCCACCCTTCCAAACAATGAGTGTCCAATTTGACCATGCTACATTCATACTTGTACACATATTTGAATACAGCTCCTCCATTAATCAACCTCAGCCTTCTTCCTCTCCTATCCTTCCTAGAATGGAATTATAGCTTTGCTGAGGTTTCCCCTCCATTATCTGGAGTCCCTCTGGTATTCCTAATAGTCCCTAGTTTGGACATATTAGAGAAAACATACGTCCCTTCTCTTTCTGTGCTTGGCTGACCTCACTTAACATAATGTTCTCCAGGTCTTCCCACCTTCTTGCGAATGACATGAATTTGTTCTTCTTTACTGCTGAGATGGAGACCTAGGTTGGTTCCATATTTTGGCTATTATGAATTGTGCTGCTATGAACATGGATATGCATATGCTAATGTAGTTCTCTAATTTCAACCCCTTTGAAAAGTTACTCAGGAATGGTATAGCTGGATCATATGGTGGATCCATTCCCAGTTTTCTAAGGAATCTCTACACTTTTCTCCATAGTGGCTGAACTAGTTTGCACTCCCATCAACAGTGTAAAAGAGTTGCTCTTTTCCCCACACCTTCGCCAGCATTTGTTGTTATTTGGTTTCTTTATCCTTGCCACTCTGAGTAAGGTTAGATGAAATCTCAGCATAGTTTTGATTTGCATCTCCTGGATGGCTAATGATGTTGAACATTTTTTCTATCTATTGGCCATTTGTATCTCTTCTTTTGTGAAGTGTCTATTTAATTCAGTTGCCTATTTCTTGATTGGGTTATTTGTTTTGCTAGTGCAGAGTCTTTTGAGCTTTTTGTATATTCTGGATATTAGCCCTCTATCAGAGTGGTGGCTGGTAAAGATCTTCTCCCATTCTGTAGGCTTTCTCTTTAGGTTCTAGATGGTTTTCTTTGATGAGCAGAAACTTTTGAGTTTGATGCCATCCCACTTGTTAATTCTTGCTTTAATTTCCTGTGTTTGGGAGATCTTGTTGAGAAAGTTAATGCTTGTGCCTATATGTTGCAGTGTTTAGCCTATGCCTTCCTCTAATAACGTCACACTCTCTGGTATAATCTCTAAGTCTTTGATACATCTCGAGTTGATTCCTGTGTATGGTGAGAGGTAAGGATTTAGTTTCATCTTTCTACAAATGGAAAGCCAGTTCTTCCAGCACCATTTGTTGAAAAGACTGTCTTTTCTGCAGTTTGGCCTCTTTATCAAAGATTAGTTGACTATAGGTGTGTGGGTTTGTTTCTGTATCTTCTATTCTGTTCCACCGGTCTATATGCCTGTTGTTGTGCTGCAAAAAGTGATTTACACATTCAGTTCAATTCCTATCAAAATACCAATGACATTCTTGATAGACCTATAAAAATCAATCATAAATTTCATATGAAGAAAGAAAAGACCCAGAATAGCCAAAGCAATTCTCAACAATAAGAACTATGCGGGAGGCATCACAATCCCTGATTTCAAATTATACTACAGAGTAAGAGTAGTTAAAACAGCATGATATTGGCACAATAACAGGCACACAGACCAATGGAACAGAACAGAAGATACAGAAACAAACCCACCCACTTATAATCAATTGATCATTGACAAAAGGGCCAAATTCATATGCTGGAGAAAAGACAGCCTTTTCAACAAATGGTGCTGGGAGAACTGGCTAACCATTTGTAGAAAGATGGATCTAAATGCTTACCTCTCAACATGCACAGGAATCAACTCAAGATGGATCAAAGACTTAGAAATCAGACCAGGGACTGTGACATTATTAGTTGAGGGCAGAGGCTCAACACTCCAACATATAGACACAGGCATTAACTTTCTCAACAAGACCTCCAAAGTGCAGGAAATTAAGAACTAACAAGTGGGATGGCATCAACTCAAAAGTTTCTGCTCATCAAAGGAAAACTTCAAGAAACTAAAGAGAAAGCCTACAGAATGAGAGATCTTTATCAGCTATCACTCTGATAAAGGGCTAATATCTAGAATATATAAACAGCTCAAAAGACTCTACAATAGCAAAACAAATAACCCAATCAAGAAATGGGCAACTGAATTAGACACTTCACAAAAGAAGAAATAGAAATGGACAATAGAAACATAAAAAAATGTTCCACACCATTAGCCATCAGGGAAATGATTCCTTTGCACGATGAGAGGTAAGGATTTGGTTCCATCTTTCTACAAATGAATAGCTATTTCTTCCAGCACCATTTGTTGAAAAAACTATCTTTTTTCCTGTGTGTGTTTGGTTCCTTGGTCAAAGATCAATTGACAATAAGTGTGTTGGATTGTTTCCGTATCTTCTATTCTGTTCCATTGGTCATTATGCCTGTTGTTGTGCCAATACCATGCTGTTTTTACTACTATTACTCTGTAGTATAATTTGAAATCAGGGATTTGATGCCTCCTGCATGGTTATTATTGGTGAGAATTGCTTTGTCTATTCTGGGTATTTTCTTTCTTCATATAAAATTTATGACTGCTATTTCTAGGTCTATGAAAAATGTTGTTGGTATTTTGATAGGAATTGCGTTGAATCTGTAGATCACTTTTGGCAGAATGGCCATTTTGATGATATTTATTCTGCCTATCCATGAGCAAGGGAGATCTTTCCATCTTCCAAGGTCTTCTTCAATTTCTTTCTTTAATGTTTTATAGTTTTCATTGTAGAGGTCTTTTATGTCTTTTGTTACATTTATTCCCAGGCATTTATTGGTTTTGAGGTTATAGTGAATGGAATTATTTTCTTTATTTCTTTCATTGTAGATTCATTGTTGGCATAGAGAAAAGCAACTGATTTCTTTATATTGATTTTGTATCCTGCAACTTTGCTGAATTGGTTAATCAGCTCCAGTAGTCTTTTGGTTCAGTTTTTTGGGTCTTCTAGGTAAAAAATCATGTCATCTGCAAACAAGGATAGTTTTAATTCCTCTCTTCCTATTTGAATTCTTTTGATATCCTCTTGTCTTATTGCTATGGCAAGAACCTTGAGGACTATATTGAAAAGGAGTGGTGATAGTGGACATCCTTGTCTTGTTTCTGATTTTAGAGGAAATTCTTACAGTTTCTTCCAATTCAATATGATGTTGACTTTGGGTTTATTGTATATTGCCTTACTGATATAATCATCCACATATTTATTATGTATACATGATTATAATTTCATTCTCATCTATCCCCAAATGTTCACCATCATATATTTTCTATCAGCATATTTATAATATTTATTTCATATGCTTACATATATATTTATTCATCTTTGCTTCATTATTTATCTGTAATAAAATATATTTTCTTTTTATCATTGACAACGTATGGAATTGAAAATCCACCACTACAATGAAGTCACTTTTAAAAAGTTTGGCCCATCCTAAATATTACTTTTTCTACTCATGAATATATTTAGAATCTGTAACATATTTAAATGTCTAACAACATATACAATTTGTCAATGTGGAAAACTCCCAGTTCCAACCTCTCCCTGCTTACTATATCCCAGATATAAATTTAATTGAGGTTGAAAGGTATATGTACAATTCCTTTATTTTCAAGAAAAGAACACCCAAGGTCAAACAGCTAGGAAAAAAGATGTATAAGATCTAGAACCCCGGTTCCTGAACTCTCTCCCAGAGATCTTTCCATTGCAACTACTATCTCCAAACTTCCTTACATGCTTCTAAAAATGTGCCACACATTGGCCATTGTACTGTAGCTATTGAGCACTCATGTCATCATATCTATTTTTAAATTTACTTTTGAAATTTATGCACATGCTTTTAAAAGTACATATATTAAACCAGACATGGTGGCACAAAACTCTAATCACAGATAATCACTAGTCTGAGGCAAGGGAATCGAAAATTGGAAGCCAGATTGGGCAATCTCTGGGATGTAGCAAGACCATCTCTGGGGATGTAGCTCATTGGTATAGTGCCCCTGAGTTCAAGCTCCAGCACCACAAGGGAAAAGGAAAGGGTTTGAGATAGTGACTTCAACCTTTCTGCCCCTCAAGCATGTGAGGACACAGCAAGGAGGTATCATATTGGGAGAAGGAAGCCAGTCCTCTCCCACACTGAATATCCCGGGGTCCTGGACTTAAACTTGCTAGCTTCCAGACCTGCAGATATAAGTTGAGTTGTCAACAAATTACCCAACCTAAGATATTTTGCTACAGAACTGCAAAGGGACCAGTCGCTGCCTTCGACTTTCTCCTCCTACAGGAAGGATACTTTTGCTAGCTACAGGATTCTTGGAGGACAGGTATAATTTTTCATCCCTTTGAGCATATCAACCCATTGTCCTCTGGGATCTTTATAAACCACAGCTGTCATTACATTGAGTAAAATTTACAATTAAAATATATTTTAAAATAGTGCTAGAGCCGGGCGTGGTGGCGCACGCTTGTAATCCCCGCACTTGGGAGGCAGATACAGGAGGATCGCGCAGGTTCGAAGCCAGCTGTGCGCGCTGGCTTAGGAGACCCTGTTTCCAAATAAAAATGTAAAAATAGGTCTGAGAGTGTAGCCTGGAGGTAGAAGGGCTTCCAGGAACCCCAGTATCACCCCCCCAAAAAAATAGTGCTAGAAATAAATTTGTTTTCATCTTGCTACTATGCAGATTCATTCCTCTCCCTAAGCCACTACCATATGTACTATAATGATTTGGCATGCATTTTCAAGTTATAAAATGTAAAATAAAAACTAAAATAAATTAATAAATAAATTCCAATAATACAGCAATCTAATCAAACTGTCTATTCATATTACTCCTCTCCAAAAATAAAAAAAGTATTTGTATAACTTTGGATCCTTTAAATTCATTTAGTATAGTTGAGAAAGACTGTCCTGTATTTATTTGTATACTTGAACAATTCATAAATGAAGCAAAATGAGTTATATTTGTACCTTATTACTCTGGAGGGTGTCTCATTATCTGGTTCCAATCTATCTTTCCAGCTTATTTCCAATTGCATCCACTCTTCTAGTCACAATAGACTGTTCCTCAAATACAGCCTGTACTTTTCTCAGTTTCCTCTGTTGGAAATTCCCTTCCCCACCCATTTCCTCATATTCAAACTCTACTCCTTCTTCAAGGCCTAGTATTAATGATATCTGCTTGCATACATGCAGACTTCCTGATATATAAAATCAAAAGTAATTTCTTCCTCGTATATAAAACTACTATACTTTGTATTTCTGTTTTGTATAGTGCTCATTACATACCATGGCTATCTATCTGGTGCAGCTGGGAGCTTTTTTTTGTGGGTAAAGGTAGTATCTTTGTTTATATTTGCCACATGGGTATTACAGATGTTTGAAAAACTACTTGTCAAAGACAGAGTACCTAGTAAACAAACTGCTGCCTTAGTTTAGGTTTTCATCATGTCTCTCCCTTTAACCTCTAATCTTGAGATTGTCCTGTTCATTTTCCATACCACTTACGATGATCATCTCTCTAAAATAAAAACCTAATCATGTCATTTTCTAATTTTAAATCCTTACATTGTTTTCTCCTATCCAAAGAACAGAATCCAGTTTCCAAATATACCACAGAAAGCACATCAGACCTGGTCCTAGTTGACTTCTCTAAGGCTTTCTATCAAAACTCCTACAAACATGCATCCATCCCTGTGTACACAAATTCCTGCAGTTATCAGGATATCAGACTTTCTCCTAACCCCTTGTCCCTATTATTTGCAGTCTTTATACACCAGTCTAATATCTCATTCTGTAAATCTTATCTCAGGGGAAGTAGAGTATCATACTTAAGTCAAACATATTTCAGTTTCAATCCCAGATTGCCCATTACTAGAAATGTAATCTTAAGCAAGTGAAACTTTGAAAATAAAATTGGATATAAATTGGAAATCTCTAGCTTCTCCCACTCTTTTGCAATACTATTTGATTCCTATTTTATTATTTTGTAATATTATTTTATTTTAAAGTGAAAGACTTCTACATTTTTGAAAAACACCCAAACTAAAAACCTGCATTAGAATCTAAGTTCTAGGTTCCTTGAAGATAGAAGTAATCAAGTTTCAGATATTAAGTAAATAGGCTTTAAACTCCCCCTCTTTCTATATCTGTATTCACTATATGCTAAAATGTGAAGTAACAGTGCATAAAACATTTAAATACTGTTTTTGCTTATAATAATGGTAAGACATTACCATGTCAGCAAGGACATTAACATATTTTTATGTTTACTTGCTTTATATATCTTTTATGGTATATATATGATATACATATCATATATATGACAGATCATATAGCCATTTTTTTAACACTGGTTTGTTTTCCTTATTGATGCGTTTTTAAAATTCTTTCTAGCTGGGCATGGTGGTGCTTGCCTGTAATCCCAATAATTGGGAAGCTGAGACAAGAGGATCGCAGGTTCAAGGCCAGCCTCAGCTACTTAGTAGTGAGGCTCTCCACAACTTAGTGAGACCCTGTTTTAAAATTAAGAATAAAAAATAGGGCTGGGGATGTAGCTCAGAGGTAGAATGTCCCTGGGTTTAGTTCCAAGTACCAAAAAATTTTAAAAAATCAGTTTAAAATTCTTTGCATATTTTGGATCTAAGTCTTTTTTACCAGATATATGTTTTACTATTATTGCTTTCCCAGTTAGTAGCATGTCTTTACATTACCTTAATTGTATCTTTGTAGAGAAACAAAGTTTTTTGTTTTTTTGTTTTTGTTTTTGTTTTTTTTTTTGGGGGGGTGGTACTGGGGTTCCTGGAAACCCTTCTACCTCCGGGCTACACTCCCAGACCCATTTTTATACTTTTTTATTTGGAAACAGGGTCTCTTAAGCCAGAACAGCTGGAACCGGCAGGATCCTCCTGTCTCTGCCTCCCAAGCCTGGGGATTAAAAGTGTGCACCACCATGCCCGGCCAGTTTTTAAATTTTGACAAAGTCTAATTTACCAATTTTGTCCACAGTTCATGTTTTCATGCCAAATTCAAGGTCATACAGATTCTCTCCTACATTTTCTTCTATACATTTTATAATTATACATTTAGGTCCATGAACCATTTTGAATTAACTTTTTTAAGATATGAAGTAGGTTTTATTTTTTTTTTTTGTATTTATAACCGTAGTTGTTTCAGCACCATTTGTTGACAAAATTATTAGTTTTCAGTAAAATAGTTATATCTTTGTAAAAAAAAAATCTGTCACTATATTTGTTTAGGCCAATATCTGGACTGTATTCTATTCCACTGTTTTACCTCTCTATTCTTAAGCTATCATGTTTTTCCTTCCAGATTTAATAGATATATAATATTCTAAATTTTGGTAAAAAGAATATAGTTAAGTAGCTCCTGTAGATCAAGATATACTATATAAAAGAATTTCCTTTTGATCTAATAACTGGAATGGACATGCAACAAGAATAACAAAAAGTTAACTGCATTTGAGTAATGTGAAGCAGGTAAAGGCTGCTGAAGCCTACAATTCCACACTAAGGCTAGGCAATTGTTCTGGCCAAAAACCAGAAGGTTGTCAACTTTAAAGAGGACAGACGAGGTGCATCCCTTTAGCACAGTCTATTTCCAGTTCAGATTTATATCTTTGTAAAGGTTTTATTTGTTTGCATTTTGTTTTAACCTGTTTAGGTGCCAGGTGTTCATTTATAATCATCTTCAGTAATTACAATGTTTAATAATAGAATGGTAAAGATATATGCAGCATGAACTTTCAAATGTTCTTAAAATATTAAAACATTTGAAAAAACGAACTGTTTTCCTCATATGCAAATATGCCTTTTATGGTTTTTGTTAGACTAAACAGCATTCATCAGTATTTTATAAAAAGTACTCTGAGTTACCAGGAGTTTTTGTATGTAGTAAGAAGTGCTGACTGACCTTATGCTCCATGAATTAAGGTAATTCAAATATCCCCTCATATTCTGACTATAACACCAATACTCAAAGCAGTGGCACTCAACTAGGTTTATGTGGTAATCCCATTCTGGAGGCCCAGGTCCTAAGTACTTAATGTTTTGTTGCAGGATATGCCTAACTACTATAACAGGTGTTCCATCCCTTTCTTCCTACTTACAATTGCTGCATTCACTATCACACTTAGAAACAAAGAGAGTTTGATTAGGAAAATGGACTCCCCTAATTTTGTCTCCTTAGAGTCACCACTGTCTTCTGCAAACATCTGAGCCTGTCACTGAAAAAGACAAAATAATTTATATCCCAACTTGCTTTTTAACTTTAGCTTATTCACCCTTATGCCCACCATACAGGAAAAGATTAAGCAATATGTGTATTTTCATCACTAATTGACTACAGAAACTATGAACAGGACTTTTAAATACCTACTAAAATGTAAGCACATTTTGTTTCAAAATTATTTTCATACTACACAGCCTAAGCTAAAACAATAAAAGGAACAAAATAGTAGAGCATGGTGGCACATGCCTGTAATCCCAGTATGTGGGAGGCCAAACCAGAAGGACTGCAAGCTCAAGACCAGCGTACGAAACTTAGTGAGACCCTATCTAAAAATAAAAAAATAAAAAGGGCTGTGGGTACAGCTTAGTGGTACAGTATTCAAACCCCAGTACCAACAATAAATAAAAAACACATACATGAAATAGAATATAATTTTAAAAACCTCATTGGAATACCAATCCTATTTGGGAATTTAACAATGAACAAAATCCCACATAATTAAGGCTGCTGAATAACTTCACAGTGTCATCCTGACCTTCAATTTCTGCGACACTCTCTAGTATCATCAGGATTAGAAATTCTCACTTTCTATCATACTAAATATACTTTCACAGGTCAAATTCTTACCAAACTCACTAGTCTTTGCCCAAGGCCTAAATATCTATCTGAATGCTTTGAAACCAAGGCAAGGTTTTTTTTAGAGAAGGTTTTCCTTTTAACTCCTTTAAACAAAGTTGATCTTTAACATACTTCAAGTTACTGTCAATATTGTGAACAAATAAGCATGTCCGGAAATTTTCTATTAATTTGTAATGATTAATAAAACAGAAAAATGAAATGCTTATCTAGAAGGAATAAGAAATTGGCAGGAAGTCATTATATAACTTTCAAAGTTAAGAAAACACTCTTTTAATAGAATCAAGAAAATTAAATATACAGCAAAGAGCAAATCTAACTTCCTATCTGTTGAGTACATACATACATACCTTTGATTTAATGATGATCTAGAACAAGTTGAAAATACTTATTATAAAGAAATGATTTAGCAACTTAAGCTCATATGCCCATTAACACCTTCCTTTGACCATAAGAAAAGTACTTTTTAGTAGGAACAGAAATGTATCAATTATCATATAATTTTGAGACTATTTAAACATGATAACTCTAAGGAAGCAGCTAAATCAACACCTTAAATTTTAAAATGAAAAGCAGACTAAGCTAACAACACAAAATTAGGTACTAACAAAAACAGAAAAATGTCTTAAAGGTCTTTATCATTTTTAATGAATAGAAAAAAATAAATCACATACAAAGTTATAATGAAATATAGCAAGCCATTGATACTTCAAAGTAAAAATGAAAGTCTTACTTAAAGTTTAATATTCACAATTTTTTTTTTTTGAGTGGTACTGGGGATGGAACCCTCTACCTCCGGGCTACACTCCCAGACCTAGACCTATTTTATATATTTTATTTGGAAACAGGCTCTCTTAAACCACCGAGGCTGGCTTCGAACCTGCACGATCGTCCTGTCTCCGTCTCCCAAGCACAGGGATTACAAGCCTGCGCCACCACACCCGGCATTTACATACACATTTAAATGGTAAACATTCAAATCAAAATATGTACACACATACATTGAATGAACTAAGACACATGTTATAGCTATATCAAAATAATGACTGAGGAGTGGAGAAATACTGTTAACGTGACAAAACTGGCAAAAAGGAAGGAAATCATTGTATTGAATTCTCCAAGGTTCCTCTTCAATGAAAATCATTACTAAATAGTGTTACAGTATATCTACTATTAAAAAATAACCTTAGGTAAAGGCAAAGATTCAATAAAAGTAGAAAACTCATTTCAAAGATTGATATTGATGAAACAATATAGTGATAGTAATAAAAAGTTATTTAAAAAAAAACAGATTTCTAAATCACATGCCAGACCAAGTAAATGAGATTTTCTTGGGGAGGAGGGCAGTGGATCCTAACATGTGAATCTCATGAAAGTCAAATTTTGGACAATTTTCCCTAGGTCACTGGGATATGAAGGCAGTTTTAAGCATTATAGTCTGAAAAGGTCTCTCTGATTATATATTTGAGCAAGGGACTGAATATAAAGAAGAAATCATTACTAAGAATGCCTTGGAGAAGAGTTTCAAGCTGAAGTAACACAAAGTGCAAAGACCTGAAAGAGAAATGAGTTTGATGTGTATGTGGGGCTATGATAAGAGCAAAAAACATCGGTACAAAGTGAACAGGAAGAGTAGATAGTAGTTTGCCAAAACTGGTGCGAAAGTGAAAGCGTATGAGGACAAGGGGACGGAGTAAAAGGGTTGCATCTGCCAGAAGAACACAGATTCAGATACAGGTGGATAGGTTCAGTAGTGGGAAAAGTAACAAGTTCTCTAACCACCAGTTTCTGGTTTGTTTGTTTGTTTGTTGTTGTTGTTGTTTTGCGGTACTGGGGATGGAACCCAGGGGCATGCTATCTCCAAGCTACACCTCCAGACCTAGTTTTTACTCTTTATTTTGAAACAGGGTCTCAATGAGTTGCAAAGGGCCTCACTAAGTAGTAACTGAGGCTGTCCTAGAACCGCAATCCTCCTCTCTCAGCCTCCCAAATGCTGGGATTACAAACACGGGTTCCCAAGCCCAGATCAGCTTCTGTGTTTTTAAAAATATAACTGATCAACTAAAAGTGAGAAGAGGGGTAGAAATGTTGGGTGTTCCAAATTAACATGATTCACTCCCAGGAAAAACAAACAAAAATCACTAAGAAAACTAAGAGAAATAGTGGAGCAGTCATTAACTTCATTTCCTCCTTGTCCATATTCCTACCTTAGAAGATCTGTCCTGAAAAAGCAGCCTTATTGTAACCATTAAGTTTAGGTTCTGCTGCATGTAACAGAAAACCCAAATATTGTGTCTGAAACAACTTAAAGACTATCCTATCTAGCTAGAAAAATCCAGAGGCAGGCAATTCAACCTGGAATAGTGGTTCCACAAAGACTTTAAGCATTCAGGCTCCTTTTACCTCTTCCTTCTGCCATCCCTAGCTACAGCCAATAAGTCTGTGTGCCAGGTAAGCAGGATGGGATGGAAGAGGACTACACTATTCCTTTCTTCCTTTAAAAAAAGCATGGTAGCCAGGTGTGGTGGCGCACGCTTGTGATCCCTGCACTTGGGAGGCAGAGACAGGAGGATCGCCCAGGTTCGAAACCAGCCGCACTGGCTTAAGAGACCCTGTTTCCAAATAAATATAAAATATAGGTCTGGGCGTGTAGCCCGGAAGTAGAGGGTTCCATCCCCAGTACCACAAAAAAAAAAAAAGGGTAATCTAACATACTTTTCTCCTACTACATTAGCCACAATTTAGTCATATTGCTATACATATGCAAAGGAGGCTGGCGAGTATCTTTTAGCTAGGTTAGAGTTAGGTTACGGGTTCTGCCAAACAATGGAGTTTTTATCACTTGGAAGGGAAAGCATGATGGAGGAATTAGGTGTCCTTGCCACATCTACAAACCTCCAGGCTTCCCAACTTCTTCTCCACTAACTGGGTGGATACTGGACATAAGCCAGGCCAATAAGATTCTCTGTGTGTTCATATTTGAGACACAGAAAAGCAAGTTTTTTTTTTTCTAAAGAGCTGAATTACAAGAGGGAGAAACTAGAGTCCTATGAGGAAGGGGAGCACTGTAAAAGATCATAGAACAAAAGAACAGATAATCTGAGGTTGCAGAAGAGAAAATATAACTTCCTGACAACTCATACTCATGAGGACTATATAAGTGTTTTTAATCTGGATTTCATGCCATTTCCCTATTCCTTTATATAGAAACTCTGTTATGTGGGCTAATTTGAATGTCTGTCTTTCTTCCTTCCTTTCTTCCTTCCTTCCTTTTTTGTAGTATGGGCAATGGAACCCAGGGGCCTTGTACCTCCGAGCTACAGCCCCAGCCCTATTTTTTAATCTTTTAATTTTGAAACAGGGTCTCACTGAGTTGCGAAGGGCCTCGATAAGTGGCTGAGGCTGTCTGAGAGCTGCGGATCCTCAGGTCTCAGCCTTCAGAATGCTGGGATTACAAGCAAGTACCACCACACCCTGCTAATCTGAATGTGATTCTATTCTCTACAATCAACATATCCTTAATGTGTCTAACAAGAAAGTTAGGACTTGGCAATGTACTTATGAAGTATTTTTGCAGCATCTGTTAAGCTTTTGGAAGATGTCAGTTGTTTTCTTCTCCATCCCTTGTATAAAGACTAATAAAACAGAATTTTCTTTAGAACTTTTGAAAGAAACTAGAATTTTGAACTTATTTTTTTTTTTTTTTTTTTGCAGTACTGGGGATAGAACCCATGGGCATTTTACCTCTGAGCTACACCCCCAGCCCTATCTTTTTATTGCTTATTTTGAAACAAAGTCTCACTAAGTTGCAGAAGGCCTAACTAGGTAGCTGAGATTGTCTACGAAACTTGATCCTCCTATCTCAGCCTTCCAAATGATGGGATTACAAGCATGTACCACTATGCCCAGCAGAATTTTGAACTTTTCAAAGTCTAAAATAACTAGGAATTGATATACTTCTTTTTAAAATGTGGGTAATGACATCACATAATCTTGATTATTTCTCCTTATCCCAGATGAGAATAAGAAAGATGTCAGGATAATTAAATTTTATTATATAGCAACTATAGCGATCCTTGGGTAAAGCACAGAGATCACAGTAGATTGCATTACTATCAGGCATTCACTGCTACTCCTTATGAAAGGTTTAAATTGGTATCAGGCATATCCATGCCAATTAAGTGATAAAGTGATGTACACAACTTCTAAGTAGAAACCTTAAGAGCAAGCATATAATTCCATTACCACACATTCCCCTCTTCCATGAGTAGCACAT
The DNA here is from genome assembly GCF_963383645.1 of Muscardinus avellanarius. Classification (NCBI taxonomy): domain Eukaryota; kingdom Metazoa; phylum Chordata; class Mammalia; order Rodentia; family Gliridae; genus Muscardinus; species Muscardinus avellanarius. Next base: position 53,835,041 of record NC_137786.1, on the reverse strand, counting down.
CTCAGAAAGGAGCTACTCCTTCCATCCTAGGCCTTGGAATGAAGACGATGTGGAGCAGATGCACAGCTACACACCAGGATATAGCCAGAGCAAAACAAAACAAAACAAAAAACAGTGGAACAGTTGCTTTAAGCCACTGAGATTTGATTTTTTTTTATTTTGTTACAATAACATAATGACCTAAGTTAATTAAGGAAGAAATTGACTCAAACAATTCAGGATGTATGTTTTTGTGTGTGGGGGGGGATATTGAGGTTTTTCAGGAAAGACAAAAATCTTAAAGTATCTAAGAAGAGCAATAGGAACATCCAGTGTTTCTGCCTCAGTACTATTACCATTGCTTAGTCATTCATCCAAGCCAAAAACCTACAAGTCATTCAGAATGTCTTTTCTTTCAGGTTAACAAATACTGATAATTCTACCTCTTCAATATCTCTCAAATCCATCCCCAAAGATACTACCTTGGTTAGATCCATATTCCTTAGACTAAGGTGATAATATGCTAATTTGGCTTGAGATGTCAGCTTGCTTCTTCTAATACATCCCTTGTGCTCACACAGAGTACTATATCCAAAATGATGTCACACCTTTGCTAGAAATGCTCCAAGTCAATCTCTTTTAGCTGAACACACATAACTTGGTCCTAAACAACCCCTCTAGGTTTTGTAGAGGTGTTAGACCATTATAGGCTCCTGTACTGCTTTCTAGCCATGAGACATAAAGCAAGGCCCTTCACCTCTAAAGTTCATTTTTGTTGTTCTTCTTCTTCTTTTATTTGTAAAATGAGGCTCATAATACAAACTCATGTAGCTTTGTTGTGAGTTTAAAATTAGAGAAAAAAAATTAAAAAAGAATCTGGCAATGTGCCTAGCCAGCCCCATTGTAGAAGAACAATAAATATTGTAGAATAACAGAACAACTCCCTGGCCAGAGCGCCTAGGAACACTTCATAGCCCTTATTTATTTATACACTGTCTCCCTTTACCAGACACTAAGCAACTTGAAAAGAGACTAAGACTTTAATCTGTATATCTTGGGGCCTACCTACCATAGTGCCTGGCACGAAAGACAGACTCAATGAATGTGCAAAATCCAAGTCACCATATGAAGGATGGCAAAATCTCTGAACTGCTGGAGGGAAAGGGGAAAGACAGAAGAACCAGAGACAGCACAAATAAGAGTACTGGCCATACATTTCCCTTAATTTCATGGACAAAACAAAGAATTTTGCATCTTGGGTGGCCCTAAACTATACTTGCCTATTTACTTTACAGGTGAATTCATATGTAGGGCCCAGGAAGATAAGTGTACAACCAGAATATCAACATGCTTTAATGTGACTACATTTGTTGCAGTGTAGAGAATGCTTCGTCAAATGCTTAATAACTTAAAGAATAGTTTTCTGCACATACTCTCAATAATGTTTCAAGTGTACAATTCTATTCCCTATAAACAACTGATGCTGCAGGATCAATAGATTGTAACTCTGGAGGGTAATATAAATCAATACATTCTAAAGAGACACAAATACTTGTTGTCCGTTTTGACAGGGGAATCTTCTCCCACATGTGCAGTTCACTGCTTCCTGTCTGTCATACAAAATCTAATTGTAAAAACAGTAGGGTTGTCGTATTTCTAAAGTATATATAAAAGTTCAAGAATTTTTTGGTTTTATTTTGAAGGTGATTCCCTGGATATGGATTAACTGGTTCTCAAAGAACTGACTCGGCATTTTAAAAGTGGTATTTTATTTCAAATAGCCCAAGAAACAGTTTTGTTGAGAATATCCAAAAATTCATGCTATAAAGATCCAAATAAAAGAAAAAAGGAATCTTGCCAGAAATACCAAACTATGGTATGTTTTATATTATAACTGATACTATTCCAAAAATTTAATCACAACAGGTAAAGACAATAAAAAGAACCATCTAGTCTACAATGGGAGATATGCAAAATTAAAGACTTGAACTTCATACTAAGATGTTATTCCTTTTAAATAGTGTTTCTAAAAAATGATTTATCTTACCAGCATTAGAGGGGTACATATAAAATTACTGATATCTGACTGTTTTGACTTGCCAAATTGTAATTTTATCTTCAGCTCTTTATTAATCTGGTATTTTGATTTTTTCTAAAATATAAATTGCTTCCTTTACATCCATAATACTTTGCATGTGTATCTAATAGAACATTTATCATACTAAATTGTAATTTATTGTTTATAATTCTTACTCTTACACTACAGTCTCAGTATATTTTGGCTGCTATAACAGAGTATCTGAGACTGAATAATTTATAATTAACAGATATTTATAGTCCTAGAGAATGGGCAGTCCAAGGTTGGGGAGCCATAACTAATGAGGGCCTTCCTGCTGTATCATCCTGTGGTAGAAAGCTGAAGGGCAAGAGAGCACACATATATGCATGAACACATGAGAAAAAAGATGGAGAGGGGCCAAACTCTTCATTTTATCAGAAACTCACTCCCAACATAACTAAACCATTTCCACAATAATCACATTAACCTATTCAAGAAGGTAAGGGACTCATGACCCTGGACCTCTTAAAGATGCCACCTCTCACCACTGTTGCTTTAAGAACTGAGTTTCCAATAGGTGAACTTTGGGAAATACATTCAAACAAGAGTAACTATATTATTAACATTTGCAGAAAGAAAACATTTTCCCTGTATTTTCATTTTCGGAAGCAGCACATAGTAGTTCTTGCAAAGTGGTTGGCAAATAAGAGTAACATATTTGAAAATAGAATGATTGGTTAGGAGAAAAGATATTTTAAAAATCAAATTCTAGTAAAAGCATACAAACTTCATTAAAACCAAAGTTTAGTGTATGTTTTTTAATCCAAACAGCTCTTGAAAATACAATAATCGGACCACTACTAATATGCCAAAGAAATAATAATTGCAAATTTTCCTTATTCACAGACGATAATACATTTCTATTTCTCTTACTCTTTTTTTAATCTTTACTTCAGTCTAGCCCTTGGGGAAGAAAATGAAAGAACAAAGAAATGCTTTACCTGGTTTATTTCATGCCTTGCTTATAAATGTTCTGATGAGAAAAAGATGAGGTTATCCTAGAAATGATGGTATAAGTTGCTTTGTTGGAATGTCTGGATTTTAGTCTTTATTACTATGCTATCTTTAAAATTTATACTTTCATCTTAAAATCTGGACTACCTTTTAAATTTTTAAATGTAAATATTAAATTACCTTCTTGAATAACAAACATACCATGTTTGTGTACTAAGACAAATCTGCACTTTCTAAAACTGACCATAAAGTAGAGCAACCAGAAAGTATGAGACTCAAAAATTCTCCAAGTCTGAAAAAAAAGGGTATTAATATTTTTTAACTATCTAGAAATCCTGGGGAGAAAATAATTCAAAGTTTCATAAGAAATTCTAGCTACCTATTTCAAATCCAACAATGGAAGATGAGAAAAACTAAAATTAGTAACAGCTCATATAAGTGTTCATCTAGGCCACAGGAGGTACAAGTACATTATTCATGATTATTATTATTATTTACTGTATTTTCCCTAAGTCCATAATTTAAAATTTAGTCAATTTCTAAGATATTCATCTATAATATTTATATTTTAATTCTGGGTGATATCCTTATAATAAGCTAGTTAATTTTCAGTCAACCCAGCACACCTCATGAGTAAAATACAAATTTAACCTAACTTTACCAAATAGAGTTGCTTCAAGAAAAGAGAAGTGTCACAGTAAACTAAACATGCCAAGTAAAAAGAAAACAATTGACGAAATGAATCTGCTCAAACACCAAGATTTATACTACTCTAGTTAACCATAGAAGATTGCTATCAAATCCATAATGATTTATTTGAGAATATTTGTTAATATTTTATTGATTCATATTTCAGTTTGATAAATTTAACTAGAATAAAATAATAGAATAATCACAATAAAATTACACATGATACAAACTATACAATAAAAGGTAGGATTTTTATAATGACTGTAATCATCACAACAAACCATTGATTTTTGACTAGCTGGTCTGCTTGTTATAGCTGACTTTACTATTTAGTCATTTATTATGAATCAGTACACAAAAACTAAAAACAAGCAGGACAGAAAACTCAATTTGGTCAAATGATTAATTTGTAGCTGCTGAGCTCCACCTACAGGCAAAAGGGATTTTTACAATAAACCTGAATATAGGACTTAAAGTTACAACTATCCCCAAACTTCTAACAATCTGTGGCTGGACATTAGAATAAACTGAGGTGTTCTTAAATTTTTCTTATGACTATAAATAAAAAACATTGATCAAGGGTAGAACCGGTTCTTAGGTGACTCATATATAAGGTTAACTCAAGGTTAGACACTGATTTAATTCTTTACCAGCACACATCTTGTAAAAACATTAGGAATACTCAAATCTCATGTTTTCTTTCATCTAAAATTACTTGATTCTGACTTTTTTTAAATCTTTTTCAAGATTCAAACCAAGTTCAGTTGATATAAATGTCTTATCTCTGTTTTACTAAAAAAGGATGTGAGGTGACCCTATGGAAATATCCTAAACTCTGCATTAGTCTACACCTCAGAATGATCAAGGAAGTATCCATTAGTATCCACTGGGGAGCAAGATTCTTATCCCTGCATGCACATCAGAAAATCTGGAGAGCTTTTATAAACTGCTATTGCCATGAATTAATGTATGCTCATAGAAGTTAGAAAAGTGTTTACTATTATATTAGGAGGTGATCACAATGGGGGAAGAAGAGGATTTCTGAGTAATTGGTATATGAGGGTATCAAGTTTGTAAAAATTTAGCCAAGCTGTGTACTTTTGATATGTGCACAATAAAATATAGTTTAAATAGATATATATATTGTGTGTATATATATATATATATTATACTTAAAGTAAAAGTTAAAATTTAAAAAAAGAAATGAATGTGCCCAAACTCAGGCTCAGACCAAATGATTCAGAATCTGAGTGTGGAGACTGGACATTATTATTTTTTAACATATCCCCAGTGGATCTCATGTGAAACTGGCAGTGAAATCCACCCCTATAATGAAACACGGTGTATTCATTCACTTATTGATCCGCTCATTCTAGAAACTCTTTTTGGCTGATCACCATAAGCTCACTATATGAGGCTCTGAAGATGTAAAGATAAATAAGACATGCCTAAAGGAGCTTAGTTCAGGCAAAGAACAGGCAAACCAATAAAACCATAGAAATGCAAGCAGTTGAAGGATTCAGAGGAGAAAGCAACTTATGAAAAAGATATTTATTCAGTTTTTATTCATTTATTTATAGAAATATTCTGATACCTATGTTTGCCCATGACTATACAAACATAAATAGATACAAGCACTGCCTTAAAGGAAGTATAAGGATACACAAAAAAGAAAATAAAAGTCTAACCTAATGTCATACTATCACAACAGTATGTCCTGAGGAGTTAGAGAATGTAGTGCCAAATTGCTGAAAGTGGAGTTAAGAGGATATAAAATCAAACTAGTCAAGGTGCAGTGGGACAAAAATAAGTATTCTAGACTAGTAGTATGGCATACACCCATAATCTCAGCTATTCAGGAGGCTGAGACAGGAGGTTCACAAGTTCAAGGCCAGCCTCAACAATTCAGTAAAACCTCCTCTTAAAATTAAAATAAATAAGAGCCTGGCGTGGTGGTGCACGCTTGTAATCCCAGCATTTGGGAGGCTGAGACCTGAGGATCACAGTTCACGGACAGCCTCAGCTACTTAGTGAGGCCCCCCACAACTCAGTGAGACCTTGTTTCAAAATAAAGAATAAAAAATTGGGTAGGAGATGTAGCTTGAAGGTCAAATGCCTCTGGGTTCCATCCCCAGAACCCGCCAAAAAAAAAAAAATTAAAATTAAAAATATAAAAAGAGCCAGGCATGGTGACTCATGCTTGTAATCCCAACATTCAGGAGGCTGAGACCAGAGGATCAAGGTTCACGGACAGCCTCAGCTACTTAGTGAGGCCCTCTGCAACTTAGTGAGACCCAGTTTCAAAATAAAGAGTAAAAAATAGGGCAGGGGGTATAGCTCAGAGGTCAAATGCCCCTGGGTTCCATCCCCAGACCTGCAAAAAAATAAAAATAAAAATAAAAATAAAAATAAAAATAAAAATAAAAATAATAAGGGCTGAAGGTATAGTTTGGAGTTACAATGCCCTGGGTTCAATCCCCAGTATCACACACACACAAATGAATTGAACTAAAAGAGCCAGTGAAAGCGGTATGGTGGCACACATTTGAAACTCCAGTATTTGTGAGGCTGAGAAAGGAGGATCTGGGTTCTCAGACAGCCTCAGCTACTTAAGTGAGGCCCTCTGCCATTTAGTGAGACCTTGTTTCAAAATAAAGAATAAAAAATCGGGCTGGGGGTATAGCTCGGAGGTAGAATGCCCCTGAGTTCAATCCCCAGCACCAAAAAAAAAAAAAAAAAAAGGCCACTGATATAGCTCTGGTAAAAGGTATCTGTGTGCATTCCTCAGTACCAACAAAAAAATTAATATCTCATAAAATTTCTTTTCAAACATTAATGTACTATTTATACAAATTACCTGGGGATCCTGTTAAAATGCAGATTCTGACTCAAAATGTGTGGAGTGGGGCCCGAGACAAATAAATTCCCAGATTATACTAATAATCCTGAACTACAGATCAGGATTTTAATGGAAAGGCTCTTGAGGAGGATGAGTTTCAAGAAAGAAAAGACAAAATTTCCCTAATTTAAACATGAGAACAAGAAAAACAAAAATTGGAAAGTAGCCATCAGATTGGTCAATTAGATGACCTTAGTGAGAGTAGTTTCAGTGAATGGAGGGAAAGCCACATGAAGTGTGCTCAGAAATAAATGGAAAGGAAGAATGTGACGTCAGGGGAAAAAAATGGGATGGTTTTCTTTGCTTTTACTCTTGAATGTTGGAAGAAGCTTAAGCCTATCCACAAGCTGAGGGTAAGATCCACTGAAGATAAAAAACTGAAGACAAAGCAGAGAATAGTAATTGTGAATAGGTGGAGGAATTTGTCTCCCTTAAAGCAAAATACAGAGGTACAGATTGGTCCAAAAAGGTAAGAGAAAAAAGGGCAAGGAGAAAGATTTGGAGAAATTTCCTTTTGTTGTATAAAACAGGCAGCCTAGGTGATGTGCTGAGAATTAGATGGAGGTTTAAAGTAACATTGTGAGCCATGAGAAATACAGACAACGCATTGGCTGCACTGTTGAGGCTGGAAACAATCTTCCTACTTGTGGATGGCTGAGTGATTCTGCGAGCAAGCAGGGGTTGTGACTAGGCATTGAGAAGGGGGCCAGGTAAGAAAAGAAGCAGAGTTGAAGAAGGGAGGAGGCAAGGAACTAGAAATCCTAGAAAAGTCAGAGTAAGTATAAGGATACCTATTGAAAAAGATGGAGGGTAGGAAGACTTTTGGACTTTTCCTCCTAAATCCCTAAGTACTTTTCAAAAGCACAGATAGAGATGTTATTGAGATCCTATTACTTGGGAAAAATTCTACTGTATGTAAATTTGTTGTAAATTACATTGCTAAATACCATTCCCTGGGTTAAATACTAAAAGTATTTGATAAGCCTGCTTGTAGATCCAATATCCAAAGTGACAAACAACTGCAAAAGAGTTCAGATGTTTTCTTAACAATAAAGCCATCTTCAGTAAATCTTCAGTAAAATTATACTTTGAAGGGCCTGCCTAAACAGCTGGTAGGCTACTCTACCTTCTGATCCCATTACTCAAGTTGGAAAATGACCAAAGGATAATTGAGTAAGTATTCCAAGTAAATTCAGATGAAAAAATTTATATATCAAGAACACTGAATTCGAAATAAATGATTTCACACTGACATGCTATCTAGCTATACCTATTATAACTTAAAACTCAAACTAAGCATTGAATTTCCTTTAGATATAAATTTCCTTTTCCTCATAATTTAAAATTCTTACTAGATTCTTAGTTTTTGCTGTAGTTTTTTGTCTTCTGCGGAACTGAAGATGGAACTCAGGGGCATTGTACCTCCAAGCTATATCCCCAACTCTAGTTTTTAGTCTTTTTATTTTTTGAAACAGAGTCTCACTGAGTTGCAAAGGGCTTCTCTAAGTAGCTAAGGCTGTCTATGACCCGTGATCCTCTGGTCTCTACCTCCTGAATACTAGGATTACAAGCGTGCACCACCACATCTAGCTGCTGTTGTTTTTCTAACCATAAATTAACTCTAGCCAGGCATGGTGGCACACACCTGTAATCCCTGAGCTTGGGAGGCGGAGACACGAGGATCGCACAGGTTCGAAGCCAGCTGCACTAGCTTAAGAGACCCTGTTTCCAAATAAAAATAATATAAAATAGGTCTGGGAGTGTAGCCCAGAAGTAGAAGGGCTTCCAGAAACCCCAGTACCACACACACACACACACACACACACACACACACACACACACATGTATTCTGTAAAGCTGTAATAATAGAAATTTTTCAGTTGAATTTAACTTCAGGATAAAACATTGAGTCACAAAAATCAACAAACTTTTACCACCAGACAGTGAACATTTCATCATTTATTGAAATTTCTTTTATGATACCACTGAGATTAGGAAAAGTATGTGGTATTTGACAAATCAAACTTGAAAAGACATTTAAGAATATTTTTAGGCTCACACACTATTTTTTACCAGTTTTGACAAATTTTAGTCACCTAAATTATCTGAGGATGGTATTATTTCAACTGTTCTTACTGGTATTAAACAAATACAGCATTCCACATCTAGTTAATATATTGCTTACCCTATACATAAATGGATATGATGCTTTTCCAAAAACAGATCAGAGAGAAATGAGGTAGACTTTAAATCACAGGACCACTGCTGTACATACTTCCTTTAGGCCTGGTCTGTTTTCTTTGAGGCAAACAAATGGGCCAATTTATACAACTATTATATTTATTGAACATTATAAAAATAGTAATTTTTTAAAAATTACTTGAGTGCTCAATCTTAGTTTAAGTGAAGTATAAAGAAACTCAGACATCCAGAGCAGAACAGTTGACTCACCTGCGGCTTGCTGATTTCTTCTCTACTTCTCTCTCTCCTGCTGATTTCACATTTGCACTTGTGTCCTTCTTTAACTTTTTTGCAATTCTTTCTCTTGTCAGGTTTTTTTCATCACCATCTATATATTCATCATGCTCTGCACTTTCATCCTCTTCATCCTGTAGAAATTGAAATGCATACTTGTCAGGCACTCGATTTCCCCTTTTGACTCAGAGATCTAGTTCAGACTCTCCCTGTTGCATTCTAGGCCAGTTTTGGTTTGGTTCGGTTTTGAACTAGTAACAGCTTAAATAATCTGGTCCAGGTGGGAATGCCTCCTGGGATCTGCTCTGGATCAAATATATAGGTATGGGATACCCCAGGGGAGGTTGTTTGCTCAATTCATACCCAGCCCCTCTGCCCAGCACAGACTACTCCTTCTAGACCACACAAGAGAGTACGTCTGTCTACATTCCTAGTCTTATCCCAGTGGGAAAGTGGTTCTGGAGGCAGCTGGCCAGCATACTGACTGTAGCCAGGGATTAATTCAAGAGGAGGTATAATGCAGAAGGTAAGATTACTCCTTTAATGAGAGTCATAACAACCACTCCTTTTCTGAAAACCTTGCAATGGATTCCCAGCTCACTCAAGGGCCTCTCCCCTCTCCCTGACATAATCTACAACTCCTACCCCAAATTAGCCAACTTTGGAGTTGTTCTCACCAGCCTGAAATGCTCTTTCTCTAGATATTTACAGTTTGCTCTTTCCTTCCCTTCAACTCTTTGCTCAAATAATAATCTCTCAACAATGCTGCTCTGAACTCCCTAGTAAAATGGCAAAACCACCCTGCCACCACCAGTTCTCTTTTCCCCTTCCCTCATTTCTTTTCCAAGGCACTTATTATTTATATATTTACTGTCCCTCACCCAATTAAGAAAAATATTCCATGAGGGCTAAAATTCTTGTCAGTTTGTCTTATTTTCAACTTCTAGAAAAGCTCCTAGCTACATAAGGTAGATCATTTTCTTTGTTTCTTCTTCCGCCCGCCTCCCTTCACCTTTGCCTTCTTCCTTCTCCTTCTTCTTCACTGGGGATTGACCACAAAGGCCTTCTACCACTGAGATATACCCCAAGCCCTATTTTATTTTGAAACACGAACTCACTAAGTTGCTCAGGGCCTTGATAAGTTGCTGAGGCTGCCCTCAAACCTATAATACTCCTGTCTCAGTCTCCCAAGACTAAGATTATAAGCATAGGCCACCATGCCCAGCTGAGGCAGGATTCTTAAGGCAGTGGTCTTCAAAGTCTATTTCTCCGACTACTTCCATGGTTATTTGTGAAAAAAATATAAAATCCTATCCTTCACTGCAGACTTACTAAACCAAAATCTCTGGGGATAGTGTTTCCAGCAAGATGTTTAAGTAACTCTTAAGCACTAAAAGCTAATAACCGCTGACACATATCTGCCTTTCTTGGACTTTAGGAAATCTAAAACAAATCCCCTGCAAAGTCATAAAATGCTGTTTGTGGATGTAGTACTTCTTCCTGGGAAAGGATCCAAGTTTCAAAGTCATTTCAAAGGTCAGAAAGCAAACACTACCCTCAAATGACCTCATCTACCTTAACTTTAAGATCAAATATATACTTCCACATCCTATTCTATCTATACGTTGATCTTATATCATCTGGACCCATATTATTGCTTTATCCTCTTAATATTACCAATGGTGATCTCCCTAAAATGCAAAGTTGACCATAGCTCCCCTCCTTTTAACAAATACTCTTCAATTATCTCTCACTATTTATAGGATAAAATATAAACCCTTCACCATGGCCTATGAAGCTCCTATGCCTGCCCCCCCACCTCTCCTATTTTACCCCACTCTCCATCCTATCACTGCACCTTGATCACACTGACCAGCATCTGCTCCCAGAACACCACTCTCCTGCTCAAAGGCTTTGATACATGTAGCTCCCTTTAACTTCAACCCTCCCTGCTCATCACACAACAGCCTCCTTCAAACTTTAAATCTCAGTGTGGATCTCTTAAATAAGGTCTAATTTTTCCTTTGCTTTAGTATATGCTGCAATCTGAGCTAGAGGGACCACCTTCACCACTTTATTTTGTGGCCTGATAAACTCCTAACTCTCCTATAATACATACACACAGCATCACCTCTTCTAGGAAGGTTTTCTTGACAAGGTCAGATACTCATTATTTCTCCATTTTAGAAAATATTCTTTTTCACTGTAGTAATTGATAAATGCAAGTTTATGCATGGAAAGTAAGGTACTTCTCATTTAAAGTATATACTGCATAGTTCAATGGGGTTATTACATAAAGTGACATAAGAATAATTTGAAAAACTATCTCTTATATAGTAAAAGGAAATCTTCCTTTTCTTTTATTATTTTTTAGCCAATATAATATGGCTAAAAAATTTAGTCTTATTTAATAAAGATTATAAAAATATATATTTTTAATAAAAATAATAAAGATCATATTTAATTAATAAAGATCTTATTCCAAAAAAATGTACTTATACCAAATCTAATACTGACACAAAGTGGTCAGTATTAGATAGGCAATTAATGTAATAAAGATCACCACAGTCTTGAGTGAAAATCTTTTGTTTTATTTTTATTGTCTTTTAAAAATTACTTTATTAGTGTATTCCAATTATACATTATAATTTGCCTGCCCAAATTATAATTATGTGGTTTAATGTGATAAAAACATACATGCCCATAGATCTTAGAGAATCTTCTGAAATGTGTATACTAAAAAAAATTGCTATAAACAATTGATCCAAGCATTTCCTATGTATCATGTAGGATGCACATTTAATCTTTTAACATAATAAAACAGGATCTGAACATCTGAACTTAAAATACTTACATAATGTTATTGAGAGGGAAAAAAGGCAGGCTAGGAATTCATATACAAGATTCTAATTTTGTAGGGAAATACACACATAATTGTAAGAAAATATTCTAATATCAAAATAAACAATTAAGTGAGCTTTAGTTTTTTAATTATTTCAAAATTACATATATATGTAATTATATAAGTAATATCAGTTACTTTTGTTGTTTTGCATTGATGGGCAATGAACCCAGGGTTCTGTGCATACTAGGCAAGCACTCTACCACTGAGCTAATATCTCCAGTCCAAATTATTTTTAAAGAAAAAATAATTTAGCTTTTTTAAAAATTTGAACTTTCTATTATTCAAAGCGATAGTTACACTAAAAGTTATACTTACATCATCTAAATCTCCTGTTGCTTCATCTTTTATGCTACAAAAAATAAATAGAACACATAAATTTTAGTTTTTATGTGAAGTAATAAAATTATTTAAAAATCCACAAACTCTGAAGTTTGCTAGGATTCAAGTTCCAAAAATTTATTTAAATATAGGAATCTCAGGATGACATTCGAGAGCACGTGGAATGATCTTAATAAAAAGAATAAGAGGCTGGGCGTGGTGGTGCATGTTTGTAATACCCACGCTTAGGAGGCTAAGAAAGGAGGATCGCGCAGGTTCAAAGTCAGCTTCTAGCAGATATATGAATTTTGTTTTCTAAGGCAAACAACACCAATAAGCTATTTTTATAAACAATTGGTTGGAGGGGGGGGGGAAACTACTATTAGCTTAAAGTACTCTGACTAAAGAAACCAAGTCCTTCAAATAAAGACATATTAAGAAAAGATTGTTTTCAAATAGGTTTTTGAAAAGTGAATTAAACTCAGTACAATAGTATTTTATTCCCTTTTGTGACATTGGCCCAATATATTATGTGTAATCATATTTAACACCAAAACATCTTCTCTTCACAAAGAGAGGCAACAAAAATGGCATGACAATTTTCTGTTAATCCAAAAAAGGATGTAAGAATTTAAACTCAGTGGACTGGCCCAAAATGTGGCAACTTCTTCACTTTGATTTGCTTACTCATCACACCAACAGAGATAAAACACTTCAAAGAAAAACTTAGCAACACACTTGGAATTAAACATTAAACTGTATAAGTAGCTTCCGGTATTCAGACTACCCTACGATTTAAAAGTCTGACAACTGATTTTAAATGTGTAAAGTTCAACAGAGGTGGATATTGAGAAGAAAGTGACAACAGTGCTTTTCTCCATTTTGCTAATTCTTTACCTCCATTATTAAATATGCAGGTTTTGTCTTTTGCGGGGTGTTTTGGAGAGAGGTCTGGATTTTAAAATTTTGACTTATGAGATCTGACTGTTTGCTAACAATGGAAGCAAAACAAACAAACAAAAAATTCTGAGCCTGAAAATAAGAACTCAGAATCACACTTATAATAGACTAACCTTTCAACAGCTGGAACAGAACTGAGATGCGGGTCATCCTTAAGCAGGTCATGACTGCTTTTGCTTTTTCCCTTCATGCTCTGGAAAGGATTGCATAATATAACCATGAGTGGGGAAATAAAAAGTATTCCAAAAGAATGCATTTACATCAAATCTAATACTAACACAAGGTGGTGAGCAAAAGACATGTTCCTGAAAATTCAGTATAAAATAAAACTTTAGAAATAAGAATCCTGATGGGTGCAGTGAAGTATACCTACTACCTATAATCCCAGTACTCAGAAAGCCAAAGTAGGAGGATCACAGGTTTGAAGCCAGCATATGGTAATTTCAAAGTAAAAAATAAATTAAAAGGGTTTGGGATGAAGAGGTACACTTCTCCTGAGTTCAAAACCCAGTACTATAAGGAAAAAAAGAAGAAGAGAATCCTACCCTTGTGCTGACTGAAAGTACTCTTTTAGAAATACTTTTTCTTTCAAAACATGATATTTGAACTTTGAAGGTATATTAGAACAAAAATAACTTAAAATATGTGCACACTATTCTTCAAATATCTTGTCCATACTGTACAGTATCACTTCTAAAAATAAACCTGAGCAACAAGATGAGTACCTTTGAGATACTATTTAATATGGGAAACAGATCCATAAAAGAGCCTCTCATTATTAATCACATACAAGTAACAGAGAAGATAATTCCTGTTTATTCTGAAAGAGTATTTTATGTTGAAAAGTTCATTACAAAATACATTAATTGAAAAATTTTAAAATGTCAGATATAGAAAAATGAAAAACACCTAATTCCTATATGTCCCAAGTACCACTCCTAATTTTGAGTTTAGGGACTTAAATTTGACAAATTTCACTCTGAGGCAGATATATACCTTTGGAAATACTTCAGTGATAAAAATAACAGGTTTTAAATTTTCTGCACGGACATGAAATTCTCCACATTTTAAACATATAACCATCTAAAACATGTTTATATTCCAGTTTTAGAAGACAAAATTTAAAAATCATTGAAACAGTTAAGCAAGACATTATTATTTGCAATTTTAAAAAATCACAGAATATGAATTATATAATTCTATATGAATTCTGACTTTCTCTTTAATGCCTATTCTTTCTGATTTGTTTATACCACTGAGTAACAATAACTTTAAATAAATATATTTATATATTATATATATGTATTTGTATATATACATTTTATATACTTATGTATATTTATATATTTAAAATATATTTTACATGCTTTAAAAACTGTATAAAAGAAAGAAGAAGCTAGCTAGTTTAAAGGGTTGATCAAGCCCGGCACGGTGGTGCATGCTTGTAATCCCAGTACTTGGGAGGCTGAGACAGGAGGATCACAGTTTGTAGCCAGCCTCAGCTTTAGTTAGTTCTTTTGCAAATTAGTGAGACCCTGTTTTAAAATAAAGATTAAAAAATAGTGCTGGAGGTGTAGCTTGGAGGAAGAATAACCTGGGTTCCATCCCTAGTACTGCAAAAATAAATGAATAAAGCTACTATATATTTGGTGAATTCAGTGTAAACTCCATAGCAAATCCAAAATTGTCTGCAAGCAGATCTGAAAATGAACATAAAAGGAATCGAATTATTTGGAGCTTCATACAAACAAAGAAGCAGCAAATGATCAGGTACTAAAGAGAGAGAGGAAGGGAAGGAAGGAAACGGAGGGAGGAAGGAAGGTGGACTGAGACATGATGCAAGAGAACAACAGTGGCTAAGAAGTGAGAAGGTCTGGGGCTCAAACTTTAACACTGTGTGAAGGTTAATTTTATATGACAACCTGTCTATGGCACTGTATTTAGTTGTTTAGTTATTCTTTCTTTTTTTTTCTTTTCTTCTTCTTCTCCTTCTTTTTTTTTTTTTTTCCCAGTACTGGGGATGGAACCCAGAGACATTGTACCTCTGAGCTACATCCCCAGCCCTATTTTTTAGTCTTTATTTTTTGAAACAGGGTCTTACTGAGTTGTGAAAGGGCCTAAGTAGCTGAGGCTGTACACAAACCGCGATCCTCTGGTCTCTGCCTCCTGAATGCTGAGATTACAAGCGTGCTACGAAAATAATTTTTCAAGTGATAAAGAAGAACAAAATTATGTCATTTGCAGGAAAATGGGTGAACCTGGAGACTATTATGTTAAGTGAGATTAGCTACTCATAGAAAGTGAAAAGTCAGCCGGGCATGGTGGCGCACGCTTGTAATCCCCGCGCTTGGGAAGCAGAGACAGGAGGATCACGCAGGTTCGAAGCCAGCCGCGCGCGCTGGCTTAGGAGACCCTGTTTCCAAATAAAAATATAAAAATAGGTCTGGGAGTGTAGCCCGGAGGTAGAAGGGCTTCCAGGAACCCCAGTACCACCAAAACAAAAAAAAAAAAAAACAAAAAAAAGAAAGTGAAAAGTCATATGTGTTCTCTTATAAGGGAAAGCTACCAAGTAACCAGGATACAAAAGAAACTTTGGATAATGGAGGAGAAATTCCAGTGCAGTGAGGGAGGTGGTATAAGGGAGGGTAAGGAAGCAATTGGGAATGAAGAAAACACCTCCACTGACATATGTACATATGTGGGAATACCCATGCCAATTTCAATATCATGTGTGGGGAAGGGAAGGGAGTGAGGAGCAAGCTGGAGTAAAGTTCACCAAGTGCTATTTGCATGTATGTCACTATCACGCTGAACTACATCACCAAGTGAGACTAAAATGCACAAATAAAAGTACATTTTTAAAAAGCGATTAACATTTAAATCAGTATACTTTAAGGTTGCCCTCCATAATATAGATGGGTCTCATCTAATCATTTGAAGGTCTTAAGACCAAGACTGAGGATCCCTAAT
Source organism: Muscardinus avellanarius (assembly GCF_963383645.1). NCBI lineage: Eukaryota > Metazoa > Chordata > Mammalia > Rodentia > Gliridae > Muscardinus > Muscardinus avellanarius. Next base: position 53,818,772 of record NC_137786.1, on the reverse strand, counting down.
GAAGAAACAATTTTGCCTCGAGGACAGAAACCCTGCAACACAGAAACCCCATCCAAGTTCCCAGCCTGCAGGTTTTGAACCTGTTAACAATTCCTTGGGTCTCCAGCCTATTGGCCTACTCCATATATTTTGGGCTTGCCATTTCTCATACTAACATTAGCCAATTCCTATATATAAATGAATAAGTTCATTCTCACTCTCTCTCCCCTCTATCTTTCTAAACCTCTCCCTCCACTTAGTTAAAAATATAAGAATTCTAGACGACATTTAATCTATGCTCCTACCTAATGCAGAATCACCTTGACATAGTCACCCTATGTCTCAACACCTAAAAGGAGCTTATTTAAAACACACACACACACACACACACACACACACACTCTCTCTCTCTCTCTCTCTCTCTCTCTCTCTCTTGTTCAAATCCATTCCTTTTAAAAGTATGATTATTATTGGCAAATTCTCTACTTGAAGAAAATCACCTGTGTAATTTTCAACCGTCAAATCAATGCTAGTTCTACCTTCTAGAACTACAAATGAACTAAACAAGTCTTATGACTAGACATACAATGTAGAGTTTAGTTCAGATAGATTGGAAGGCAAAATGATGGCTTCCAAAGGTGTCCATGTCCTAATCTTTGGAACTTATGAATGTTACCTTACATGGCTAAAAGGACTCTGCAGATACATTAAGTATTTGAAATGAGATTATTCTAGATTATCAGAGTGAGTCCAATATAACCACAGTGGTCCTTCTAAGTGAAAGGCAAGGCAAGAGAGTCAGTTTCAGGGTGATACAATGAGAAAGGCTTTACCAGTCGCTGCTGGCCTTGAAGATGAAGGAATAGAGGCAATATCAAAAACTGGAAACACTAGGGAATGGATCCTCCCCATACTCTCCTGAAGACAACCCTACCAATATCTCAAACTTCTGATCTCCAGAACTGTAAAATATTAAATTTGTTTTGCTCCAAGCTACTAAATTTATGGCAATGTTACCAGGGTAATATAAAAGTAATAAAATGTATTAATGTCACTTTAAAATCTAAGTAACTAGGAAGATAGTAAACTAAAGCTGTATACAGACAGGTGTGGTGGTGCAAGCCTGTAATCCTAGTACTTGGAAGGCTGAGACAAATAGTGAGACTTTCATCAACTTAGCAAAACCCTGCCTCAAAAATAAAAAATAAAATAGGGCTGGAGGTATAGCTCAGAGGTAGAATGCCCCTGTATTCAATCCTTAATAACACACACACACACACACACACACACACACACACACACACACACACACAGTGTACAATTTGATGCACTAGAAAACATTTTATAAATTAGCCTGTTTAATACATCTGACAATCTCCATGCTGATGGCCTAGTAGCACTCTCTATACCATGCCCTTACAACATTGGGAGAAAGTTTAATTTCATAGGATAAACTAGAATAGGACAGAACATTTCTTTTATTCTCAAAAAAAAATTTTTGTCTAACAATATATCTTTTTCTGAATGAGGAAAAAATCCTCCTATAACCTTGAGTTTCAAGTAAAAAAATCTTAACATATCATGTTGTGAGTGAAATACTCTGCATCATGGTGAATGTGGCATAATTTGATCACTGTATTATGGTCAAGCTATTGATAACTTTTATAATGAATCTGCCATTTAGCCAAATATGAAATATGAAAAGTACATATTTGATTATAAGCTTTAACTTTGAAAATATTTTCTAGCATTTCTCTGTGTGTGTGTGTGTGTGTGTGTGTGTGTGTGTGTATACATGTATATATATATACACATAAATTATTATACATATTCATTTATGGATAAATTTATGGATGAACCAACAGGGACATTTGAATAAAACTATTATTTAAGAAAAGTCATATGAAGAGAAAAATTTTCCCAAAAAAATCCTTCAAATATTTGAATTATATGGTCATATCTTCATTTAGTTTTGACTTCTCAAAAGTAGGTCCTGTACCTCAAGCATTTCCAATGGGAGGTCGTTTGGGGCATCACCCCATCTTCTTCACCACCCTATCTTCTACTGAATGCATGTAGGTTGTTAATGCCTTTCTTAAATGTGTTCAGAACTGAACAAACTGCTGCAAATGAAATCCAAACAATGTGAAGTGTTAAATTCCTTATTTCAGACAATTTACTCCCAACAATTCAACTAGGGCCTATTCTGCTGATTTTATTGAACTAAAGTACAGAATTTACATGTATTTCTATTACATTTCAACTTACTAGCTCAAAAACAAAACAAAACAAAATTAGGCAGATTGACAGCTAGGCACCTGTTGGGCAGAAACATCAAATTAGCTATAAATTTATCTGACAGTACCATCTCTTAAATCACATTTTTTCAGGCTGTTCACAAGAATATCACAAGTAAATCTGATTATGTGTTTTTCTGAATCTAAGATATGATTATTATGGCATCCTTCTATCATGCAATCCTATCAAAAGGGAAATGAAGTCAGTCTGGCAAGTCACTTAACCAGGGATTCAGTTTCCTCATCTGTAAAGAAAGGAAGTTGGACTAGATCCCTTTGAGCTATAAAATTCTATAATTCTAAAGAGATTTTATCAGGTAGTAGAAATATACTGAAAGAAATAATGAAGGAAAGCTAACCCACATGGGAGAGATACCTTGTCATGAATAAGTGAGTGGGATGAAAGAGTGTCTGTAATCCCACAATGATAATCCATAAACCAGAGTGAACTCTATCTAATTTCTCTTCCCACATAAAGTAATGCCTCAATTCATACTTTACCAATTATTAACTTGTGATCAGACAGATTCTGGAATAAAGCTTAACAGTGTGGAGTCATTGAAATAAGAAACTTCATAAGCAAATGAATAATGAAACAATTATTTTAAGTCCTTCAGAAAAATTTAACTTCATGCAACCACTGAAACTGCAAATTGTTATTCATCACAAAAGACAATTAGCTTTGGTTTAGGTATTTCATACACTTAAAGGCAGTAAGGCTAAATTTTTAAAAACTATATTGGTCATATTTTTCCAATATTCAGTCTAGTTTTCCTTTTCATTACCGAAAAGTAAAATGTATGTTAGGCATGCTCATAGTCTAAAAATTGTACATAAGTAAAATAAACTAAAATATACTTCTACTTGCATTCTTTCCAGATTTATCTCAGGCATTCCAGAGCAATTTTCTTTCCTCTAGGCCAGTAAATTTTAACAATTTTTTGTTGTTCCATTTTCTCTAACTAAACTACTCACTTGACCATTACATAAAGAGACAAAACAGCTAAATTTTGTAGGCCAGAGAGTCTAGTATTGTATATAAGACCCACATCAATGTGGAAAATGGGTTGTTGGCAGGGCAATACCCATACTCTCCAAGTCTGATCAAGCTATAATCCAAGATTCTCAGGAAGGACACCAAGTCAACTGTGCCAAGCTTTTGTCTTCCTGTCCCAGGAAGCTGATCTGCTGGTAAAGTTTCTCACCATCCCTCCAGACTGCTTGAGCACAAGGACAATAGCTTCTACATAATAATTCTGATCGTATTTGTGCTTGTTTCATATTTACAGCGCTCTAAGAAGAAAATGCCAATTATAACATGCAATATATTGTTCTAAGACATCATACTTTCAAAGACATTCTTCAAGATTGCATAATATGTCAAAATAAAGACTATCCAGATCCTCATTTCATAACCTTAACTGGTATGTGCACTAGTATTGGGGAGAGGTTTTTAAATGTATTAATGTACCAGTATTGGGAAAGATTTCCAATTTTGAAAATATATCACTTGTACTAGAAAAGGCCAGGACTGGCAGGAAGGAGGGGCTTGTAACTTACATTTCTAAAGAGAAGGAAGAAAGCAGGAGGCAGGAAAGAGGTTTCTTTACATTTCTAAAAAGAGGCAAATAGCCTAAGAGATGGGAGGAAATCCCAGGTCCCAGAGAAGCAATTTAACACATCTTGGGGACAGAACAAAGGTGGAGAGGTCTGTGTCAGGAAGACAGGGCCACTCCAAATCCAGCTGGAGATAGCAGAAAAACTGGGTTAGAGCTAGGACAGCATATCTACAGATCAAAGGACCTGCCTCAGACTTGATCAGGATAAAAACACTCAGTAAACTGGAGTTCTTTGGTATATTAATTCGAATTGCCCCCTTGTGCCCCTCTCAGGCACAGGGCTGTGACTATCTCCTGTATTTCTATCTTTTTAATAAACTTTTTTACTTAGCTCAGAACAAGAACAAGAACCTGTGGTTTTTCGGTTTTTCTGTTTGTGTGGTTGTGGTGGGGGAATTACTTCTCCCCTCACACACCGAACATATTTCACCACAACAGTATGTATTATTTCTGTGTTACAAAAAGGAAAACTGAAGTCACAGAGTGGCATGGAAAGTGAAGTCTCAATGAGTTTGTATGATCCCAAGTCCAAGCTATTTCTACTCCAACACAGTCACTCAAAGATGACAGAATCCATCTACAAGCTCACAATCCAGGACTCTGCACAATTAATAAGACAGAAAGTAAAGCATATGAAGCTCAAATAGCATACAATGAGAACATAGGCATATGCTTCTTGTATAGTGAAGAAACAAAGATGCTTTAAAAAGGAAATTTTAGTGGGGTGTGGTGGTGCACACTTGCAATCCCAGCATTTGGAAGGCTGAGATAGGAGAATCATGGTTCATGGAGAACATCAGCTACTTAGTGAGGCCCTTTGCAACTCAGTGAGCCCTGTTTCAAAATAATAAAAGAATAAAAAATAGGGCTGGGGGTGTGGCTCGGAGGTAGAATGCCCCTGGGATCCATCCCCATTATCTCAAAAAAAAAAAAAAAGGAAAATTTAAAGTAACATATGATAGGCAAAGGTTAGGTTAAAAAAAAGTAGAGAAAAACTGGAAAAGATATTTAGAAAAAATGATATCTTAAGTGTTGAAAATAAATATGACTTTGACATCCAGATGTGGGATGGGACATTTAATGCAGGAAAAACAGCATGGCCAGAGGCAAAAAAAAAAAAAAAAAAAGCAAAGGGGGAAAAACAAGATACTTGCTAGAGTAGCAAACCTTTTCAGCACTGCTACTGCAGTGTTCCCTATACTTTTCTGTTAAAGATTTCAGGAGAATTCATTAAAAGTCCACCTCCCCAGGCCCTTTCCTTGGAAATTCTGATTCAGTGAGTCTCAGATTAGACACTAAAGGTCTTAATTTTAAAAAGGTACAAGTGATTTTATCAGCAGGGAAGTCTAAGAAGTGCTAGGCTAAAGGACAGAACTGCTGAAGGGGAATCATGAAGAATAATAGAGGCTTGAAGAGGCTGCTTTAAGCAATCTGCCTTATGTTTATAGTCAACAGAAAGCAATGATAACATATTAAGATTTAGGAAGGCTTCTCTGGTAGCCATGAATGGAAGGAAAAGAAGAGCACAGGGTAGACTACTCCAGGCTAGAGCTAAGGAAGTAACAAAGGTAGTAGCAAATGAAAAAGAAAAGAAAAAAAAAGATTTAAAATGCTTTCTGAAAACTTGCTAGAACAGTGTGACTAACTGACAAAGCAGAGAGGGAAAGAGAGAAAGTCAGAACAGAATCTAAAGTTTGTTGGAAGTATTCAAGGAACAAAAAAGTCAAGAAGCCAGGCATGGTGGTGCACACCTATAATTCTAGTACTTAGGAGGCTGAGACAGGAGGGTCTCAGGTTCAAAGCCAACAATAGCAATTTAGTAAGACCCTGTTTCAAAATGAAAAATAAAATAAAAAAGGGCCAGGGGACATAGCTCAGAGGTAGAACACCTCTGGATTCAATTAACAATCCCCTCATCCCCCCAAAAGTAAGAGAAGTCACAAAGCAAAGAAGTATGGGAAGGAAAGATAAGGAGTTAAACCTTGGCCAAGACTTGGCAAACTAGTGAGATATTCACTTAGAGATGTGTCCAGTAGGCAGCTGGATAACGAAGAATAAGCAAGCCTCAAAAAAGAGATCTGTGGTGGTAATTTTATCACATCGCACCATCCCAACCTCCCTCACCAAGTCAAATGAAAGCAATAACAATGACATGATACTAAGATAATAATGCTCATTTTTTGATGGACTATGGGTTGTAATTCTTTTGGCAACAAGGAAAGGCATATTCTTTTAAACTATGTGAAAAGCTCAGTTTTAAAAGAGAAAATAAAGAGCAAACTGATATTATCATGATGGTATCCTTTCATACTGCAATCTTAACAGCAAACACAAATTGCTTTTGTGGGCTAAGCTCACCATACGAAACATAATTTTAAAATATCATTTTTCTACTTTGCACGATAGAAAGCAACAGAAAGAGGATAAGCTTTGAACATTTTACACATGCTGTTGTTACAAACAGAATCAAATTAATTTCCTACTGAAGCTTATCTCAAAGTAACTGTGAACAGGCTGAGTGTGGTGGCGCACACTTGTAATCCCTGCGCTTGGGAGGTGGAGACAGGAGGATCGGGTTCAGAGCCAGCCTCGCTGTCTTAAGAGACCCTGTTTCCAAATAAAAATATAAAATAGGTCTGGGAGTGTAGCCTGGAGGTAGAAGGGTTCCATCCCCAGTATCACCAAAAAAAAAAAAAGTAACTGTGAATAAAACTTTTAGACAAAAAAAAACTTAATTTCAACAAAAGTATTCATAAAACAACTCCTTTCTTCCACCCTTGATTTCTAAGACTGCTCAGCCAACTCTCTAGGGCCTTCTAAAGTTAGGGAAGGAGAGCAGGCCAGCTATGCTGAGCATAGCTCCTGTCCATCTCAGAATGCAGTCCTGCCAATGAAATCCTCAGCAGCCTTTTAGAGGCCTTAAGCCTGAGGGAGAAGCTTGAGCTTCTGCAGCACTCATAATCATATTAGAGACTTACACAGTCATAAAACCTTAATCTAAATTGTGATTCCACCACTTTATAATTCCAATGTTCTGCTCAAGCAAGTTAACCTCATATTCATTTCTTTATCTACAGAACAGGAATAATAACATCTATACGACATGGTTTTTATGGGAATTACATAGAATAAATACTTGGTGCAAATAGAAGGCAAGAAAGTTTATCATTATAATGCAATATAATGCACTGATGGCACAGACAGATTATCACTAAAAGAAATATCTACCTCAGCCTGGGTAGGTAAGGGAGGAGGTAGAGGTAAGAAAAGCTTGTCATGTACAAATGAACTTACTTTTGACATTTAATATAGACACTTTCCTAAAGTGGCTCAGAATGAGATTAAGAATCCAGAAAAAATATTCAGTCTTATCTCTCACAGTTTAGAATGTTGGTATACAAGTAGGTGACAACTGAATCTATAATATCAAACAGATCACTCAAGGGTTCTAAAAAAAACAAGAGAAATTATGACCAAAGTATTTCTTATACATGTCCACTCTATTTTAGTTTTAAATTAAAAAGAAAAACATTAGTTTCCTGTGGGGAGCCAATAAGGTTTTCCCCTTTAAGAATACTTCTGACTGTCCTTTGCCCAGAGCCAATAAGGTTTGGGGTCATGGAAAGTTCAACATCTGAGAGAAGCTCAGGTGGAATTGATTGCTTTGACCGTTAAGCGCACAGGTGCTGACGGCACAGGCTTGATTGGTTTGACCGTTACGTGCGTAGGTGGTGACGTCACGAGGGTTGGTATAAATAGGACGAGAGCGATAAAACCAGGATCGGTCAGTAGAGATATCGACCCGGGAGTGTACTGGCGATCCTTCCATGAGAGAATGAAGTATTCTATGAATAAAATTCATTGAATAAAATTCTTTTCATCCTCACTCCTCTCTTCAGAACCCGTACTTTTGCCGGCTGGCTCCGGCAGTTTCCCCAAAACCATGCTCAATAATAAGAAAAGCAAACGAAGAAGTAAAAGCAAAGGTTACAATAATGTGCTTTTAAGTCAGTGTTATTGTTGATATTAATAAGAAACGTGACTATCATTAGGAAATAAGGCAGTACTAGGTTAAGTTTTGATTACTACTAAGGAGGTAGAAAGGAAATAAGCAGATAGGGAAAAAGCCTGGTAGAAAAAAAGTTAATTTCCTGAGTTTCCTGAGGGGCAACAAATGCCTGAAACTCCAAAGGCTCAGAGGTAAGAAGGCCAGAGCTTCACAAAAGCCACCTGTTTACTAATCAACAAACCCAGGAACCAGCACAGAGCAAGTCGGACACTCCTACTGAATGAAAGGAGACCCTTCAAAGGACTTGCAAATACCTTATGCAAATTCTCCTTGGAATCCCAAAAGTCACCCTAACCAAAAGTGGACTTGCAAGCGGTCAGGCCTTGCCTGACCAGATGACAAAAGGGGGACTTTCCCTCACGGGACCCCCTCCCCTTTTGGGGAGGTGTTCTCTCTCTCGCAGATGGTGTTGGCCCTGAGAGAGGCAGAGTGCATCTGAGGGCACATGGCTCGGGCAACTCTCGAGTAGTGACCTGAAGGCCTCTGCTGGACATCATGGCTGACCAGACCCCCTAGGGGTGACCTGCACCTCTTTTCTGGCAGATCGCGTGGACTCTGGGAGAAAGTAGTTTGCAACTGATGGGCACTTGGCTCAGGCGACACTTAGTGACCCTGAAAGCAGCTACTGGACCCCGGAGTTCCGAGGGGTGTTCGGCCACTTTTCTCTATTCCCTTCTGGCAGATCGTGTGGACTCTGGAAGAAAGCAGCCTGTACCTGAAGGCAATTCGGCTTGGGCTACTCTCAAGTATTGTCCTGAAGGCAGCTGCTGAACCCAGAGTTCCAGCCCCTTTTGGAGTGTTCAGCCATCCTCCCCCCATTCCCGGTTGCTTCCAATAAACCTTTTACCCCCTTCCTGAGGTCTGCGGGTGTCATTCTTCGCTCACCGTAGACAAGAACTCACCGGGTTTCCTCTCAAGAAATCCCCGTTTCACTACAATAAAGATTTTTTACCTTTTTTTTTTTTTTTTAGCGGGTCTGGGGATAGAACCAACGGGCATTCTACCTCTGAGATATGTTTTATTCTTATGCTGGGATTACAAGTGTGCACCACCACGCCCGGCTTTACGTTTCAGTGTGCGTTAATTTTTAAGAAAGAAAGGCATGGTAAACCTTTTGGGAATAAAATTGCTTTGAGCTAGGTGTGGTGGCGCATGCTTATAATCTCCGCACTTGGGAGGCGGAGACAGGAGGATCACACAGGTTCGAAGCCAGTGCGCTGGCTTAAGAGACCCTGTTTCAAAATATAAAATAGGTCTGGGAGTGTAGCCTGGAGGTAAAAGGGCTTCCAGGAACCCCAGTACCACCAAAATAAATAAATAAATAAATAAAATCGCTTTGAAAATGATTTTACTGGGAACACATATCAGAATCTGCTCCAAACAATGGCAAGACACTGTACAATATGTGTCTCAGCAATGAGTTTTGTGAAGTAAAACTAAAGTAAACCACCATTAGGGCCTTATGGAAGAGTGCTAGAGTAAGCCAGCAGGCAAAGGGAAAGCCAAAGACATAGATCTTACAGTTAGACTGGGTTCAATACCCACATAGCTACTTTTTATTATTAATTCATTCATTCATTTTTAATTATTTATATATCTATTTATTGCAGTACTAGAGATGGTACCCAGGGGCATTCTACACTTCCAGCTCTATTTTTATTCTTTATTTTGAAAGAGCATCTTACTGAGTTGCAAAGGGCTCACTATGTAGCTGAGGCTGTCCACCAACCGCTATCCTCCTGTCTCAGCCTTCCAAATGCTGGGATTACAAACGTGCCACCACACCCAGCTTTCCTCATAGCTACTTATTAGTTATGTGACTTTGAGCATATTAAACCTACCTGTACTTGAATTTATTCAGAAGTAAAATAAGGATATAATTAACACTTATCTCAAGGGCTATGGTCAGAAATAATGAAGCAAACAAAACATGTGAATAACATGGAAATTAATATGAGTTTTGATCTGTTAATTATAATGGTAATACTCATTCTTAGCAAGTAAAATAAACAAATATCCAATAAAATGTAAATAATAAAGTTGAAGCATTCAAAAAAATTGAAGGCTAGTTTAACTGGTAGAAAAAAATGCCAAGATTAAATATAAATAAGTAGATTCAGCGATTTTAGGAGGGCAAATCAACTCAGAAGTGGAAAATATTACTACAAATCATCTTACAAAACAATTCAATGTACATTAACTGAGTATGTATCATGAAAATGTGCTGTTCCAGGTATAACAGGAGCAGGAGATATAAAAACAGCTAATAGACCCTATTCTCTTTTACAATTCAGAATAAGGGTCAAATTAGAGATTACCTGACTAACTCGATTAACTTCCTCCTCTTCTTCCTCAGCTTCTTCTCCAAATGAAAGTAAACTAAAATTTCTAGTGAAAAGAGAAAAAAGAAAAAAGAATAAACAAGAGAAAATTTGGAAGAAAAATTCAAACAAAACTCATAAAAATCATGTTTTCAAAGAGACAGAACAATTTATAAGAAATACATTCTGACTGTTTAAAGAGAATTAGTATTCAGCAGCAGTATTCTAGGTTCTAAATTTTTTGTAAAGGTTTGGCCTCAAACCACCAATGTTTTATACATTACACATTTAAAAATAAAATCTATCCTGAGCACTAGCAAATGTACTGAGTGAAGCATGACATAAATAACAAAGTTTTATATTTAACAAAACTATTAACAAAATGGAGATTTCAGGAAGACTAATAAATATATAGTCATGAGAGTACTATAAGTACTATAAGTGGTGAGGAATTAATCTAATATTTAGCAAAATACATCTCAATTATTATTTTTGTGTGTGTGGGTGTGGGCATTCGACCTCCAAGCTACAACCCCTGCCCTATATTTTATTCTTTTATTTTGAAACCGGGCCTCACTGAGTTGTAGAGGGCCTAAGTAGCTGAACTGTCAACGAATTTCAATCTTCCAGTCTTAGCCTCCCAAATGCTGGGATTACAAGCATGCGCCACCATGCCCGGCTTCAATATTTTTAAATTAATAAGGAATACAAAATTGTCAGACAAAAATAATAGAAGCCCATCAGGAGAAAAAAAATGTTTATCTCCTCTGATCCCTCAAACTTAAAAGAAAAAAAAAACTCAGCTGGGCGTGGTGGCACATCCTTGTAATCCCCGGCCCTTGGGAGGCAGAGACAGGAGGATCATGCAGGTTCGAAGCCAGCCGCGCTGGCTTAAGAGACCCTGTTTCCAAATAAAAAAGTATAAAAAAAAAAAAATATAGGTCTGAGAATGTAGCCCGGAGGGTTTCTATGTTCCACAAAAAAAAAAAAAAAAAAAAAAACCAACCTCAATACCTTAAATAGTAGAAAATAAAGATTAAATGAATCAAAGAATAAGAGAAAATCAAATATATACCTACATAAAAAACTATTTTGCCATAAGGAATCAACTGATTATTAAAGTGTCAGGCTCATGTCTGACAGTTTACAAAGGCAGCTTAGTTTATTTATTTAATAAGATAGCAACAAAAGGAATTAATATGTATTGAATAACCATACTAGAGGGTATCCTAACCTACCCCTTCCTATTTAATATTTATAACAATCAGAAACTGGACTTATTATAACTTCCATTCTACATGAAAAAACAACTGAAGCTCAGGAGCAATAAACTTCACTTTAATTAATTGGGTTTGGTGGGATTATACTTAGAACTGCCTGAACCTAACCTTTATGAATACAATAAAATCCCCAAAAAGGATGCTGTAATTCAGTAAAGGAGTATCTAATGCTGCACTATTTACTTTAATAAACACATAATATTAGTAATGTAAAGAAATACTGAATTGTACAAAAAAACTTCTACATTTTGAAGAACTCTCTAGTAAATAATTCAGAATACTGAATGAAAACAGCTTTATATTTAAAAATATTTACAATAAAGATTATTTTAACAGCACAAATAAAAAAGTTAAAGAAGTTAAGCAATCTTGTAGTATGTATATTAAAGATATTTTATACTATTCTTTAGTCTCCAAATTATTTATACTGAGAGCCACAAATTAGTTCAAAAACAAGCAAAGAATAAATTTTAACAGTTAATTTATATAAATAATTGAGATAGTGAACATAAAATATTTATTAAAATAGATTTCATATAGGCACCTGAGATGATATATTTTATTGCTTAAGTTTAAGTTATATAATATACTGAAATCTTTTTAAAAGGCTTATTTAAAAAGAAGCCACATACTCATAATTTCCATTATCTCCCTGGTTCAAACTGGCCTTTTCCTTGCTAGTGAACAATTATTACAAAAGGAAATTAAGAAACAAAATGAATTAATGTTGCTTTTCAAGTTGAAGAAAAACCTTTCTACTAGGATTACTTTGTGCCTTTGGGTTTCAATTTCTTTACTTCTTCCTCTGGCTTCTCTTTTTTGGGCTTTTTAATTTCCCTTGGAATGATGTCATCAAAAGGATTAAATAAAACCTATGAAAAGAAATATTTTTAAAATATTATTCTACTTTTAAGTTCTACAAAAATAAAAGCAATATTACTTAATTGTACTGACATTAGCATTTATATTTTTCTCTGAATAAACATTAGTAACAGTGATACATACTACACAAAGTACTACCACTTGGCCTCACTGAATCCTCCCCAGAATCCTATGAGCTATTAAATAAAAGATACTCTGTTTTATAAATACAAAAAATATTTAGGAAAATTTAAATGATCCATAGTAAAGAAATAAAGTCAAATTTTTTTACTCCAAATCAAATGTTAAGGACCTTCCTTCCTCCATGAAGGATAACTCTTAAATTACCTATGAAGTCATATTTTTAGACTAAATAAATCTAAATCCTCTAAATTTCCATTGGAGTTGAGCTTAACATTCACTGGATTTTCATATAAAGTTTCTTCTTTGGATTCAAAACTTTTAATTAAAAAATTTTTCAATCTCATATTATACTTAATATATAAATATAAGTCATGACATATTAAGTTAGCATAAAGCTTTCATCTAACAGCTTAAATAGATGAATAATCAATTCCTCTTAAATAATAATGTAAATCTTGTAGCTCATAATAATCATGCTCCTACCTCACAACTTTTGATTCTGTGTGGATTGCGTGGCCTTTCATCATCATCAATGTCTACCTCTGTCAGTCGCAGCATGTTATATACTGTATCTCCTGTAACCTAGCAAATAAAAGCATAAAATATAATTACAATCTTTTGTATTCATCTTTTGAGATTTTGAAAAACTTTTTAAAAAACTAAAAAATGAAATTTCATATTATTACATAAGAATATATGTATTAAATCATGCAAATAAAGCAACTTTTGTGTGTGTGTGTGTGGGGGGGGTTCTGGGTATGGAACCCAGGGGCATTTGGCTTCTGAGCTATACCCCCTGCTCTATTTTTTATTCTTTATTTTGAAACCAGGTCTCACTGAGTTGCAGAGGGCCTCACTAAGTAGCTGAGGCTGTCCACGAACCACGATCCTCCAGGTCTCAGCCTCCCAAATGCTGGGATTACAAGTGTGCACCACCACGCCAGGCTCTCCAAATAAAGCAACTTTTTAAGGTAGGTGGAAAAGCACAGATGGGTCCAATCTCTTAATAATCTTTTTGGTAAATTTCCAATATATACTTAGAATCAGTTTTTTTAAAAAATATATATATAATGTTAAATAACCTTACTGATAAGTTTTCATTTAGATAGAAATAAATTTCGACTTTAGGATAAAATAGGATAAGCAAATAAGAACAATGTGATAAGTGCTTTGCAGACATTACCTCATTTGATCCTCACAAATACCTTTAAGTAAGAACAATCATTATCTTCCTTCTACAGAAAAGAAAACTTAGACCCAAAGAAGTTACAGAGCTAACAGTGTTGACTTTCCCAAATAACCACTATGCTATATGCTGTCTGTAATGTATAAGTTATACAATACTAACTATAAAAGATGGGAAGAATAGTAACTTCAATATAACTTTATTATATTGCTGATTTTTATAATAACAGGTGGGAGAAATCTATGGTCATCAGAAAACTTGAGCTTGGAATGGCTAATAGTGCATATTTCCTAACCGATGTTGTTAAGAATTAGGCAACACTTATTGAGGTCTTTTGCAACTCAGTGAGACCCTGTTTCAAAGTAATCAAAATAAAGAATAAAAAATAGGGCTGGAAGTGTCACTCACAGGTTGAATGCCCTTGAATTCCATCCCCAGTACCTCACACACACAAAAATAATAATAATAATAATAATAACTAGGCAACAACAGTATATTTCATGGTTTTAGTGTGGTTCTTTTAATTCAACTGTTCTTAAGATTTTACAACAGTTTTCCAGTTGTGCTAAGTTTGTTTTCCTATTTATTTATTTATTTATTTATTTATTTTCGTGGTACTGGGGTTCCTGGAAACCCTTCTACCTCCAGACTGCATTCCCAGACCTATTTTATACTTTTTTATTTTTGGAAACAGGGTCTCTTAAGCCAGCGGGGCTGGCTTCGAACCAGTGTGATCCTCCTGTCTCTGCCTCCCAAGTGCGGGATTACAAGGGTGCACCACCACGCCCGGCAAACTAGTAAAATTTTAAACTAGTAAATTAGATTATTGTCTGAGTATCTTTATATTATTTCCTTTTTCTCTTTTATCTTCCTTTTTCCTTTGTGGTGCTGGGAATCAAACCCAAGGCCTTGCATATGCTTGGTAAGCACTCTATCACTGAGAATACCTGAAGTCCTAAGTATCTTTCTAAAAATGTAAAAACAACATTGACCAAATGGTACAGCAGCTAATATTATCAGGATAGGAAACCTTAAAGTCATAACAAATAACTGAATTGAAACACACAATATAGAATTCAAGTGTTCTTTTATAGTTCATTATAACAGGAACATATTCCATCATTTTTTAAAATGTTAAGTAATATGGGGAAATACTTTCAGGAAGACAGCTATTAGATAAGTTGATCATACATATCACAGAAGCTTTAAGAATAATATAAAACCAAAAATCAAATCATAAGTTTAAGATAACAAGACACTAACCTTTCCAAAGATGGTATGCTTATTGTTAAGTTCATCTGCTCGGCCCAGTGTAAAAAAAAATTGGCTGCCATTATCATGAGGACCAGCATTTGCCATGGCAACCAGTCCTCTCCGATTAAAACGCAACCGTGAGTGAAATTCATCCTGAAGCATAAAAAAGATTTAGTGAATGTCCTCAGTTATAAGATCCTTTATATTCAATCGGTTATGCAGCTAACCAGAAAGGTCCCGTACAGTTTCTAATAAAAAGTGATAGTTTTATTTAACTGATTTTCAAGTATAATCAAATCCAGTATTTACTATTCTTTCAGCACTCTCAAACTTGAATTCACTACCCTGTAAGTATCTTCTAAATATACTCAGCCACAAATGTAGCCTGTTTTGTAGAAAGTTACCAGCTTACAGAGGAAAGGCAATCATTCAAGGAGTAAAAGATTTCCAGTCTCATTTCATTATTCTCATCCTTCAATGTCATCTTAACTTTTAAAACCTTCATTATTTTTCCACGAAATCCATCTTTGGACCATTGTGAGGTCTTCAACTATTGTTCCTTTCCATCTTATTCTCAATGTCATGAAACAATTGCTTTCTTATTTATTAAGTCAATTAATTTACCTTGACTGTGCTAATGTGATTTTACTGCATTTCATTTTTTTTTTTTTTCAGGGAGAGAGGAATGGGGATTGAACCCAGGAGCATTCTACCTCTGACTACACCTCCAGACCTGTTTTATTTTTTAGTTTGAAACAGGGTCTAAATAGGTCCCTGAGAGTCTGAGTTGCTGAGGCTATTTTGAATCTGCAATCCTCCTGTCTCTGCCTTCCAACCACTGGGATTACAGGCATAAGCCACTGCACTTGGCAATTTCATTGCATTTCTTAAAGTTCTAAGTTAAATTTTATCTGACCTGGCACTGGTCCCAATTGCCAGTTACTAACAGAGCAGGCACAAGCCTTTCTGCTACAGTATCTCGTGCTGAGGATAGACCACAGGGCT